>NW_026533243.1:3840000-5040000 GCF_028296485.1 Oppia nitens
CCGTATAATACAATTTTCTTCACAGTGGGAAGTGGGGCGCCACTGTATTTGGCGTTTTTTACGCTACATTTGTAACCTATAGCAACCAAAAAGTATTTTTATTTCTTTAAAATTGTTGCATTTGACAAATAGTTTCAAAAGTAACTTTATTACTTTTAGTTCGAATTCAACAAAATTGTAATGAACTTGACTTTTAGTTCGAATTCAGCATCGGAGTAATTTAGTTACTCCGACATTGAATTCATCATCGGAGTAATTTAGTTACTCTGACATTGAATTCATCATCGGAGTAATTTAGTTACTCAGTCATTGAATTCATCATCGGAGTAATTTAGTTACTCTGACATTGAATTCATCATCGGAGTAATTTAGTTACTCAGTCATTGAATTCATCATCGGAGTAATTTAGTTACTCTGACATTGAATTCGTCATCGGAGTAATTTAGTTACTTATTCTCTAAAGAAATATATTTACTTAAGAAACATACATAAATAACGTTTTAAAACAATATATTTATTAAATAACGTAATTAATGATTAAATGTAAAGTAACATAACTACTTTACTAATGAGATTAATAAAAAAGAAAAAAATTACTTATCAAAAAAGTAATTATAATACTTTTAAAAATGTATTAGAAATATGAAAAAAGAAACAAAATTACTTTTAAAAATTCTATGAAAAAGAAACAAAATTACTGAAAAATTAAACATTAATTAATTATTGAATGAAACACTGAAAAAAACAATATATTATTAATATTAATAACTTAGTTGTCGGCGTCGTCATTGGTAATTGTTGGCGACACAATCGATCGATTCTCGTAATCGGAATCTTTGGGCAAATTTGGCTCAATAAATACGTCAGGGTTTTCGCTAGTCGGCAAAACATTCAAATTAGTAGTAGGGTTTTCGGTACTCATTGTCTCCGTTTTGCAGGCATTGATTATATCATAGAATAATTTGTCAACAAATTTGACGTCAGTTTCTTCATTTACCGAATAATTTCTAAAGATGGACATAATGAACATTTATATTGACAACCAGAATCGACTTGCAGACGGTGCGTAGCTGTAGCATTTTACCAATGTTGTTATCAAAGATCTGGTGTTATTCGGTAACGGCATTGCTATAAGTTTTGTTAAGGTTTCAAACGATAGATCATTTGATTCAATCATCATATTAATAAATGAAATTTCTATATAATAATTATAAAATATTTTAATAAATTTAATTTTAAATTATTTAGAAAAATATAATGTAATTTATGCCTGTTGTATTGCTTTTTGGTCCCAAAGCCAGAGTTTGTTGAAATGATTAATGACATAATGTTATAATTAGACGAAAATGTTGTAAAAGTAATTATAATTATTTTATAAATTAAGTTTACTTGTTGCGAAGACGTCAATGAGATCATATCTTCATCTGTATTGACAAATTTGTTTTCACCACTACCATCACTATTATTGCTATCCTCCGAATCTAAATAATTCTAAATATTTCTATAATCTTATATAGTTTTTGATTTCTATTAAATAAATTTAGCTAATCATTTATACGTTATTGTGTTGTCGTCAGTCTCATTWRGCTCTGRATCATCGCTCTGCTGTAGTTGGTTGTCATCTTTTTTTCTACTAATTTTAGCATCCAAAAATTATTATATCATTAAAACTAATTGTTAACTAAATTATCATTAACTAAATTATTTTTAACCATTTTGCTTAAGTCTATGACGTCTATTGTATAGCMATTTTCGTGCAGTTGTTAAAATCATTCCWTTAATATAAGTAAATTTTTTAAGCRATTTATTTGTTATAATAAATAATTATTTTATGTATAGAAAAAWCTTACAAACGWCTTCTYTGCWGATCCAAACAATAAAGGAAATCTTAAAGCAAAAAGATAAGMCATAATACCGCGTATTTCCGTGAAGTGACGCTCATTTTTACTATTCGATARCAATTTTATAGCTTCAATTTGAGTTAAATATAGTATTAATATATAATATTATTTGTATTAGATTTGTTGAACTTAACTCATTATAGACTTGATAGTGATGATTGAATACATAGAATATGACTTGTTTTTCTGAGTCATTGGTCAATGTGCACTGATAGTCAGACGACATAAGTAAGTAAAATACTTTCTTTTCGTCATCATCAGTACTATCGAATATCGGTAACTGTGGTCTTAATTTGATTATTAAATCAGTCATTTGTTGATCACTATGTGATGACAGATTGTCTATCGATTCAAGAGCACAATCATCTTTAGTTGATGGCAAAAATGACATTAGTATTTAGGCATTTGAACCACTTGTTTTATAKCCACTAACTGACGAATGTTTTCTTTTAATCATATCTTTTAAGAAATAATATTATTAGTGTACCATATATTTATTATATTTATTTAGTTATTTAATTATAATTAAAATAAAATTTATAAATTAAAAAAACTAAACATAATTACTTACGATCCGGTGAATGACTAATAATTGCCTATAATAATAACTCTTCAGTGATTTTTTTACTAGTGGTAACAGTTTAGTTGTCGTCGATCCCAAACTTTATCGGTTTTCGAGATCTTCAACCCGATTTACAACACGATTTGTCATCCATATTTGAAATGTAATCTCTTCACTTAACCACTGTTAGAAATACAGTAGAAGCACATTAAAACAAAACACAATAAAAAACTAATAAACTTTAGTTTTAAGTTAATGTTTAAAACAAATAATACAAGCAGTAGATATAAACTTTGCGTCAAMACTTATTGATTCTCAACTATTATTGGATAATATTAATGCATARCAAAAAATTACGCACTTTTAGTAAACTTTTAATAGTTGTTGTATAATTTATATAAAATAAATATATTATTATAATTTTTTTATGTTTAAGTATATATATATATATATATTTTGTTTTTATTTTCCATTCAAGTGAACAAATATATCATTATTTATCATTTACTTAGTATTAACTTTATATCACAATATTTATTTGATAATTAATAAAACAATCAATCAATTAATCATAATGTCAASTGATTTYAAGTGTTATCAATGTAATTTAATATGTATTAATTTGAAAWWTTAYCGAAARCATGTTTATATTRAACATTATTCGAAAGGACTTAATAAAGGAAAGTTTGTCTGTTGTTATACTGATTGTCGCAAAGAGATTTCACCAACGATMAATRTTTCAAACACTGAAACACTGGAATCKCTTAAAACTAAAAAGAAATGCTTATCTCGTGAATTTGATAACCGCTGTGGAAASCATTTAAGAGATCATGTTTCAAAAAACAAAAATTCTTTTAGAAAATATAAGAAATATKTTTCTCAAGWCACTGATGTTAGCTCTACGACTAAAGACTAAAGAYTATCAWCAASTATCAAAGAAAAATTATTTMTTTATATTTATATATTATGTTACTATATAATAAAGTAGTTTTATTACTTTCTCAACTTTTCTTAAAAATGTTTTATAGAKTAAMTTATAYTCTTACAGTTCTWCTAAAATAAATAAAACAGAATCATTYAAATAATAATTTTTTGCTTTGTTTATTAAAATTTTATATAATACATTGAATATTGGTGTTAAAATTAAAATTTTGAAATAAAATCATAGAATTAAAATATTTTTGAAAAACATGTAAAATTTATTTTAAATTACTAAACATAAACCCACTTTTTATAATAATTTTCAATAAGCTATCAAAATAAAATATGACTAATAATTTTAAGTAACTATATTACTTTTTCGAACTAATAAATAAAAAAACTCAAGACTCAACTCTAATGTACAATTTTATTACTATTTTTAAGAAATATTTTTACTTTTCAACATTTTTCAAAATTACAAAACATCACATGACATCACATGACTTATAATGTCGAGTAATAATTTTACTTTTTCGAACTAATGAATCAAAAAACATTCGACCCAACATCTGGTGGACAATATTTTCCCAATATCTGAGAAAAATTATTACTTTTCAACGATTTCCATCAACAAAAACATCACATGACTTATAATTTCGAGTAATGATTTTACTTTTTCGATCAAATCAATCAAAAAGCACTCGACCCAACATCTGGTGTACACTTTTATTACTATTTTTGAGAAAATTTTTTACTTTTCAAAGCTATGCACAAACAACTTTATAAGTGAGCGCCTGAAAGCTCGTCTCTCATTGGTCGACTGAATTTTTCACAATTTTACGCCAACATGCTTCAAATTTTGCGCATAAAATCTCGTCTCTCATTGGTCCATTAGCTTTGAAAACTCATTCTACAGTGGCGCTTCCGCTGCACTTTTCTCACTGTGTTATAAAAATGTTTAAATAATAAATTCATAACATTGTTATGTACTGTAGTATTATAAAGTATATAATATATACTACAATTACAACATCCAGGTTTTGTAATTTATTTTGTCGGAGATTACAATTATTACATTATTAAATTTAATTAATATATAATTTACATATTGATACAAATATTATATATTTGTTATATGCCATAAAAACATATGCTTAAATAATCACTAAAAATATATACTGTATGTGAAATAAATGCTTTAATTATTAATAAAAATATATTTTTTATTTACAATATTTGCAATATTTACAATCACAAATATCAGATACTAATTTATAATTAATAGCTTTAAAATTATTTAATAGTTAATAAATATTAAATTAAAAACTGAATATTTTATATAATTAAAATATATTATTTTAATAATTTATTTGAGAGACACTCAATATTTCACTTAAATGATGTCAATAAATCCGGCGCGTTATGTCTAACCTGACAATCCTAACTATGATACAGTATTATGAAAAGTATATGAACAGTATGTCTATTTTAGTTAAAATATAATTTTCTAGATTCAATTAATACACTTATGTAAAATATTTTAATTTCAATATGTCATACAGTATTTACTTATATTAATAAGTAAATACTTAAATGTATGTTAGTTAAAATTTTTAATTGTAAGATACTGTTTTAATCTCATCAAATATATTGGAGAATATTATTTAACAAATTATTAATTAAATAACTTAAGTGTATGCAAAAATAGTTTATGATTTATTCAATGAAATACATTATTTTAATATTAAAATATTAGACAAAACCATCAGTTATTATAAWATTTTGATATTCATTATTGAAAAGTTTGCCAATTATGCGAGTGAAGCATATATTGAATTTTAATAAAAATTTCATCGCATGATAAATGATTGTAAGTAATGTTTAAAACTAAGATTTTTCTTAAAACCTACAAATCTATTGATTTTTTTAAATACAGTATACAATAAAATATACAATTTATTGCTTAGAAATTTTTATTGACTGTTTTAATATTAATGTTAAGAATTTTTTATATCATACTATACTGTAATTTACTTTATTTAATAGAGAGAAAAACAATTATCAGTACATAATTTTCTTGCAAAAAATATATATAATAATAACGCTATAAACAGTTAATATGAAAATTGTAATTTCTTTCACTTCAGGGGTTGCAGTGTATATTAAAAGCATATCTAACATAAAAGACAATTCAATTGACATTCATTACATAAAAATATTATTTTATTATTAAAATATAAGATTTTAAGTGAATATTATTTTTGTTCTTATATTTTATTAAACATCGTGTTTTCAAATTAAAAATTATAGATATAATAATAAAATACTACCACTAATAAAATCAATATCATATTACAGGTTAATTAAAAAATAAAATAAAATTATTTATTCAGAGTCTTAAACAACGGCGACGGCTATGATAGCGGTGATGCTATTAATTACAATTACCAGGTTAATAATACGTTGAATTAAAAAGTGACCAAGGACAATGTTGTAGATAATTTTATAGTTGATAAACTTGTAATTGGTCATTTTTTTAATTAATTGTATGATTTGCCAGATAATTGCAGTCGACTATCATTTATAAATTTTTTAAACAGTTGACTGTAAATTATCTGGCATATAATGCAATTAATTAAAAAATGACCAATTACAATTTTATCCAGTATAAAATTATCTACAGCATTGCACTTGGTCACTTTTTAATTCAATTACCCAGATAATAAAAGTTAACCAGATAATTGTAATTAATAGCATCGCCGTTGTTTAAGATTCTCTCTTGTTTATTAGATTACATAAAATTATATATAAAATATTATTTAGTATCTTTAGTTATAGGTTAATGAATAAACATTTTTTATAGTATACCAAAATTAATTGCAAATCTTAATAAAAACGTCTAAGAAGTTAATTGAGTATTAATTATATAATATAAGTATTTATGTATAAAAATACTGTATATGATTACTATTAAATTTAATTAACATAAGATAAACTTAAGGTTATAAAATTCCCATACTTTACATTGTTAATTTTTAAAATTTAGAAATCTAGATTATTCATAATATAATCATTTTGTTTATTTAATATGATATATAAAACAAAATAGAAAGACTTTATTTACTAATATATATATAATTTTTAAAGAGAATTACTGTAAATTTAATGCTAATAATGAACATTGTAGTACAAACACCGGTAGTAACAAATTTATAATGTATAAATTAATAATTAATAATTATTTAAATAAAAATTAAAGTTTTAAATGATATTTTTTTGAAAAATATATTTAATAAAACAATAATTCATTCTTATTACAAAATATGTATTACTTTTATTATGTAAAATACAAATAATATATACTGTACTACCATTAATATTCACATTTATTATCGTTAACCTGATTTCATACCAATATTGTATAAAATATAAAAGTATTGTTATAATAACGTATAATATGAATCATATAAATTCAATCTCTTTAAACTACTATAATATTATACTTGCCTTTAAAAAAATTAATTGTGTTTATAATATGTATAAAATCGGAATACCGGTAATTTACAAATAAAACATAAATGAATTAAATTATTACATACAGTAAATGTATTTTTATTTGTGTGAAAATAAACATTTCATTACATTTAGTGTAAAAATACGACAGAATAAAATCAAATCTAATGGAAAAATAACAAAAATAATTTATTATATTATTTGAATTATAAAATATTTGAAAACTTTGAAAACTGAATAGTGTTAGAAAAGGCACATTTTGACAAATAACACGTGAATTACAACCAAATATACAATAATCGCTATTCGCTTATATTTAGCACTTGTCGGACCTTTCATCAAATAGTGTCTCTGTTTGCTTATAAAACGTTTTGCAGAACTCAATCCACTCTTATCTGCCATTCCCTCATCAATAAGCAATGAAAATGACGATTGAGTGTCAGAATTGATGGTAATTGAATCACTATTTCTGTTGGCCAGTGATGGTGTCTGTCCCCAGAATTGACTCTTTTCTGACTCCAATTCTCTTCGTTTCTGGCGTTCAGTTTGAAGAGCGGAGTCGAGATTGGATGCCGTGAACTGCAACTCATCCACTCTTTTGACTAATTCTTCAATACGTTTATCACTATCAATGAGTTGCTCTTCGTTGACATTTTTCGATGCATTTTCTTTAGCGATTCTCAACTTCTCTTCCAATGAGTTTACTTCCCTTTCTTTGACTTTGAATTTTGCGGCAAATTTCTTACATCTTAACTCTAATTCTTGCTTTTGAGCTATTGATATACAAACAAAAAATCTTATAAATTAATAAAAAAAATTACCTCAAATAAGACAAACCTAAATGTAATTGTTTTTCAGACTCTAATTGAGCCAATAATTGATTCACTTGATCAGCACTATGTCCATCATCTGTATGATTGGCCACTGATTGATATAAATCCTGAAACTGTATTTTCTGGCTGCGCTCAGCCTCTAATTGATTGATAAGTGAATCAATTTGTTTTCGACAGTTATTTATTTCTATTTCAAAATTATTTGAATTAAATTTCATTTCCAACTCAGCGTTTCTTTGTCTGAGTTCATCCTCTAAAGCAATTAGTTTAGTATTTTGTGTCTTAAGTTTTAATAACTCAGTTTCAAACAAATTTTCTTTTTCTTGTAGTTGTTTTTGGAGATCAAATATTCGGGAATCAGTTTCGTTTTGACTCTTCATTTGCTCGTATTTGATAAGACCTTCGCATTCGTCGATTTTTGATTTAAAACTTTCCTCTTTTTCTGTCAATTCTTTAGCCAATTCTTCAGATTTGGTTAGTTTTTGTTTAATCTTTTGATTTCTAGTCTGTAATCTTTCAATCAATGTCTCCCTTTCCTGGACCTGAGCCCCGAAACACTCCATTTCGATGGTATAGTTCCTCTTCATGATATCCAATTCATATTCAGATTCAGATAATTTCATTTCACTTTCTGAGTGAACTCTTTTTAATTCTTGTAATTCATTTTCTAATTCATCTATTTTTGTGGTTAACTCTGTTTCCTTCTCACTAGTCATCACTTGTTCAACATTTATAACATTTTCAATCACTTTATTATCTTTTTGCTTGAGATTGAAAATTTCAGTTTCTTTTTCTTCGAGTTGTTTCTTGAGTTCAATTATTTGGGAATCAATTTCGTTTTGCTTCTTTAAGTGGTCGTCATTGAAGTGGTTTTCATTGTCATTGATTTTCATTTGACAATTGCCTTCCTTTTGTGTCAACTCTTTGACCAATTGTTCCGATTTGTTTAATTTATATTTCAGTTTTTGAATAACAGTCTTCAGTTTGATTTCTAGCGCTTCCTTTTGCTTGACCTGAGCGCCCAAAGACTCCGTTTCAATCATATAATTCTTGTTCAAGACTTCTGCTTCCTTGTCAACAGTCAYCACATTTTCATCCACTTTATTGTCATTTTGTTTGACCAGAAAATCRCACAACTCTTGTAGTTTGTGTCGTTCATTGCGTTCGTTCTCTAATTGTTTAATAAGTGAATCAATTTGTTGTTGATTATCAACAATCACTTCTTGTTGTGAATTATTTAATCCAATGGTCAGACATCCCGACTGATTGTCTTCATTAGAGTCCATATTAGTCTCACTTTTAATCATTTATATTATTATTATTATTGTTATTATTATACCGTATGAGACAACTCACACAACTTTATTATAATACTAAACACACAAATCATTACAATTATTATTACATAATACTAGAAACAAACTTACATTTTGAACACCAGGAGGAACCCGAACCCAAACCCGAACCCGAAAACAAACCCAAACCCGAACCTCAAACCAGACCCACACCAACAAACTATTGATTAATTAAAACATATTGATTAATTCAACATGATCAATTTACCATGATCTATTGACCATGATCTATTGACCATGATCAATTTCAATTTAAAAAATATAGTTTTTATCAAATCAATTATATTTTTCTCACAATTTAATAAATCTTTGTTTTTGTTATCCAATTAATTATACTAAACTATAGTTGAATTTATTAATTATATCATAAGAACTGAATATGAAATTTAGTATTTCAGTAATATTAAAGTTATTTAATATTTTTTAAGTATACGTGATATTAAAATTATTTGTGTAAAAATATATTTTATAAATAGTAAAATAGATTATAATAAATATTAAAATATTAATATTACACTATTATATTACAATTTATACATTGATTGAAAAATTGTATAATAAAATTAACTTTTCAAATATTAATAGTACAAACAAAAGTTTATATGATGTCTATAACATTAGGAAAAATTATTATTAACGTAACATAAAAATATCAATAATTTTAAAATTATTTATATTATTATTATGAGTGAATAATAAGCTAATAATATTTAATTTTAGAGGACGTGTCCGATAACTATATTAATTTTTTATGAATTATTTCGTGCTATAATAATAATAATAATGATATTTTGCATACAATACTGTAGATTATATTGCGTGCATATTTGYCGCACAACCGCACAATAATTGTGTTAATTCTAAGGACTTGTATTAGCTTTTGGATAGTAAGGTTGTGCTCAAGAAATTGATCGCAAACTTATGATAGCATCAAATATAGGTGATGTTATGTTTTGTTGTCAGCAATTATAATGCTTACATAACAACCAAAAATATAAAATATGAGACAATAATAATCAAAAATATACCGGTAGTTATAATTTATATATCTATGACAAAAGTGTAATGAATATATAATAAGTGACAAATTTTACTAAATTTTATTTTATTGAATTTAATAATTGAAATATGAAACACATATAAATAAAATTATCACAATTGAAACAAAATGTGACCATTTATTTAAATTGTTAAAATTATTAGACAAATCTTTTATTAAATTAAAATATTTTAGGTTTCGTTAGAATTTCTTAGAATTTCAAGTAAACAGAAATGGACTATAAGTTGATGACTAAAACTTTTGAAAGTCATGTCCGCTAAACATAATCATAATTATACACAAAATACTATAAATATATTCTTTAATAATACAATTATTGTATACAAGTCTAGAATCATTTAATATTAACATTTAACTATAATTAGAAAATTGTTTTTAATTGATATTTTGTTCTAGATAAAATATGACAATAATTAACATAGACACTTTTGTAATTCAATAATTATATTTAATATTAATATTTGTAAAAAGTTTAKTAAAAGTTTTTTATATTAATAGTTAAATAATATAATTTATTATGCAATATTCAATGTATTTGAATTAACTATTAAATTAATACTAAGCGTTAGTAATACTATATTTGTTATAAGTCGATAATGATGAATATTAGAAATAATTGGTCATTTAAGTWAAGTTAAGTTAAGTTTAATTTAATAATTATGTAAACAAATAATTGTACAATAATTGTAGTGATGCTATAGAGTATACCTAATTGTTTTAATTGTATTATTGCTGTCATAAAAGTAACTAAACTTAACTTAAATAACCAATTATTGTTAGTCTAGTGTATAGAACACACAATTATTAATATATTYAATACAGTATTCAAACTAATACTATACTGTATTATAAATTTAATATACATTATAGAGTATAGAGAGGTCTCACATAAAGTTCGTTATAATAAACAGCTGTTATTATGAATGGGTAGTCAAACACAACACACTATACGTTAAGTGTCGACAAATGTGGCGATCATTGAGTGCTTTGACACAAACACTGCAAACATTGCCGTCAAATGTGATCTAATGATACAATTGTTTGAAATGATTATCATTTGATAACTAATTATTGTATTAATTTCATCAATCATGTTGTAAATGATTCATTTGTTATCATTGATAATGCTTTTAACCAAATATATGATATGATATATGCCATTGAAATATGCAATGATTCATATGATTTAACAATTAGCTAATTGTGGTCTTCATTACAAATACATGACATTTGTTTGTATTATATGTTTAACTGTTATCTCATTAGTTGTGAAAAACGAGTTGTGATTAGCTATTGCTAACCATCAGGTGATACCATGAATCGGGTTGAGAACCGCAAAGGTATGTATCATCTAATGACAAATCCAAGACAATTGTTAATTGATTTATCATTTGATTCAACTCATGTCTACTTTTGTTTTATTTGGACAGTGTTTGCCATTCAGGCGAAGAAAAAGCGATCGAAAGCACCGAAAGGCAAACACAAGAAGACAAATGTGACGACCAATAGTCATACCAATAATAATAGCCATAATACTAGTGATGATATCAAGAATACTACCGCCGATGACAGGAGAAGGTTTGAATACTATCATTGATTGCTATTTTATTGTCATTTATATGACTATATGATACGATAATATCTCATATAAAAATAAATTTTGGTCACATTTTTGGCATTTCATTTGTTTTTTTACTCTAAACTTATTTTACAATAAATTATTTGTGAAATACTTTATAAAAATAGGTTTCACTTTTTGTCTTTATTTTTGGTGCCAAATATTTATATCTTAAAGTCGTAGTCTTGTAAAAGATATTACATTACATTATGTTAGGCTGTGTTTGCGTTTTGAATAATGAGTTTTTTGAAAAATTTAAACAATATTTGTATTAAATATGTATATATACTGTATTACCGGTAAATAAAAACTATTGTATAAAACTAGTTTGAAACTTGAAAACTAATTTCATGACTCAATGTGTTTATAGTTTTTATTTGTTTTTAAGCGCTTACTTAAGTCAATAGCATACATATGCACACAATCTAAATTTATTTCAATTGGTATACAATTTTGGTTAACAATAGTTTGTAAATATCCTAATTTTTATAGACATATTTAGTGATAATTGTTTATGTGGGGCACCCCTTCCCCTTAAAATATATCACTTGTCATATACAATACTGTGTAAATAAACTAAATCATATTTATATATAAATATAGTGATTTGTTATGTTTCAAATATTAATTAAATAATTTTTTATTTGCTATAGCAAACAAAAAGATTGTTTTGAATTTGCTGTTAATTTATTTACCTCTAAAACATTAAATTATAGAATAATTTAAAAATCATCCAGTAAAAAAATTACATTATTGATTGATTAAATTGTTGAGTATCTACTGTATTATACAATATACAGTTTATATGTTATTATACTATGTTTTAGTACTAATGGAAAGAAATGAGTTTAATTTTTTTAATTTAAATGTTTTTATAAATAAATGTATGAATGAGTGCTAATTGATATTTTAAAATAGCATAATTGGTTTTAATTTTAAATAGTTTGCTTTGTAATGAAAATTTCTAATGTTATGTAAGCATTATAATTGCTGACAACACAACACTACATATATTTGAAGCTATCATAAGCTTGCGATCAATTTCTTGAGCACAACCGTACAATCCAAGAGGCACTGTTAGCTCATACAAGTGCATAGAGGACACAACAATTGTGCGGTTGTGCGGCAAATAGGCTTTCAATATATAGTATCAGTGCCTATCGTATGTTGACTTTACATTGTATTGTAGATCAACATAGACTTTATTATCCCATTTCGTCATTCAGAGTCTGAAAAATATCAATAATTATGAGTTGAAAACCAAATAGTAAATCCATTTCCTATTTGATAGAAACACTATTATTGTTATTATTGCACGAAATAATTTATAAAAATTTTAATATAATTATCGGACACGTTCACTAAAATTGAATATTTGCTTATTATTTACTAATAATAATAATATAAATAATTTTWAAATTATTTGCATTATTATGTTAATTATGAGCTTTGCAATTGTACTAAACCTATGTTTTTGTCAGTACAATTAATATATAGAAAATTAATATACAGTGTATCAATTAATGTATAAAATAGTGTGTTATTTTAGTATTTGTTATGCTTTATTATAAAATATTTTTTTATGCAAAATATTAATAATTAGTGATATACTAATAATATAAAACATACAAAAAAACTAATATTAATGATATAAAATTCAACTATAATTTACTATTTAATTTATTTAATAAAAAATATTTATTGTGATAAATATAATTAGCAAATGTTGTTATAAAATGAATATAATTTTGAATTGATTGAAATGGATGGCATTCATGACCGAGCCTCAAGATATTTGAGAAGTGCGGCCAAATGGACGGCATCGTACATGGCTTCGGTCGGATCAATGACTCGACCATATATTAAGAGAGCTAATACCGAACCGGTTGATAACAGTGTCTATCATTACGATGAGCCCCGTATCCATCAATTGCCTCTATCTCCTCCCACTTCATATTATCATTCAAATTATGATTTATTTGAGAGTCCACAACAATCACTAATAAATAATAATTATTTTCATTGCGACCAATC
This sequence comes from Oppia nitens, assembly GCF_028296485.1. NCBI lineage: Eukaryota > Metazoa > Arthropoda > Arachnida > Sarcoptiformes > Oppiidae > Oppia > Oppia nitens. The sequence continues at coordinate 3,853,798 of NW_026533243.1, forward strand.
ATTTATTGGTCACAACTCTGCCGCTACTAATGAGACCAATGTTGTTGATAGCAATGTTCATAATACATATTATGCCATCTCTACTAATGGTATATTAAATTTATGATATTTGTTATAATTTTTATTTGTGTTTCATTACTATAACATTTTGATGATCACTCATTTTGATTACTTGTGTGTATTATTTTTAAGTCAATTGACTTTTATTAGTATTGTTAGCACTTCTCGTTAATGCCTGACAAGAAGTGTCCTTCACTTATATTAAATTTATTAAAAAAACATGTTTAGAGATTATACTAAATAGTTAATGTGATATCTTTCATAACTTAATTGCAAATAAAACATATTAATATAGTTTTAGCGCAATACCTATTTTTATAAATAATACAATACATACTTTATATATAAATAATGCAAACATTCCTTTATATTTAGAAACATTTTTATTAGAATTTTGTTTTAGTTTATGCATTAATATATATATATTACTTATTCAATGATAATAATAATACAAAATATGCTTTTCAAAAATTATATAATTAATGACTTATGCGAGTAAATAATTATTATCAACACATACGTAGATGTTTACGAGTTATAAACCCTAGTAAATGTCAAATTGTTATATTAAATCAATAATTTATACATTTTAGACAACATATTAAAAACAATTTCATATAATTTCTTGAACACAGTTAGCTATGCAGTGAAGAGTCTTTATAGAGTTGGTCTCTATTAGTGTCATACCTCCACATCTCTATTGATTTATCTAAAGACTAACATCTTTTGTACTTAAATTCACTCATAATTCATGTGTTTATTGTATTGAATTCTTATATACACTTAGTTTACTTTTTTGGTAATCATTTATCTTATGGCAAACTTGTAAACTCAATATATCATATACAGTATAAATACAATTATATATAACAGTATACTATATATATATATATATAGTTAGTTTGATCCAATTAAATCAATTTCTTAATGATGAGTTATTTTTGTTYTGAGTATCTTTTAGTTATAAAATGATTACGAAAGAATAAGTTTTTTTAAACTATAATCCAGTAATTTAAATGCAATTTTTCTCATTATAAAAAATGATGCAATTTAATTATTGCATTAATTAATCATTATAGACATTTAATTATTTATATTTTGCAAATTAATGTTTTTAAAAATGAAAAAACTTATAAAATAAATGTTTAAGAATTTAGCAGATTTTGAATATAATTATAATTTATGACATTCTGTTTCATAGCATAGCTGTTATGTTTCAAATTTGTTTATTTAAGTAATCCATGACATTATAGATTGATTTTAATATTAACTTATAACTAAAAAACCTCTGAAAATGCATTTTTATAACAATTTATGTATTTTGTACGACAAGTAATTAATTTGATGAGTGACCACAATATTGTGTAAAATATACAGTATATTATATAAAAACTCATTTTAATTGAAAGATACCATTGAAATGCCTGAGCCCTCACTATCGGAGCAATTGCTTCAATTGGACTCATCGCCAATCAAAAGACCCTCTCCTTCACCCAGCGATCAAAGGCGCCGTAATCCCCGTCCTATAAAACGGCAATTACCAGTAATTAACAGTAATATGTCCGCTAAACACGATACTCCTATGGCAATGAATAGTAATTATATAAATATAAATAATAACAATATTAGTGCACGTGATATGAATCCGCGCGAACGGGCTCTACAACAAATGCACGATAAATATAGTGGAACTCATGTCCACACAATAAGTACTACTCTATTGGCGCCCACAGAAACATCCAGTAGTACTTCACTACTATTTCGTGATAATATAGATTTAAATGATTGTGATGTCAATAATATAATGTGTGATATTGACAGTAGAGATATATTACCGTCAATGCCTCCAAAAGCTCCACAAATCGGCCGATTATTACCACAATTGTGGCCGTAAGTATTGGAGCCTATATATCATATCATGATTTAGTTGTTTATATTTAATGAAAACACACATTTGGCACTTAAATAATGATCTTAAGTTTTTATATATTATGCTTTTTGTATCGTATCATTTATAGTTGGCTAATGTTAGCAAAAGTGACCAAAAAACAACAATTTTATTTTATAAGATTTAAGTTATTGTTTGTGTTTAATGTATCGAAATAACAGAAAAGATAACAAAAGTCCTCCTTTGGCGACATATGACGATGAAGATGATGAAGAAGCTATTGCTTCAGATGATGAGGAYGAACAGGAAGATCCAAATGATTACGTGAAGGGTGGTTACCATCCGGTGAAAATCAGTGATGTCTTCAACAATCGATATTGTGTCGTACGTAAGCTCGGATGGGGACACTTCTCCACTGTTTGGCTCTGTTGGGACCTCACGTATGCTATTTATATTCATTTATATTATAATATATGACTATTTTGTTTTCACTTCCCCTCACTCTCTCTCTCTCATTACATTTCTCTGAAAAAATATTTGAATATATATATATATATATATATTAGCTATAAATTATCCATTTAAAACATACAATATTTACTCTCAAAATGTATTTTAATGTATTAAATAATTTTTTTTGTTGAGTCCTTTTAAATCTAAAAAATCATTATTCACTTGACATATGTTTTTAAATAAAGAGTGACGAGTCTTTTGTTGTTATCTAATGTTTTGTAATTATTTTTTTTATTATCATTGAATTGCTTTTAGTGACAAACGTTTTGTTGCTTTAAAAGTTGTCAAAAGCGCATCACATTATACTGAGACAGCCATTGATGAGATAAAACTACTGAAAAGTGTAAGTTTATTTAACACATTTTATAAATAACAAAAATTAGATAATCCTTATTATTGATTGTATTAATTATAGGTTCGAGAGAGTGATCCCGACGACCCATTTGGTGAACGAGTGGTTAAACTTTTAGATGACTTTAAGATAAATGGTGTTAACGGGACACGTATGTCATACACAGATATTTTTGTTATGTAATTAATTATATTTTAAATTACTAGATGTTTGTATGGTGTTTGAAGTTTTGGGTTATAATTTATTGAAACTCATTATCCGATCTAATTATGAAGGAATCCCTATTTCTAATGTCAAGAAAATTATTAGACAAGTAATGTTATACTAATTTTTATGTAATTTTGAATTTATTATTAATAATATCACATAAATACTTAAATTAATTTAGGTTTTAGAGGGATTGGATTATTTGCATACAAAATGTAAAATAATTCACACCGACATTAAACCAGAGAATATTCTGTTGACTGTCGATGAAAGTTATGTGAGACGACTGGCTAACGAAGCGTATCAATGGCAGCAAATGGGTGTTAGACTCCCGGGATCTCTCATATCTACGGCACCTAAAGAACTATTAGGTTTGTTATATCATTATTATTATTTGCATTTGTAGACGAAGTATTAATTTTTTGAGGATTAGGTCCTTCAGTATCTTCTAAAATGTCCAAAAACAAGAAGAAGAAGCTTAAGAAGAAAGCCAAAAAAGTGGCCGAAATTCGAGAGATTCAAATGCAGCAATTGGCTGAAGTAGAACTCAGGGAACAATTGAATGCTGGTAATGACTGTTCACATTTAGGCGACGAATGTGATGGTAATTGTGGACATAGAAATGGTTGCGAAAGACTTGCTGCTTTGGATGAAGAGGTTTCACAATATGAACCATCCCATCATCGAAATCACATCTCATCATTGACTGAGTCTTCCGGTCACGATATGCGTAACGGACATCCTTTGGATTCGCACATAAGAGTTAATGTTACCGACGGTCAAAATATTTGTCCACCTAATGAAATGCGGAATCGATTAGAGCGTTCGGAAAGTACATTGGCTCCTAATTATCAAAAATGCAAAGAAACTGGAATTAGACGTGTGTCCAGTTGCCCAGGTAGTTATGGGAGTTATGGTAGTTAGTGTATCACAATTTTGTTTTAATAAATTGATTGTTTATCAATTAATTCAGATCARCAACAAATGAGGGATCGCTCACCCGATCCTTCACATGAAAATTGTGATATTAATGTTAAGATAGCAGATCTTGGAAACGCCTGTTGGGAGGTATTGCTTGAATTAATCGATTAATGAATGAGTGATATATTAATTAAAATGAAATGAAATATTTACTTAAAAAGGATCACCACTTCACAGAAGACATTCAGACTCGTCAATATAGATGTCTTGAAGTAATACTCGGCGCCGGTTATGGTTCTCCAGCAGATATTTGGTCCACTGCTTGTATGGCTTTTGAATTAGCCACAGGAGACTACCTTTTTGAGCCACACTCGGCGGAAGAGTATTCCCGAGATGACGACCATTTAGCGCATATTATTGAACTGTTAGGTCCCATCTCAAAGAATATTGCGTTTGCCGGTCGATACTCACGTGAATTCTTTAATAAAAGAGGTTTGTTTTAACTTAATTTACAAAAATATTATTTTATTAATTAAAACATCAAATATTAGGAGAACTGCGGAATATTCATTCATTAAAACCATGGGCTCTCTATGATGTGTTACTTGAGAAATATGATTGGGAACCGTCTAAAGCGGAACAGTTCACTGATTTCCTTTTACCAATGCTAGAGTACGATCCATTGAAAAGAGCAAAGGCTCGCGACTGCATCTCCCATCCCTGGCTGGCAGACACTGACACCGAAGATTCGTTAAAATTTATTTGAGATCCACACTAATTGATAACACATTTATAAAGACTAACGTTAAAACATTGTTAACAAAAAAAGTTGTTTTTAGAACATGAAAAATGATATTTTATTTCAAAATGCATTTTATTTAATTAATACACAAATGATATAAATTTTTTGTTTATAAGTAGTTTATTAAGCTATTGAWGCCATAAGCGATATTAAGCATTAATATTGTATAATCTATGATCAAATCAATGCCGATTATGACAACTTATTTAATTAAAAACATAATTTTATATAAGGGTCTCTCATATTTTTCTCAACTGATGTTATATTTATTATATTAATTTTAGTTATTATTTTTTATTGATAAATATTAAAAAGTTTTTATTATTATCGATGTGTCGATCGATATTAAGCTTTACTTTTACTTATCGCTCAAATAATAAAATTGTTTAATTATTTATAGCACATGATTTGTWTATATATATACAGTACAATATATACGGTATATTGTATACATAATCTAGAGTTTTATTTTTATATCTGGAGTTAAATTTAATAATATATTACTTTAGCTTAACTTCATTTAATACTTGATGTCATTCAATGTCCAACATTTGTGAAGATGGTATCCATTTGTTAATATTTCAAATATTATATTTTGAATGATTTGTAATCACATGAATAAATATCATTGTCTTCAATGGCATTGAAAGGCTCTGAATAGACGTTTTCAGTAATAGATTGGTCCATAAAATATTGTCCATTAATGTTGAAATCAATTGGTTCACTATATGTGTGTATTATTGATGCTTTTCTTCCGGAGTCCAATACAACACTCGATGAAAACCGAGTCTCCATTTGAGTGTCTGAACCATAAAATGTTTGACCACTTAATGTATTATTTGGTCCATTAATTGTTTGACTATTTGCCACATTATGTTTGATATGAATTATTGAGAACTCATTGGTCGGTTGTGACGATTGCCGATAATCATTATGACAGCTATTATTTGATTTTTTCTTTAAATAAATTATTAAAACAAATAATATGAATAAAAACAGAGTCGTTGTAATTGCGGTCAATGTCGACACTATTAACAACATTTTAATTGACATTTTCTCTGCTTTCATATGATTATAGCTTTTATTTTTTGATAAATTTTTATAAAATAATGAAATATTTTCAGTAGTTTGACATAATTTATTAAAATCGCTAATTGTTTGATAATTATCCATATCATCGGGTTTTACCCAAAAACCATTTACTCCACAAACTATTTGATGTTTTATATCATTATTATTGCAATAAATAGTAATTTGTGTCAAATATTTAGCATTTTTTGATGATTTTTGAAATGATATGTTTTGAATTTCATACAAATCATTATAAGTGCACTCAATTTGTATACAATTTTGACTATAATTATGAAAATGACTCCAAACGCCGTTTGAAAGACACTGAAAGACATTAGTCTTCATTGAAATATTATATCCTTTATTACACTGAAGAATGGCTTGACTTCCAATATTAAGGCCATCAGTGAAACTGAATCTCCCGTTACTCTCCACTAATGGCAAACATGTATTCATTTTATTGTCATTTTTGTCGACATTTGAATTATGTTTAAGAGTTATATTTCTTGAATTCATATTTAGTTTTTGCTTTTTTTGACAGATAGGAGACACAGCTGACCACAGACCAGATGACTCACATCTAATCGTTTGTTTGCCAATTAATTCATGGTTTAAGTTACACATGAACTCTGCTATTAAACTGTTATTTATAAACTTAGTCCTAACGTATCCATTGAATGGTACGTCAGGTGATCCACATCTCAGTCCKTTATTATAGTCGACGGCAAAGATTTGAATTTCGCAAATAATTAAATCAAAATCTTTGGCAAAATTAAATCTTAGATAATCAGCACCAATAAGACCGATGCACTTATGAAGATATACTTTAATATATGAAGTATTACTTATTGTCAACGATTTTTGTATTTCAAACAATTTTTGTTCACTTTTATCACCAATTTTTAGACTATAATCTGAAATATTTGATATTTGACCGCTATTTTGAAGAAATGACATCCGAATGCCTTTGATTTGAATTTTGTTATTTAAATAAACTTCTAATAAATGATCGTTTGATTTAAATGGGTTTAGTTTGAAACAAGTATTGATTTGGTCATCAAATACGCTCATCAAGTCTTTGTTGCGGTTAATCTTCATATCAAATATCGTCATATTTATTAATTGACTAATTTTGATGGTTTGAGTACATTGTGGTACTTTACTGTCCCAATAACCCCTATGATAACACTGTCGCCTCTCATTACCCAACAATATTGAGTCTGAATTACAGAAATATTGGACAACTGTTCCCGGATTTGATTGTCCAGTAATTGTTTGATTAGACAAATATCTGAGATAACCATTGTTGGGAATTCCTGGTTCACCACATGGTGTCTCAAAACTTAGATAATTAAGTAAATTTAAATAAAACATTACAAAACAAACAATAATTTTAGTCATTATTTACAATTAAGTTTGAATATTTTTTTGCTATTTTATTTGTATATTTATAAATTTGCTAAATATTTATTGAAAATTTACTAAATAAGTCTACTGTTAATGTTATTATATATATATTTTTAGTCAATCAAAATAATGTTTATTTGAGGAAACTTATGGATAAGATCTATATTTTGATTAATATTATATTTAATACTAATTTTGTAGTTTTTTCAATATAAAAATGAGGAGGAAATGAATAATAAGTCCATGTATTTCTTATCGACGAAAATAATTTATACAAATAAACCAATAAATTAACTATTTATTGAACATAATTATATAAAATATATTTGTCAAGTGATTGTGGGATGTGATCGTTCAAAATCCTAGACATTTGTTAATATTGAATAAAATACTAATAATTATTTAAATAACTTCTGTTTAGATCATTTTAACTAAAAAATTGTTAGCTATTTAAGTATGCTTTACTTATTAATTAATTTAAGCCTATTTTTTATAGTAAAAAATTAATTTAAAACTGATTTAGCACATATTTTGCATAAATACATACAATAGATAGTATAATACATAACAATTATGTATATTTTTCAAAAAAATATGGCACATTATATACTAATTAGTAATAAAAATTGTTAAAGTTATAATAAGTTATATATTGTATTTTTATAATAACTTAACAAACAGCTGTAAGATCAAATAGATTTTAAATGTAAAAACTAAGTGATATTTAGTAATAGTTAATTTATACAAATATTAAATAAAATATACTCAATATATATTTATTGTATTATAACATTATTTTATAAAAATCAATACATATTTTTTGTGGTCATAAATAAGACAAAATTCTTGCAAATTATAAATTATAAATAAATGCTTTAATTGTCATAAGTTATGTTTTAAGTCAATTTTTTATGAGATTTTACTAAATACAGTTCAATATTATTATCATTTTGGTAGCTTTATTTATTTATTATATACAATAAATATACAGTATTTTAACTAAAATACTTTTTATATCAGTAGTCAATTTATAGTTTTATTAAACTTTTAATATTGATTTAATGTCATTAAATATAAACTAAATTTTTGATAATTTAATTTATTATAAACAAATTGATAATATTTATTAGTCATCAAAAGAAATTAAAGTTTTAAAAATAATATTTATTAACAGAAAATCTTATATTTATTAACTTTAACTATTTATACTGTATATCATTTATTAATATTAAAAGTAGATATTGTTTTTTAAAGACATTGAATTTAAAAAACACAATTATTAAAATTTAATAATAGATTATTTTTTAATAAATTCAATAAAGCATATTAATATAAAACCAATTGTTTATCCATTAATTTCTGATTAATAATTAATAATAATTAGTTAATTAATCCAATATATGTGTTGATGTAATCATAAATAATATATTTTTTGTTATTTAGTTTTTGAATAAATTATCAATTATTTTTAAATAATCAACTAATTTTATAAAATTAATTTATAAATTTCCAGTTTATAAATAAATAAAACATTAATTTCTATGATATAAAAATTATTTAATTATTAAAAATTGAAAAATAATAAACATATAATTAAATTTTTTATTATTATAAAATTAAATATATTATTAAATTCGTAATAATTACAGTTTTAAATTTAATACATTTTATTAGTTTGAATAACAGTTATATTTAATTATTTTTATAATATCCAGCTTCTGGTTGTTTACCTCTTATTAGAGATCAAATTAAATCAAACAAAATCCAAACCATAACCGAAAATATACAAAAAGTAAAATATGATTTAAGCAAATATAGAAAACTTTAATAATATTTGCAAAAAAACTATAAATTTATATAATCATTTATTTTACAAGTGATCTTAATATAATTTTTTATTCAATTTAATTTTTGATATACTTATAGATAAATAATATTTATAATTATTATTAAGCGGTAATAACTGTAGACTAATAATGAAAATCGAAATCCGTTTGGATTTCGCTATTAACTGCTATACAGTATAAGGAAAGAACTATTAATAGTTTTACTAATTATTATTTTTTTTAATTATTTTAATTTATATATAATATATATAAAAATCATTTGCAAAACAGTTGAGACTCGCTTTTACTTAATATCTATTTCAATATATTGAGCTCAACAACAAAATTTTATGCAAATATGGAATTTCTGGCAAATTATAAATGGTATTAATATAAATTTTAATATACAAATTTTCATAAATTCATAAATTATTCTTAAATATGAAAAATTGGATTTTAAAATGATTAATACCTAATTAATACATACATAGAATTTGATAAAATAAATTGATAATTATCAATTATTTTGAATAAAACATATTTTATATTGAATACAATAATACAATTAGCTATCACAACAACTTTTTGAGATACCGTTATAACTAATAAATTCTATTATAACATAAAGAAATTATTTTATAAATTAAATACAAAATACTATTAGTTTATAATTGGAAACTTCATTTAAATTAATATTTCAAAAAGTACTTTTGCCAGTTGATTGTATTCAATATAAAATATGTTTTATTCAAAATGATTGATAATTTAAAATAATTTTCAATCAATTGTATTTTTTATGTATTAATGATTTAAAAATCTAAATTTTTATATTCAAATGTAATTTATGAATAAACTAAATAATTTCAAGAAATTTCTTGAAACACGTATTAAATGAATCTAAATTATGTACAAAATGGTTTAGTCACAAATGATCTAGGTTCTATAGTTTTCCAAATATAATACACCCCTGTCCTTACATACCTGTACTGAATTACATGAAAACTTCTATATTATTATAATTTGCCAGAAATTCCAAAGTTGAAAAAAATTTGGTTGGACTCCAATATCTTAATAGAGTTATTAAGTAAAAACCAGTCTCAGCTATTTTACAAACGATATTATATATTATACTTTATTAATAATGTTTAAATATTTCAATAATAATTTTAAATATAATTTTATAATAAATATTTAATTAAATATAACAAACTATTATAACACTGTATTAATAACATAATTTTAATAAGTATTATATTATAGGAATTCAAAGCAAAAACAGATGTCTCTCTCGTTTCTATTAAACCTATTATTTCTTACAATACTGTTGTCTGGCMTTCAATTCAATTGAATAGTTATTGTGTAATGAAATACAGGTTATGTGTGACGACAGGACAGGTATTATTGTTGGCAGCCTTTCCTTTGAATTTCTCCTTCAAAATGCAATCCAATAAAACTTAGCGCATAGTATCTCTAAAAATAAAATTAAAAGTAATTAACATTTCCTATAACTTTGTTTTAACTATTATTTATTGGGAATGGGATTAGAAATTGCAAATATCAATGGCTCGTGATTTTGATCAAATAATATTTGATTTAATCATCTGTTTTTACTTTTACTATTTTTACCAGATATTTTATATTATTACTACTTTTTTTTATCAGATTTACTATTGTTAGTAGAGTTGACACATCACTACACTAGCATAGTATAGGAGAAGGAATAGTAGTCTAAGAATTGATTAGAAACTTCAATATTTCGAAGTTTGCGCACAGAGTTCATGAAGAGAGAGAGAGAGAGAGAGAGAGAGAGAGAGAGAGAGAGAGAGAGAGCACAGGCATGTGGGGCACGGGTAGGTAGGGCTGGTGTATCACTTTTAGTTTATAAACAAAATATTTTAGACCATTATATGCATTAGCATAACATATTATAGTCAAGTCTGAGGGCTGACTGGTTTCGAGGTTTAAATGTTTCAAAAAGTTTACTCTCTCTCTCTCCCTCTGTGTATATGAATGTATGGATTGGCTGCCAATTGCCTGTATGTGTCGTAACAGCAAACATGAAGCACAAGAGTGAAAAAACTTGTGTATTAATAATATTTATATCATAATAAAGTATTTAAATGTTTATTGAAGTTATCGATATGGTTGCTAACTAATGGATTTACAATTATCACATTACATATACTCGTTATTATATGATAAGCCAATTAGCAGTTTGTCAGTCACTAACTTTGTCACAACAGAGTCTTAAATACAATACCAAAAGGTTTGTCATGTTTTAATGTTTATTATATATTTAATGTGTATATGTTTACAAATTTTAAATATCTATTAATTTAGTCATTAATTATTTTAATTTAATGTTTATATCTAAAAGTTTTAAATGATATATAATTTATATACAGTATATTTATGATAGACATTAGTTAAAAGTGCATTAATATTACTGTTAAATTGATGTATAATATACTACTGTTTAGAGCACTATAAATATGATATAATTCAAATAATATTAATATATAAATATAATATGAAAATCAAATCTAATCTATTATTTAATATTTTCAGTATTTTAATTGACAAATCAGTATTATTATGACTATAAATGGCACAAATTGACAGTCCATTCATCACATTTGACTCATTTAAACAATTTTTACATATTATTGCCAATTAAATCAAAATTTATATAATAATAATAATACTGTAATAAATACAATGAATATTTATTATATAATACCCGTTGCGGACAACAAACGTACAAATAATGGTTGTATTATTCATCCCTCACTTATTGTCATCAAATTTATATTATTATTATTATCATTGGAGACGAGGGCTCAAGTGTCGGTTCCGCTGAAGACCATCAGGAATATGCAGATAACGACTCTCAACAATAATACGCCCGCATTTCGGGTAGTCGTCAATCGAGACAATAATGAGGTCATTGTCGGCGCACGTAATTTCATATATAAATTATCACCAAATAATTTGGAAATTATTGAAGAGTACCGCACGGGACCCGTCAATGACCACATAGAGTGCTATCCGCCGCCACACGAATGTCATAAAAATAGACGACTTATTGATAATGACAATCAAGTTTTACTGTTCAACTACGACAACAAACAATATCCAATTCTATTGGCGTGCGGTACGGCCTATCAGGGGATGTGCTATTTATTTAAGTCATCCAATATATCGGGATATCATCTGCTGTACGGCGGTTCACAACTAAATGAGACATTGAATTATGTGTCGAGTCGGACATCAAGTGTTGCCTTTTTCGCGCCGTTCGGTAATCGGAAGTCTGATCTCTATGTGGCCAACGCTTATGACGGCAGACCTATTGAGATGAGTCCGCCGACACTTTCGAGTCGAAAAATGACGGCAAAGAACAACGGTTTGTATTATTTTTTTTTTTAAATTATTAAATTTACTTTTATATATTTAAAATATCTTTTATTTATTTTAATCAATATTATTATAATATTTAAATATATTCTAAAAATATATTGACTTTTATTTACAATTACAATAATTACAAAACACTAACTTTATTTAACTGATTACAATTAACTAATTTATTTTCCGATAAAAATAGATATATAAATTAAAGTTTTAATTAATTATTAAAATTTAATATTTTTATATTAATTTTATTTTATTAATTTATAATGAATATAGYTAAGCATGGAACTAATTAATTAATTGTCAGGGTGATATATTTTATCTAACATTTGATAACTAAAATTACTAATATATACTAATTTTGATAATCATAGTTACGAGAACTACATAACAAAAGTCATTGTGTTTTCATCAGAATTTTATTAAGGATTTACAAATATAATTAATTCATGTATTATTTTATTATTTAGCTATTTAAGTATTATTAGTAAAACTAGTCATTCAATTGAGTTGAGCCTTGAGTTTGAAATAAACTTTTTTTTCATAAATATTTTTTCATTTAAGAAAATAACGTACAAATTCTTGAGAGATGAGACTAAAAGAGGTTGTGAATGAGTGATACATTTGTGAGGTTAAAAAACCTGATTTTTTGGGCGTTTAGATCCATACACTACATCCCAGACTCTTAATCAATTAGTTACAGACGTTTTATTTACAATTATATATATATTAGCGTAGGTTTAAATCCTTTACTATTAATAGCCGGTAATGTTTGCTACTCTTATAGTCGACTATAAAGACGTTTCCGTTTCTCATACTTTCCTAATGAATCACTTAACACACACTGTATTATAGATATTGAATTTCTTGTAAATTATTTATTTATTAATTATTAATAATTAATAAGTATTAGTATTTTACATATTATTTTGTTTGACAAAAACATGTATTTCATCAGTTAGTAACCAAAACTATTTGTTGATTTTTATTTTTTTACAAAAACAAAAACTTGCAATAGTTTTGAATATTAAACAGTAATCTCGTATTTCAACAAAAGTTTTTTTTTGTTTTTTTTTATAAAAACATCAAGAGATGAAATTGAAAATCTAAGCCATGACATAGTAATTATAAATATAATTATTTGTAATAAATAAAGCAAATATATTATAAGACAGGTTTATTTTTGTATTTTTAATATTAAAAGCAATTTCATTATTCATTTATTATTACAGTATATCTATATATTATGTCTTTTTAAATAAAAATTAATTTTAGATTCAATGTACAAAACGTGTGTTATTATAGAAATAAATAATTATTTTTGAAAATAAAATATTTGTTAGTACTAAAGTCGGTTAAAGTCAACAATAATTGTTTAGATAATATAGCATTGAAAAAGCTTTTAAATTAACAATTATGAGATATATTAAGTAGTATAATATCCATTGAAATAAATTGAATAATTATACAAAACTAATTAGTACAGTATGTGGTTCAACAAACAATCCCAACTCTATATTTAACAAAATTAATTTTAACTAACATTTACTATAATTTGAAATTTTATTTTTATATATTATATATAATTTAAACAATGGCTCATAAAGTATCGGTTGATCCCGAAAAAGGTTTTACATTATCCCACGACTCGGACGCCGCCTTTACTAAAGTGGACTTTGTTTCGTCATATAAGCAGACATTTAATGTCAAATACATCTATGGTTTTAATCACTCTATATATTCATATTTTGTGTCCACACAACCATTAAACACAATTAGCTCAGAATACGGAACAAAACTGATCCGCGTTTGTCATAAGGATAACGATTTCTTTTCCTATATGGAGATACCATTAAAGTGTTCATCTAATGCTTCAACTAATTTACATAAGAAAGACTACTTTGTTGTAACCGCTGCTTATTTGGGACAAATGGGATCAAAAAATAATAAGAAATTAGACACAAGTGATAGTAATGCTGACGCGTTGTTCCTTTCAATGGGTGTGCCGTCAATGGCCACTGTCATCAACAAGACTTTGGGTACAGTTATTTGTGGCTTCAGTTTACGACATATTAACAGAGCCTTTACTAATGCGGCAAAAGAATGCTTTAGTGGCCAAACCAATGATAAAGTTTATCTCTCTGAGCTAATCCTCGGCCAGAAACAGGATTGTCGAATAATACAATCAGATGTAAGGGACGACTTCTGTGGAACCGGTCTTAATAGGTATATAGTAAGCAATCGTGAATTGGATGGAGTATTATTAAAATCAGTTAATGGTAATAATATTTATAATATTAATTTAGTTTATTTGGCATTTTTGGCATTTTTGGCATTTTTGTTGTTGTATTTGATGTATTGCTGATTATGTGTTGTAGGTTTAGTCACATCTCTTGCCACTGATGTTCATAACGACAGGACTGTTGCTGCTATTGGTACAGATGATGGTATAATTAAGAAAATTATTTTGGACGACCCAAAAGAGTCGGAAGAAATTATATTTGAGATGAATGTGTCCACTCATACCTCAAAAGATCGCTCTATACGTCCTAATCCTGCATTTGATAGCAAACGCAAGAATCTATACTTTTTATCAGATAATCAGGTGATTCAGTTCCCATTTGGTTCGTGTTCACTGCACACTGATTGTGCGTCTTGTTTATCAACAGTGGATCCATTGAAATGTGGTTGGTGTGGATCTTATTGTGCCACTACTGATGAATGTGATAATCCAGAACTCATGAGCAACGTTGAGTGTCCGCCAGAAATTGATTATTTTGTACCAAATTCTGGTCCAACACGCGGTGGAACTGTTATTACAATTATTGGCCATAATTTGGGAACGAAACTCGCTTCCGAAGAAAATAGTAAAATCAATATAACAATTGCTGATACAGAGTGTGATGTCGTTTCTTGGAATATGACTTTAATTGAATGCAGAACTAAGTCGGTTCCCAAAGAAGTTTTCGGTATTTTTAAAATAATATATTTGTTTGAATAGTTATTAAATAGTAATAATATAATTACAGGAAAAATCAATATAAAAGTTCACAGCCTTTTCAATGGACAAACACACGGAAGAAATTTTGACATCAAAGGTGTCACAGAATCGGGTGAATACTTTAAATTTCTTGAACCACAATTGTTGGGTATTAATCCTTCGTATGGTCCCATCGATGGAGGCACTAATGTGACACTCGTCGGAACCAATTTGCTTATTGGTTCCAATAGAAGAATATTTTTGGCAGGAGTTGAATGCAAAGAAGTGATTATTTGATTAAAATAAGTTTTGTTTATTCAAATATTGATAATATATTTAATGTTTTAGTTTGAAAGTGAAAACAATGATTTGAGCTGTACTTCTGGTCGACAATCTTCACCGTCCACTGACACCAGTATTAAATTATTTATCGATTCATTTGAATACATAGTAAACCAAAATAAGACAATAACTAAACCATCGTTGAAAACATCTAATAATGAAAAAGTGGAGAACTCTTCGGTTATTGAATGGAGTGAATACTTTTCATATAAACCAAACCCTAAGATCACCAAATATAGTCCCAAAGCAACCATTAAAAGTGGAAAAACAAATTTTACTGTTTTCGGCGAAAATTTGAATTCAGTGGCAAAACCAAAGATTATGATAACTTCATTTGCAACCTATACTAAAGAAACTATTGTTATGGAAGGCCAGTGCTGGACAAACAAATCGGGAACAAGTATGTCATGTCAGACACCATCATTGAATGACAATTTACCCACACCTAAAAAGAAGATACCAATTGAGGCACAGTTAAGATTTATATTAGACGGCGTCAAACATACTGGTCTTAATGCACACACCACTCAAATGATTTATTATCCGAACCCCATATTTGATAAATTTGAAAATAATATTAGCCAGGTTTATGAAAATGAATTAATTGTTACCATTAAAGGAAAAGACTTAAGTACTGAATATCCCATTGATATACAAGTTGGTCAACACATATGCAAACCACTCGATACTAAAAATTATGATGAAATTAGATGTCAAATTATGGATAATCATAATTTTTTTAACCTTGATACTAAACATGAAGTCATTATAAATGTTGGATTAACCATACATTTTAGGTATTAATGATAATTATTAAATATATATATATATATATTATATAATAAATAAATTTTTATATTTTAAAGTCCCGGTTTAATAGAAGTTGTGCCAAAACATGTGAATCCACTTGGGATCGGTTTAATTATGGTTATAGTGTTTACGGTATTAATTTTATGTGCAATAATTGTGTTCGGAGTTGTCTATAGAAAAAGATTTTTAAATAACAACGAGAAGCCACCCCTTCAAGTCATTTATAACGCCACGGCTAACGATAGCGGTTCCAGTGATAGTCGTCCGGCTTATGTATCACAACCCTCTTTCAATGGTATGTTATATTAAAATGTTATTTTTGCACTTTTAGCTAATATAAAAAGCACTAAAATTTTAAAAATTAGCATCTCATTTACAATAGATATCATATTGTATAAAATATAGATTTAAAATATATATTTTATACAATATCTATCAATTGAAATGTTTTATATACATGAATATTGTATATTCATATAACATTCTTTAAATATGTTTTTGAGATTTAATTATCACTAAATTATATCTCAATGCAATTGGTTTTTTAAAATAATACAATCAATATTTAAAAACTTATCAAATGAAATCAAAAACCAATTTTTATAATCTAAATTATAAACATACTGTATATAGACTGTAGATATGCATGTAAATTATAATTATTGGGTTATATATTATTTAATGGGGAATCGGTATATTGGCAATGGCTTTAGTTTTGATTATTTTTGCTAATTATTATATAATAATTAGCAAAAATAAGTGAATAAAATGCATGGCTTTTGCATTGAATGGCTTTTGATTGCATCCAAAAAACATAGATTATATTCGCGGAGAATCAACACATTTATTATCAGTTGAACGAAGATATCAAGTGTCCGAAGAAACGATGGCTTTGTTACGATCGGAACATATTTACATCGATAGGAATAACTTAAGACTTGAGTATGAGATCGGAAAGGGACAGTTCGGTTGTGTCTATAAGGGAATACTGAGTGCACCAGAAAAGGATGCCGAGCGGGAAGTGGCCGCCAAAACTTTACATAACTGTATATATAAACTAAATATTTTTTTTAATAAAAATAGTTAGCAATAGTTAGCAATAATTTCAATTTATAGCTAATATACGCGACGGCGACGATGTCGAGTCATTTCTTCAAGAAGGCCTTATGATGAAAGACTTCAAACATCATAATGTATTGACACTAATAGGTGTGTGTTTTGAGGACGAAGGGACACCTATAGTGGTCTTACCGTATATGTTAAATGGAGACCTATTATCATATATAAGAAACGAAAATAATAATCCAACTGTTAAGACATTATTGCTATTTGCCATCGATATAGCTAAAGGTATGAATTAGTAAATGATTGTATAATTTATTATATATGACTGTAAATGCTTAATAGGTATGGATTACTTGTCGAGTCAGAAGTTCGTGCACCGGGATCTGGCCGCCCGAAACTGTATGCTTGACTCAGACTTATGTGTCAAAGTTGCAGACTTTGGTCTTTCACGAGATATTTATGAAAGAGATTATTATAGCAGTGATAACAAAAAATGCAAATTACCGGTCAAATGGATGTCACCCGAGAGTCTAGAAAAGGGTACATATAATACTAAAACTGACGTTTGGTCTTATGGTGTACTCGTATGGGAACTCTTGACCCGAGGAGTCACTCCATATCCCGATGTAGACAACTGGGAAATATTGAATTATCTAAAACAGAGCCGTCGTATGCCACGACCGGCCTATTGTCCCGAACTTCTATATTTCAATGTATTGTTGCGCTGTTGGTGTGATGACTCGCGACAGAGACCAACATTTGAAGAACTGGTCTATGAAATCGAGTCACTTATTGCACAGTTAGAAAAAAGCGCAGACAAACAACAGGTAGACCTCGATAAGTGCAATACATATATCAATTATCCCATCAATACTTACTATAATGAATTACAAGTCAAACCATTGAAAGTATATGACGACAATATTAAACCACAAACATCTTCGACATATGAGACCACCTGTTAAGCCAAATAATAGGCTCTACACATACTTCACAAATCATTGTTAATAATTTATCATTTAATTAACTTAATTGTTGATCTCGTTTTGCGCCAATACAAGCGATCCTAAAATTTTATGGTTTGAAATAAGATTTATTTAACATTTATTTTTATAGAATCCTAATAACAGTGTTTCCACGTCAATCATAATGTAATGTAATCTAATTGTAAYCAAAAATGTGGTATAAATTGCCTTAAAATTGCGAAATTAGTCCCTATTATGACTTATAAATATAATATTACATTATATAATTTGGTAATTGTAGATATTTTTATAAATATATAGCATTTAAATTCATATTTTAATATATTGTATAAAGCATGTACTATATAGTAATCATAAATACAAAGTTTTAACAAATCTAAAAGAAATTACCTATAGTTGCAATCAAATAATTTATATTTTATCGATAATGAAATGAATTTATGTGCCATTTGTTGTATTTGTAAATTTTATTTTATATACAATTTTAGTTTTATATATCATATATTTATTCAAATGTAGCCTTTATTTGAACAAATACATCAATTTCTAAATAATTTCTTATTGTAATGCATTGTATTTCATTATCATTGTTGGTAATCAATAAAATTTTATTTTACATTAACTTGTTTTAAATGCATATTTTGAAAGTAAAACACTTGTTCCCAATCATTGATAAAAATATAAATCATTTTTTTTAAAAACAAACTCATGTTTCGTTTCATTAATTAATTCATATGATATTTGCACAAACTATCCATATGTTTATTACTCATTAATTTTTCATTGGAAATCAAATCATTTCAATTACCAGTATATATAAAATTGCAATAATTGTAATTATTACAAAACAGGTATAATTTATTAACTCAAATACATAATAATTATCCATATTATATGTCTTTATTCAACTATTTGTTATCATAACAGAAATATGATTTATTTTGAAAAATATATTATCAATTATAATAAAAACAAATCGTAATTAATTATGTAAAATGCAATCCATTCATTATAATATTATTCAATAAATTATAGCTAATATTAATTAAATAATATATACATTTTAAACCAATTTAATTAAAGCAGTTTTCTAACATGAGTTCCAGTCAGGCCATAACATCGGCGCGTTTGTCCCGAAGCTTACCTCGAGTTTTAGTCCGAGCCTTACAACTAGCAATGTTTGACATGTTCTGCAATATAGCAAAAGTTACATTAAATTGATGGCTAATTAATGACATAATTATGTCTTACTCTTTCAAATTTTGTTAACTTAGAATTGATGTCTAGTGCTGATAGCGGTGCACCCAATTCAAAGATGTCTCTCAATAAATCATTTTCAGCTATAAATCAATAAAGTTTTAGTTATGATTTTAGAAACAAATAAATATAAAATACCTAAATGTAAATTCATTCCCGATTTGAGGACATAACATAAGGCATCGTATTGTCTCTTCCGACACCACGAATCAATGACTAGTCTTTCTCTGCCAAACTTTATCATCATATTTGGAGACTCTCTTTCTTCAACAGCCTTCAAGATATCTCTAAAACTAGATCTTTGTTGTCTCCGATCCTTTTTCGCTCGAAATTTTTGACTATCAGTGGCCAAAGCACGCAATTTATCACATAATAAATCCATTTCATCGAATTCAAAGTCTTCATCACATTCTCGTGATATTTCATTCAACACTGCAATGCATTCTCCGGCAGCAATCCTAAGATCAACATCAGGTGAGTCTAACAATTCTGATATTCTTTTTGCTAGTCTTTCAGCCATATGTATAGCAGCTGAAGGTGTGTATAAAGTCAAGAGTAGAGTCCACGAGTAAAGAGCACTGGCATGAAGTGATGAAATCTCGTTTGTATGCGTTGGGACCGCACCGTTACCTTTGAAGAATGAGGCGCCAAATATAGATTGAAACAAATCCATTACTGAATCCACTGAATCTAATCCGTTATTTGTTATGAAATGTCCCAAACTATTCAATAAATATAACAATTAGTCATCAATTAAATAGTGATAAATAATAAGACAAACCCCAAAGCGATGGCACACTTGGATCGGATAACTGGTGATACAGAAGCGTCAGTCATGGCTGCAATCAAATGTGACTCAATTTCAACAAACATAGCATCACTTTCAGTACTTGAACCCAATGTTATCAATACAACACTCGAAAGAAGAGCAGCTGATCCAAGTTCTTCACCCTTTCGTTTGACTGAATGTTCCAATACGTCTCCAATCGTTACTTTCCTAATAATTATTGATTAGTCAATCAGTTTCATACAAATATATTATATAATTAGATATCAATCAATAGCTAACCTATCAATTAGGAAATCGTAGCAAAATCTGGTGGTTAATGCTTTTCTGATGGAATCCAAAGACAATTGTCTTGTTTTGGCACTCTTACCACTCGTCTGATCGATCGCTTCAATCAATTTGGACTCAAAGTCATCGATATAAGACATGTTGTTTGTGTCATCATTTATATCATCAGTTGGATTGTTAAAGTCATCGCTTCCATTGTCCCATTTGGCCGAAGAAGTCAACGAAATGACAGACATGTTGTCAGCAATGGCTGAATCGTTATCATCGCTGAGAACTGATCGCAGGTCTTCGCGCCGATTGGTCACGACATTAGACCCTAAAGACAAAGATATTCAATACTTGTATTACACTATAATCACAACAATTGTCTCAAACATATGGATCAACAAATTATTTAAATTAATATTAATATAATAATTAAATTACAAATAGTTGTCAATTATAATGTCATTTCAATCAATTAATCCATAAATAGTGTTAATTTCAAATCAAAACAAACTATTGTTTGTCTAAACGTATTGATTATGTAATACATTGAGTGTTGAAATGCATTGAAATTCAAATGTTATGACAAAACAAACCTTTTTTATTGCGTCGAGAGTTTGAGTTTTTGGGCATTTTTTCCACAAAATATTCACTAAATTTACTAAATCTATTCAATTGATTATTAAAATATAACTATTATATACACTATAATCAAGATATAGACAGTGATAATGGTATCAAATATTGTTTAAATTGTCTTAAAAATTGTTGGTTTGAAATGAAATGCGTTTTATTGAAAGTCATGTTTTAGTAATAATAACGAAACAGTTGTTTCAATCAATGGCTTCAAACAACACAATCACTACTTATGGCTGCCATTCAACACAACACACACTTTATTAATATATTATTGTTTTGCGCACATTTCACACATGCGATGGCCGACACATATGTGACTTATGACTAATTACAATAATGTACAGTAAAACGAATATTGGGTTTCAATAATACAATTTCACACCAATAATGTAACAAATCATGTTTGTGTACGCCATCTATATGACTTTGATATCCATATCAGATTTAAGTTATAAATTATAACTTATAATCTATTGATATTAATATCTAAAGTCAATTGTATGGACAACATTATGTTTTTTTATGTCTATGTTTATGTCTTATAATTTATAACATATAATTTACAGTAAATTTTATATCTAAGTATCAAAATAAAACTATTTGACATATTTTTAATGCGGTTTCTTTTATTTTATAAATTCAATCCCGATTTGTGAATTAAAAATAATATTTTATAATTTATATAATTTGTAAAATTAAAATTTTAAGCATCTAGTTTTTAAAAAAAAAATATTTTTCTTAATAATATTTCAAATTAGATCTAAGTAATTTATTTATAACTATTGAATTTAGTTTTATACAATTGGTATAAAAGATAATGGTTAAAATATACAAAAATTAAAATTATTAAAAATATTCTTAAAACTATAGATTTTATATTTATAAAGCGGTTATTTTTGTATACATATAAAGTTTAAAATAATTTTTATTATTCATCAATCGTCTAATGTATAAATTAAATTAAACAACACTAAAATTGGTTAAGTAGTTTTCGACACATTATTAATTTTATCTTGATACTTAGATAAAAAATTCACTGTATAAAAGCATATATTAGAATATATTAGCACATATTAGCATGCTCATTTTGAAAATATTAAAATAATGCAATTTATGTATTAAAATAAGTGCTAATATCTAAATTTAATACGATTTGAAAATAAAATTTTAACAATTTTTTCGAAAAAATAAGTTTTTTCATATTTTATATAAAGTGTTTTAAATAATAAAACAGTTAAAATAATACCATTTATGTGATAACCAATCGTTACAATAACATAAGTTATAACTAAGGACACAACTTTCTAGTATTTAAAAGTACCAAAAATAAGACTAAAAGATTTTCTAGGGTTTTCACTTAAATTATACATTAATTAAGATTATATTCAACTAAGATTAATATACAATAATTTTAGTTACAAAAAAATATTACAAATAATTCAAAAGGTCTGAAGCTACTTTAATTTTTTTAATTTTTAAAATTTGGATTTTAAAAATGTTATTTATAGTATTATGTTTATGTAGTATTACAAATAAATAAATTATATCTATATTTATATCAATGTTAAGCAAAGTTTTCGGTGATATGGGGTTTAGTTGGCAAAAATTTTAAAAATTAAATATCTTAGGGGTATAAGATTTAAATGATTATAAATGTCAAAAGTGATGTAATGCTTAATATGTAAATAACAAATTATTTATAAGTATTTGTAAATTAAATTTTTGCTATGTATTTAAAATTTAATATAATAATGGTGATATTTTTATTTAATTTAATATAAATTTTAAAAAAATACATTATTTCTAGAACTTTAGGATTAAAAATAAAAATTTTTAGAACTAACACTTAAAACTAGGATTTAATATAAGCATAAAATTATTTACACAAATATTTTTACAGACAATAAAAAACTAATAAAGTTTTAATTAAGTTATACGATCTCTTTCATAGTATAATAAACTGCATTAATTTTTTATTGTTTGTAAATAATTTTGTGCCTAAATTTATAGGAACAAAAAGTGTGTTTCATTTAGTTTTATAACTTATATTGAGATTTGTCTAAAAAATGTTTTTCCATAATATCACAGACTCCAAAATAAAAGTGGATTTTAGTATAAAGTTGTGTCTCTAGTTATAAACTTAGGATACAATAGCTATTAATATATGGATTACCAAAAAAGATTAGTAATAATAATGTTATATTCATTGATTACAAACAAATTGTAATTGCATTTCCTTTAACACATCCTCTAATTTGTTACAATACTATAATAACTAATTGATTTCATTTCAATGTTTATTATTATAGTACAGTACAGTAAATATCGAACTCTATAATTGTATGAATTTGTATGAATTAATATTTTATATATAATATATTAATAGACCATGTTTATTTTGTAAATTACTAGAAATAATGATTTTAAAATTTAAATTTTTGCTATTAATTCATTTTGGTATTAATATTAAATATAATGTATTTTTAAAAATATTAAACTAAAGTAACTTTTATTTATAAGTTATAGGAGATGATGAATGTGATCCACAGATCGCTAATACGTGTTTCAGTGGTTTAAACATAAATTTCAAACAAATTATTGACAGAAATAATAGTTTAAATATAAAATTATCGAATAATTATTTGGAAGCTCTTTGCAAGTAATTTAATCGATAATATATTAATATATTTATTAATAATTATAATGAATATCAATATATCAGTTCAATTGATGATACCTTGAACTGTACGAGTGATGTGATTGATGGTGACTGTGGTGTTGATGACGGCAGAGATAGGTTTGATAAGTGGAATATGGCTTTCCTTTGGACTTATTATGAACTCTGCGATTATATTGGAATCGATGATAAAGTTTTACTGAGAGGTAAATTATTTTTATTAATAATAAAATTGAATTTTATTAAATATTAACTGTAATATAAATTTTACAAATTGTTAACTTACTGTATAAGCAATACTATATAACATTAATTGTTGGAATGCATCATATTTTATGAATTGCTTTCAAAGTAATACCAATATCTCATCAATTGATCATTTGATGGCTACGGATATCAATAAAAATGAATGCAAGTATGTCTTCATTTGTTTGATTGTATTTCAGTTAWGATAACAATCAAATATTTTTATATAAATTTATTATTTTGTAAAATTCAAGATACTTTATATTAAAATTTATATTATTATATTATATTTATATTTGTAGCACATTGTATAAGACATTTGAAATGTGTCGACAAAACCAATTGAATGCCACCAAAAGTTTGTGTACTAAAAACCAGACCATAGAAGCCGTTAAAATAGTTCACCACTTGTTTGATATATTCATGGATTCATCTCATTGTTCACAATATTATACCAATAATTTTAATCTTATTCATAAAAGTTTAGCTAATGTTGTCATCAGTATATTTGGTTTATTTATTATATACATTATTAGAAATAGCGATTAAACTAAAAATATTATAATATTAATTATATACGATATATATTTTAGATATAAATAATTTAGACATAATAAATGACAGTCATATGACTAATAATGTTTAGTTTGTTTTTATTAATAAAATTTTTAAGAACCTTAAAGACTTGTCATATTTTTAGTATTATGATTATTATTGCTATCATTTTTATTAATTGATAAGTTATGATCATTACTTTGTAAAATCTTTAATATATTAAGTACAGGACTTTCAAACAATATGTACAAAATATAAGCTAATATTATGGTTATTAGAGTGTTGAATGCAAAATTAGTCCACTGTAACCAAAATATTGTACTTAATTATATATTTCATTTATTTTGTATATATATATATATATATAATACTTACCATTAAAGTGTCATTTAATTCAATCATCTGTTTTGATGAAAACAGTGCATAAATTGGTGGTAAAAAGTTTGTTAAATATATTCCCAATGATAAACGATATATTGGAGTTAGTGATGACCAGGATAGCAATTTATTCAAATATACTAAACAATTAATAAAAAATTAGTTTATATTATAATTAAAATAATTTGATTTTTTACCGGCTCTTCCAGTACTACACATATAGAATATCCATAGAAATCCTAAGCAATAAAATAATTTGCCAAAAGTTAGGTTAAGATAAACTTCTAATTCAGTGGAAACTTCATTAATAACAAAGTTTTCAATATCGACATCGCTTTTCATTAATTGTTGCGTCCAATGAAAGCCCCAAACTGTAAGACCGGGAAAAACAATCCATAAAATAGTTTCTCCAACTTTTCCGCCGAGATATATGTTTGGCATCTTTCGGATCAAATATCCGGTGATAATTCCCACAGCAAATGGCGATATATGATGAATGAAAGGCCAGGTATAGAATATTGAATAAAATGATTCCTCTAATATTGAATTCATTTTGGACAGTTGGTTCATTACAGGAATTCCCTTTACTAATATATGTCCTAAACTCAATAAACTTCCCAAAATAATAAGAAATAAATTGAAATAAATTATTTTTCGTGATTTATAAAATGGTATAATGAATATCGGAGCCAATAGTAGTAAATGAAAACAAGTGTTGGCCCACCAGCTGGCGATATTGCACTACAAAACAATATATGGATTATGTTTTAAAAGTTTTTTTTAATTTTAAAATATAATGCAACAAACCATCGATGACTGAACAAATTCATCCAAATCCAGTATATAATAATTGAAAGATAATAGATTAGACAACAAATGATTTCGACACGACTCGACATATTGAGTGTCAGCCCTGTGCCAAAAGGGTCCGCTTCCCAACAGTGGTAATATATAATACATTAGTATTACGCCAAATATTGATGGATAAAATCGCAAATATATATTAATAATATATTTTATATAATTAAACTTTCCTTTGCTTCTCTCAAGAGCACCAATCATACTATAGGCCGTTAAAAGTCCACTAAAATTATAAAATAATAATATTAAATAATGGATTATATTTTTTATTAATTATTTAATAAATACATACGAGAGAGCAAAGAAAAAATCAGTATTGTGTACATTACGAAGGAAAGCATATTTATAATCCGTTCCCACTTTACTGGTCATACCAGTCATCAATCTTTTGGTTAATGGTATTGCACTCCAAAACATATACACATAGTATTGATGCATAAGAATGGTTTGCAATAACATAACAAATCTGATGAAATCAATGTTAACAAACTTTTTGGTAGATTTCTTGAACATTGCTTTTGTATTGGAAATGATTGAAAACGATATAATCAATTGAGATATTTTTGATATCTTTAAAGTGTTATTATCGACATTATTTGTCGGCAATAAAGATGAACTTATATAGTACTCATAAATAGCGGCCAATATTGTTATTAATAGCAATGTCAGAAAAATAGATCTATTGATATTTTTTCAATATTAAAACATTTACCAGTATTTGAATTTTATAAACTGTTACTTACAGTGCCATTAACTGATAGTTATCTAATATTAAGGGTGCATCCTTGATACTACATATTGGTCCTATTTGAATAGGCATTTGAATTAATGGGAAGAATACTATAGTAAATAATATAAATATATATATATATATATTAAATATTGTAATTAAATTTTATTATAGTTATAGTTATGAATGTTTATACTTTGATTTATTGCATTTTCCACATCTGATGGCTTACAAGTAGAGGGAATACATATTCCTATATTAATAAGTGATCCGTTAACCAAATAAAGTGCATCTATGACTTCATCGACAAATTGATCGGGTAGTGAAAATAAATTATTGAATGGTTCACCACTTTTATATGTATGTCTTTTTGGATGAGGTATTATAGGCTTTGCCAAACAGTACTGACCAGTGATTGCTATTTGGCTGTTTGCGGGGCTTTTAATATCTAAACACTCATTATATTCACCAATACTCGACAACACGCCTTCCAATATTCCGGATGGTATGCCTCCCATAGAGTCAATAACTACAGTTTAATATTAAATGTAATGTTATAAATTATTTTTGTCAATAACTCCCAATAAATCAATAAATCAAGCAAATGCTAAAATAAATTTTAAGTTTAATTGGAAATTGAAAGTTTTTGAATACAATTTATAAGTAAATAATAATACTAATGATTTGTCATACATTTGAGTGCCCATAAATGCCTATTGTTTATTGCTTCGGCAATTGTAACCAATGATGCCATACATAAGGGCTCTAATGAAATCTCATATATAATAGTCGAGAACCGAGCCATTAGTTTCTGAAATATTGGACTTAAATTTGTTGAGTAGTTTGACACAAGTTTCATAATGCGATCAAATTGTGCAAACGTTTGATTTATGTGATCAACTCTTGAGCTTATATTTGTTTGTTTTGACTGTTGATAGTCATCCGGAAGCAATTTGTCGATTATTTCGTCAATTTCACACAAATCTTCAGCTATTGTATATCCCGAGTCATAGTCCGACAAAACATCGGATTTATTGACATTTATGTCAATTGTCACATCACTAGTTGTGTAATCACTCTCTCTTTCAATTATATCAATAGTTTGTTGATATGAAAAATTATATGTTAACATAAAAATCATAAAAATTAATAACTTCATTGTTAGTAAATTGATTCACYAAATTTAATTGAATTAAAACGCTAACTAAAAGTTTAATATATTAATTATAAAAAAGGTTAAAACATGAATAAAAAATTATTTTGAAATATGTTTTAAAAGGATATTTAAATAAAAATAACCACATCTTATCAAACAAATAGAAAAATATTTTTAAATACTTTAAAAAATATGATAATAAATATTACTTTATTTTTTGTTCCTTGTTTTAAGTGGGTATTAAAAACTATTAATTTGAAAAATTGAATATTCAATGACAAGTCAATCAATCAATCATATATCTGTCTAATACCACTACAGTAAGTTATATGTGTTAAAAGTATACAAATGTTTAATGTTTTATAATATAGATATTTCTGTAAAATAAGTAACTTAATTATAAAAATATTTAAAATCTTTAGAATATTTTTTTTATATTGAGACTAAATTAGTATTGTTTTTACAAATCATTATTTTTTATCCATTATTTTTATATTCTTTTTATTAAATGCTTAAATTTTTAAACAATCTATTATAATAAAAATATATGATACTTGAGATCATTTGATTTGAGTCAATTCAAATTTCTATTAAGATATAATCTTACTTTGTTGTTARCTATAAAAATAATAACAAGTTTGTTATAAAATATATGAATTTTTATTTCAATTGATACTTTAGAAAATCAATTTAAAAATCAGCTTCAATTGAATATACAAATTAGCTATTTCTAAATTTAAATCCTAACAAGTAGTGCTAATTATAAACTTTTAATAACAAATTAACAGTTTTATAACAATTTACTGTATAATAATACACAATGCAATTATAATTGACAAGCGTTAATAAAATGATTTTAAATGAAAAGTTAAATCAAATTAATTTTATATACTTGACACTCAATTTAATTAGATTTATAACTTTAATTTTACTTTAACTTAAAATTGTTAAATTTATTAATTAAACTAAATTAATTGCAATAACTAACGATATATTTGATATATTTCTGATAGACTCTGAGCCGTCTTTACAATTAGTGAGGTTTGAGTGCAAGTGTTACGGMATATTGCAGTGATTGTGGTTATGTTTGTGTGTAATATTATATAATTTATTAAATAATTTAAATTTATAATAAATAAGTTTAAATAATAGAGTTAATTATATGACTGATTTATTATAATATATTTAAACTACAGGTGAGATTATATTATTAAAATTTATTTCATTATTGTAGGTTAGTTTTTAGTGCAACATTGGTTATCAATGAATCGCAATGTTTTATATTAATTGTAATTTTATTAAATACTTTTACTTATTACTGTTGCGCTTGAATTCACTGTTTTGAATGAATAGTAAACTAATAAATTTAAAATTTAAAACAAATTACTGTATTTTAATTTATACTTTACATACTTTTTATCTTTATAATTAAGTTTTCTTCTCATTTTAATCATAATTTAGATTTATTTATAAGTTATAACTAATTTTATTACAAATATTTAAATTAATAATAATAATAATAATAATAACCTTTCTATTAAAATTTAATTCATTTAGAGTATTGAATGATATTAATTAAGCAGAAGTGTCTAATAAATATAAGATTTATTATATGCACTCAATTCATCATATTTTTCTAAATACTAAATTCAATATCTTACTTGTGATTTACTTGTGAGTAAAATTTWAAAAATATATATTTAATTAGCAATAAAACATCAGTTTCGATGTACATCACTAAATATGGTCTATAATAAATTATGTATTTTAACATAATCAATATTAAATTACAATCATATAATATAATAAAACATCAATATTATTATTTTAATTTAAAATATTAATTCAATTATTTTTTTCCTGATACTTATTTTTAATTTTTAATCAACATTTTATTATTATTAAAAGTATTTGCTTTCAAAACTTATGATTTAATAAAGAAAATTATATAGAATTTTGTAGTATTATTTATTAACTATACACTATATAAATTTATTTATAATTATATTTTAATTATTTGATCTTGGATGTTATATTTGAATTATATTAAAACAAAGATTATATAAAAACCATTTATATTTATTAAGATGAAATCAATTAAATGAAATTAAATTACCTTAATATCGATTTAATACATTTGATTCAACTTTATATTAATAGTTTGTCAGCATTTAACATCAAATTATATTTTTATTTAAAAATATAAATAAGTTATAAAATATTTATTTTTATTAATTTATTCAATTTTGATAAATACTATACAAAATTAATTTTAAAATATTTTGTTTTATACAACAATTTATGGAAAATAATTAAAGTGTAAATTTGTAACTAGATTTAGCTGTTATTGACTAAAAACAATTTAAAATAAATTAAATACATATTTAATGCAATGTTGAAATAATTATTATAAATATAATTTTTATAAATTAATAGTTGCCTGTAGTTGATATTACAAATTGCTATCATATTGATATTTAAAGCATATTGACATTAAAATTTATTTATAAATTATTTATTATAGTTAATTCATTCATTGAATCAACAAAAAATCTTTGATTTTAGTTGAAATAATATATATATAATATATTATAGCATACATATATAGAGTCATATATTTGTTATTTATAATATTAATAGTGTCATATTATTTAATAATACTAATATTGTAAAAATGTTTTATCACAGCAATTAAACGATTAACTTATAAAAAATAAGTTTAGTTTTTATACATTTCCAGAAATATGTCTCATCACATGAAACACGCAAATATCAGACCAGTTATTGATTGGTTTTGTTATAATTGAATATTAGTTTATATTTGGTTGTCATTTACAGTGGTTTATGTTTCAAATCACTTACAAGTATAGACTTCAACCATTTGCTCGCAAACTGTTAATTAAGAGAAAAAAATGCATTTAGAGATGAAATGATTGAAAAGTTAGAGTGCAAGTCATAAATTGATAGATACCAGAGCAGGTGACAAAACAGCACCAGTGGAACCGGCACTGACACCTTTCCACTTGTCTAAATATTTGGGTATTATATCCACGACCACAACATAGAAGATTACAGCTCTCGGGTCCGGTCGATGTCTTATTGCATTGTCGACCAGTTGTGCCTAAAATACCTTTTTTATAGTCTTGAATGCAAAAGTTGGGCGACTTATGGATGTGAACCAAATCTTCTTTACTAACGGGAACCTTGCGTTTCACTTTGCCTTTAGGTCGGAGCCGTTTGCGTGCTTTCGGTGATATTTGCACTGAACTTTCATACTTTTGCTTCAACACGTGTCCCACTTGACTAAATGGTGGTAATGTCCGCCAACATGTCTTCAATTCACAAGAACCACTCACTCCATGGCACCGGCATTTCAACTCCATTTGATTTTGAATTGACTATTAATGAAATATTAATATATTTAATAAATCATTGGACATTACATTTAATTTGGCATAAAATATCTATAAAATGTTTGATATATTTCTGTTGCATTTGAATATTAAAACAAAATATTAATTCATTACTTATATATTATAGTTTAAGTTGTTATGTTATTATACTATATTAACTATTATAATAGTATAGTTTAAGTTTTTATGACTAACAAACTTATGAATGTACTCTCTCTAAGTCTAAACTTGAAAATCAAGCAATTTTTAAACACATAATAAATACTGAAAATTTTGTGAGCGATTAAAATACTTTTTTTCAGATTTAAGCGATAAAACAAAGAGAGACTTAAAAGAATAGCTGTGCTCTCTCTCTCTCTCACTCRCTCTCTCTCTMTCTCWCTCWCTCTCTCTCTCTCTCTCTCTCTCTCTCTCTCTCTCTCTCTCTCTCTCTCTCTCTCTCTCTATTTCACACATTCACTGTCTATGACTCTCTCGCGACTCAAATATTAGTGAAGAAAAAAAGACAAATAAATTACTAAAGATTTTTACCAATAATAAAAAAATAATAAAATAAAAGGCAGTGTACAACAAAAAAAACAAAATGTTATTTTGTATGAAAGCAATTGCAATCATAAATAATTCAAATACTTTTATTTGTTATGTTTTTGGTCATCATTTTAGTAAAGTTAGTATTAGTATTGTAAGTGTCCTATAGTTATGCGCATAAATCAAAGCCAAAAAAACTTTATTCTGAATTCCCATTTCTTTATAAGAAATCAATTGCTATAATAATGTAATTCAATGGGCAATCAGTTTTAAAGTGAATGACTATAATTTGCTCGTAAGATATGCTATACTCATATTTCGTATAAATATTATAGTCAATAGCCTCATATAAAATATAATTATTTATTAACTTTTCTATTTATTTGCATCCATTATATTAGACTGAATTAAGTGAAACATACGGTATTTCATTTTGTATTCATAACTTTTTATATTACAGTATATATTATATATATATTTCTATTATATTATTCAATAGGGTTTGTTTAAAGTTTGTAAGATTTAAACAATAAAATATATATCACTATAAAACACTGTATACTTTTTATTAAATATTTAAGAGATTATAAAACATAACTTATTTGACAATAAATAAGCAATAAATTATTATATATAAACAAATTATTGTATATATCTTGATTTACGATCATTTTGAACTAATATTGTATAAAAACATTACCATTACTTGAATAAGTCAAATCAATGTTTGCCCTGTAATGGAAATAATAGCTACAAAGTTATGAAAATTTATATTTCATTTCTAAACTTGACTTTCAATGTCAAAAATGGTGTGACCAAATTTTTGCTAATAACAAGTAAATGCGTTTAATTATATGCATTTAAAACAAATTTCAAATATTCACACATCAGTCTCAACGAGAACACCCTAAGAGTGAAAACATTAACTTTTAATATCTCTTTAAACAAACAAATGTATTGACAATACGGTATTGTATTATATATCATCAAACTCTAGAGGTATTTATACATTAATTAACTTAATATTTATATATGAATATAATTAATGTATTTCAAAAACAACTAATTGTCATTCACGCTGAAAGCTAAAATTGATTTTTTATTTATAACTTTTATTTTAATTTCTTAACTATAATAAATAAATTTTTCATGCATTTTATGACACTTATTATTATTAAAAATAACAGTATTATTGTTAAAATATAAATATCTCTTAAAATAATTGTTGACATGGATTGACATAAAATGTTTGCAACATTTGTTTTAAAAGCAAAAATGAACTAAAAGTTTGTTATTCGATATACAAATGCAATGCAATTAACTTTTCTTTTCTTCCGAAATGTAATATTATATAAATGTTTGCCGTTTAGTGATAAATGACATATTACTTAAACCAAATTTAAAATAGTTTTATATATTCATTAACTCATKTTAAATTAATGTTTTAAGTATGAATAGGTTTATCGACAATATATAATCAAAATGATAATTATTTATATAATATCTAAAGAAATAAATTGTAAATAATAAAAATTATGTAATATATATATATATATAATCTTTTATGTAATACTCATGCAACTAATCACAACTGGCAAACACTGATTAGTTTAAATGTGTTTTAATGTCTAAATTCGTCTAAATGTGTAATTTTCTGTTGAAATAATCACATCATTTTCTTTTTTTGTGTATTTCTAATGCTTTAAATGGTATAAACAATTTATAAATACATTTTACAACAAAAATATACATCACTAAAACATTTAGTTTTGTAGTTGAAGTCAAAGTTTTCAGATATTTAAGATTATAGTATAAAAACATTTGTTTTGCTCATTCACTCTAAGAATTCATTTCTCATCAGAAAATTGTATCTCATGTCTGATCATTAGATTTAAGCGTTTAATCAATTGTTTGATACAATCGTCTGGACTCTGCTTTGCTAATCCATAATACAAAATAAACTTAAAATGATTTTGTCTGTAATGACAACAAACAATACTAAACTAATCATAATTTAAACCAATATATCGTAAACTAACACTCCGTAAAATATTAGCTAATGTAAAAACAAACTTTTTAAAAAGCTAAATATATGATACATTATATTTTAATATATAAATTTTAATAAAATATAGCTTTTTAGTTAACAAGTTTGTAAATAAATTTAACTTTTGATTTTGAAATTTTCAATTATGACAATCATGTTTACAAAGCATTTGTTTTCAAACAATTCGAGTTTATTCAGTACTTAATGATTAACAAAATAATATAAATAAATATAGTTTTGCGATAAGATGTTAACTGTGGTAAACTTAAAACAATCTCATAATTTATCTTAAGTATAATATAATGTTAATAATACTGTTTTATTATTTGTTTTGAAAGTCAGTGTTACACTAATATATAATACAGTATAATAGGGAAAAAGGGAAGAGACTGTCATTAAACCGACAAAAAATATGAATTTCAAAACACTTTTGTCAAACCAATGGTCAGTAATTATATAAATTTCCATCTGTTTTTCATTTACTATATTATCATATATGCTGTAAAATTGACTGATTTAGTCAAAAGTAAGTGTGTGTTTGTGTGTATTAGAGAGAGAGAGAGAGAGAGAGAGAGAGAGATAGTAATAAGAATTAATATAACAATAAGTGAAGTAATGATAAAACGTTATATTTTTCGGGACAAACAACATAAAGCCAGTACTAGTGTTACTACCAGTGCCTTAATACAGGTGTCTCAATGAGGTATATAAAGTGACGCCTTTTGAATTTGATGGCTCACTAATGATTCATTTATGTTAATAACAATTTTGTGGCCATAAAAACAACATTTCCTGTCTTTATAATACTATTTTTTATTAACAAAACAGCTATACGTTAATACACGATACAGTGAGACAAATATACAATGTTATAGTGTTTAAAGTTAGTCTATAATTGCATTCATTTGATGCGTTCATTAACACAATCAAAATCATTAAAATTAAAACTTTCAGTTGTTTATGATATTATATATAACTATTTAAAGTAATTTCAATTTTAATGCACTCTCCTTTATATATAATTCTATATTATACTATAGTATATATTTTACTATTTATATTAGAGAGTAGATTGATATCAGTATTTCATAAACAACATTTAAAATCAGATAAAAATGATTGTATGATAAATAATTTAGATAACACAATATAAAACAATATAATAAATATACTGTACATTATATTCTATATTACAACAGTATATACTGTATATAATTTTGATTGATAGTTGTATACAACAGAACTAAATGCAAAACACAATCAAAAGCATTAATAATAAATATTGAATTTAAGTTTACGTATATAAAAGATATGCAGTTTTAATAAAATTTTATTATACGAGATGTGTTAACTTCAAAATTATCATCAATAAAATGTTTTTAAAAGTTTAGCAAATTTTTTAATTTATATTTATTTTATTTTAGATAATTGACTCATTTATGACAAACAATAAATATATTATATATAATTAAATGCAAATATATGCACTAAAAATTTATTGATAAGTTGTATAAAATTAAATGAAAACTTGAGGGGAAATCTTAATCATTTAATTAAAACTTAAATTTATTTATCTAATCTATTGAAATGATAGTTTTTATAATTATTTTCACTCATATTCTGAAAGATTTCTAATAATAAAGTTAATTATTTATCAAATACTGTAATCGCGCTTTAAATTAATGGATACTTTTTTATTTTATATTTTATTTTTTCATATAATTTTTATTTTAAAATCTTATATTTTTATAAATAATGAAGTAATCAATGAGTGAATTATAGGAGAGCAGATTTTATATATTTTTTTATTTGACAGTGACTTCAAATCAAATGCCATTTCTAATAATAATAATAATAATTCGTACGATAGCTTTAAGCAAAAATTATTATATATTAAGCAYTTTGAAGTCATAAATCTTGAATCGAGACTCCATTGGATAATATAAAACATATTATATAAGTTATAGCAAAGAAATAAATTGATAAAATAAAGTATTTCTTTCTAATTATATTTTGAGATCAAAAATAACTTTCACTTCAAATATGCTGATTCCCAGCCCTTCAGAAAACATAGAAATAATATAAGAAATAAATTCAAGTATTGAGAAATATTTGGAAATGGATGACACATATATTCATATCACGTCTATGTTTGATATGAAAGTAGCAATTCATCTGAAAATTACTTGAAATTTGCACAAATATGACAGCTTCCGAACAACACACACACACACATCTCTTTTGATTTTTGTAATTATAAAACATTTATTTCTTAAACTATTTCTGCTAATAACAAATGTCGACAATTGGGACTTTGCATCAAAAGAGGATTGCATTGATTTGTTTGAAATCGCGTTTCAAATCTCGTATTCAAATGTTTATTATATTTGAATGAAATATTGTATCTCATTTTGATCACAATTAGCTTAAGCGTGATTGACGTGTACTCCCCATAAATACCATACAAACCATCTTTTTGTTGACTCATATTATAAGACTATTATTGAATAAACTGATCAATTGATTAATTTCAAGTCAGACATATATACATCSCATACGATATACTCTTGTAGTTGACTCACGTCTATGAGAGCCAACTCAGGGCACTGTTATCTAAATGTCTTTGAGAAGACATCTCTGACTTCTAACACTCCATATCTCATACTTTTATCAAAATGTTATGAATCTCTCTCACTATTACTGGTCTATGAAATGAGAGTCTCTTTCTCTGAAAAATGATTGTATAAATCAATTTCTTGCCTTAATATTTGACTAATATATGGCCTCTTGTGTTAAGTTTTCAAATAAATCAATAATTGAAGAGCACTTATAAATAAATAAATTATAGATTACAGAGTATAGACATAGCTTAGATTGACGGCTAATTGAAAGGTAAAGTAACAGTTATTGTGATTATTGAATAAATGGTAGAAACAGTTGTCCACATACCAGACGACCGGCCAGATTGTTGTGTAAGTTCATCATCGCTCGGATGTCTCGGTTTTTCTTTCTGGCGGCCCTTTCGGGTGCGTCGACAAAGGTTTTGGCAAATTGCATGCCATACCGTATATTATCGGAACAACCGCCCCATTTCCAGCCCTCCGGGTTGTTATGGCCTTGCGGTGAAAGATCACACGAGCACTCGGTTAGGTTACCGGCCGAACACGCTTGTGATATGGCGTGAACGACACCCGCACTGGTGATGGCGTAAACAAATGCCGTTTCCCTGCTTCCTGTCCGGACATACCATTTATATTTTAATCATACTTTCCAACATATTATTTAATATTTATAATTTTAAGCATTTATGATCATAACATCAGACACTAAGGTATCATTAATATAAAATTCGTAAATAATGAATCACTATATGATTCAATTTAAAATAACTTTATGTCAATTAATAAATTAATATTCAATTAGAAATTCATTCAAAATTATAGTCTGAGTTGTTTTCAAACTAATGTAATATCGTGAACAACATAACGACCCAAACTCCTAGTTCTCATTTATTTTGCTCTTTTAATCGCATTTTATATTTAAATTGCTATACAATTCACGTATAAATTATTAAACAGCTTTCACTCTCTATATCTATACATTAATGTTAATATAGGGAAACGTTAATCTATACTACTTTAGTGTAAATGTTTTGTATAATATATTTAATATTATAAAATCTAAAAAATTTTAATATTTAAGTGTCATTTATATATCTTAAATTATTATTTAATGTTTTTAAATTATACTTTTATTATTCTATAAACATTTATAACATAAAAGTATCTTGTAGTAAATGTTAAAATTAAGCTATTAAAATGTTTATTGCATTTTACATTGATTTTCATTGTAGTATCAAATTATTTATAAACTTTTAAAGTAATTATTTTATAAAGTGTATGTATTAGCGACACCACTAWGATCTTAGTGTTATCGGGACTGTCGTTCAAGTGTTGACCAAATGGCACACAATTGACGGCAAATCTGATTTAAAATGTTCACAAATGCTTTCATTTTGAATAATTGTTACAATAGTTTGAGACAAACCTCTTTGTAAAGTGTGTCCAAATACAGACTTATCTCCTTCAGTGGTACAGTTCCACCGCTCATTTTTGAATTGTTTTTGGCACTCTTGGATGGCCCTCTTGGCGCCCTCACTTACTGCATACATAGCATTAGGATGTCCCTCACATACTTGCAATTGTTTGGACACCAGTCCAGGCATTTTAGCGCAACTACTACTCTCGTGTTGTTCAACTGTGTTTGAATGGGACAGTGAATCCAGCGATGAAGTATACGATGAATAAGAGTTGGACACACTGTTTGAGATGCCGTTTGATATGCCATTAGTTGGTATTGATCCTACATTAGAGGCCATGGCCTGTCCTAATGGTCCTACATTAGAAGCCATGGCCTGTCCTATTGATCCTACATTAGAGGCCATGACCTGTCCTATTGATCCTACATTAGATGCCATGGCCTGTCCCATATGTCTTTCAATATCTGTGCGCATCATATGCTGTCTCATTGGATCTTCAGATATATAATTGTTAACATAATTTGCTCCAAAAATGTTATTTCTTTGTGTGGGAGTCCGGGGAAGGTTTACCCCTACCATTCCTAAGTGCCTATTTATTAAATACATAATTTTTAAAGTGTTTTATTTATTATTTAGAATATTATTCTTAAAAACTATTTATTATAAAAAATCTTGAAAATATGATATATTAATAAATATATTGATAACATAATACTAAATATAATATAACTATTTATTGTTAAAATGAGTTTTTTCGGCACTAACTCTAATAACAGTTATCACACATTATTATGAAAATTTTCGGCACAAAAATTGTAGAAAAACTTTTCATTTTCACTATTCATACAAAAAAAAAATTTGTTTGTAATATCTGTAAGTTAGAGGCGTTTGACTCAAAAATAGGAAATTTAATGAACAACTGATATAAATAAGTACTGTATAAGCATTTCAACTATGAATTCATTGATGAAAAACATACCGAAACTGATATTATATATTATATTCAGAGTCTCTAAAATAAGTGAGACTTTCAATAGTAAAACTAATAATTTTTTCCAAAGTTTAYAATTTCTATCTTTTGGG
Organism: Oppia nitens; assembly: GCF_028296485.1. Taxonomy (NCBI): domain Eukaryota; kingdom Metazoa; phylum Arthropoda; class Arachnida; order Sarcoptiformes; family Oppiidae; genus Oppia; species Oppia nitens. The sequence continues at coordinate 3,893,108 of NW_026533243.1, forward strand.
CTAACATTGACTGAAGTCGTGACACAAGAAATTTTTGCAGAAAATGAAGTTAAAAAATAAATTCATAATTTGTAACTGAATTTTATTATTAAAAATATTTCCAAATTTCTATGTTTGGTGTTTTCATTTTAATATMAAAAACTAATGAATAATATAAAAATTATAAACAAATTAACTTTTCATAGTGTTGTATATTTAAAATATTCTGTAACATTATTGTTATATTGTATGTTAAAATGTAAAAAATAAATATATAAGAGTCAATGAGACTCTAATGGATTATACTATTTAAGACCTCTCTCTTCTCTCTCTCTCTCTYTTTCTCTCTCTTTCTCTCTCTTTCTCTCTCTCTCACTCACTCACTCACTCACTCACTCACTCACTCACTCACTCACTCACTCACTCACTCACTCACTCACTCACTCACTCACTCACTCACTCACTCACTCACTCACTCACTCACTCACTCACTCACTCACTCACTCTCTTTAAGTCAATTCTATAGACAAAACTTATAAACATTTAAAGCATTTTCTCATTTAGAAGTTTTCTTTACTGTTAAGAAAAACTAAACATTACATTAAATTTAAAATACAGGCTATATATACATATGGATGGATAGACATACAACTATAGCTACGGGTGCTTAAAAGCGCCTGAAGGCTAATAACTTATTCTATTGGACTCAAGAAAAGTGCAAAAATATATATAAGTAAAATAAAAAATAATAGCCAGCAATAAACGCCATTAAATTTTGCTAAATTTTTTTAACTGAGACAACAAAAACACATTTGACTACCAATTAATATCAATCATAAAAACACTGAAATTATTTATAGTCCTTTCTTTTGTTTATTATTTTTGGCACATTTTTATGTATAATGTTTCAGAGAATTGATTTTATTATTATTGTTATAAACGTAATCAAAAGTTATTGTTACACTACTAGATTGGCAACAAAAACGTAATTATAAGGCAAACAATTTTTAGTTTTTCGTTTAATTTATATTTTTATACAATAATAATGAATTTTCGGAAGTTATTCACCACTATTTCGAGGCATTTCTATAATTGATGATATCTGGGGTCGTGTGTCTCATTGGGCAATACATTGCCATTGATTTGGTCACGGATTTAGCCACAAAAATAGAGAGAGAGAGAGAGAGAGAGAGAGAGAGAGAGAGAGGTGTAATTATTTTTAGAGGTTAGAGGTAAGCGTCAAAAGTAACTAGTATGTTTAGTGAGTTTAGTATTTTTAGTATATAGAGAAACTGTATGTTTATATTAGATATTTACATATTTTTTCTTTTAGTAAAAGTTTGTTGTATTGATTTTATAAAAATATTTTCTTTAAATTTATAATTATAAGTCAATATTAAATTTGGGTATTTATTGTATCCGTAAAGCATTAAAATTCCCGGTGCTATGAGATTGTCATATATGTAAATCCCAATAGACTATAGAAGAGAATGTGAGAAATAAGTTAACAAAGTTATTGTTATTAATGATTACAATAAAATTATTATTAAATATTGACCAAAAATATATGTTAGATAAGTAGTGGTGTATTATGTAATATAATATTCAATTTATAAATATGCATTAAATAAACCACTTATTAAGCGATTTTTAGATATTATATTTAGTATATAATTACTGATGAGTGACACACGTCAAGTGATAGTATAAAATATCAGAATAATATTAATTAATATAATATGTTTTTAACAATAATACTTTCAAAGAASATTAAATGTTAAATAATTTTTTTAACTTATTTAAGTAATTTAATATCATTTTAGTAAAATTATAAAATTATTTATTTTTATTTGTGAGATACAATATGTCATATTTAATTTCTTACTGTATTTTTTAGTATTTTAAATAATAACTTTAAATAAATATTATTATATAAAACTTGAATTATAAAAGTAATAATTGTTGAATTCAAGATTTAAAAATATTATAATAATTAAGATAATTTCAGCATAAAAAAATCATACTATAACTTAATTAATAAAATTAAATAATTTGAAGTAAACTTACATCCAGTTGGCCATTGACTGACTATTAGTGAGTGTTATCAAAGATGTAATTAACAAAATATAAAATTCATTGAATGCAATCATTTTTCTGGTTTTATTTTGATGATAAACTTTGCTCAATAAAAGACACAATATTTTACCTAAATATAAGGCACATAATTTGACACAAATAAAACAATTTATAAATAAACGATAGAAAAATTAGCCAAACGTATACATCAACTAAGATATGATGCGATAAACTATTTCATTGATAAATAATTGAAAGCAAAGAGAAATCTATTATCGTTTTAAATAATAGAGAAATTCTCGTTTGTGTTTGAGTTCATACATCTCAACAACACATGAAATGATGTTTAAGTGATTCACTACTAGTGAGACAAACACTGAGATTTCAAATATAAGCGTATATTGAATAGCATTTACCACAAAACGTGTGAATATAACAACACCACCGGTGGTATATTGAGAGTGTGTATCACTGAGAGAGACACCAAACTTTAAGCCAATCCGTAAGTCCTTTAGGGCGGTTCAGGCTTGCATTGGACAGCCTATCAATAGTCTGGTATTCGGAGCAAAAAAACGTCGGTTTCCCGATATATAACTAACACTAAATAACATTAGATACACAATAATAGTAATTGTGATCCGTTTTCTGATTACACACAACACTGTATATAACATTATATTCTTTATTTATATATACTGTATGTATATATTGTCTAAAAGGTGTTGTCGTGATTGCCTGATCTCCAGTATTACAGTCAGTATTACAACAATTTGTGTTATGTTTTAGGCGTGGAGTTGCACTTTGCGTGTGTTTTGCCGTATATTTGATTATTAAAGAAACAACAATTACATTGAAAGCATCACTTAAATATAGCAATATATTGCTTATATACAGACCAACAACAACAATAAAATTATTATTCACTTATTTATTATTATTATTATTACATAACACACGCTAATTAAGACATCGGTCATCACACACGTGAAAGCAAATATTGAGTGATTGCAATAAATGTATGAATTTTATTACTTATTATATAATGCATTAATTTATTGAAATGCTTGAGGCATTTAATAGCAATAAACAACATATAATGCATAATAGAGAAGAATATTTGAAATAAATTTTACCAAAATTCTGATGTATAGCGTGTGTGGTCTCTCCCGTGCCTTAAACTCATTGTTTGTTAGATATTATACATAACAGCTTAGGTGTTATGCACCGGAATATCTGTATGTATGTGCCGCTACATAGCTTTTTAATAAAGCATCTCAACTGTCTGTATTTTGCTAATAAATAATTATAATGTTTGAAATTGTTTTTACAAAAGCAAAAATATAAGTCAATTTTGTGAGAAAAATTTTATTATGCATTTTAAAAGGACAGCTCTGACTCAAACAAATTTTTGATGTTATAATTATAATACTGTATAATGCATTTGACTCTTGTATTATGATTATCATAAATATCTAATTTTAAATAATAAATAGAGCAAACACATGATGTGCACCGGCAATCAAATACAACCAATTTAGACAACTAATGTCTCAAAATTATATAAACAAGATCTACATCAGGCATATAATAGATGTACATTAACTTTGCATATAATGGTCACTAAAAAATTATACAAATATTTCTCTGTTTATTATTATGTCTACTTAAACATCACGACAACAGATAAAAGAGTTATAATAATATATCGTTTTTTAACATTAATTATWTGTGAGACCCCTTAAAGTGTATATTTTAAGCATTTTTGTTTGAAAGCTTAAAATTCAATTCTTATTTTAAATGAACACTTAAATTGGTGTTTGAAAAACAATTTTAAAATTTTTCTAAATTTTAAGTTTTGTTTTTAAAATTAATGTATATTTTCATTCAATTGGCTATAATTTCTCTTTTGTTCTTCATTACCATTTTAGCTACTCCTCCACTGAAACAAGAGGAGAGAGAGAGAGAGAGCATAGAGAACATAGAGAGCATAGAGAGCGAAGAGAATGAGTATGAGATGGGTTAATATACGGCACTATTGCAAAGGTTTTGCCAAAGAAAAGAAAAATAATTATTTTGGTCGAGACATAAGGTATTTAAAGTATAGAGTATGAGAGCAAATGTATTGAATTGAGAGAGAAGAGAGAGAGAGAGAGAGAGAGAGAGAGAGAGAGAGAGAGAGAGAGAGAAAAGTGTTAGTGAAGGGCAATACTAGTGAGCCTTATAATAGTGTATCGCAATATTTAAAACCTGACAGTGGGGTACTCTAAGCCATTATATCGTATTGAATGTAAAAAAGTTGTTCATTTTACACATTTTTACACCTCATAGGCATTACATTTGGATTTTTGAGAGGCACTCCAAAACTACATTTGTAAAACATCCTCAACAAATAGATACTAACTTATATATATATATATATAACTTTGTACAGTATGTGTGAATGTAAGTGTGTGTGTGTGTGTGTGTGTGTGTGTGTGTGTGTGTGTGTGTGTGTGTGTGTGTGTGTGTGTGTGTGTGTGTGTGTGTGTGTGTGTGTGTGTGTGTGTGTGTGTGTGTGATTTTTAATATAATTGATCATAGAATTAACCTATTTTTATATTATTTTTCTAATTAAGAAAATTATAATTCTGGTATTAATTATCATTACATATTATAAATAAATTAGAATATATTAATGCAATGCATATGTATGTRCTATAAAATATTTAGTAAATATTATTTATTGCCCAGAAATATATATTTGATAACAAACGTAATAAATTAGAAAGAATGAGTTAATTTAAAAAATCATTTACAATARACTATAAATGTTAAGATTATCAACGAAATACAGTTATATATCCTATACAATACATACTTTAATTTTGATATATAAATATTAGATCTATTATATATGTTATAGATTATCATAAATGGTATGTTTTATATATATATTTATAAATTATAAGTGAAGTATCATATAATGAAAAGCAGTTGAAATGAGTTAATCAGAAATATGTTTGAATGTATTGTTTCATTAGTACTTTGAATAGTTATTTGAAAATATATCTCTCAATTCACTTCAATTCAATTCAATTCACATGAGGGCAATAGTATTTGTAAGATCTATACGGTATAACTCATAGCAATCTCAGTGTGAATATTCACTAATAGCCGATACTTGTGGACAATGTATAAGTAGTTTTCTCTGTCAATGGGTAAGAGGTATAGCTTATAGGTCTTGATGTTGTTCACACACCGCAATAAAGGACACGCTGGGCACCGGTGGGTACCGGTGTGTCGGTCAAGTTGTATGCTTTATTGCGGTGTATGAATAGTATGAATAGCACATAAGCAATATCTCTTAGCTATTGACAGAACTTGTCCACAAGTATCAGCTATTAGTGAAAATCACACACAAAAACATTTGTAGACCAGTATTACCTTTTGTGAGCCCTATTGTCAATATATGGTCTTTGAAAATACATTGCAAACATACAAACATACCATATATACCAAACATACATAAGTGAATATATATGGCGAATGAGCCGTCAATAAATACCTTTAAATAATGACCTGAATAAATACCTTTCCTTTTGAAATATACATACAATAAGTGAGAGAAAAGAGAGAAACTTAACTCTCAATATTTGAATCCCACAATTCATGTCTATTGATGTCTATCTAATTTACAATGTTATTATATTTTTGTTTGTCACCAATTTTGTTGGACAATTTAATTTGCCTTAATTTTTACAACCTATATATATATATATATATATTTATTTATTTAACTTTAGAAYTTACTAAAAATTTTATCCAATGTTTTAATTTTGGGACTAATTATACAAATTGTTTATTTTAGACAAAAAATGTACAATATTAATTATTAATTATATTATTAAATTATTTTTAACATCATTAATTAAATACCTATTATTTGTAATTTATTTTTCTACAAACTTTATACGTTTTTAATTAAAATAAATTAAATCAATAAAAAACTTTAATTATATTAAATTACCAGTCTTTACATTTATTTTATTAATTATAATATAAACATAGCATAGTTTACCAAAAATTTACATATTAAATAATTTTAAGTAAAAAACTTATTTTAAACTGAAAACACTTTGTAATCACAATACTAGTGAATTGGTGTACAATATATCGATATTGTTTCTGTGGCTAAACAGCACAGCATCATCAGCACCGGTGCACTGTTTTTAGTCATTGATATTGATGATGGTGTGCAGTTTAACCACCGAAACAATATCGATATATTGTACACCAATTCACTAGTATTGTAATTACAAAATGTTTTCAGTTAAAAATAAGTTTTTTACTTAAAATTATGTATCAAAATAATTACAAAKTGACCAATAATTCATATATATTATAGTTATATGAAAAACATATATTGGAATAAATTTTTAAAAAATTGTTTTTTGAAATCTATACAAGCGTTTGTGTGTATGTATGTGTGTGTGTGTGTGTTTGTGTGTGTATGTATGTATGTGTGTGTGTGTGTGTATGTATGTATGTATGTATGTATGTATGTGTATGTGTTTGTGTGTGTATATGTGTTTGTGTGTATGTATGTGTGTGTATGTGTTTGTGTGTGTATATGTGTKTGTRTGTATGTATGTGTGTGTATGTGTTTGTGTGTGTATATGTGTTTGTGTGTATGTATGTGTGTATGTACTGTATACACTGTATACTATACAGTATGTGTGTATGTGTTTGTGTATACTATACACTGTATAGCATTTATCGCGAATTTTGAAATTCTGATTTCAGATTCGGTATTACATAAAAAATAATGTATATGTGATGATTCTCAAAATTGACCATGTTCACATTGTGAACATTGTGAACATGGTCAAAATGGTCAAAATGGTCAAAATGGTCAAAATGGTCAAAATGGTCAAAATGGTCAAAATGGTCAAAATGGTCAAAATGGCGAATAACTAAAAAATTTTCAAAATATCATGTCTTTAACCGAAACAAAAACCAGGTTTTTTTAAATGAAAAATATTTATTTAGGTCTTAAAATACATTTATTGATAATAATTAAAGCGCGGAAACTTGTTTTTTAACAATTAATTTTGAGGATAATTAAAAGTAATTTAGTATTTAAATGTCTTGAAAACAAACAATTTTTATTGTAAATTATTAATTTTAATTAGTTTATAAAAGTTTATAAAAGTTTATAAAAGTTTATAAAAGTTTATAAAAGTTTATAAAAGTTTATAATGGTTAGTTAGGCGTGGGTTAAAATAATGGCCGATAGATTTAGTGGTATTAGATTAGTGTATATTTATTGAAATTAAGTTTAGTTTATGTTAAGCAACACAACGATTAATACAATGTATATTACAAACAACTAAAATACTATTTTCATATTAATTGTAATCAAAATTAATTGTCAAAAACAAGTTTCCGCGCTTTAATTTTTAACAATAAATGTTTTTTAGATCATAAATAATTGTTTTTTAATTAAAAAACTTAATTTTTGATGTTATACCAAAAGTGCAGTTTAGGCATCAATTGTCCATCAATTTAATTCAACTAATTTTATAACAATAAAATAATTGTAATTTTTATGTTCAGTGATATATCTGTAAACAATTTGTATGAAAATATAGTTTAAAATAACATAACATATCCAACATCCCTGAGCTAACATTGCTTTCAATTTACAAACAACTGTATACTATTTGATAGTTATGGTTATATTGTATTTAACAATATTAATGTATTAATGTATTAATTATAATATAAATATTTGAAAGTTATTGAAGAAAATGTGTTGTCAATACTTTTACATATAAATTGATTGTTCACAACAACTAAACCATATAAAYCATATAAATATCTAAACTTGTATTCACTTATCATTTATATTCATATATTGATATTCAATATTGAAATGAATGCATAACTTTGAAGGACATGCATATGAGGTATATCCCAGAGCTATATCCCAGAGCTATATCCCAGAGCTATATCCCAGAGCTATATCTTATATTAATAGCTATTTGYAACAAACTATCTGTAATATGAATAATAAGACAGACATTGATCTATAGTATAGATTCTATACCTATATTAGTGTTGATATGAATTATATATTAATAAATACTTAATCAATAAATGGTTTGATTTTTCTATTGACTATTGTATTGATAATACATTTGTATTAATATTAATACATAATGTGTTGATTGCATACAAATCACACATCAATGCACTGCTTATCACATGTTTATAGTCACGTAATGAACACACAATCAAATCATATTCACATACATTACGACTCATATGTTTGAAACCCTATGTAGAGTCACACATATATAACGTTACTCTTATGTTTGGTGTGGTTGTCATTGACTGATAACTTATAGTTTAAGTAAATATTTGATTAATTGTTGTTTTTAATAAAAACAACAATTAATTGATTAAATATTTAACTCATTTGTTGTGTTTGTCAGTGATATCCACTTTAAATGAGTTGTTATATTGTTTATCACTTAAAGGGATCTCATATATAGTGATAATAAAAGTGATGACATTTAGTGATGTTTTGATTGAAACTACGACTCAATGATTGAAACGTATGTAATGTTTGTTTGATTGAATTGAAAGTGACTTTTAATGTTAATATTGGTATTGAAAACAATCAGTCAATTATTTGATCACAACTTTTATCACTCAATTGATCCAAAAAATTAGTGATTTCATCAATTGATGTCAATGTGAATGCAATGAATGGATTTGTTGTGTCCTCTCGTCTCAATGGATTTGCTGCCAAATCGATGGCAATACTGACTAATGTCTACAGACAGAGACAATCAGTAAGATGTATATCGATTGCGGCCAACAAGTGGTCGCCAATCAACCGAAATGTCGACAAAAAKACGACTGAAGTCAAACACAAAGAGATGTCTTTGCGTAATGAAATGGTTCAACGGATCACTGCTTGTGGACCACTGACTGTTGCAGAGTATATGCAAATGGTATTAACGCATCCCATCTCTGGTTTCTATATGAATGCAGATGTCTTTGGATCTAAAGGACACTTCACTACTTCACCAGAAATATCACAAATATTTGGAGAGGTTTGTCAACATATTGATTACTATAACGAATCAAATAATGTCTTAATGTATTTATTTATACAATTAGTTGATCGCAGTTTGGATCTTAAATGAATGGCAGAGATATGGATGTCCTAAACCATTGCGTATCGTAGAGATGGGTCCCGGAAGGGGAACACTGGCCGGTGATATCGGACGAGTGATGTCACAGTTTTCACACTCGAAAGACGTCACTTCATTGCATTTGATAGAAATCTCACCGCATTTGACACAAATTCAAGAACAGAATATCTGTGGAACCGTTAGTCTGATTGAGCGCAACGAGAATGCCATTGATGGTCGTCACAGTGCACTCACTCAGACTGGTCTTCCTATCACTTGGTATCGATCATTAGATCAAATGCCTGTCAAGTCTGGATTCACGGCTATTATTGCTCACGAGTTTTTGGACGCACTTCCCATTCATAAGTTTGTCGTATGTTTTCTATGATTTATTTAATAATATTTTGTAAATATTATAATTGTATATAATTTAGAAATCACCGTCTGGTCAATGGAGAGAAGTTTTGATTGATTGCGACCAGAATAACGAATTGCGGTATATTATAGCAAACAATGACACCCCGGCCTCCAAATTATTTGTTGACCCAACACTCTCTACTGACAATCTGGAAGTGTGTCCACAGGCAGCTCTTGTCATGGATCAAGTAATCAATAGATTTAGTCATAAAAATCCAGGTATTAATTAATATTAATTAAATACTTATTTTTATATTATTCTCGTATATAAAATAGACATTTTATATACAATTTTATAAAACCTGTAAATCGATTGTAATTTTATTTTGTTTATATTATCGTAATAATTGCATTGAGTTGTAAATAATTATTTTCTTTAAAGCTATAAATAGTTTAGGCATCTTTGAAAAAATGAAATTTTCCAAATAAAATTCCTCAAATTTTACCGTAAAATTAGGAAAATATTTTTAATTATTCATTCCTATTCATTTAGAAGGAATACACTATACGCCACACATATTGTAAATAACTTTATTTATTTGAATTTAACTGTTAATAATGACAAAATCAATAATTTAATTATCATAAAACATAAAAAATCATTAAAATAAAATGTACAAAAACTAGAATATTAAACAACATTTCACTGGAATATTTAAAAAATGAATAATTTATTATATTCACTGATATTATGAACTCAATATACAATTTAAATATACAAAACATAATGTTTTGACATTTTATGATAAAATCATTTATGAAAATTGATGGTAATTTTGTTATAATTATTTTCTGAAAAATTATAATCGATATAAACTACTGTATAATACATGTACCGTATATTGTATTTAATTTATTATTTGAAGGATGTTTCTTGGCGTGTGATTATGGATATGACAACAATACACAAAACAGAGATACATTTAGAGCTTTTAGGGACCACCAAATATGGGATCCACTTCGAGAACCGGGAACCGCTGACTTGACCGCCGATGTCGACTTCGGATATCTCAAGCGACACATAAAAGACAAAGCAACTGTTTTTGGAACTGTTACTCAACAACATTTCCTTAAGAGTTTGGGAATTGATTTGAGACTTTCAGTAAGCTTTACTTATATTATTTTTATCGATAATAAATTCATTTGTTTTTATTTTTAGCAATTGTTGAATGAGGCAAATGAAGAGCAGAAAAAAGATTTACAAAGTGGTGTCGATATGCTTCTCAAGGAAATGGGAGAGCGATACAAGTTTTTGGCTGTTTTTCCATCAAATTATACGAAAACATTTGCAGACATACCTCCTGCGGGATTCGTATAAATATTTTTGACAATTTAATGATACTGTATATCAAATTTTATTAGCATTTAATGTAACAAATATTTTGTGCCATTCATTAAATTTGAATAGCCTTTTGTGAGCACTGATGTCTAATAGTGCGCAATAAATACAGGTATATATCAGACATAGATTATTAAACAATTACCGTATATAAAGGTATAATTATTGGCACTCATATGATGAGTATTTACGTAAATATATACGTAATTAACAAATAAATGAAAGGCTATATTATTTACATAAATTTAACTATTGATAAACAATTATTACAAATAAATCGATTTACAAATGTTTGTTTGTATTAAATCTTTTTTTATAATGTTTTTAAAAAACGAAAATAAATGTTGAGCAATACTTATGATGTATATTTATATATTTTAAATGTTATAATAATAATATATAGATATAAAAATAAAATAATTAAAATCCAATCAAAATTGTCATTTGTTTTATACTTAATAAAAACGACACTTAAAAACTTTAAAATATAAAAATAAAAACTATTTTAGGTCTTAATATAAGCCGTCATAAAGTAAATAATACAATTTGTGGAACAGTTAGCACTTAGTTATCCCTGAACATCGATTCCTGTGGCAAATACAGAGATTAGCTGACAGTGCACTTTGACGTGAATGGCCGCCTCATCCACTACTTCTCCATCACAGTTCCAGACACTGGCGTTCATTAATTGAGCCCTATTTGTAGATATAGTGTTGGGACCAACAATCGGATTGAATTCAAATTCACGAACTCGATAAACATCAACAAAGTTGAGATCAAACTATAATTATTTAGTAAATTCAATAAATTTGAGATAATATTAGTAAATCATAAGATACTAACCGGGCTTTTAGATGACATAGCAGTGCGTAACAGATATTTTAAATACTCGAGTCTTGAACACTGCGAAACCAAAATCAGATCAGTACAGCCATTGCCTAAATGAGCTTTGGGTGAGATTCCGTTTTTGGTCATTTTGCACCGGCAGGTCATTGTGGCCGCATTAATGGCTAGAAATTTGCCGCGTATTGATATGCAAGCTATGAATTAATATAAAATAAGTTTTATATAAAACAGTGTTTAATATAATCATCGAAATACCGGGAGAATCATCTTCATTGAGTTGATCTCTCTTTTTCAGCACTGCTTTCGCACATATTTCACAACTATAATTAAAATGCAATATACAGTATATATTAATAATCAATAATAATTAGATTTAAAAAAATATTTAATGTTTTAATTAAATACATACTTATTGGTACAAATGATGTTATCTTTTGGAGAGCCATCACTCGGTTCAATGCAAAGTTTTATTTCTCCGGAATAAAGTCTATGTCTAATAAACTTTTTAATTCCGGCCCAATCATACCTCTTAGGTCCCATCCATCTATTTGATTCACTATCCGCTATAGTATCACCAAAAAAACCATAGCCTAAGAATGAAGTTGAATATCTGATAAGTTTTTCCTCTCCTCTGTGATGGACAGCGCAGACATCAATATTCAGTCGTTTGCCTAAAACAATAGCAATGCTAGAAGTCATGGGATCATTGATTCCAGTGGTTCCATAAGCAACTGCGTCTGTAGAACCGGCAGGTATTACACCCAAAACTGTTTTTGCTGGTTTCAAACTGTTATCAACTGAGTGCCAATTAATACCATTGTCTCTCTGTGTTCTTATCAATAGCCCGTTTAACAATTCGGCAAACATACCATCCCCTCCAACACTTATTAACCCATCATAGCTTGAAATCCTAATTTGTGGGTCAAGTATAATGTCTTTTGCGTGATTGGCCCGTTCGGTGACAACACAGTCCACTTCAATTGACGCCAATTTAAAGATTGGAAATACTTTATTCTCATATATTTTGCGCCCTTTTCTGTTACCACCGAATGGATTCACAAATACGAGTAAACGTTTCGGTCTCTTATAACCTAATTATTAATAATTGTTTTTTTCAAAATTTAAGTAATTATTTACATTAAAAACATACCATCAATAATATCACGTATTCTTTTAACATAATTGAAAAGAGCGCTATCAGTGTATGTGTGATCAGTTTGAAAGGTAAGGAATTCCACTTTCCAACCGTGTTTTCCCATAGGAATGGCATAATATAACTTAACAAATGTCACCTTATGTTCAATTGGATCGTCTATTAAGATATCGTTTACAACACAATCGCAGATCAATTTCTTGGTATTGATTTTCGGACAAAAGCACGTCCGCACTGATATCACTTGTGATAACGGGATTGTTGTTCGCGCTATACATTCAAATAGAAATTACAAATTACATCATTTATACAAATTTTGTCTAATTTATACAATATTATGTATTATCGTCTTAATTAAAGTGTATTACATTTTATTCAAATAATATATTTCGTAATAACTATAAAATTTTAATAATTGACACGTCTATGAAAGTTAATATCTTAATAATTGTTTACAGGATATTTTAATTCAAAGTAAATTATTTATTGCATAAATTACATTAGTATTTAGTAATAATAAAAATGTTTATCTTTCTATTATGCAATATATTTTAATACAATAAATGCATTAACATGACATAAAACAGTATTGCCTTAATTTGATATAATATAAAATTTAATGAAACTTCAATCTGTTAAATATATACATATAATCATTTAATATAATTACTGTACTGTACATGTATTTCTTATACTTTATCAATAAAATAAAACAAATATTATTGTTAAATATATAGAAAATTAATTTATAAAAATGTTTTTGAAGGATATAATAACAAATGAAATGTAAATATTTTTAATGTATTTTTCCAAAATAACAATTTACTAAAAGACAGCATATATTTGGCATTCAGTTTGCCATATATTTTAAATCTACATATAGTATGTATAATATTTATAAAAATAAAGCTGTCTAAATAATACCATTAAATCCATAACTTTTTATTTGTTATTTATATTAACTAAATTATTCTCAAAATTTGTTTTCACTTTAGCTTTAATTCTTTAACAATTATATTCATGTATTTGCAATAATCAAAATAAACAAATTTGTGACTAAATATTTTGTATTATTCCAATATTTATAAAATATATGATTACAGTACTTAATAGAAGAATTTAAATGCAAATACATAATAGATAAATGTCAATATTTTAAATTATAGTTATATTAAATGTGTAAAATCACTTCAAAAAACTTCAAATATGTTAACTAAGATTTATGTAATTTACAATTTTGGTAAAATTCAAATATCATATAATCTATGGTTTCATATCATATATCCATTTGAGTGGTAACTAATAGTTATTTTATTTTTTATACATATTTCCATATGTAATGTAATTACACAATTCACTTGTTTTTTACACAATTTTCCTCATGCATTAGTGAATAATTTTGTAGTTTTTWAAAATAAAATTATATGTATTTTACGATTTAAAGAACAAAATTACTAAATATGATATTTATTATATTATATATAATTTATTGCCTAATATTTAACATTAATATACTGTATAATTATATCATAATTTGTATCAAATAAAATGACATTCAGTTAGTATGTACTTTATCTATAAATTCGTTTGTGTAAAAATTTATAAATATAATATAAATAAAAATATTAAATTTATATAAAAAAATCATTATAATAAATTTATATACTGTATATATCTCTAGTCAGGTAATTAGTTTCTAATCAGGTAATTAAAACAAATTGTAAATTTATTACTCATAGAAACAATAAAAATCATTAACTTAATTAAAATAAATTATAAGGTTTTTATTATCAAATTAAATGTCTAACTTTCAACAACAAAACCACATCATAACTGAGTTTAATAAAGTAAAAGTTATTTAGTCAAGGATTCACTAAGTCATTGAATTGTAGCGCATATAATCACTGCAATAATAATAAATGTTTTATTAAATTAGTTTAATATGATATGATATCAAGAAAAACCCATTAATAAAAATAATAMAGAGTTTGATGTACTGATGGGTCAAATCAATGTCAAAATTATTGTATATCAAAAATTATTTATTTAAAAAAGTTACATTACATCAAATAGCTTTAAATAGTTTGGCACTTAATTAAACTAAAAAATTTAACCCAATATTTGAATTAATGTATAATGTTTCTCATGTCATATTATAATATTTGCATTACTCGTAGAGCATTGGACTGGATATTCACACATATTGTATGCCAATTATACCATTCAAAACAAAAACAAAATAATAATTGCTATAATTAAACAAAATATTTTCTTTATGCTTTATTTTTTAAAAATAGGGATATTTTTTCTATGGCTGATTCAAGTTTGTTAAGAAAAAAACAAATTATAATAGAATTATATATATATATATATATAATTGTATTATTAACTTTATTTTAACAAAAATTTATTTAAAAAATATAAATTACTCAACCATATTAAAGCTAATAAAATGTTATTTTTTAAATATAATAAATCGATTATATAATCGATTTAGTCTTATTTCAAAACTAATCTGCAACTAAATGCCTTATTATTGCACACATTATTGGTTTTATAATATATATCATAAGTTTATTAATTTATTGTTTTATCGTTAAAGGTTTTTTAAGTTTAAACTTTATAAGACATAATTTAACAAAATTGAAACTTTTTTTATCAATAATTGTTTTACTTGAAGACTTTTTGCTGGCTATAAATCTAATACTGTATAATGTTTGCTCTCATTTTACTGTATCAGCAATTGATATCTGCAAATGTAAGGGTCAGGTCAATCCACACCAGTAGTACATTGAGAATGAGTTATCGGACACAAAAAGCCAGTTATCAATTAGTTGGTTGATTTGGCATCGTTTTGATACAACAAATAAATGGATAATAATGTAACATTTGTGTGCTCTTCATATCAAACAGGTTTATGAAGATATATTAGACTTCCTATTTGTCTATTAAAATGAGAGTACATTTTAATTTAATAATTAAATTGTTGCAAAACACTATCAAAAAATCATTAAATTAATCCAAACAAAACTGTCGAAATAAAATTTTAACAAATATGACATATGTTTAAATAATAGTTAATTAATTAATTGTGGTTATTAGTTAATGACTAATAATAATAAGCTATTAATAATCGTTTATTTCATTAAATATCTTTGTTTTAAAACTAATTAGAAATAGTTTTCAATAACACTTCCTATAAATGATTAGTCCTTCCGATATATGTAAAGCACAATTCATAAGGCAATGTCAATGTATTGCATTGAAAACTTTTAATAAATTAAATTTAATACATATATTAATATTCAAGGAATAGCCACAACAAATAAATACAAATTATTTCAAACTTTATTTAGGGTTTTGGGCAATAAATTTGATTTTCATTATTTAAAAACAAACTAATTTATATTATAATTGTTTCTATTCGGCAATACATTGTTAAGAAAAATAAATAATAGTAAAATATAATCTCACATAAAAATAATGCTATAATTTATATATTAATAAATATTAGTGAAGGACAATAATTAGTAATCATAAACGCGATCTCAATGCTAATGTAGTGTCAATTATATTACTAAATGATAGCTAAACTCTTTTGTTATCAATTTATAAATAAACTAATTATTATCATAATATTTTTCCAAATATTATTTATCTTAATAATTGTTTTCATCGTTTTTCTAATAATAGAAATACTTTTACTCTTAATAAATATTATAAAATGACATTGAAGTTTCATATGTTATAAACAATAATACATTATTTGTAAATAACATTAAAATGCATTGAAAATAGACTTAATTATTAAATTTATAAAAGTGATAAACCAGATTATAAATTTATTATATTTTGAGATTTAAAAACAAAAATACAGTATAAATTAAAGATAGAATCAATTATARTTGATTTTTTTTATTTTTAAATAATTTTATATATTGTTATGATCAGTTATCTATTAACAAAAACATATTTATTAAAATATGTAAATAGTTMATTTTTATATTTTTAATTCATTAATTTAATTAAAACTAAGTTAATACTTATTAAAGTACAAAATTATTTTCAAAAAACRCAAATGAAAAGTTAAAAATAATTTWTTTWWAAAAGTTATATATACTATAAATTATACTAAAAACTTAACTAAAGCCAAAGTATTGCATTTTAAATGAAAGCTAAATACTATTAATTTTTAATTACCATTTTATTGTTTACCAATAATGAAAAATTATATTTTTGAAAATACTATAAATAGCATTTTAAATTGCAATTCTATAGTATTTTATATTGATTATAATTTATTTTATTTTTAGGCAATGAATTTCAGTTGTAATTGTTATAACATAATTTGACAGTAAATTTTAATATAATAAAGATTGATAATAATTATATAATTCGTGGATAAATTAGAAATTAATTATATTTATATTATATGATACTGTAATTTATTAGATAATATTTGACATCTAGTAGTTATAATATAAWAAATCACTTATTCGTAATTTCAATATTTGATATTACATAATTTTAACTGTATGTATACATATCTAACAAAATATTTTTGATTTAACCATTGAATATTTGAGATAAGGTCAATATTAAATAATTATAATTAAAATAGCATAACATAAAAATACTATATAATTAAATGTGTAATTAAAATATTTTTTTATACATATRAAAAACATAATGTAGGTTTATAATTTTAATTTAAAACTTAATTAGATACTAATATAATGGAATATAATTTAAGTAACTAAATTAAGTATAATCAACATTAAAATTTTTAGATTATATCGCAATATAGCTATATTTATTATTTTACAATAAATACAATTGTATAATATATATATAATATATATATATATATATTGAAAAAGGAAACCATTAAATTATATACCATAAGACATATAAAGTAATAATTTTAAAAATTATAGGAAACACAAATATATATAATTTATATATTGTGCAAAAATTGTCTAAAATTGAATTTTACACACTTTTTTCCTTTGTATGTGAAAAGACCTTCACATTAAATAATAACAATAATATTAGTGTAAAAATAAATTATTATGAAAATTCCTTAAAGAAAAATAAAAACATAATTTAAATGTAAAACAGATAGTGTTTGAGCCACTTGTTTATACTGTACTTATAGTTATATTACAGTAACTATTGATTTGACGTTTACTTTCGGTGACCCCAAAAGCATCCCATATATTGAATGCATTCTTTATGAGACCGACTTTCACTGCCGGCACTCACTTTCCCTCCCTTTCTCTCTCTCTCTCTCTCTCTATCTTTTTCAATGCACACATACAGGTATACTCACGACAACTATAAAGCTTTCTATGACCTAATTTTGATAATTATAATAATAATAATAAAATGTTTAAAATGAATCCAAATCTTCAAAATACAATACAATAATAATAATATACATATCCGTAATTTGACTCGTATTGCATAAGCACATCATTGAACGGACAGATCATGAAATCTATGGACTTTTTTATATGCAAAACATGTTATTATTGTATTACAAGAATAGTTTATTATTATATTACATAACTTTTTAAAGAAATACTGTCATTAAAAATAATAACAAAATTAAACGCATTGTCTGTTACTCATAGATATTGCCAAATCTTTGCATAAAAATATTTAAGAAAATTATGATTTTTTTTTCTTTAAAATATATTCTATGTAATAGTAATCCCTGTCCTCAATTCCCTCAATTCCCGTTATAAACATTTAATTACAATAATATTAAGACTATATTAATGAATTTCATTCTTGAATTTTCGCTAAATTAAAGAGAGAGAGAGAGAGAGTTTCATAATCGTCACAAAAAATGCATTTTCACGAACTATTACTATAATATTATAAAACAAATACATTAAATTGCATTTATTGCTGAAATTAATGAATTATTTGTGTCACTCGTCACCTGATTAAAGGCATTTAAACCATATAATGTAATATCGTTTTATGATTAAGTAATAACTTTAATTAAAAACGGCAATAAATTTTTAATTCACAAATAATCATATTATATTTAAATGATTTACATAATAAAAAAATAATATTCATAATATAGTTTATACTATATAAAATAACTAATTATTGTAAAATATTAATTTAAATTAGAAAACAATTTTATACAATAAGTATAATTTGCTTTATCATTGATAATAACAATAAAAACATTATTCCTAATATGTTACAATAAAATTAATAGTTGACCATAATTTAGTTAATATACTATATTTCATTATAACTAATTTCAATTGTAATTTTACAAAATAACGTGTCATCATTACAACAAATATTATTACTGATTAACACCCATTTTTTAGAAATACTGTTGTATTAATTAATTATTTTATTAAAAATAAATATATATAAAACTTGTTTCAAATTGTGTAAATTATAATGAGTTTTATTTTAATTATTTTATTAGAACACGGAAACCAAATGTTTACTAATTAAAAATTATAATATTGATGTTATTTAAGTTAAAAAAATATTTATTAAAAATATTGTTTTGTATGTTAACATTGTTTGCATTAAAATCTGAATTGCATTTATGATTCATTTTTAAAAATACGAATACAATAACTATAACAAAACAATTCCGGCATCCCTTTCCTAAACTTAAATTTATTAAAAATGCATTATTATATTTGAATTCATTTCATAATAGATATAATATTAGTGACTTAATTTTCATTAAAAAGTTATACAATTTTAATTAAATATTAAATTCATTAACAAATTAAATCTAACTTATAATCTAATATTACATTTCAAATTTTATAACACTTTTGTACTTATAAAATGTATTACTAATACAGTGATAAAACATAAGGTTATATAGTAATATCTGTAAATGTCAGTAAATTGTGACAATTTGTGGTCATCGATATTATCAGTTTTTATGTAATCTTATCTTTTGAGGTATAACTGAGTATAATGAGTTGTTTCAATAATACTTGTTATCTTTGATTGACGTAATAGTAATTATTAAATAACTTTGATTTTTTCACTTTATTGTCACAAATGTATTGTCAATAACAGCTAACTAACATTTTGTTATAATATAAATTAAATATACATTTGCATATATAATGAATATTCTGTTATATAAATATAATTTGCCAACTCATATAGCAGTGCACTGAAGTTCAATCAATACAATAATTGCTATAAATAATGTATAAATAATAAATGCTATTTTGATATTAATATTATTATGGAATATAATATATTTWTATTTTTAAATAAACTTCAATTTATATATAAATTATATGCTTATTATAAATATTGATTTTAAAACAATAAATTAAAGTTGACATTAAACCAATTACACTATATATTCAATTTGAAATAACTAAAGAATATTCTTTGAATATATCAAAAATAATTCATTACTTATTGATATAAATAAAACAATAGACTAATTAAAAATAGTATGAAATAAATATCAAAATAACGATTTAATATTAATGGGAGTAAAAAATATTAGATAAGCATTGAATGGGATATAAATAAATGTGATAATCAATTATATAATAATAAATAGTTAATTAGTAATAAATAATATAATGACTTACTATTGTTATAAGTGTTGGTCAACTCCTGTTCCCAAATAATGTTTTCATTAATTGTATTCAAATTGAATCGACATTTCTTGCCATTGATGACAACCGGATGAAAACCAATTGTATTATTATTATTTAAATTGTCGTCCGACTCAACCACTGATGTCAACTGTAATACTATTGATGAAGTCATGGTATAATTGTCTGTATATGGACTTGAATTTAACCATCAAATGAATACATTGTCAATAATATGATTACTATTAATATATAAATTAATAGAAATATATCGAAATGTCTTTCAACAAATCGATTAATACATTGAAGAGTTGAGACAACTCTTTGAAAGTATTGATTCAAACAATCGGAGCACAGACTGACTGCTAGACTGTCATTCACTCAATGCTATGTTTATGCTATGCTTTTGACGCACACACTGTATGTCCCTATTATTTACAGTACACTACCTGTGCCTTCCATACACACTATCACGTGCTTCAAAACTACTACTACTACTACCACTTCATCAATACTTTAAGTTCATTATTTTAAACCTGTTTTCTAATTCCCAGGTGTAAGGGGAACGGGTGGACATATAATATATTACTGTATATTAATTTTATTTAATAATTATTTAAATATATTAACAGATTATTTAAGTTAAAATTTTAATTCAATTAAAGAGTTGTCAATGGATTTTTAAAAATAAAAATAGTGATGGATATGACAATTAAAACAATTGCTAACTAATTGTCTTATTAGAGTATATTATATGAGACATAATTGTAAATAAATTGTTTAGTTGTTGTTGTTTAAGGCAAATATACTTTGTATTAAACATCAAATCAAATATTCACAACAGGTTTTGCAAAGTCGTTAAAAATGATTTRAAATAATTATTAAGAAAATCCTGAACACCAAATAGTTTTGGGTAATATTTTTGAAGGTCAGGTCATTAAAAGTGAAAATGTAAGGTATTTTATAGAGATTTCTATCAAATTTATTGAATTAAACTATAATTTTTAGGCTATAAAATAATCAAGTATTTAACAAAAATAAAAGGAAAACTTAATATACCTGTAAAACATATAAAACTTTATTCAATACAATTTTATTTTAATGATATTTTATTTTTTGTATCACAAAARTTATTTAACAATGCATAAAACAAACTGTGTTATAGGTTTTAATAGATTATTCTACTGTACTTTATATATATATATATATATATATTCAGATTAATCATTAAAATTATTGTTTATATTTATAGTAATATTTATTAAATTTGAAATAACTGTCAAGTCATGATAATACAGTAATTAATATTTTATATGTTTGTAATACTAGTATAAATATTATTATGTATAAGCTTATTAACTTTGTATTAGAGTTACAATATTGTACTTAATTTTATTTTTATAATACTGTATAATTTAGCTATATCCTATTAAATAATGAATCAATATTTAATTAGATATTATCAAACATAATTATTATTTATTAATTTAATTAATTGAATTTAAAGTACATATGTGAAAATTATATATATATATATATATATATATTAAAAGTAAGTTTTCTGATTTTAAGTCTCATTTTATTTTATAAACAAATGTGTCAACTACTAGAATATTCTTGTAAAGTGATTTTAAAATATTTAATTTGGATAAAAATAAAAACAACTTTAATGTAAATACCGGTACCGTATAATTTAAACGATTATTCATAAAATTGACAAATTTTATGATAATTTTATGATAAATATGAAATTCAATAATGGTTAGCACCGTTAGATCCTTAACCTAATAATTTGGTAAAGAGTTATGTGCTGTTGTGTTAAAACGTTTCAATGACTATAAAACTTACAAAACTAAAAGTCTTTCTTTAAAAAATAACAATAAATCAATAAATTATAATCAAATGTTTACCTTCAAAAATCATTAATATTTTTATAACATTTGTTTTATTAAATACTCGTCAAACAATAGCTTTGAGCTAAAAAAATCCCTTTTAGGAAATTCATTATAAATTCATAATTATTTTTTTTATTAAAATTTTATTAAAAACAAATTAATCGCTTCTAGATATTAGACTTAATTAAAATATGTTTTAAAAATAATCATTTGTCAACATAAATCCATTAATAACTATAAAGATCAATGAAATACATGATTTTGTGGTCTAATGTCTCACAGTTTTTAATTTATTTATTTTACTAAAACTAAAGAAAGCTAAAGAAAACTAAAAAAATGATTGCATTATATCAATGAAATGTATTTCTAATTGATGTTAGTTTCACTTGATTTTTATGATTTTTTAACTTTATAATTATTCATTTCAATTTAAATCTGGCATTAAATATAATATATTTTTACTAATATTTATTATTTATTATCTGAAATAAAATTCACGGAAACTATATTTTCAATTATAACAAACTTTTTAAATATTTCAAATATTTTAAATTAACTCTTTTAATGAATAATTCATTTTTTATTTGAATATTTTATGCAAATTATTGACTATAAATGATTTATAATGACTACAAATATTTAAAAATAAGTGAATCTAATCGTCAGACAAAACAATTTGTGAAATATTTTGTTTATTACTATCCCTTGTCTGACGTTTAGACTCATCTTTATCTGACATTCTTTGAATGGAAATGTCTTCAGATGTCGTCTCGAAATGTTTAAGACGTATTCCATCCTTTGTGATGGCATCGGAGGCCATAGCAAACAGTTGGTCATCAGTGAGTGTGTCATCACTTTTTGCAATTGATATATAATTGTCGATAAATTTCTGTGAAACACTTTTATAGGATCTATTGATTTGGTTGAGACCATCAATCAGACCTACACTTCCGTATTGAGCGTAAAATCGACTGTCAAATGACACAACATATCAGACAACATATCCATACAATTAGTTAATACTTACGCTCTGATATAGTCTTCGGGATATACAATGTCTTGAATATGTTGGTCATCATCAACAGGTCGGTTGAGTTTAGGCTGAATATGCGGTCTGAAAGACTGATAGACATCAAACCAAATGGGTTTACTCTCTTTAGAGACGGCGCCTGACTTTAACAGGCCTTCCATTCTGTAAAACAATAGATATTGTTATTCAATGGTAACTCAATTCATGTCATACCGGCTGAAGATTGTTCCGAAACGATGGATCCGATTGCCAGCCATAAGACTATCAAATATTATTAATTAAATTTAATGTTAAAATTTATTATCAAATTTTTGAAAATAAATTATGTTTTTATTCTAATCTAAATATTCACTGAATTTTATGAAAATTAGTGAATATTATTTGACGTAATTTATGTCTAAAAAGTATATTTTGATGCATTCAATGGTATTAATATTAATATTTATATTGAATCACATGTTTAAACATATTGTCGATCAAAATGTTTCAAATAAGACCACAATTGATATCTTATTGTCGTCTAAGACATTGCTGGCAGACATCACACACAAGATTCATGTCGTCGTTAGTTAACAACAAACGAATTACTCGTCTGTCAAGTGATGTCGAAGTGAAACCCGAAGAGTTAGCAATCGATGGCAATGAGTCACTGTTGAAGACACGAGTGGTAAACAGAAATCCAAGAAATTTGGAACAATTGCTTCTTCAGTATAAACCACTGGGATTTGAGTTGGATTTACCAGAGAAGACATATTATAATAAGTGAGACAATTGTTAACATTTAGTGTATCATATAATTTATGAATTGTTTGATTTTGGTTTGCAATTGATTTTTATTTTTTATAGGATTTCTTTTGAAGTGATTGGCAAACATTTGATGGCAAAGATTGTCCACAACTCTGGAAGGGTTATAGTCAGTGCGTCCACTAAAGAGGCTGCCATTAAACAACAGCTAAAGAGGTTTATTGAACTAAAGATGTTTTTTAATTGTCATTAGTTTTCATTTTAAAAAATGATATTTCAGTTCTGGTGGTATAACTGCTGCCTCTGCTTTGGGTCACATATTAGCGATGAGAGCTCTGGAGAGTGGTATCCATCAGGTGTTTGTCAGTACTCAACACGAGTCCGACAAATCAATTAAAGTATACGTTTTTGTCTGTTTTTTAAAAGAATATTTTATTTAAATTTATTTTTATAAATATTAGGTCAAAGCCTTTATTAAATCTCTTAAAGATAACGGTTTGGTATTAGAAGAACAACCATTTATTTTTTATCGCAAACATAGAGACCTTTAATTAATAATATAAATTTATTTTTAAACATTACCTAACATTTATTACTGTATATTATTTTTGTGGTTAAAATTTATAGGAAATATTGCAAAATTGTTTATAATTACTTACTTCAAGTCATAAATTTTAAAAATAAAGTTTATTATGTGAATTGAAAATGTCTAAAAAAAATTATTTAATAATTTTTTTACTAATTGTTTTGTTATTTTTCATAATATATGTTTATTTTTATTATTTAAAAAATGAAATAAAATCAAGTGATAATGTTTATCTATTTAATAATAAAATTAGTGTTTCGACCACTATTGGACACTTTGTCGGCAATTTACTAACGTATGATAGCAAACAAATTGCCACCTTTTTAGGCATTCCGTATGCATTGCCACCAATAGGTTTGTTGCGTTTTAAAAGACCGATTCAATTGCCAAAAACAAATGAAACATTTAATGCCAATCTTTGGCCTAATCCTTGTCTTCAAAAAGATAATCATTTGCAACTTAATAATTATAATTTTAGTGAAGATTGTCTTTATTTAAATATATGGAGTTCTGCTAAATTGAATTCAAATGACACTCAGCTTAAACCAGTTATAGTGCACATACATACCGGTGCTTTTCTATTTGGGTCAGCGTCTGAACAAAACTATAACGGCATTGTGTTATCTGCTTTGGGAGATGTAGTTGTCGTCACTTTTAATTATAGACTTAATTTATATGGATTTATTTATACTCCTAATGATAAAGTCTCAAAAAATTTAGGAATGTATGATCAGGTTATGGCACTCCAATGGGTAAACCATCACATTTATAATTTTGGTGGTGATCCAACTAGAGTTACAGTATTGGGACAGTCTACTGGAGCACTGTCAGTTGGATTTCATATAATATCTCCAATAAGTAACAAATTAATTAAAAATGCTGTTATGTTAAGTGGTTCACCATTAGAGCACAGTTGGCTTTCCGAACCCGAAAATGCCCAACAATTTTGGATTAATTATGCTAAAGATGTTAATTGTATGGGAAATGAACATAATATCACTGATAAAGTATTGAATTGTTTGGTTAAATTAGATAGAAATCAATTACCAGCTATGAGTGATGTTAAGCAATATTCAATCGACCCATTTATAGTATCAGCACCTGTAGTTAATGATGATAATTTTTCTATTAAATTATTTACTCAAAAACAAATTGATACAAAATTGTCGATATTATTTGGTTATACCAATGACGAGGGCTCATGGATGCTGTCATTACAAGATAAACATATGTTTGGACCAAAAGTTCGCCAGAATTTGTCATTTAATCAAACATTTGACAAATTAGAGAGTTATGTCAGCAAAATAATTTCAAACACCAATATTACTATTAATGGTTAGTAAATATGTAATTAATTTTTAAATATTTAATAATAGTTACTATAATATTTTTAGCATTATTTTAAATTTATATGAAAAAATTATAGATAATGTTTTATATTATTTCTTATTATAATTAACACCATAATATCAATATTATATTATATAATTTATATAAAAATTTAAAAAATTTAATTTTATTATTAGCGGAGATTATAGCCAATTATTATATCAACAGAATCTCAAGTAAATACAGAAACGACAAGAATCAGTTGAGCCGTACAATAGGCATAGCTTTAGGAGATTTTTATATTGTCTGCCCTTTACATCAATTTATCGATAAATTATTGAATTATAACAACAATTTAAATATTTATCAATATTACTGGACATATAAGGGTAACCCAAAGTCAAGCTCTTTTTGGCGAACTTTTGAAAATGTTTGGTGCGGGAAATGGATGGGTAGTTGTCATTCATTTGAATCATACGCTATATTTGGTGTACCTTTTTATCAAAACATTGCATTTAATCACATCGACAGAAGTGTATCATTCAAAATGATTAAAATCATCTCTAATTTTGCATACAATAAGTAATAATAATTTTTAAATGTAAAATATTAACTATATTTGTATTTTAGACAAACAAATTGGCACAAAATGAGTGATTGCACTAATAATTGCACCAAATCTTATCGTCAGATTAGTGGAGATATTAATAAAAAACAAGTAATTGATGTTAATCTTAAAGATTATGAATGTAATTCACTTTGGAAATCAATTATAATAAATTAAGTTATTATAATTTAAATTACTTATTTACAATGTAACGGTATACTGGTGTTAAATTAATAATTTAATTAAATAAATACTTAATATTATATAAAATTTAATTAATATAAACTACTACTAGTTTTACACGCGCAACATGTATAGTCGTGCAATTCTTTTGCTAATTTTAAAATACTTATAAGTAATTCGAATGATTGCCTAATTTGTTTTATATAACAAACTACTTAACCTAATGTAACAAAACTTTATAATCAATACACAATAATACGTCTAAACTTTTGAGAATTTTAGATTTTTATGTATAGTTAAATAATTTTATAAAAATTTAAAAGTTTAATAATTTTTGTGAAAAAAATTGCATTTGAAAAAAATTTACAAAATTTTTCGCTTTTAACTAACCTCCCGGTGCCCTGTGATTCATACAATATAGCAAAATGTAATAACACAGCACCTGCCTACCTGTCCATAAAACCTACCTGAGCTCAATAATCATTTAAAATTTTCCATAGAAATAGCATTGCTTTAAATAAAAATTGAAAATTTTTTGCATTTGAGAAAATTTTATAAAAATTTAGCACAGGTAGCTTACCTCCCGGTGCCCTGTAACTAAGCCCCTCAGATTTCTAAAACATATTTCTATTATTTTAAAAAATAAGCATAGCAAATAATTTATGTCGGATTTTAAAATTTTTTTTATTGAAATAAAAAACTGTTATAATTTACAAGTAAATACATTTCTAAATTGTTATCAAGAAATGTACGGTTATTTCTATGAATATTTTTTAATATTGAAAAAGACCGTTCACAGTCTACATTAGTTAGAGAAACAAATTTATATTCATTATTTAATACATTATCTCTAAAAAAATTAATATTAGGATTATTTTTAAGCGATGATTGAAGTTTTTTTAAATAATCATTTGATAATGTTGACTCCAATCTATTAATAACGTCAATTTGTTGTTTAATTGTTAATTCTTGTTTTTCTAAATAAGTAATATTTTGACAAATGTGTTCAAATGATGCAACACTTTGTAATTGAGTTTTCAATTCAGGATTAATAATAAATTCTTGCAATTCTTTAATTACTTTATTTGATTTTTTAATCAATTCTAATTCCAAAACAGTACTATATATTATTGACACTAATTTATTCAAATAACTGTTTATTAATACTATTGTTTAATGATTTTAATTCACTTATTTAATATTAACTTTTAATATATATATATATATATATATATATATATATATATATATATATATATATATAAACTAAATAAAATTATAATAAATAATTATAATAATAATTTATTTATATCTAAAATGTGTTTTTATTTAGTCACACTTTGCGCGCACTTTTGATTTCATTTGTTATACATGTATCACATGTTATACTTTAAACGCTGGAATTTATTTGCTGTCCTTATCTATGTTTACTTAAAGGATTAAAATAGAAAAATATTTAGAAATCTGAGGAGCCAACCTGTAACTCATATAATATAGCAATATGTTATTACACAGCACCTGCCTACCTGTCTCTAAAACCTACCTGAGCTCAATAATCATTTAAAATTTCCCATAGAAATAACATTGCTTTAAATTAAAATTGAAAATATAACAATATATTTTTAGCTTTGAATTAAAAAATGGTTGTTGAGGAAGTGTGCACACATACAAACAAACAAACAAACAGACAAAACTATTATATTAAATTATAGATAAAATGATTAGTCTTTATTTTTTTAATTAACTTTCATAAATATAGCATAATGTTGTTAAGTTCGCGATTTACTCTTAAGCAATAAAATTTAAAAATCAATCAGTTGTATACTGTAATTACGGTAAAATCCAATAAATATGAAGTAATTAAGAAACTATTTCAAAATTATCACTAAATGGCAGCAAAATTCAGATCACATAAAATATTAGAGTTTGTCATTTACTACGACAAGAGACCAAATATATGCAAACCTATGGCCACATTCTTAGGCAAAATGATTGGACAGACATCACATGAGATTACTGGCAAAGAGTCAAATGCTGGTACCATCCGAACAATTTTGGTTAATCCAAATGATCATCAATTGTGTCAAATTGCAAATCATATCAGAAATTCAACCAAATTGTTGATTATTTTAGTCAAATCTAAAGATGCGATTGTAATCGTCAAAGGAGACAGTTGTGGAGGTTTTGTCTTCACTAAAGGATCGTCTCTTAAAATACAGACAACAGATATTGAATTAAATAATCCTCATTCTGGAGGACAACACCGACTAATTCGTGGCTTAAATTCATTAGTGATTAATAGTGGCCAATGTCTTGTAGTTATTGGCCAAAGCAAAGCTGTCATTACAATCAATTCATTTGATTTCATTATAAAAGAAGCGTTGAATAGTACTGTGAATTCATTGTCTGCTCAAAAAACAAAAGACAACTCAAGAGTTGTGTCTCTAATTACTGGCAATTCGGTCACTCGTAAACAGACTGACATACAAGATATAAACAGTGATCTACCAGTCTATCAATCTAGTGGTCAATACAATGCACGTGAAGGCAATGATATTAAGGCCTATGACTTCCGACCCATACCTGAGAGACTATATCCACAAGGAATTCTTGAACCAATCTTTTAAGAAAATAAAGCCATTATTAAAGATATTTAAATGATCTGATTATTTAAATATACAATAAAATTATTATTGTATTTAAAATACACTAAAATATTCATTTATTCTTTAAGAAGTGATTTTGTTTTGTTTTGAATTTCTGCAAAATCATAGCAACCGATGTATTGAATTGTTATTTTTAAAAAAAACATTTTTATTATTGATTAGAAATTTTAATTTATATAAATATAAATTTAATTGTTTGAAAGCTATGGAAGAAATTAAATATATTATAAACGAATTAAACAAATCTCCGTTTAATAAAGGATTAAA
This sequence comes from Oppia nitens, assembly GCF_028296485.1. NCBI lineage: Eukaryota > Metazoa > Arthropoda > Arachnida > Sarcoptiformes > Oppiidae > Oppia > Oppia nitens. The sequence goes on from NW_026533243.1 coordinate 3,923,031, forward strand.
TATTGTTAGCTATGATACGTTAAGAGGCGAACAAAGAATTGATATTTTATTGAAGGTGTTTGAAGAGATTGATCCAACAGTATGTCTTCAATCTATATCTTAATAGATATTTTGTAAATTTATATACTACTGAACATTTTAGTTTAAATTATTTAATTTAATTTTTTAATTAATGTAAATATAAATAATTTAGTTTAAGAGCGACTCTTTTCSTGCCTTTGAACCAGAAGAAGTTGTATCAAATGTATTGGAAATGTTAAGAATTATGAAATATAGTCCTCATAATGATATTCAACCGTAAGAAATATTTTTAAAAATTAGAAATAAATATTTTTAATTAATAATAATAATCTGTAATTAAAAATAGGAGTGAATTTCGTCAGGCATTGATATTAGGCGATCGGACTCTAACCACTCATATACTCGGTTGGCTTCTTCATAAACTACCAGCGCTTAAGAAGAGGGCATATCTCTCAAAATTTTTAATGAAAATTGAATTATCACCAGAAGTTGAAGGCGATCACGACGTCCTTGTTATATATCAACAGGTTTTTTATTGAAAACAATTTTTGTTATAAATTATAAGTGATTTTTTAATTTTATTTAATTATAGTATCAAAGAATGATTGATGAATTTAAGACAATACATAATTCGTATGAAAGTCTGAAAAAGAGTATCAGTTCTGTTCATGAAATCCAAAAAGATGTCAAATCAATGGAAGAAGAGAGAGAACAGATCACACAAAAGCTCAATAATATTAAACGAAGAGTTGATATCAACAGTAATGCCGATTACTTTGCTTTAGTTAAAGAATACAAAGAAGAAAAAAGCAAAAACGATAATATCTTTAATCAATTGCAACAACAAGAAGTCCAATCGGAACAAATCGACAACAAATATAAGCGAATTGAACAACAATTAAAAGATAACAAAAACAACTTTCAATCTGCAGGTTCTCCACAAGATTTAATTGTTAAACTTGAAGAAGAAGTAAAAATCAAACAACAATTAATTGATGAGGTCTTACCATCTGAATTGCAACAACTGAAGAGATATGTTGAAGACATCGAACAGATTGAGTCGCAGCCAAACCTAAGCAATGATTACTTAAACAAACTTAATCTTCAAATTCAAACTTTAAATCGTGAAATCAATACAATTGTCGAAAATAAAATGCTTAACAACGATCCGATGGCCGATAAAATGGCTTTATTTCGACAAAATGTAATTTATTTATTATATTTATATTTTATAATTTTTTTTTATTTAATTAAGTAATTTATTTATTCATTTAATTTCAAGGCATTACAAGTGGCGAAAAAGAGAGAGGAAACGGCTCAATGTCTTAAAGATGTGGAACAAGAATTGGAACAAATGGAAAAAGAACTAAAACATAAAAGAAGTGGTCTTAAAGATGGAGATCAACCACTTAAAGGACAAGCAGTATGAGATTATGAGATTAGTATTATATTAAAAATGATTTTTTAATTAATAAATGATTTTTTAAAATTAATTATGACATTGAAAGTTAAAACAATTTGCTAATACATTACGTGATAAAAGCAATGAATATAAACTTAAACGCAACGAATTGGCAGAAATGCGAACTGAAGTGACAATAGTTCAAAACACATTGGATGTGCTGAAGACTAAAGACAAAGAAATAAATGATAAATTGATTGCATTAGAGGAACACAAAGGTATAAGTGGTTACTTCTCAATGCAAGAACAGACACTAAATAAAGTCAATAATGACAATAAACTTCAGACAAGAGATGAGTTGATAGAACTACTCAAAGATTTAAATGAAAAAATCAATGAGAAAAAGACAATTCTTGCTCCGATTATCAAAGATTTGAGACCAATGAGACAAAAGTGTCAGGACTTACAGTTAGAGTACTATAAGAGACAACAGGCATATGATTCAGTGGCCGCCGGTCTCGAAACAAGTGTCACTAAATTAGACAAAGACATTGAAATTATTAATAAACAAATCAATACTCTTCAGTCTAAACAATATCTCACTGAATGTCAAATTCAAGTATTGGAAGCAAAACAAAAACTACTCGATCGTGAAGTTGGTCTCTATGTCTCAGATGACCCTCAAGATCAACACAACTCTATTCTGTATGCAATTTATTACTACATATTTAATACAATCTAATTGTAGTTTGAATTTATTTATAGCAATCAAATACAAATTCATTTAAATGAACAGCAGTTAGAAAAAGATATTCTAAAAAAACAAGAAAAGGACTTTAAGAGCAATGAAACACAATATATGAAACAATTAAAAATGTGGAAAGACTTGAAGGCATTGATGGCTATTAAACACAAGTGTCGACAACAGGACATCGATAAGAGTGTCCTCAATGAGTACACAATCAATAGTAAACGCGATCATCTGGTTCTTTGAGATCATTCAACTAATACTGTATTTATAAATCTCTAAAATAATTAAAGTTTGTTAATTATCGATAAGTTGATTATATAAATTATTATAATAATAATTTTAAGTTATAGTATATTTAATTTTATGATGTTTTCACTATACCGGTACTTGTAATAATACTTTTTAAATAACTTTTCATGAGTTACCTATTATGAAAATTGATAATCTCTAAATATGAAATTATTTATTATTAAGTTATACAAACATTTATGGCAATAAAAATTATTACTACAATATTATATAATATATATTCAATTAAACTTCACTTTTTAACTGACAATGACTTCGTTTTTTAAATTTATAAACAATTTAAATGATTAAAGAATATTCATAAAAATCACTAATAATTGTCTTAAAAATTAATTATAAATAGTTTTTAAATAATTGTGTAAACATTTGCCCAATTCTGTCACATCAAGTCTATAAATATGAAAGACATGAATCATATGAAGACATTAGATCTAAATATTTGTATAATTATCTAATGGTAATTGTATTTTATTGGTAATTTAATTTTGTTTAAATTGAGGTAATTATAATGCAGTAATAAATATTTCAATTTTATTTGTATTAAAAAGATATAATGATATATGTATTAAATGAAAAGTATATAATTAGAAACAAGTATTTTATGACAAACTCAAGAGGTTTGACCACTCATTTTGTTAGACATAATTTTGCCGAACCCACCCCTGCCCTCATCGAAATCAGTTCTGTATTCATCGCGCACTTGTCCTCCACTTTTTCCGCGACCATACTGTCGGCCTTCAATAAAGCCAGTGTCCCAATCGGTACGTATAATGCGGTCATCAAGACGTGTGCCGTTGACATATCTGATGGCATTTGCGGCATCTTCTCGGTTATAATACTCGACAAAACAGAAACCGCACGGAGTCTTGTAATTTCGGTCCAAACCAACTATGAGTCGCGCTATTTGTCCGCATTTGCTAAACAGCTCATAGATCTGTTCTTCTCTCGTATAAAACGACAGATTTCCGACGTATAGCGTCAAAGACTTTTTCAACAACTCTTCCTGATCTTCACGACTGCCCTATTCATCACAAATACAACCAATTGGTCACTAAGTTATCTGTTATTACAACTGCAAGTCATGTCTTACTTTGAACTGTTGGTCGCGATATGAACTCATCTCTGCTCTATTGAAACGATTATTACGATCCATCACTTACTGTCACCACAATTGGATCAATTCATAGACAACTATTTCATTGACAATAAGGTTATTCAACGCTTATTACAGTATTATTATTATTATTATCAATAACTTGATTCACAAACACTGTTACCATAAATAGTCTTCAAAAGTGTATCAAAATATGACATTACTTTTGGTGAGAATGTGTGACATATTATTGCATACAATGACTGATATTAACGATGAATATACAGTGTGTTTGAACTATAATTGACAAATAAGTTGACAAATAATTCAATAATTAACTCAATATTATTATTATTATTATAATAACAAACTTGTCATTCAATCACAACATTTGGCGCTAAATCATTATAACAATCACAGTAATAGAGGCCATCGACATTCAATTGACTTGTTTATAGTATTCAAATATGTGGTCAATTGAATGCCATTATATTTGAATGGATGACCAACCAGTTATGTTGACTACATTAGTGACAAATACGATGGCATTGATTTGTGTGTAGAATTGCGTCAGTTTTAAATGTAATGTTATATTGAAAGAGTGAGAGTCTATGAGTATATGAGACACACATTGTTTAGACAAACAGTTAATCAAACGTGTGATCAATGGTTTGATTGAATGACTGACAGCAATGACATCGACCAGTAGTACCACTCATCAGATGAATGGCAACAATGAAGAAGACAATGATCTGAGCGACGATGAGATCCGATATTTGTCATCCACTCGTGTGGCCACTCATTTCACGGGCGAAGATCTATACGAAAGAGCGGGTATTGAGAGACGAAATGTGATGAAGGGTTTGGATAACATATCGGTGCCATTGAATGAATACAATGAAGGAATGGTTGATATGATGATCGACAGAGACCACACTCAAGACTCTAATCTCAATAATGTATTAACCGATTATCAAATTAAATCAATGGTCGACTCATATTTCGATTCAAGAGATGACAATCAATCAAACAAGTCTTGGGACAAACAATCCGATGAAGACAATGATGTCGAAGTCATCGAAGAACCACAAAACTGGACACGAAGTGTCTTTTTACCGCCAAAACAGGACATCGAGTACTTGGAAACGGACTTTCAATACTATAATATAGGTTTGTATTCATTAAATGAATAATGTTTTGTCGATTACTTTAATTTTAAAAATTAATGACTAAATTACAATATTTTGAAATATTTTCACTTTTCTCTAATTTTTGTGTTAAACTGTTTGCTATTTAAAGTAAAAACATTTATCGCATTGTTTTGATTTTATAACAGAATTTTATTTAAGTTTTTTATTTTCATTTTGTTAATAATTGTGATAACTTTTAAGTATATTAATATACATCGGTTTAAACTACATTTTAAAATGATTTTTTACTATTTATAGTTTTTTTAAATTTCTTATTTGAATGTAATTGAAATAATAGGATTAGTGGCTAAACTTTACGCTCTATTAAAATAGATAAATGATTTTGTTTCAAATTTTTAAAATTGAACATAAAATAAGACCGAATTAATACTCATTTAATATTTTTAAAAGTTTAATAAAATGTAAGTTTTTGCTCACTTTTTTGGTTAAAAACACTAAACTAATGATAATGTGAACGATATGCCATCGTTTTGCTGATACCACTAATTAGTTTAATCACTAGTAGTGATTCATTACATATGCACTGGTATTTTTTTATACCAGTGCTGTAAACGATACGGAAGGTCGGCAGGGGTTGAGTGGACATGTGGTATAGTTTGCGAACTTTTTAGTACTCAATTCACATATAAGTAATATATTATATTTAAATTGATATAAATAGTTAAATGTCTAATGTTTTTAACATTCATTGGTTATGTTCGGTGGATATATAAGCAAAAACTTATTGTAAAGGACTTGAGTTCATTAGCARTAGGAATATAACTATTATAGGTTTTAATGGGAATTTTACATGAAATTGTAAATTTATTTCAAATGGATATAACTTTTGAATAATATACATTAGAATTGCTGGAAATTTCAACTTTTTATTTAAAATTATTTTTAAAATAACTATTTTTATTGATATTTTTTAATTGATTTATCAATCGGGTTTACATCAATCAGGGTAAGCTTTATTTAAAAATAAAGTGTATGAAAATGAGTCTATTATTTTAAGAGATCAACATTTTCAGTATAACATAAATTTTGCTGATTGTATATATATATTAGAAAATTATTAATTTATAAAAATAGATAATATATACAAATACTAAACATATAATTTATTGTAAATGTTTAAAACTAGTGTTATAATTGTTGTATAATTACTAAATATTATTATATTACGGTAGAAAACATTTAGCTATTAAACAAAATATTTGAATTTATATTTAATGACAAAAACATTTGTTATTTAATAGATTTGAACGAATCAGAGGACACTTATCTTAATTACTCTGACTTTTCTGCGCCAAAACCTTATGATTCGTACGAAAAGGCTTTTGGATTTCAGAAGTGTTTCCTGAGTCGACTTAAGAAAATCCAATGTAAAGATGTTAGACTTGAATTGCATTTGTGGCCGTCTATTATGAAAGGCAACAGTATTTGTTGTGTTTCGGGACCAAAGAGTGGCAAAACTAATACATATTTAATACCACTTATGAATTGGTTTGATTGTCAAGAAGATACTGAGATACAAATAGAAGAAGCGGGTATCGGAGCTATTGTCATATGTAGTAACACTCGACAAACCTATGATATCGCACGTCAAGCCAAACAATGGCGAGACCCGGATATTAAAGAGTCACTTAAAGTTATTTCAATGAATTCATCCAATGCTACCAAACTKTATGCATCTCTTGCAAATGGTTGTGATATTTTGGTGACCACTCCCGAGCCATTACTCAAAGCTATTGAAGCCCAGGTATTGTTGTATAATATATTTTAATTTAATATATTTTGATTGAAATGCATTGAAACAGATTTTTGGATGTTCGACAACCAAATGCCTAATTATAGATGAGGCCGATGTTTGCCTTAATATTCATTTAACAACAATCCGAAAAATTATCATTGAGTTTGCCAAACAAAGGTTTGTTTTTTATTTTTGATAATGTTTTGTCTAATTGTATTATATTTTTAATGAAGATATTGTAAAAATGATGAAAATGATAAAAAAGATGTCTTAGCGTTTCAAACACTGGTATTTTCAGAAAAATGGACTAAAGGTGTTGAATGGTTTGCTAAAGAGATTCAGACACATCCTGTTATTTGTTTTGGCTCTTTCTATGAACTCTCAATCCTTTTTAAAGTTAAGTGCAATCTTGTAATAATCAATGAAGAACAGAGAGACGAAGCATTGCAAATGATATTGAAGAATGCAATTAACCAAAAACTGATGAGAATAGCCGTCATTTTTAGAACAATAGATGAGTTAAAATTTGTTAAACGATTGTTAAGCAAATCATTTAAGACAAGAACAGTGACTCATTTGACTCCACATTATGAGGTCGAAGAGATTCGTCGAGTCTGGAAAAGCGGTGAATATATTCTGTTAATTAATGATAAGGCTATCAAACAAGTGGCGGGATTTAAAAAGTGTCAGTTCATTGTTCACTATAAACTTCCAGATCATTTTGATAAGACATTTGGCGATAGATTTCAATTAATGAAAGATTACTTCAAGAAATATAAGACAGTATTCAATGTTCAAAATACAGATAAACTAAATCAATATATTATTTTCAGTCCTGAAGATAAGCAACACATGGCTCATATGATTTCATATATGAAAAGAATGAGAATTAAAATTCCCAATGAGTTGACTAATATTTGTGATTTACCCGTTTGTAATGTATTTTCATCATTAAATGACTGTCCTTTTGAATCATATGACTGTCCATATATGCATTCTTTTGCCACAAAGACTGTTTCAGTTCCAACATTGCCATCAAATGGTCAAATAAAAATAACAATCACTTATGTGTTGAATGCCAATGAATTCTACTTTCGGATAATTGAATTTCGTAATGAATGTCATAAATCTGGTCGATGGCAGAAATATGATGTAATTTATGAACAATTAAGTAGAGATCTGATTTCACTCAAAGATATGTCATATAATACTATTTTGTTTAATGAATTATCTGACGTTGAAATTTATGGCATTTCAATTCGTGGACAAGTATTCAGAGTTTGTTTAACTAAAATTCTGGGCAAAGATGATCTCAATTTTTATGAAGACTACAATTCCAATGATTACAGTCAGAAAGTCGAACTTTTTTGCATTGATTTTGGCCACAAATTGCGATCGAATTCACGACAATTGTTTAAACTTCCGGCTCATCTTAAGACACATCCAGGACTTGCATTTAAAGGATACTTATGTGGAATAAAGCCCATCGACAATGAGATTCAATGGGATTTTAGAAGTACTCAAAAGTTGTATGATTTGGTCGATAATTTCAGAATAAGTCAAATCACTGCTTGGATTCTTAAACAAAACAATGGAGTCTTTTGGTTAAATCGAATGAATGTTCAAAAGAAAATGAAAAACACAAAAGTAAAACTCGAAACAAATATTATTGATTACATGACTAAACATAAATTTGCCGAAAATAACAATAAAAAGTTATTAAATGTTAACTTTGATTATAACAAGATTACTAACATTTGGTATAACTTTCTTCTCAATTCTGTGGCCTTTAATTCGTGTTTAGTCGACGAAACCACTTATGTTGTGGTCAGTGATTGGGTTTCTACTGAAGAATTTTATGTTATTATCGAGAATAGAGTCAATCGATTGCAACAATTAGAGGATAAATGGATGTCTTGTTTGAATACTTTGAGACCATTGACTGAAATCATTGAACAACAGATCTGTTTTTATAAATTTTATGATAAAGTTTATAATGAAAGTACATTAAATAGGGCCAAAATATTGGTCATAAACGGTGATAAAGTAGATATATTTCTTGTAGATCACGGCCAAACTGTTCGCAATGTTTCAAAAGATAATTTGTATTTAATTCGTGACATATATCTCAAAGAGTTGCCCTTTCAGGCTATTAAAGTGTCTCTATTTGGTGTAAAACAAGTGAGCAAAGAGATAACTTACGACCAAATCTGTGAGTTGACTCGTAATGATGACGACCAGTATTTGATGGCAATCGCACAGAAAAATATCTTAGAAGAGTCATCTCATATGATTCGTCTTTTTCTGGCCGACAATAAAAAAGAAACCGAATTCACAGCTTTAAGTAAGCTTTTAGTAGATTTAGGTTTATGTGAATTCATTGATAACGAAAATAATAATCTACTAAATCTTGTCATTGAAAGAGATAGTAATGACTCCGATGAAGAATCTAATGATTTTATTGATAGAATTGATAATGAATTGACTGATAATATGATTCAGGATTGGGTTCTTAAGTATATGGATTTGAATGAAAATGAAGACATTGATTGTACTCTTAAGAATAAAATAATTAATGGTTCCGTCAAAGAATCGCGAATAAGCAAAAAGATGAGACAATTAAGAGATCTTAAGCGCAATCAAAATGGTGTTGATAGCGATGAATCAGATGAAGAAAATTCAATGACTACTAATAAATATTTGCCATCAATTGATTTGTCTAATTATAAGCCATACGATAAAAGCCAACCCATCTTAGCCTACGATCCCGACGATGATCTCGACAATGACTCACTTCATAGCGATGAAGACAATGCCATTGATGAGTACGACTTGTCGTAAACTTAAATTCAATTCACTTGAATTCACTGCCATTTATCACAAATTTCAAATCACTGCCAATTAGTAAAAGTCTAATCTTTTAATTAACAAATTTTAATCACTATAGCATTTATATAATTGTTTTATATTCTCTAATATTATTTACTAATTATGTTATTAATTAAATTTTTATTATTGCAATTTTAAATAAAGATAACATTTTTACTTAAATAATTTAATAAATGGTATTATAATTTAATATAAATTTAATATGAAAAATATTATTAATTATATTTTAGTTATTTTATAACCTACAGTATTAATACAAAATTATGCACCAAATTATATAATATATATTATCGTATATAACAATTTTTATTAATAATTTTAAATGTTTATAATAGTATCATAATTTTAATAATATATTTTAGTTATTTGTATAAAAATAAATTTCTTAATTAATACAGTATTAATCAATTATTGTAAACTTTATAACAAATGTATATAACTTTATGTGTAAACGTATTTTGTGAGTAAATAATTGTTTATTATTGATATTATTATAAAATTTGTGATAAATGTATTGATTATGAAATACAATCATTAATTGATTGATTGATTGATCATTTGATTGAATGGCTTCAACAGTCAGTATTACCGAAACCACTGACCAAAACATTGACATATCAATGATGACCATCGATGGTATATATTTTTAATACAACAAATACATATGATTGCCTTATTAATTAAGTTTTGGCCACAGATTCAGCCGACAACATAAATCCAATTTATACGACAAATACATTGTTGGTTAACACAGTGACCAACAATCTGACCGATGGTCACAACACTAGTATAGCATCAGTTGTTGAAATGGACGACTGTTTTACCGATCAAATGACATTATATGAGACCAACGTTTCGCCAATAAATCAAGTGTTTATACCAATCGATGTGACCACTGGTTCGGCGAAATACAGCTCTCAAAACAAGTCACTGAATGGCATGTCTTTGCTTTTAAAAGATAATGTATTTAAGTCATCAAATGTTTTGGTCAACGATAGGAAAGAGTATAAAAAGCATCGCAAAGTTGCACTCAAGACTCAAATTATTCCCGTTTTAGTCGAAGATGGCCAACAAGTAGCTACTGATTGGGATCCACAGGACATTACTAAAAACGGTGATACTTATCAATGTAACCATTGTTTACATAAAGCCAATCAATTACAACATATTAGACGTCATATCACTCAACTTCATGCCGAAGACAAACCATTTAAATGTACCGAATGTGACCAAAGTTTTAATATTGAAGTTAATTATTGGTTGCATATGAATGGCCAGCACTACAAACCAGATACTGATTCATCAAAACTTCGTTGTTGTGAATGTCATAAGACTTTTGCTCGTTTGGCATCACTTAAGTCACATCTGACTGTCCATCAAAAAGACGATTTCTTGACGTGTGGTCAGTGTTCGCAACAATTTTCGTCACATTATTATCTCAATAAACATATTAAGAATATACATATAAATGCGTTCAAAAAGGTGTGTCTAAAATCTCGATCCAAATCCATTAGTGTAACCAAAGATGAACACCACTGTTCAGTATGTAATCAAATGTTTTCAAACTTGTCTCAACTTAAAGAACATCAAAAACTTCATATAAAAATCAAGTCATCACTCAAACATCGGACGTATAGATCAAACATAGACCGCACAGAATTTGGACATAAATGTGTCACTTGTGGTAAACAATTCAAAAAGAATAGTCAATTGATTAGACATTTGCGGATACATACGGGAGAAAAACCATTTGTTTGTGAATTTTGTGGTTCGGCTTTCAATCAGAAAAACTCATTGGATATCCATCGCACCAAACATACCGGTGAACGCAAATATCAGTGTCGTTTCTGTTCAGCCAAATTCAATCAAAGCGGAAATATGAGGTCTCATATCAAACGATTACACGCACCACAAGCAGAATTGCCGGCCTCACAGCTATTTAAATGTCCGCATTGTAACTGTGTCTTCAAGAAAATTGGTATTCTTAACTGCCATATAAGCCGAAGACATCTAATTGAAGAACTTAAAGAACCTAAAGATAATTTAAACCAAAACCCAGAATACATTGATCTAACAAACACTAAGATTTCCTTAGAAAGCAATGTAGAAAATGTTTCATTAGATGTCATAAAAACTAGTGATCAGTCAATTGACAGCCAAACAAACGATAAACAAATTGCACAGATCTTTGATCCGGCAACTGGTGCTCAACAAACACATATTGTTCGTAAAATTGGTAAAACAAGTTACAGACAATGTCTTTACTGTAATAAAGATTTTAAAAAGTCGAGTGATTTAATCCGACACATGAGAATCCATACTCACGACAAGCCTTTTAAATGTAGTGAATGTTTTCGCGCCTTTACAGTCAAAGGTACTCTTTCGGCACATCTGAGGACACACTCAGGAGTTGTCAAACCTTTTATTTGTCAGATATGCAAAAAGTCTTTTACAACATCACAAAGTTTGAAAGTGCACTTGAGATTACATACAAGTGCTCAACCATACAGATGCGCAAAATGTAATATTACTTTCCGTACGTTAGCTATTTTGAAGTCACATCTCAGCATTCATGACAATGAAAACATAGATTTGATATCAACACAGAATTCAAATAACAATCTAAAATCAAATCGATTTAAAGATATCGATGAATCGATTTTATCAAGAATTCAATTGGATGGACCCGTTGTTATCAATGTTGACTCTTATAATAATAATAATTCATTACTTGTAAAACCAAGGCTTAAACCTGAGGAGGAATCTGAAGCAGAGGCTAAACAACGCAAATATAAATGCCTTTATTGTAACAAAGCGTTCAAAAAGTCATCACATTTATCACAACACAACAGATCCCATACCGGAGAAAAACCATTTCAATGTGAAACATGTCTCCAATATTTTGTGACTAAAGGCAGTCTTAAAAATCATTTGCAAACACATTCTGGAGTTAAACCTTTTGTATGTAATGAATGTTCGTTTGCTTTTTCCACAAAAGGATCACTTACTCGACATATGATTTGTCATCGAGATGTCAGACCTTATATGTGTCCATATTGTCAAAAGACATTTAAATCAAGTTTTAATTGTAAAAAACACATAAAATTACACAAAAATGAATTTGCTTTACAATTAATGAAAGAGAGAAAAAAAGAGATAAATGGTTACGAAACTACTCTTAAAAATGATGGTAAAGAACAACATATTAATTCAATAGACAAATCAGCCCTAGAAATAACAGTTCAGATCAATACAAATGATAATATTTTGCAAACTAATAATGAATTAGCGATTCCTATAGAAACTAATGTTATAGAACTGAGTGAACTATCATTGCCTATAACTCACGTTAATGTCGGTACAGACGGTGTGCGACCGTTTCCGTGTCAGTTATGCGGCGTATCTTTTAAGAGTGGATCACATTTACGGCAACACAATCTAAGACATACCGGCGAAAAACCATTTGTTTGTCATTATTGTCAAAAAGGTTTTGCCACTCGCGGTGTACTCAATACTCATATCCATTCACACTCTTTAGTCAAAAATTTTAGCTGTGATTTGTGTTTAGCAAAGTTTGTGACAAAAAACTCATTGAAACGACACACCAATACTGTCCACTCATCAAATGGTTTACTTTGTCCTCATTGTCCAACAAAGTGTACCACTTGGTTAGCTTTAAATAAACACATTGAAGCCATTCATCCAATTTATAACCTATCCCTTAGTGAAAGTGATAGTAGTTCTCAGCAAAACCACGATTTAAATTTTGAAACAATTAATAATTCCTCATCGGTTACAATGTCTGAAATGGAAGTCAATGAGAATGTTAAGCAATCAGTATTAGATTTATCTAAAAAACTCATAAATGATGGAACAAATAGTTGTGAATTTTGTTCAAAGACTTTCAAAAAGGCGTCTGATTTGACGCGACACCGACGCATACATACCGGGGAAAAGCCATTTGTTTGTCATATTTGTGAAAAACGATTTACTGTCAAATCAACACTCGATACACATCTGATTACACATAAAGGAGAGAAAAATTTTAAATGTTATGTCTGTAACACAAGTTTTGCCACAAACGGCAGTCTAAAAATTCATGAAAGAATCCATTCCGGTATAAACTTTATTATCTTATATTTTAGTTAGTCTTTTAATATTTAAAAAAATTAATTATAATATTATTTTATTGAAGGTTTAAAGCCATTCAAATGTACACAATGTGATCAACATTTTAGAACTTCTGGTCATCTCAAGTCTCATTTGGATAAACATAACAAAAATAAAACTACTATTACAGTGCCATCAGAGTTACCACAATTAGAAACTAATGATAATGATATAGTAGATGTTTATGGTATGTAAACACTTAATCACATTTAGTTTGAAACTTAATAATTTTTTTTTATTAATTGAATTAGTGTCTCAAACCAATCATACTTTAGGTGAAGATATAGTAATAACTTTGCCATTAAACACATCCAACACTTGTAATAGTATTCAAATGGATAGTTCACTATTATCTCAGGTTTTCCAATTGGATTCAAATCTTTTGCAACAATTACAAACTCAAGGCCTTATTATAACCGATTGTGACACTAATTATATTAACAACGACACACTTCTAAACTCATTTGTTTGATTTGATTAAAATTATTTTATGATTATTTAATTTATTTGATTAATTTCCTGATACTTAAATTATAAATATGAAATTCAATATAATAATGTAATAGAAATAATTATTAATTCTAGTTTTGTTTTTTAATTTGTTTTGTTTAAAGTTAAATTCATACAGTATGTAAAATTCTTTAGTTATTAGTAAAGCTATGTTTTTTCGGGTTATGTATAGTTAAAATGGCCAAAATTGGTCGGCAAATCGCAAGTAAACAATTAACTTACTGTACTATCAATTATGTTTCTAACATAAATAAAAAATTTATTACAAAATTCATATATTAAATAGATATTATGAATTATATAGTGGTATATAAATTTACAATATATTTGAGAATTTATTATAATACTATAAAATATGAATATTATTGTATAATAGTTAAAAAGTATTTAATAAATTAATATGTGATGAATATATTGAATGTTATGTATTATTATTTTTTAAACTTCCTGTTCATCCAGGGCTGGAAATCAATGCCTTTACACATTGGATAGTGAAGTAGTGGACACTTGTGATCCTTGCATCCAGTGGTGCGCCAGAAATAGCACTCATTGGTACCTCTTGGCTGATACGGACGCATATAATGCAAGTCTTTTTGATCATTTGATGGAATAAATCTGAAGACCAGCGGACGCTCGCCATTACTAACCCCACAAACGGTTTGTCCATAAAGTGAAGCGATTGCAATACGCGGAGAGTTTTTGTCAAAATAATTAACAAAAGCACAGTAAGATTTTGGCACTACATTCACATAGTCTAGTGGTCCGTATTTGGCAAATATTGACCATAAAAGCGATGGCCGACAACCAGGCGATACGTTTCCAATCCATAGTCCTTTATAACCGAACAAATTCTTTGGTAACCGATGTTCAGCGATCTTATGCTTTCTTACAAATACCTGATCCTGTCTTTTGACACGCAATGCATTATCAACTGATTGGCTTCTTTTGTGTACATATTGTGGTGACTTTGAAGCGTTTGAACAGTTTGTATGACTTGAATGACTACAATTGACGCACGAAAACGTTTGTCTTGCAGGCGGTCGACTTTGAGATCGTCGATAACCATTGAAGTGATTTTTAGTCGTTGAAATTGATTGCTTCTCCGATTGCATCCATTGTCTGTATTGATGATTACACTGATTTGATTGCTTGTTGTCTTCAAATAAGTTTGGGTCCATTAGGCTATCATAAGAAGTGCTCCTATTAGTCAACAAATTGTTTGCAATCTTTTTGTTTTTGTCTTCCGATGCTTTAATGGCCACTTCTATACTATTATAATTGATGGCCGCAAGTGATGCGTCTTCTATATTAAGACCATAATCTCTTAGCGCTAAATATCGTGTTTTAAGAAGTTCTTTATTAGTGTCTTCACAGTTGCCATTGATCTGCAATATCTTAATGAATGCTTTTTCTGCGTCTGAGTATCTCTTAAGACCGATGAGTGCCTTTCCTTGTCTGAAGTAAGGCTTAGGTTTGGTTGGCATAAGAATGACTGATCGCAATGCGTCGGCCAACGACTCTTCATATTTCATAAGCTTCTCATAACAAAAGCTTCGGTTGCAGTAAAGCCTATAGTCTTCGTCGTAAAATGCAATGGCTTTGCTGTAGTATTTGATGGCTTCCATATACAGACCATTGTTTGCCAATCGGTTGCCAATTGACTGAAGTGTTTCACTCTTTTTGTTTAGTGACAAATCAGACATTTGTTCAATTGTTTCATTGATAGATAACTCGGATGATTGTTCAGTATTGGCAACACCTATGAGTTTACTGACGACTTTGTCACCAATTGTTTGATTAATGCCTTCATTTAATGGCGATCCCCGGCGTAAAGCACTTGCAATCGACAATAGACTAAGATTTGTGTCACCGCTTATAAGTCCTGTCTCTGACTTGTCTTCCATTGTYTTCTTATAGATATTTGTCTATATATTCAACAATTCTGTTAATATATTAATTAGTTTATGCTATAAGTCTGTCACTAATGAAAACTGTCGGCAAATATTTGTTAGTTTAAAATAAGTTAATATTTTTAATCAACTTTTGATTAATTTGTAAATAAAATTGCTTTTAAAATAACTCAAATTCTATGAATGCATTGCGCGTGCATTCGGTCGCGCGTTAACTGCTTATACGATCTCACAGTACTTAAACAATACTAATCATACAATGCATTTGTCACCACTAAACTCATTGATTTTATAAAAAAAAAGTTAAATTACAATAATTATAAATTGCAATTGTAATATACATTTATTCATTATCTATGTAATAAAATATAGTATTATTATTAAATTTATTAGTATTATATTTATATAATAATAAATCTTTATATAAACAAATTAAGCAATTTTTTATAGTTCCTGATTTTTGCTTGAATATCATATATTTTTAATTAAAAGTTGTATTAAAATTTGTAATATTAATTATTTAATTATTTTACGATAGGAAGAGTAAATATATTTACGAATACAAATACATTTTATTTAATCATACATTTTAAATTAAATATTATTTTTTTCAAAAATAAATATACAGTAGATTGTAACGAGGGGTAGTTGATAAAAATAAATTATTTTATGATATAATTGTAATTATATAAAAAAATTAATTAAATATTTTTGTAATATGATAATTTCTTATTAATAGTTTAATTATGAATATTTAATCAATTAAATTACAAAATAAGACATAATAGTATTATATAATTATATTTATTATTTTTAAAAACAAATAAACATAAAGAAAAGGAAAAACTCAAATAACAAATACAATTCTATGTTTAATACAAATCATATAATTGTGATTATAATTAATAATATTTTTATGTAAAAATTTAAAATGAAGATTATTTAGAAAATATAGATTCATGAGTCAAACTTCAAAAATATTATTTTTTGTTGTAATTATTTGTTTCCAATTAAAGAAAAACAACATATATTAGAAATGCTAGGAAACGAAATTAACCGAAATCTAATTAATATATTAGATAATGAATTGATTATTTTGTTTGTTAATTCATTTTATTATAATTATAAATATTATGTTAAATGTAATTTTATATTATCAATATATGCTTTAAATCCTATATAAACTGTATTTTATACAATCTATACACAATTACACAATTTATACTGTATTTTCATATTATATGTCAACGACAACCAAATCACTCTCTGGTATAAGCAATATGTGGTCGAAGTTAAAAAAATAAGAGATCTTTAATAAATTTAAATAAAACTAATGTATGAATAGAAGTATTATTTCAATAATTATAAATTCCTTAATATATTTTGTTTCTATTAATATTAATATTAATTGACTATATTTTAAATGCTATACAAAATGTGTCAAAGAATTGTTGATATCTCGATGTAATTGTTGTGATATGAGTGGTCTGTGTAGAGCACACACACGTGTTAGAAGATATTAAATACAATTGATAACCAATTGATAACAATGTATACAAAAGCAAAACAAGTGTCACTTTAATTTTACCAAAAAAGCTGTTATATTTGAAAATATATATTTTTTAAAATAAGAAACCATAGAATTTGATATAAAAAACAAGAGATTTGGTTTATTTAGTTAAGTTTGAAAACTATTTTAATAGAAATACATTGACTGACTCATTGGGAACCAGTGCTTGGATTTGCAATAAGTCATCGATTGGTGAGAATAATTGTGATTCACTTTGTTGTGGTCGGGGTTTACACACTCACCACTTGACTCACAAATACCGGTGCGACTGTCGCTTCCACTTGTGATGTACAGTCACCTGCTATGACTGCATCAAACTATACAACAATAGATCTGTAAATTATATATTTTTTAAACTCTATGTTTTTTATTCATTGTTTTATATTGATATTATTAATTGATATTAACTAATTTAAGATAACTTTATATAAAAGTATAAGTTATTAGTTTAATTACTTTATATTAGTGTAAAACCTAAGCAGATTTTATAAATATTAAATTTTATTGAATATATTGTATATTCATTTTTATAAAATGTCTAAAAAGCAAACAAATGCTGTACAGTATATCAATACTAAAGATTTATTGATTTTAAAGAAAATAAAGTTTTTAAAAAACTTATGGAAACAAGTATTTTATAGAAAACTAAACCATTAAATGTTTTGATAAATGGCTGATCATAAGTCTTATAAGTGATTTCGAGTACCAGCTCTTTATATATGCTGAGAGAGAGAGAGAGAGAGAGAGAGAGAGAGAGAGAGATAGATAGATAGATAGATAGAAAGAAAGAGAGAGAGAAAGATGTGTTAATAAAGTATATATGATATAAATATAATATACATAATATGGTGGGGAAGTGTGTGCCAACTGTGTGTTGTGTGTCACCTGCGATGCTATTTCTAATTTGATGCGCTCAGGCCTTCAAATTTAACAATAGGGACCCAAATATAATAAGTATGGAGTGGAGGACTAAACATACAATACTATTGCTTATCAGAGAGTGCTCTCTCTCTCTCTCTCTCTCTCTCTCTCTCTCTCTCCTCACTTACTCTTGAATTTGAGTGTTTAAAATATGTTATATGTGTGACAAAGATATAATATGATGAAAATGGGTATATATTTGGCGTCATCTGGAAAGGGATGATCATTTTCCCAGTTAGCTGAAGGAACAGTTATTGATATGAGCACTGGTTGTGCAGTACATTGCTATAGCCGGTGCACGACTTTTGTTTGATAACTTCAAAAGTTGTTACAATAATAATAATAGCATTGAAAGCTACATTACTTTTGTTTGAATACAGAAATTATTTATTTTAAATATAATTTTATACGAATTTATAATTAATTATTAAATAAATATATAATATTTATTACTCGTAAAATTTATTAAATATATAAAACATACTTTAATTAAACAATTTTTTTTATAAATTATTGAAAAGATTAAATTTATTTTAAAATAAACATTAAATTTGGTAAATATAAAATAGGATGGACTGTAAGTGACAGTCTGTATTAATATAGGCTATACTATAGTATAGGACTGGTATGGAGTGAGATGTAGAACAAGTGATCTTCAATTATTCACAGCATTAAAGAGATGCTAACAATATATTTACCCAAACTTTCAACAGCTGTGGAGGAAATGATAGTCCCATTTGCGGTGATGTTGACTCTGATCCTATACACCGATTGCAATGCAATCAGTTTGCATAACGAGTCCAATGGATACACAAGCTATTCAATGTATTACATATCAAACTTTATTAAATAATGACATGACTTCTATGGTCACCAAAGACACAGATAGTGGTGACCAAACAAATTATGACATTAATTGTATGGAAGCGGCGATTATTGCCAACACTAGTATTCCGACTAATGTTTGGTCGCAACCCTTCTTCTCAAAACTATGTCTCACAAGAATATTCAGTTCAACTAAAGATATTACTTATTCTTTAAAAGTAATAATAATTTTTTAATTATTATTATTTTATTTACTTTACTTATGAATTATATAATAATTTAAAATAATGATTTTTATAGGCATTTCTATCACCAACTGGTATGCTATGCGTTAATCATTCAATAGATTGGTTACCATTTGTAAGAATAGCCAAAAATTGTTTTGAACAAAATTTGACAGCAATTCTAACTCAAAATAAGTCATCAGTGGTTTTAAAGACAATAAGAAATATTGAAAAAGGAGAAGAACTTAAAGTGTGGCTTTCGGATGATCTCATTATAGCATTGAATATACCGTTTCTTAATCCTATTAACATAATCAATGAAAATTGTTATCAATGTCATCGATGCGGACAAAGTTATTGTCAACCAAATCCTCTTAAGATTCATCTGACAATGGAGTGTAAGAATGAAGAAAAAACAAATATTATAACAATTTCTCAAACAAATAATTCATTCAATGCTAACCCAATGATCACAAATGGACAACAAATTCGTACAATACGTGAACAAAAAGCACATACCTGTCTATATTGCGGTCAGTTTCAACTTTTATGTTAATTTTATTTACTTTACTTTTGCAGTTATATATTATAAACTTTATGTCTAGTAATTAAAAATCTAATTGTAATTTTTATTACAAATAAAAAGTTAGACAGTACTTATAAAAGTTTATTTTAAGTACTTTTGTATACATAAAATAATTGTATACATATACTGGAATACTGTATATTAATATATATATATATATATATATAATTTTATGTTAAATTAAAAATTAGTAAAATAATCAAAATTAAAATACTGGAAAATAATTATTTATTGATATTTTTGATAATCAAATTTAGGTAAAGTCTATACCCGTAAATATGGTCTGAAGATACACGTGCGCACACATACCGGTCAAAAGCCATTGCGTTGTCGATACTGTGGCCGACCATTCAGTGATCCATCAAATCTTAATAAACATATACGACTACATAACACACATCWTCACTCAGCACATCCATCCCAACACACATATCAGTGCAAACTATGCGCCAAAGTATTGGTTCGTAGACGAGATCTCGAAAGACATATCAGATCCAGACATCAATGCAATTGATTGTCAAACATATTGACATAAATTTTTAAGATTTTAAGATTTTAAGATTTTAATTTTGTAAATTTTTATTCATTTGTATAAACATTTTATAATAAAATAAATTATATTTTTCATACATTTTTTAAATACAATATAAAACTTTTGACTAAACTATTGTAGAATTTATGATAACGTTATTTGTGATTAAAATTATATTGAAATGTAGGCAATGATGACATAACATAACATTGCATAACATTGTTATTGTTAATCATATTATTAATATAATTATCATTTGATTGAATCAATAGTTTATTAAATAATTAATAAAATAGTGAATTGAGTATCAAATGAATGAATAATCAATGAAATGATGTCAAACAATGTCTGAATATTTAGTCAAACATTTCAATAAACTAAACAAATGGCAAATCAAAGTCATTATAAACAAGTTTTCTGTGTCTTATTGTTTGTGTCTTTCACTGCATGTTTGGTGACCAAAGTGACCACCGATGACAATGAGGTTTACACGGATGATGACCAAAATTTTGACAATCATTACCATATATTTAGGACCCGATCGGGTCTTTACGACCGAAAGTACCGTCACTTTAGTGAAGATGAACGGTTGGAAACGCTGTCTTTGGCCAAACAGATGTTTCAATTTGGTTACGACTCTTACATGACTTATGCCTTTCCTAAAGATGAACTCAACCCCATCGACTGCACCGGTAGAGGACCTGATGTTGACGACCCGTCAAACATTAATATCAATGATGTATTGGGCGACTATTGTCTCACATTAATTGATTGTTTGGACACTTTGGCAGTGATGAAGAACGCCTCAGAGTTCAAGAGAGCCGTACAATTGGTCATTGAAAACGTGTCTTTTGATAAGGACAACATCATACAGGTGTTTGAGGCCAATATCCGAGTGTTGGGTGCTTTAATATCAGCTCATCTTCTCATTGAAGATGAGAACAAACCATTTGGTGATCTCAGACCAAAGTTTTATACGAAGCAATTGCTTGAATTGGCTCACGATTTGGCCACGAGATTGCTTCAAGCCTTTGATAAAAGCAAGACTGGTCTTCCATATCCAAGAGTCAATTTAAGAACAGGAGTTCCCAGCGGTGATCAATGCAATTGGTGTCAATCGCATACGTGTACCTCTGGTGCCGGTTCTCTTATTTTGGAGTTCGGACTTTTGAGTAGATTATTAGGTGATATATATTAAAATTGTATTTCATTTGATATATTAATAATTTTCATATATATTGTTTATGCTTAGGTGATCCCGTTTATGAAAGTGTTGCCCGACGGGCCACTCAAGCCTTATGGCGTATGAGAGCCGAGCAAACGGGACTCTTAGGAAATATTATAGACGTAGAAACTGCAGAATGGATCGACAAAATGAGTGGACTCGGAGCTGGACTCGACTCCTTCTTTGAATATCTTTTAAAAGTTAGTAATTTACTCTAAATTATGTGTTTTTCATTTTTCTAATTATCCGTAATTATCTGTAATTATCTTTAGTCATATATATTGTTTGGCGAATCAGAAGATTACCGAATGTTTAATGAAAGCTATACTATAATAAAAAAATATTTAAGAAAAGGAAGACCTCATTGTAATAGAGGTTCTGGTAATCATCCGCTATATGTTAATGTAAACATGTTTGATGGCACCACATCTACTCTATGGATTGATTCATTACAAGCTTCTTGGGCTGGCGTCCAAGTATTGGCCGGTGATATAGAGGAAGCAATTTGTGGTCACGCTTTATATTATAACATATGGCGTAAGTATGGCGTACTTCCAGAGCGATTCAATTGGCATCGAATTAGTGCCGACGTCTCGTTTTATCCATTAAGACCAGAGTTAGCCGAATCAACATATCTTTTATATCAGGCGACAAAAAACCCATTTTATCTTCACGTCGGAAGAGATATATTGTTTAGTCTTAACAATTATACGAGAACTCAGTTCGTTATTTGAAAACATTTATTACTTTATTATATATTTTTATATTTTATTAATTATTTAGATGTGGTTTCGGAACCGTTCACAATGTTATCGATAAATCACTCGAAGATCGAATGGAAAGTTTTTTCTTAAGCGAAACGTGTAAATACTTGTATTTGGTATGTCTTTGATTTTATATATTATTAATTACTTTTATCGATAATTATCATAATTTAAATGTATTTTAATTTACTAAAGCTTTTTGATTTCGATAATCCTGTAAATCGAGACTCACATCGATATATATTTTCAACTGAAGGCCACGTGTTTTCAGTGGACAAAAAATTAAGGACTAATTTATGGTCAGACAATCAACTTATCAATAGAGAAAAAAATGATAACAAAGTCAAAGTCGAGTCAATTGTTATATCAATAAACAGACGAAATACCTCTTCATATTCATATTGTCATCGCATTGACTCTGAGAGACAATTTTCACTGCCTTTAAAAAATCAATATTTTCTTCAAGTGAGTCAAGCATTAGGTATTGAGGACAGCCCTCTATAATGACCATTAGATGACTTATTTTTTGATAATTATGTTTAGTATATATAAAAAACATAAAAACAATATAATGTTCTAATTATTGAATATTTAATTTATTAAAAATTTTACTATTTTTAACATTTTTCCAAACAAATTGATTTATACCGGTAATATTTTTATAGTTTCTATTATAGCATTGTTAAAGATTTTTTATATAAAACAATTTATAATACATTGAAAATATAGAGTAATTTTGTAAATATGTTTATATATTTGGAATTAAGTCGGAACTTATTTAAACATTTTATATGCAAATTAATAAATAATACATTAAGTTATCTGTTAAAGCATTAAATTGTTAACATTATAGTGCCTTTTGATCTTTAAATATTATGTTTTATTTCCTAAAATTTAAGATATTTTCATATTATTGTAATTTAATATTTATTATTAAGTATTTATAGTTTATTATAGTTATCAAATTAATGATTGTTAACCTAATGTTGTATAAATAAGCAATTTCGTAATTATTGCTATATAAGTATTAATAGTAAAATTGGTTTTTATTTAAAGTAAAATTTTGTTTTAATACGATATTTTATTTTTACTGAATGTTTAATAAATTTTTATGAAAAAGGTTTTTATTTTATCAAAAATGAAATCATAACAAATTTATAACAAATTATAAATTTCTTTTTTTTAAATACATGATTGTAATGATGTTCATTATTATTGATATAAATTTACATGTATTATAAATTCATTATTTTAATTAATTTGAAAACCTATTTATCTATTTATAAAAAATACAAAATATATTAATTAATTTATARCATAAAACACAGAAAATACTAAATATTATTAAAATATTGTTTTGCAGAACAATCACTGATTTTGATGAGTTAATCAAATTATTGTTAATGTTATGATTAATACGTATGTCATAATTGTATTGAAATAGTGTAATGTCTTGATTATAAACTTTGGCTAATTTGTCAATTAATATGTCCGATACATTAGTATAGTATTGTGATATAAGATCACTGGACGGTAGGTTACTGTAAGTGTCTTCACGTTTAGGGAATTGTATTAAATGATTGATACGAGCTTTTCGTAAGACTAGCTGTACATCACTATGCAGTGTCTCATACTTACCGATAACATCATAATCTATAGCACAGGGAAAGCATAAGTTAGTGACTGGTCTCCAGTGTTCATTGAATTGGTGATTGTGGTCACTAGTGTTCAATTGTGATATATAAGTGAGAAACTCTTCAAATGTCACGTCATGTCCTCTCTCTAGTGATTCATTGGTGGGCTGTTGTCTAAATTGTTTGACTATTTTTCTACCAAATCTCTCACGAAAATAGTCTTTGAAAGTGTCTTCAAATTTATTACGAAATGCAGATAACAGTCTTTCATAAGGATTCCTAACAAACATAAACTTCAAATATGATCTTAATTTATATGTTATTTCTGTGGTATCGTTGTATTGGTTTAATGTCCTAAAAGCTTGTGGTACATGTGATTCATTGCCTTTAATATCCAATGGATTCAATTCATTATAATTTTCATTTGGTTTCATATTTATGGCTAAGAGTACGCGTTTCCAATTAGTTGAGGCAACTTTAGGTACAAAACAATAAATCAATTTATTTATATCATCCACTATGAGGTGATCCAAATATTTAGCTAAAGATGTAACTTTGACTTCATATAAACTATCATTTAATGGACGCCATCCGTATTGATCGTAACAGACATTTCTTATATAGGACTGTCTTAGCTGTTGATTATCCTGAGCTTCAATCAACTCAAGCAAACGGCGTTCCCTTTTCTCTCTAAGCGAACGCTCATCTGATTAAATAAATAAAATTCATGTAAGGAATCGACTGTATAGAGTACTATAGACCCGGAATTCCTTAATTATAAGTATACAGTATATAAAATATTATAAATAATATGATTCATACAAAATATTTCAATAAAAACTTATTTATTTAGCTGCAATTATTGTTAAATAATAATTTATATTATGTCAAGAGTTTTTCATATTAACTAATATTATACAGTAATATAAAGAATAATATATTAATATGTGTATTTGAATCTAAAAAGCTTTTTTAAAAAAAAACATTTCAATCTCTAAAGTATATTAATATAATTATATAAACACATTGAACAGATTGTATATTTGATTTTCATGTTATATAATTTATTTTATATACTGTATATATTATTTATAAATTTAGGTATATTTATACTTACGCTTAGCTATGCTAATAATGAGACCGACAATGAATACAATGGTTCCCAATATAATCCATAATAATAAGCGAAATTCATTTTTGTTTCTCATCGATGCAACTCTTTATTTGATGATTTTAAAGTAAATCATAATAAAATTCACAATTTATTTTAATAATTTTTATATGATTTATATACTAAATATTTAAACCAACTTATTTAAGATAATAAGTTTAAAGCTTATCAGCATAAAAATATTTAACTACAATAAGTAAAAATTTATTTAAATAAATCAAATGAAAACAAAAGCCCAAACATTGTGTACAGTGGTGTCAAAGTGAAAGGCCTTACAGCCTATTCCTGGAAAAGGCATTACCAATGATATGGCCAAACCTCACAGTTATTCTCAATTGTCTAACTCAGAAATATTGCTATAAACTGACTTAACTGACACATAAAGTGTGAGAAAGAAAGAGAGAGAGAGTAGGCGTCTCTCGCACTTCTCTCTGCCTTTTCTCAAATTCTTGTCATTTAATAATCATAGGTTTAACTCAATTACAGTTTATGCCTACTCTGTATTTCAAACAAAATAATTTAACAAAATAGACAAAATCTAGTATTTTATGTAATTTAAATACCGGTAGTATTAAAAAAAAACTAAAATATATTATATGTAAAGTAAAAATAAATAAAAATATTTTGTTAAAGTATGTAAAGTATGTATTATACCGTATAAACTATATTAAAAATTTCAATTGTTTATAAGTAAATGTTTTTATATAAATCGTATAAAACAAATAATTTTATATTTTATATTTTATTTCAAATATTTAACTATAAAAATCATTACTAATAATCAATTACTCCATAAGCTTTCCCTTTGCCCGATACGCGGCCCACCAAAGACCGATTGCTGCCAAAGTGGCCACAAGTTCTGTCTGAACAATAGGTCCCTTATATGGTGACGAATGGCTTACATCTAAAGTAAACAAAGGCTTCACTTGTGATGAATCGCCGGCTCTCTGGGCCTTACGAACTGATGCAAAGCCCTCCTCGTCATAGATGGCAATCGAGTGACTGCCCGAAGAAGACTTCAATAAGTCAACAGTCCATGAGATCTATTTATAACCAATAGGTCATTGAGTAAACAATACTTAATTGACAAATCATCACCTGATAAGACGACTGTCCAGTAGATGACTCATCAGATCGGATCACTGTTAATGTCTGACCATTGAGATCAGCATATAGTGGAAGACCTKCGGCACAAGTAATCAAATAATATAACATTATTATTACATCTCATATATGAGTTAGTAGTGGTCAGTAATGGTCATACCTTTTGGTCTGTTTGGACACTGAGCTGTGAATTGTATGATATGCGCCACTTTGGCCACAACTAAACCATCGTTAGTTGAATACGTTGTCGACGAGACCGTACACTCACCCGATATAAGTGGTGCGATTGCGGCCAACAATCCAATAAACAACAAAAATACAATCATTTTAACCATTTTTTAAAAATTATATTTAATTTTAATACACGTGTTGTTTAATGGGTTGTCATTCACTACAATATTATACAATACTGTATATCATATGATATGACAACAACTCAATGCATATGACGTGTACTTTCAATCAATTATAACAAACATTATATTGATTTTATTGCTATTA
The DNA here is from genome assembly GCF_028296485.1 of Oppia nitens. Classification (NCBI taxonomy): domain Eukaryota; kingdom Metazoa; phylum Arthropoda; class Arachnida; order Sarcoptiformes; family Oppiidae; genus Oppia; species Oppia nitens. The sequence goes on from NW_026533243.1 coordinate 3,950,089, forward strand.
TTGATACAAATAAATCAAATTTACATCATTTGTATTGCAATTTTGATATATTTATTAGTTTATATTTATTAAAAAAAACAATTTCATTAAAATTGAAGTATCAATAAAATAATGAGATTAAAGGGTATCTAAAAGTAATGTTTAATAAATGCATTGAATGTTTGAAAAGTTCATGACTTGTAATATTAATAAATGTATTATTGAAGCGATGATCGTATCATATGATTGATTGATGTTTTAATATATTATTGGATATAATATACGATTGAATTGTAATAACATTGAAATGAGTGCTCAATTGGTAATCACTTGAATATTAATTAATTTACAAATTAATTGTTTTAAACATTTGATTACAACAAGTGATACCATACTTGTCTGATCTCAAGACGTTTGTGATAATCAGCGAAAAAAAACAATGACTTCAATGAATGGGTCGTTGAGTGTAATTGAAGCGCAAGCGATGGCTCAATACATACAGACATTTCTGGATTTAGTGGACAATATTCCCAATGATATCTCAAGACATGTCACTCAACTTCATGTCATACACAACAACTACCTTAAACTCATCAACAGAATGGATCAAAACCTCGATAACTATAACAAATTGTTGACCACTGAACAAGATATTAGTTATCCTCAAAGTCAAGTCATGATTGATAAAAGAAGAGGTTTGATGAAGAAGATTGAGATACAATTGATTCAAATACAAGAGTTGGCCGACGAAAAGCTTAGATATTCACAGCTAATCATTGATTTGATTGAAATGAAAGCTAAAGAATTGGATTTAGATTATGAAGAAGTGATGAGATTTAATAGTAGGCCTAATAGTATTGTTAGAGATAATGTTGTCCACAATGGAAATGGTGGTCACAACAAACCCATCGCTAACATAACCTATCATTCCTCAAATGCCAGCAATTTTGAGATAAAAGAGGAGAAATACACTAAAAATGTTAACAATGAAGACAAGAGTGACGGCAAAGTTAATGACAAACGATTGCTTCCTCGCAGAGCTTGTGCTGTAAAAAGTAGTCAAATAATTGATATAAAAGATACTAATGACGAGTCATATGTGCCGAAAGTGACACAAAACAAGATAATTAAGTCTAAGAAATATTCGAAAAGTCATAATTTTGGTCTTTCAATGGCAAACTATTACCGAGATATGGCTCGTAGACGGGCAACACTTCCCAAAGTGGCCAAAATGGTGGCCAAATTGAAAGATAAGAATTGTTTGCATTCGGTGAAACAAAGCGCCAAAAAATCTAATCGAAAGCCAATTAAACGTCTAATTGAAGTTAAGTCTAACAAACAAATGAATTCAACAAATAATTTAATCAACAAAAAGGTTAACAATAAGTCTAGCGATTCGATGTCTTCATCTTCGAGCTCTTCATCATCGAGTAATGACAATGAAATTTATGAGTCTCCGAAAGTTTTGAACAATTCTAATATAAATGGTAATCAAATGAATACTAGAAGAGAGTCGAAGAGGACATCAAGCAATACATCCAATAGTAGTAGCAATAAGAAAGGCAAAAGTAATTCAAACCATACGTCGAGTTCAAGCGTTGAGAACATGTTTATCGGGGAACCGGTCGATCCAAATGAACCGACCTATTGTTTGTGTAGTCAAGTGAGTTATGGAGAAATGATTTGCTGTGATAATGCTTTTTGTCCCATTGAATGGTTTCACTTTCCTTGTGTTCATTTGTCTCACAAACCTAAAGGCAAGTGGTTTTGTCCCAAATGTAGAAAAGGAGATAAATATTCAGTGCCTAAGCGTACCTTACATTCAGCCAAAGATTAGTCTTTTCTTAATCTATTCATACTTTTAGCTTAGTTTTAGTTAATTATTAAAATTTTTATACATTTTATGTATATTTAAATATTATTGCAATTATATCAACATTTTTTAGTTGTAGTTAATTTAGTGACAAGAAATTCAAGTGATTATTAATTTTTATATTAAGAATTTTATAATTTGTTTTTTTGCCAATATTTTTTAATCAAATAATAATTATAGTGGTATTAATTATTAAGATTTAATTAGCAATAAAATTTATATTGATTTATAAATAATGAMATTCAAAATAATTTAAGTTTATTATTTAGTTTAAAATTTAATAAATCTTCCATATCTGATATTTTTACTAAATTTTCTAAAATTTAACCAAAACGGTAATATTAATTTTAGTTAATTTAGAAAATTTTAAATATAATTAAATGAATGTTCTTTTTTAAATTAAAAAAAAATATTTACCAAAACGTTATAATAAGTTATTTGTTGAATATATCTATTACTTTGATTCAAATAGCCTGACATTTAGTGCATTGTTTGTAGAGATTGTGTTTCTTTTCCTGCAATGAGTAGAGTTTTGATACCTTTCTGAGTGCAGATTTGGTTAACTCTTTGCCTTCATTGTCATGAGTTGGTAACCCTTTGTCATCAAATTGTGAATATTTATCGATTTCAGTCTTAAACATAACCAATGGACACAATTTGCTTTCTTCTTCTTTTTTTGATTCAGCCAATAGTTTCTCTTTGAGTTTCCTCTCTTTTTCTTTGTCTTTAAATTCTTGTGCTTTTATTTTTTCTTCTCTTTCTTTCATTAAAATTTCTTTATCGACGAGTTTGAGTCTAGTTTTGGTTAGTCCATCACCCACTTCACAATCTTCAAGACGTACGCCAACATTTGGWAGTACATCATCACGTAATTGATCACAAATTGTTAACAAATCTTTATTTGCCAATTCTTTTGCTTTGATTCGGAAAGTTTCTCTTAAATTTGCAATTATTTCTAAAAATGGCATAACTATTGCCTCTCTATCGCTACTTTCAGAACTCTCATTTGCAAATCCCAAGCCATGACTTTTAGACCCGACACCAAAAACATTAAATATCGATGTTATATAACCGGCAATATTTGTAATGAGTGTTATGTTCGGTGATTTTGGACACTCCTGAAGGTACGAATTGGTGGCAGTTATCAGTTCCTTAATATGTTTACATGCAGTCTGAGTATCGATATTATTACACAATGCAAAGTCAATATTATTGACTAAATCATGATATCTAGAGTTAAAGAAAACATTAGAAACAGAAACAACTTGAGTGACAATCTTTGATACTTTTTGTTTAATGAGATCTCCTTTTCAGTCCACTTCACAATAGACTTATCACTCGTGCGAATCAAGTCTTTAACCGTCAGAAAAAATTCCTATAAATTAAGTTTATATGAGATAACAACTACTATATAATACATCTATATTAACAATTCATAAATATTTACATACATTTGCAAACTTTTCAAAATTGATGGCATCATTCATAGTATTGTCGCTGTAATCGAGGGTATCTTTCCAAGAATGTAACAGAAAAGCAAATCTCAATTGTCTCCAAGTGTTGCGTTTTAGGGCCTCTTTGATTGTAACGAAGTTCTTAAGTGATTTAGACATTTTACAACCAGATATAGTCAAATGTCCAGAATGTAAAAAATAGTTAATCCATGGCTTTCCTGTGTTATAATAAGCCTCTGCCTGTGCCATCTCATTGTCGTGATGTGGAAACCTTAGATCAATACCACCCGAATGTATGTCCATTTGTCGACCAATTACTGAACTGGCCATCACCGAACATTCAATATGCCATCCGGGACGTCCATTACCCCATTGTGATGACCAAAATGGTTCACCGGGTTTGGAGTTCTTCCAAAGAGCAAAGTCGTTGACATTTCTTTTATCTGACACATGTGACAGATCGCCCTCTCCTTCAGCTAAGGCTTTACTGTCACCAAAAGCTTCGGGAACTAATTTGGCGTAAAAATGTTGATCACATGAATTGAATTTATTTGTATCGAAATATACGGATCCGTTTGATTCATAAGCGAATCCGTTTTTTATGATAACTTCTATGTATTCAATGATTTCGGGTATAAATTCTGAAACTCTAGTGATGGCATCGGGAGCTAAGATATTCAATGCTTTCATATCTTCATTATATTCGTCTTCAAATTTTCGGGACAGAGATTGAAATATTGAATTATCATTAACTTCATGACCTTTAATACGATCCAACCATTGAGACAACACATCGGAGATACAATTGTGTTCAAGTATTGCATTTAAATCCATTGTTTTATTAATAACTTCGTTGGCATTAGTTATCAATTTTGTTAACATATTCTTCTTCTCCATATCTGTCTCAACGTCTAACTTACTCTTCATTTGATTAATAGCTTCATTGATATCAATCAAAAATTGTTGTCTATTTTGTCCGATATTATCCGAGTATTGTTTAAACAAATATCTTTGTCGAGCTCTTTGAATAATCTTGTCATCGATGTCTGTCACGTTCTGGACAAAGAAGATATCGTAATTGAAATATGATTCAAGAACTCGTCTAATGATATCAAATGAGATATAACTTCTTGCGTGTCCCATATGGGAGCTGTCATAGACAGTGGGACCGCAGTTATACCACGTAATGGTGCGACCATTCATTGCCACAAACTCTTCCTTCTGTCGGGTCAATGAATTATGAAGAACCAACTTATTGGAGATCCGATCGCTGACCGGTACCGACCAATCGGGTTGTCCGCGACGACTACTCATTTGTTTATTGTTTTTAAATAAATTAATTAAAATTTKCAAAAATAAATTATAACTTAATTTATATGAAAACAAATGTAATTATAGTAATGATCATCAAATGGTATCAAATTGTGATTACAATTAAATTAAACAAACAATATGTAAGACCAACACATCATTGGGTGAGTCTATAGTACAGTATATATACAGTAGTATTGGTTTGCATTGTATTGTAGTTACACTAGTATTACATAATAACATACAATTGTCGGCACTTTTATTGTTAATACAAAACAACTATAACTTTCATCAACTTTAATAACAACCCATAAAATCATTAACAATAAACTACTCATTACTACATTAATAATATATAAGTATTTTCAATATTTCCACTTTTAGTATAAACTATAACACTATTTATGAATAACCCATAATATAGTCAATTAGTGATACAGTAATCATGTGTTTAATTATTATGAATTGAAAACTAATTCAATGATTATATATTTGATTGAATAAAATACTTAATTTTATCAATAATTAGATAATTTTGATTTTCACACCATCTCTGGTAATGACAAAAATCATTAGAAAAGACACGTTAGTATTGGTGACCAAATCTGGTCAACAAATTCTTTTGGGACTCAAGAAGCGGGGTTTCGGTTGCGGAAAATGGAATGGATTCGGCGGTAAAGTAGAAATGAATGAAACCATCGAAGAAGCGGCCAAACGGTTAATATTTGGCTAACAATTGTTGCATTGTTTTAATACTAAAAGTGCTATAACTGTCGGATCCGTTTCATATCATATGTAGAGAACTTCTTGAGGAGTCAAACCTCAAATGTAATGATATGAAGAAAGTCGGGATTTTGAGCTTTGAGTTCGTTAACGACTTGACKGCACCCAAACATCTGGAAATTCATGTCTTTCATACCGAAGATTATTGGGGAGAAGTCCAAGAATCTGATGGTTTGTTTGTTATAGTTTAGGATATGATATGATATATTATGGTTAGTGAATGTATTGATTATCATATATTGTATATTATCAGAAATGATGCCAAAATGGTTTAATATTGAAGACATACCATTCAATAATATGTGGGTTGAAGATCATCTATGGTTCCAATTATTACTTAAGGGATCCCGATTTAGAGGTTTCTTTAAATATAGTGGTCAATCAATTATCACTGAATATATTCTTCAAGAATTAAGTAAAGAATGTAAATTAGATCCAATTGAGTATTGATTTGATATATCTTATCATAAATTGTTTATAACTTTAATATTAATACAAAACTTTGACAAACTTTTCAAACACATTGTTWATTGCATTTGAATTGAGCGCTAAGTTATTGAACACATGTTTTCATATAAATATGAAATAAAAATATTGTTAAAACTATTAATTGTTTATAATTATAGAATAAATCAATTAAGTTATGATTAAATACAATCGTATTTTAAATAAGTTATTTGTCGACACATTTCGGCCAAGAATATGCCGACGATTGGCCTCATCGTCATCGAGGCCTCAATTAAAAAGTGGACCCGATTTACAACATTTTTTGGCCACTTCTCAAACCAATTCAATTCTCGACCCATTTGTTGTGACCAGAAATTTGCCGATTCCTTATATCAACGAAAATGATTTGAATGGTAACGGAGCCAAAGGTATGTCCGTTGAGATGTCATAAAAAAGTCAAATTTTTATTTACTCGGATCTAAATGTAGTTTTCATCCGCACTTACGGCTGTCAGATGAATGTCAACGACACTCAAATCACATCAACAGTTCTCAAGAACTCAGGCTATGAATTAGTGGACGATATAAATGATGTAATTGTTTATCATTAAGTTATTGGATGATTGGATTAATTGTTTTGTATTAATCAAAGGCTGAAATCGTATTTCTGATGACTTGTGCCATCAGAGAGAACGCCGAGACAAAGGTGTGGAACAAATTGAAAGAGTTGTCACTTTTGAAGATTAACGGAAAGATCAAACAAATTGGTCTTTTGGGATGTATTGCCGAACGATTAAAAACTGAAATACTTGTAAAACATCAATTAATTGACATTATTGCCGGACCCGACAGTTATCGTGATTTACCGAAACTATTGGCCATCAATAGGATGACCGGTCAGAATGCTGTCAATGTGTTGCTATCATTTGATGAAACCTATTCCGATATAATGCCAACAATTAGTAAATCTTCAGTCACTGCTTTTGTATCAATTATGAGAGGATGTGATAATATGTGCTCCTATTGTATCGTTCCCTTTACAAGAGGTAGAGAGAGGTCTCGAGCTATTGAGTCGATTGTTAATGAAGTGAAACAACTCTCTAATTCTGGTGTCAAAGAAGTTACTCTTTTAGGGCAAAATGTTAACAGTTATCGAGATTTGTCTCATGAATCAAATAATACGAGTATCTCATTAGTTCCCGGCTTTAAGACTGTATATAAACCTCGTTTACGTGGATTTACATTTGATATATTACTCGATGAGGTGGCAAAAGTTGATCCAAATATGCGAATCAGATTTACATCTCCACATCCTAAAGATTTTGCAGATGAAGTGCTTCATGTAATCCGAAAACATAATAATATCTGCAATTGTATTCACTTACCCGTACAAAGTGGTAGTAATCAAGTATTGGCTCGTATGAGACGCGGATATACTCGTGAGGCATATCTAGCATTAGTTGATCGCATCCGTCAACTAATACCTGACTGTGCCCTCTCTAGTGATTTCATTTGTGGCTTCTGTGGTGAAACAGATGACGACCACAAACTAACTGTTGATATAATGCAAAAAGTAAGATATATGTCTGCCTTTACTTTTGCATATAGTATGCGTCAAAGGACTCATGCCTTTCATAAACTATCAGATGATGTCTCCAGTGATGTCAAAATTCAAAGAGTCAATCAAATCAGTCAATTGTATAGAGATATCGCTCTTGAAATTAATAAATCATTTATAGGTAAACAACAGTTAATTTTAATTGAAAATGTGAGCAAAAAGAGTGATAACTATCTCTACGGTCGTAATGAAGCAAATCTTAAGGTAATTGTCCCTAAAGTAGTGATTCCTGTGGTCGACCAAAACCAGAGTAGTCTTAAACTAATAGAAGCGGGAGATTATGTCAGAGTAGACATACAAGACTGTACTGCCATTACATTAATGGCTAAACCTATTTGTCATCAAAAATTGTCTCATTTGCCATAGTATTGCTTTTTAACTATATTTCAATTTAATTGATTAATAAATTAATTGATATAAATATAAATTAAAATATCAAATAAAATAAAATTAAATTTAAATTAAAACTAAAACATTTGTAAATAAATTATGTCAATCAATACATCAATCAATACGACAATCCTTACAATAAAAATGTTATAACTTTTTAAATATCTGTAAATTAAAAACATTCAGTAATAGTATTGATGTTATTGTATGTCAATAGCAAAGCACGTGTTGACCAAAAACACGACTTTTGATGACAACTCTAGAACTGAAGTATTGATTGTTGTGATAATGGATGCGATCAATGAATTTAATTTGTTGACCACAAATGCACAACAAATTGAAAGCAATTGTTTTGAATTAATGGTCAAAGAATTGTTAAATGAAGTCAAAGTTAAAGACAAACTTTTATTAAAAATTAATGATTGGATCAAACAATTTGAGTCTAAGTTGAGATCAATTAAGAGCAGCAAAAGTTATCAATTGACGGATCAGTTGTGGTGTAAATCATTGAAAGTGCCTATAATTCAGGAGCCATTTGAAGTCAACGGAGTGTTTAACTTTGAGACACCAAAAGTGATCAAAATTATCGGTAGTTATGATTTGAAAACATTAATCGGACCACAGATTGTGGTCGATTTGGCCGTTGAAATACCGACTGAATGTTGGCAAAGACAAGACAATCTCAACCATAGATACTTTCGCAAAAGAGCTCTCTATATATGTTATATTTGTCAAATGATTAAGTCATGGGAACTAATTGGTGACATGAAGTTTACATACTTTAATGGAAATCATATGAAACCTATTGTTTTGGTGACGCCATCGGATCAACACTTAGCTAAAAGATTTAGATTATCGTTGACAGCATATCCTAAAAGTGACCAAAAAGTTTATCGGTTGATACGCTTTATACCGGAGAAGAATAATGTTCGCAGCAATTGGTTTAATATTAATGATTCAATTAGTGATGACTTTGCCACTCCTATATACAACTCAAGCATTCTTCAAGATATGAATCTTATATTAAATTATGAATATTTAGCCAAAACTGTTGAACACAATCAACACATTAAAGAGGCGCTAATAATGTTGAAGATTTGGCTCAAACAAAGACTATTGAAGACTGAGTTTTGTTTTCCGTTATCACTATTTATTTGTCATTTGATTGAAAGACAAAAAATTAATAATAATTTAAATGGTATCCAAATATTTAGAAACACATTATTAGCTATTTGTAAGTTATTATTAGATAATACTTTTAAAAATTTAATTATAAAATTAATTATAATTTATTTATCTGAAGCCACATCCAAATGGGATACTGAAGGCATTTCATTGACCGACGATGTCTATGAATCAATTGACTATTACATGACATACTTTCCACTTGTTTTCATTGATATTAGTGGTCACCACAATCTCTGTTGGGATATTACTATTGATCAATACAACAGATTAAGACACGAATCAAAGCTTACGGTTGAATGTTTGGATTCAACGGATAGAAACAGTTTTGAGACGATTTTTATAAAATCAATTTCTTTTGAATTAAAATTTGATATACTTTTTCAGTAAGTTTTTTATAATAATTTTTTGTTTACGATTTTTTTTATTAATTACATGTACCGTAATTTTTTCTATTAAATTATGTGTTAATAAACAGCATATGCGTTGAACCACTTTTGAAATGTTCAAAAGTAACTGATATAAGAAATGACATAATAGACAATTGCGATGATATTATTACAGCATTTGTCGGACATTTAGTGCCATTATTTCGACGAGTTGTAGATAAAAGAGTCTCATTATTACAACATAAGTCAAAATCATATGACAGCTGTGAATGGACTGTTGATGAGTCACCTCCGCATCCAAATGACAGAAAATATTTAACATTTGGTTTGTTAGTGGATGAAGAATATTCATATAATAATATAGAAAGAGGTCCATTGGCTGACACCACAGAAGCTAAAGAATTTAAAGATTTTTGGGGAGAAAAGTCTGAATTGAGACGATTTCAGGACAACTCTATTTGTGAAGCCGTCTATTGGGACGCAAAAAAATTATGTGAAAAGAGACAAATTATAGCAAATTCGTTGAAATATATATTAAGTAATATTTTGGAAATTCCTACGGATTCACTTCTGGCCACTACTTCACTGTTGGATCCGTTAGTTAGTCTTACAAATCTAAAATTTGAAAACAAAAATACAATTTATGGTACGTCTGAAGAATTTTCTATAGCTCTTTCACATCGATTTGATTCATTAGCTAAAAAGCTAAGAACATTGGATGGATTGCCACTAATGATAACAAATATTCAATCAATTGATTCAGTATTTCGTGGCACAGATGTGAGTTAATTTATAGAATATATTTCTAAATAAGTATTTTTTCACATAATTTTATTATTTAGGTCTTTCCGCCGATACCTTTAAATAGTGAAAAGTCATACAAATATCAAACAAATGTTAATTTATTTGATCTCTTAATTGACGAAAGAGTTCCCAAATATTTTAAACCACTGAAAGTTATACTTAATTTGGAGGGAAGTGGCAAATGGCCCGATTCTTTGGATGCTTTCTATAAAGTTAAGGCATCTTTTTATGTTGAAATGGCACAAAAATTATCGGAACAGTTCGGACTTATATCATATGCCAACACTGATTACGTTGACATATATGAAGAAGGATTTGTATTCAGAGTTATCATTAGTTTACATAAAGAATTGGTTTTATTGAGACAAATGACTACAAGTGATGGACAGATAAAGAGAATTGAAAACAAATTGGCCGATGATTTAGAAAATACATTTGAAGTGTTGCCTAAAATAAACAGTGCTTTAAATGCATTAAATCGAAAACATCTCTGTTTTGGTATTACCTGTCGATTAGTTAAACGTTTTATATCAGCACAGATGTTGTCTTATTATTTTGAAGATATTGTTTTAGATCTATTAGTGGCTTATATTTTCTTGAATTCACATCCATATACAGTTCCAAAGTATAATTTTATTATAATATTTAACTATAGATTAAATTAACTTTAAATTTTATAATTGTTTAGTTCTCCAGTTTGTGGTTTCTTCAGATTTTTGTCGTTGATATGTGAACACAATTGGAAAATTTCACCACTAATTGTTAATTTTAATAACGAATTAAATGAAGAAACAATATCACAGATAATAACAAAGTTTACTAAAGATCGACCAAATTATCCGCCAATGTTTGTGGTCACTGCTTATGATAAGCAATGGTCTAAATGGACTCAAAAATATCCCGATCCTATTATTTTGAATCGATTTATAAAGTTAGCAATTGTGGCCAGAAATACGTTGAAATATCAATTGGAAAATCCATTGGAAGTTAATCCAAAAGTATTAATTTTAGTAATTTAGTTGAATATTAAGTCTTATTAATTTAATTTTAATTAATAGGTAATATTTAGACCTGATTTGGATATCTATGATATTATTATACGATTAAAATCACATCAAATACCTAATCAAATACAAGGCATAGATTTTCCTGAAAAATACGAGTTTGTGGTCAAAGATTTCAACACAGAGTTCACTCAACGAATGCCAATAACAGATTTCCATCCAATCGACAAATATCTAAATCTATTAAGAAGTTGTTATTCAGAGTTTGCCCTCTTTTTCTACGACTGTTTCGGTGGCCGTCAAATTGGTGTCCTATGGAAACCATCAGTATTTGAAAGCAGATCTTTTACCACATATTCAATTAAAGGCGGTATACTGTCTTCTACTGCAGATAAAAGTGGTACACAAAATGTGGTGACAAATATTGAGGCTATTATTGAAGATTTTAATATTTTAGGCGAAGGCATTGTTAGTCAAATTCAAGTAATGACACATAATATGAGTAAACGAATTGTTAATTAGATATCTTTATTTTACAAAAAAATAATCCTTAAAACACATGATATTATGCTTTTAAATTAAAATTTTAAAGCTTTTCAAGAGTAGAATATTTTGTGAATAAGTTAACAAATATTATATTCATTAGTGAAATATTGTATACAATTCCAATAAATTTTCATATACTCTACAAATTGATAAAAATATATTCCGATATAACTTACAATATAAAGTGGTACTGTATATGCATTAACATTAAATAATAAAAATACAATTAAAGGCTATAATTGAATTAATACCTTAAGTTAGGAATGTTAACAATACCCCAAAAATGCCAACAATTATAACGACTAATTCATTTGAAACATTAAATTATAAATAGTAAATGTTATCATCTTATATACAAATAACTATCGAATACTACCGTAAATATAATAACATTAGTGTAGAAAAATATAATTAGCTCATCGATTAACTTAATGCAAACAAAATCAGTTTTTTGAGGTGAAACTTGAGATTTTTGTATTGTTATCAATAATGTCATTAAGTCTGACCACTTCCTGGGACAGGGAGTCTAAGTTTTGTTGCAAATGCATATTTTTAGTGAGTGTTTCCTCAAGCATTCGCTGCACTTTACGGTTTATTTCACGCATACTTTCGTCGCCTTTGTCTTTAATAAAGTCGACGACACGTTTTACCGTTAATTTGTCGCTATTGTGAAGTATCGACTGTTGAGAATTAGGTCGAGTAGACCGACCTTCCATTGAATAGTATTGAATTATATCAGTTTTTCGGGATATATCTTCATTCATGGCATTAATACTTAGCTCTAATTGATTGAGTTTCTCCTCAAGAATCCACTTCTCTTGTTGTAAACTTGCAATTCTAGACAACAATTCGTTGTTTTCTTTTTCTAACAAAGAACCGTTTCTTTCATTAATTGYTTCATCGACAGTTACCACAGGATTAACGGGTGAAGTAGCAGATTCGCGACCATCAGAACTGACCGAATGTATACTCATTGATCGGTTGTGCGAAAAGTTATTGTCTTTAGCAGACATGAAACTCCAAGAGCCAACACTACTGGAATCGTTTCCATTATGACTTTGTTTTCTTTGAATATCAGTTGATATGGAAGACGTCGATTCATTCAATAGTTCTCTGAGACGTTCTTGTAATTTATCGGCACGTTTTCGTTCAGAATTTAATTGTCTCTTCAACTCCTTAACCATAAGTACCCCTTTCTTTTCATGTATTTTTCGATCTTCAATTCCGTCGACAATCTTTTGATTTAGATCTTTGATTTGTTTTTCCAAATCAAAGATTTTAATCACATATTCGTTACATTYCTGTCTTATTAACTCAATTTCTTTCGTATATTTTTCATTAAATTCTTCCAAATGTTGTTTTTGTTGTTTCTCCAGACGTTCAATAGTTTCTTCACTTTGTGTCCGACAAAAACTTAATTCTTCTTTATAAGAGTCGACTTCATTAATCATTTTATCATTTTCTTTGCGAATACTTTCCATTTCATTCAATTTATCAATTAATTCACTGATTTTTTTCTCGAGTTCTTCTTTAGTCTCTTCAGACACCCTTATATTTGATTCAAGACTTTCAATATTAATCTGATGTTCAGCTCTTAACTCATCAAAGTTTGTCTTAAATTTAAGTTCAATCGATGTCTTATGTTCTCTCATTTCTTCAATCAAACTGTTTTGTCTTTCAATTATATCATTACAATCACTCAATTCTTTGTTAATATTTTCCAATTCTTGCAATTTATTTCTCAATTCTTGCATTTCAGTACCAAATAATTGTTTTTCTTTTTGCAATTTATTTACCAAATCTTGTAAGTCATAAACTTTAAGCTCTAACTTCTCTTTTTCTGCCAAAATGGCAAACGACAGGGGATTTGCGTTAGAATCGGTACTTATAGTAATAATATTATCTTTTGTCTCACAATTATCTTCATTACGAATCGTAGACTTAACGCCTAAATCGCAATCATTTGGCAAATGAAATGAATTCAATTGCTTTTTGAGCGCATCATTGGTCGCAATCAATGAATGGATTTCCTCTTTAAGTGTTTGATTGGTAACAGTAAACTCCTGTTCTTGTGATTCAATCTTTCGGATCAGATTCTCATTTTCAATCATCAAATGTTCATTATCTTTGTCTCGCAATTTATTGTCCACTTTATTGGCAATATTTCTGGCCAAAGATAACGGATTGATTTTGTTGACAGTCTGTAATCTCGACAATTGTTTGTCCAACTCATCGACCCGTTGTCTCAATTGACTGATCTCTAGCAGATGTCTTCGTTTATCTTCTTCTAAAGCATAGTTATTTGTCTTTAACTCCAATAACTGAGTCTATAATAATAATAATAATAATAATAATAATAATAGATATTTGATTTGTGTCACTGTTTAGTCATCAAACAGATGAGACAAACCTGTAATCGTTGAAACTCTTCATCAGAAAGTCCCGAATCCATTGATCACTACTTAGTTTATATAATCTCTTAACGACTGATCCGATACTAATTACTTAAGTTATTTTATTTCAGTTATAACAATGGTTTGAATAAAACATCACAATTTAGTTAATCCATTATTATATTGTCTTCATTTTGATCATACTTTCAATTAATATATCATTTAATGTGTAATTAATTACTAAAAAAATATTCAAAATAATATCAAAAGTAATAACAAAAGCGTTAATACATTGTATTAGTGTTTACTTTAAATCAATTCAATAATCAATGGATGCGTTGATTGACAATCTATTATACATTTATTATAATATACTTTATTTACAATAATATTGCATTCAATGACATATTATTTCAATTAATACAATAATAACTTTAATATTTTGTTCACAAATTATGTAATATTTTAGATTATAAACTATAGACAAACGTTACGATAATTATTATTGTAAAAAAAATTTTGAAAATAAATCCATTCAAATGTAAAGCAATAAACATTTATTTTTAAAAATTGTAATATTTGTGGTTAACTTTAATTGATAGTTATATTAATATAATATAATAATTTATTATTAACTAAATATAATATTATACAGTATTTTAATACAACAAATATGTGTCACATATGTTGTGAATGTGTTGTTATTGAATACATGTATTGTTTTTGCAATCATTTCAAAACAGATATAATTCTTCATTGATTTTAATTATCAATTGATTGACCAATTGATCCACCAATTGATCGCCAAATATCATAGTCATCACAATGTCATCAACACTTGAGTCTTATGTTAATCGTAAGTATAATATAATAGTAACTTAAATTAAGATTATGAAAGAGTTAACCATTGTTTTTATTTATTGATATTTTTAGACACAGTTTCGGTGATCACAGCCGATGGCCGACAGATTGTGGTGAGTGTGAAGACACTGTTAATAATTATTCAATTGTTTTGGTGTTTGATTTTTGTTTGATATGATCTCAATAGTTGTGTGATTGTTGTCTGATTTGTTGTCATTTAAAGGGAACCCTTAAAGGCTTTGACCAAACAGTTAATGTCATATTAGATGACAGTCACGAACGTGTTTACAGCACATCCCATGGCGTTGAACACGTGGCTCTTGGATTGTATATCGTTAGAGGAGATAACGTGTGAGACATTACTGTCATTTATTATTATTATTTTTTTAATTTTATAAACATTTGATATAAATATTACCACTTTTTCATTCATTTGATTTATTTGTCTGATGAGTACTTTCTTGTGATTAATAAGTTTCTTCTTTTGTATTGATAAGAGCTGTCATCGGCGAGATTGACGACGATTTGGACAATAAATTGGACTTCAGTACCATTAAAGCTGAACCATTGAATCCAGTGGTTCATTGATTGTTATTGATTTTGATTTTATAATTTTGACATCACTTTAATAAATAATTTATTTCATTAATAATAATTTAATATTTGGTTATAAACTTAATTTATAATAAATTAAAAAATCAAAAGTAATTGTCGTTATAGTGAGGATTGATTGTATAATTGTGGGCTTTAAGTCTAACTCTGAAACCAATTATAAATATTTAGACTAATTTATAAAAGTCCCATATTTACGGTTTTCAGTAGTTAAGTATTAGTACTATTTTTGATAAGAGTTATGAGTTTATAACTGGTTTCAGACTTAAAGGACTTGATTTAAAGCAGACATTTGTATTACACAACAACTGACGTAAAACATGTGTGACTTTTGCTGAATAGACAATACATTACATGTTATGTTAACAAACATTTAATTAATAAACAATACATTGATTGTCAAAAGTATTTGTAATTAATATTTAAATTAAGATAATTTCTAATTTAGTTTACTATTAATAGTATTAATGATATAATTTGATGACAACTTTTGCCACTTAACG
This sequence comes from Oppia nitens, assembly GCF_028296485.1. Taxonomy (NCBI): domain Eukaryota; kingdom Metazoa; phylum Arthropoda; class Arachnida; order Sarcoptiformes; family Oppiidae; genus Oppia; species Oppia nitens. Next base: position 3,966,240 of record NW_026533243.1, read on the forward strand.
GCACAGACAGTCGTATGACTGGGTGTTAGCGATACACAAATAATTGATATAATTATATAAAATCAATTTTATCTATAATTTAGTGATATATATATAACATTGAGATAAAATCCATTGATGTCCTCATCCCGAGCTCGGGTCACACTAGTGGCTAGTATTGTGGTCAGCGTTGGTCTCATTTACTACGTTCACAATCAACAGGAAAGGGATAGACAGCAAATGCATTTGGGAGTCATTAAAGACATTGAAAGACAACAACTCAAACATGAATATAACGGATCCACTGTTGGTGATAGTCTTAAGCCAAACATACGTTAACTTAAATTATTTGAATTATTTGAATCAAATGTTTGACAAATTATAAGACGTTATTATTTATTATACATTTGTTTACAAAAATTAGTATTTATATATCTATTCGATTGTTTAGTACTTTATTACATTGTTTTTATTGTAAATGAAAAGCTAGTCTTAAACTATTAAAAAGTGACAAATGTTTTGCTTTAAATACACTGTTTTTACATAAATTTGGTATTTTTGGCGCAAAACTATAGTATTAACTGATTGAGTGATTGAATGAACATTTAGTATAAATTTATAGAATAATTGATTACATTATTAGTTAAGAATCGATTGGTTTATCATTTGATTTGATTGACAACTGTTTGAGTGATGACTTCGTATCCAACTCTTGAAATGATACCACAGTTGAGTGGCGGTAGTCTTGAGAGGATTATCACTAATAATTGTTTGAATGAACGACCCATTGTTCAAATAATGGCCACAAGAGTGGTGCCGAGCGGATCCATTCGTTGCAATCTATGGGATGGCATTAAGTTGATTAAGACGGCTGTCATCAAACAAAGTCAAGAAAATAGTGATAAATATAAAGACAATCACTTCAACAGATATTCTGTGGTTCGTCTTAACAATTATTCGGTCATTACTGTCAACGAAAGTGATGTTCAGGTGCTTATCATTGCAGAGTTGGACACTATTGTCAAAGGTTTGTCTCATTTTAGTATTCATTTGGTATAATTGATTTGATTATTATTATTATTATTATTATTATTATTATTATTATTATTATTATTATTATTAATTATTATTATGAAAGGTTGTCATCTAAATAAAAAACTTGAGATCAATTGCGATGCGATTAACACTACAAAAGATACAATTGAAGGAGTGATTCAAACTAATGACAGACCAATGAATCCAGTGATTGATATGAGTGTCAGCAATGGTTTTACTGAAACAAATGCAAACTACAGACCGAGAACACTGACCAACACTTGCAATGATACTAATAGTACGATAAAAGTGGTTTCAATTGATAAGTCGAAAGTATGTCCAATCAATGCAATCACTCCATTCTTTAACAATTTTGTGATAAGAGTGAGGATATCATCTAAGACTCCGATTCGCAAATATAAAGGAAAAGACGGTAGAGATGGCAAACTATTTTCATTTGACGCGACCGACGACTCATCGGAAATACGAATCACTGCTTTCAATGTTGAATGCGATAAATATTACGATATGATTGAAAAAGATTTAATTTATTTGATTTATAGAGGAAATGTCAAATCAGCGAATAAAAAGTTTTCTAATCTTAAGTCAGATTATGAAATAACATTAAATTCTGATTCAGTTATAGAAGTTTGTGAAGAATTGTTTGATACCATTCCTTTGCGCTTTAATTTTATACCAATTGGTCAACTCGTGACACTAAATATTGGCGCATCTGTTGATATCATTGGTATTATTAGATCTATTGATGACATTCAAACCATTACATCAAAGAAGAACACCAAAGAATATAAGAAACGAGACGTATGTTTGGTCGATAAAACACTGTCTGAAGTTAGACTAACTCTTTGGGAGAAAGAGGCCGAAGAATTGTCAGCAATTGTTGGTCAAGTATTAGCCGTAAAGAATGCTGTGATCGGAGAATTTCGAGGAAAGACATTAAGTTGTGTACAAAATTCAGTCATTGAATTAGATCCCGACATAAACGAAGCCCACATTCTGTTGGGTTGGTATGACAACATAGGAGGCGTTATAAATGTTACGCCATTGAGTAAAGTCAAAGAAGACATCACTTCAAAAAGTGATATCAAATATTTATGTCAAATTAATGAGACGTCGATATCAAACACCTCTGTTTTATACTACAATTGTAAGGCAACTATATTAACAACAAATCGTTGGGATAAACACTTGTATAAGTCTTGTGGACTCAATGGCTGCTTAAAGAAAGTTAGGGAAGAGAATAATTTCTATTATTGTGATAAATGTGGTAATAATTCATCACAATTTCAATGGCGTCTAATGATATCTTTGTGTTGTTTTGACTGCACCGGCGAACTCTGGATTACTGTTTTCCAAGAAGTGGCCGAAAAGATTATCGGCAAATCTATTACAGAATTAAGTGCTGTATTCGAGTCGGATCCAAATCAATATCAATTAGCAATATCTTCATTAAATTTCAAGACATTTATCTTTAGAATTGGTTCTAAAGTTGAGGAATATAATCAAGAAAAACGAGTTAAGTCGACTTGTATTTCGGTTAAACCTATAGATCCGATTAATCAATCCAAACAATTGATACAAAATATCACATTAATGAATAATCAAACGGATCATTAAATTATTTATCTAAATATTACAGTTACTTGAAAATGATTATTGTTTAAATAAATTTTTAGTTTTCAACAAATATTTTGAATAGTTTATCTTTACATACAGTAATTATTTTCAATTAATTTCATCAATAGTCTAAAATTTTATCTAATGATATTTGTTTTTATTTTTTCATTACTATTGAAATATTGATTGAAAGCAATAAAATATTTTATTTTAAAATATTGACTCAATTATTAATATACCGTAAAATAAATGTACCTTAAATTGAATACAGTATAAAGTTTATACATAGTCTATAGTACTGTATAGTCTATAGTATACACTATAGTACAGTACTTTACAACACTATAATTGAGTGAATGTTATGCATYAGACGTCACGCAATGTTTACATACAATAGGTTTACAGTTATATCACTATTAGATTGATATTACAGTTATTGCCGACAATTTGACTAAATCTACAATAAATTAGACTATAATTGATATCAATTGTTATATTAATTAAATTATTTTTTATATTTCACACCAATTGGTCATAAAGTGAATCAATGAAGATGTCTATTGATTTGATATCGAGTCGTAAAATCTTATATCCAGGAAGTGGTCATTTGCCAGACTTCACTGATGGCACTAAAGTAATGGTCAATGAATACAATCAATCATTTTAATGATAATCCGTTGTATTTGATATTAAAACCACTTATAGGTGACATTTCATTTCAAAACAGTCAAACATAGCGATGACGGCACTCAAGAGGAACAAGTCATCGATGAGAGCAAAAAGTCTGGTAAACCTATGGAACTAATTATCGGAAAAAAATTTAAGTTAATCCTATGGGAAGAATGGATCAAACATATGCGGGTCAATGAAGTGTCACAATTAGTGGCCGACAAACTCTTGTGTACTGATTATCCGTTTGTCTCAAAGTGCTACCGAAAGTTTGCAAAACAGACAGATTCACCTCATGATTCAAATGAGGATCAGATGCCATCACATCATTGTTGTGGTAATTCGTTTATATTTTATATAACAAAACAGTTTTAATCTCTTGATGTTATACCAAAGGAATGGCTGTTAAAAGCGGTTTGGGTCACAAAGATTTAGATGATTTAGTGTTACATCCGAGTCCTCTTAAGTTTACAATAGAGTTATTGAAAGTTGAAAATCCAGAAAATTATGATAAAGATGTTTGGCAAATGAGTCCACAAGAAATGTTAGATTCAATCCCTAAGTATCGCACTGAAGGAAACCGATTATACACTAATGGTTTGTATTCAGAAGCGGCACAACTTTATAGCAAATCTTTGTCTATTGTGGAACAGTTACTCCTAAGAGAGAAACCGGGAGATGAAGATTGGAAACAATTAGATGATATGAAGATTCCATTGTTGTCTAATCTATCACAGTGTAAGCTAATTGAGGAAGAATATTATTTGGTGATTGATTTAACAACACAAGTGCTCGACAGAGAGCCAAACAACACGAAAGCATTATTCAGAAGATCAAAAGGTCATCAAAAAGTATGGAATTTATTGGAAGCCAAACATGACTTACAACGGATTTTAACATTAGATCCGAGTCTTGAAAAGACTGTTAAACGAGAGTTGAAGATAATTCAAGAATTAGAGAAAAACAGTTATGAAAAAGATATGAAACTCTTAAAGGGAAAGTTGTTTTCATAAATTAATACATTAATTCATTTTCGTTTTCAGCATTTGTTTTATTTATTTATTATTTTTAATTATTTTACTAATTATTTAACTTTTGTTATAATTTATTTAATTTTGTTTTAATAAATTATATGAGATTTTTAGCAATTATTGATTGATTGTATTATTTAACGACTTTTCGTGTCAAACAATCAACAGATGTCTCTCAAAATGCATTACAATATCATTGAATGTGCAGTACTTTAAACCACATGTTTTGTCTGATTATCAATCATTGAATCAATTAGTGATCAATTGTGGTGATAATTATGGCACAGGAGACTCACCGATCGGGTCCTTTCAAACAGGACAACAAGCGGCACAAGTTTGGTAGACATCGATCTAATCGGGCCATCAATACGACCAATAAAGGTCGCAAAGAAGACATTAAACATGTGACCAAACGTAAGGATTTAATTAAACGCCACGAAAGACGTAACCAAATGAAACAATTGCGACAAAACAAACGATACGACACTATTGCCAACAAAAGAGGTATTGGTTCCCAAACAGATATATGTCCACCCATTGTGGTGACTATTTTGGATATGAACACCGCTGATGACACCAAAATTAAAGATTCATTCTTTGAATTGATCCGCAACTGTGACCCAAATTGTATTATCAATTGTGACAAAAATGATCGCAATATTCACATCAGTTTTCCAAAACTGAAGACGAGATTTGAGTTTATTTTGTTGGATAATCAGGACTTGTATTCATCTCTCGATGCGGCAAAAGTGACCGACATTTTGTTACTTTTGCATTCACCCAATGATACCACAGATGACGGCAATCATCCGATTTTAGACGCAATATATAGTCATATTTTGCCGACAACTGTACACTTAATTCACGGTTTGGATGGTTTGAGTCTAAAGAAGAAAAATGATGTGAAGAAAGTGATACAAAAATTTATTAATAATAAGTTTGGCGACGAAAAGTTGCGAAGTGTTGATACTATTTCGGAAGCGTTACAATTGATTCATTTCATATCAAATTGTAAACGAAAAGACAATGCATTTCGGTTACATCGGTCTCAAGTATTGGCAGAAAGACTCGACTTCAGTGAAAACAGTGATGACTTACAGTTAGGTACTCTTAAGATATGGGGTTATGTGAGAAACAGAGCTCTTGATGTCAACTCATTGGTTCATATTCCTGGTTTTGGTGACTATCAGATGAATGTTATTGAAGTGCTAACTGATCCAAATCTGTTTAATCGAAAAAATAATAAACTTATTAGTAATATGAATATTGATGATAATAACACTAACTTAGAATTTGTGTTGAGATCTGATCCAACTATACAACAAACTCTTGATTTTGAGAACATTGTAGACCCGATGGAGGGCGAACAGACGTGGCCAACACCAGAGGAATTGAATGCCGCACAAGAAAGTCAAAAGAGCATTAAAAAAGTACCAAAAGGCACATCCGATTATCAAGCGGTTTGGATTCTGGACAATGAAGATGACAATAATAGTTCCAATGATAATAGTGAGTCTGATGAGGAAGACATGATTATGGAGGCAAACAATGAATTAGATTCTGTTGATGAAAATAGTGAAGATGAAGATAAAGATGATGATATGGACACCATGTCTGTCACAACCACTAATGAAGCAAATTATGACCAAAAAATTGATATCACTGAAGAAGAGGCGGCCCTTAAGAAATTTAAAGATCAACGATTGAATGAAATGTTTCCCGATGAAGTAGACACACCTATTGATCAACCGGCCAAAGTTCGATTTGCCCGATATCGTGGTCTTAAAAGTTTCCGAACATCTACGTGGGATTTCAATGAAAATTTACCGAAAGATTACTCCAGAATTTGTCAGTTTGAAAACTTTTTACGGACTAAAAAACGTGTCTTYAATGCGGACGAATCGGGTGCTCAAAGCGGTTGGTTTGTTTGCGTTCATGTGATAAATTGTCCGAAAACTGTTTATGAAATGTATGGCAACAACAACAAGAAACCACTTATACTTTACAGTCTCTTAGAACACGAGCACAGGATGTCGACAATCAATTTGGTCATCAAAAAGGTTTCATCATTTAGTGAATCACTCAAATCAAAAGAATCGTTTATCTTTCATTTGGGTTGTCGTCGATTCAGAGCTTCTCCTATATTTTCTGCCCACACTAATGGAGATAAACATAAGTTGGAGCGCTTTATGAGAAGTGATGTGCCAGTAGTGGCCACACTATACGCCCCAATAACTTTTCCGCCCTCATCGGTGCTCGTATATAAACAAAGAGAAGATGGCTCTCAGCAATTGGTGGCCACCGGTTCTCTATTGAGTTGTAATCCTAATCGTGTAATTGTTAAGCGAATTGTATTAAGCGGTCATCCGTTTAAAATCAATCGAAAACATGCAGTCGTCCGATACATGTTCTTCAATAGAGATGATATTATGTGGTTTAAGCCGATAGAGTTGCGGACAAAGTATGGTCGCAAAGGACATATAAGGGAACCATTGGGAACTCACGGACACATGAAATGTGTTTTTGACAGACAACTCAACTCTCAGGACACGGTTCTCATGAATTTATATAAGAGAGTGTTTCCCAAATGGACTTACGATTCATTAGATAATGTATTGCAATCCACTTATAATAATAATAACGAAAAGATGAATCAATAAATTTTATTAAATTTAATATGTATTAAAATATGCTATAAAATAAATATATAAACAAATTATGAATATTTTATTTTTATTATAATAGTTTTGTAATAATTATTGATATTATAATAAATTGCAAAATATTTGTACTATAATGTTGTATTTAATGTTAAGTTATACAGTAATTACTAATTACCGTAAATTAAAAAATCAAATAAATTTATATTAATAAAAGTTTTTAATAACTGAACTAATTTACAGTACAGACTATAATCTAGATATTGTCGACGTTTTATATGAATGAAACAAACAATACATTTACTAATTGATTGAATATTCAATACATTGATTGGCAAAGACTGCACAAGACTTACACCAATTGATCCATAAGTTTGTATTGATTTGATTGCTATTACTTGTTGTCTTAAGTATACAATGTCTTCACGAGAGGGTAAGTGTAACACGTCTTTCACATGAATTAACATAACATATATGTTGATCCAAAAGGTGGTAAAAAGAAACCATTGAAACAACCGAAGAAAGATAACAAAGAAATAGATGAATCAGATATGGAGTTCAAGAAGAAGCAACAGGAAGAACAAAAAAAGTTGAAAGAAATGGCAGCAAAAGCCGGTCAAAAGGGTCCACTTGTGAGCGGAGGGATCAAGAAATCTGGCAAAAAGTAGACTCATTTTATCATATTTCTTAAGTTGTGACCATTGATTGATTAATTGATTGTTTTAATTAATGATTAACCACTTTATGTCATATAAAATGTCTACTTTTATAAACTATAAATTTAATTATAAAAATTGTTTTTATTATTTAACAAATACTGTAAACATTAAATAAAACTATTGTTTCTGTGAACACACGCTCTGAACAATACTTATAATTAAATTGTAATTAAATTGTTAATTCAAAAATCAATTCAAAGAATAAGTTTAGATTTGAATTGAAATTATTTTTAATATTTGCGTTAATCTGTAATACAAATGGCTTCAAAGGAAACATATAATAATAATGAAGACTTTTGGACGACTGCTCCAAAAGGCAAATGGTTTTTACCGAAGACATTGTTTGGACAGCCGTTTCCTACTCAACAATCAGTTAAACATCCAATGAGTTACCCGACGAGTACTAAAAGTACTCAAACTCGACACCAAAAAGATCTGACCCCTCGTCACAGCAATACTTCTACCACCAGTCAAACTGATCACAAACTTAGATCCCAATCATTTTCAGGATTTCCTATAAGAAAGAGAGTAGATGTCCGTCGACGCGCTTTTCAAACCAAATCAGTTGAAACACAAACACAAGATGTAGATTTGGATGACACGGGTTATCATAGTCATGACAGTAGAAGTGGAAGTACTGCTCAGAACCAAACGACTTCTACTCAAACTCCAGATGAAAATCAAGAATTTAATCCAAACGACTTGTGGGATAAAGAAGAGTTTGGTGACGTCATTGCTTATTACCCGAAAGACTTCTTTGGATATAAATTGCCCTCAAATGTCCAAAAAAGACAAACTCGAAAGGAAAATGAAAAGGAAAAGCAAAATGAAAAGCAATCACAAGATATCGATTTGGATGATACGGGTTATCAAAGCCATGACAACAGTAGTAAACGTTATGATCACAAGAAAACAACTTCAACACAAACTCAATATGAAAGTCAAAAGTTTGATGCAAATGACTTGTGGGATAAAGAAGAGTTTGGTGATGTCATTGCCTATTATCCGAAAGACTTCTTTGGATATAAATTGCCATCAAATATCCAAACAAGACAAAGTCAAGAGGACAGGCAAACACAAGATGATTATAGAAGTACTGCACCGAAAGATATTTGGGATACAGAACTGATGAATGGTATTGAATGGCATTTTCCCAAAACCTTTTTTGGTCTTCCATTTCCATCCAAAACTAAAAGACCTAATTGGAGTCCACGCAAGAGTCGTAAGACTAATACTCAAACTCGAGACCAGAGTGAAGCATTTGATCCAACTGGGCTTTGGGATAAAGTGGAGTTAGGAGGTGTTGTTGGCTTTTATCCAAAAGACTTTTTTGGATATAAATTGCCGTCTAATGTCCAAACAAGACACAGTCAAGAGAATAGACAAACACAGACTCAAGATCGGAGTCAAGAATTTGATCCAAATGGCTTATGGAATAAAGAAGAGTTTGGTGGTGTCATTGCTTATTACCCGAAAGACTTCTTTGGATATAAATTGCCGTCAAATGTTCAAACAAGACAAACTCAAAAGCAAAAGGAAAAGCAAAAGCAAGAGGAAAAGCAAACACAAACACAAGATATCGATTTGGATGATACGGGTTATCAAAGCCATACCGACACCAGTAAACGTTATGATCACAAGAAAACAACTTCAACACAAACTCAATATGAAAGACATAGAATTACTAAAGACAGCCCTCAAACAAAATCAAAGGCTATGTATAACCCAAATCGTCCCATTCCTCCCCGTCCTCTCAGTCCTACACTTGAAATACACTACAGAGTGCTTCCAGACTAGTGTCTGTCTGTTTCACACTCGGTATCAAAAATGAGTTACATTTCAAATAAAAATCTTTTCCGGTTTTATCAAAATTAAAATCTCATCACTTGTTTTGTTTGTTTGTTTGCATTTAATAACAAAAATTATTTATTTATTATAATGTTTTTTCCTTCTTTTATATCAAAAATCAAATATAAATTTATTGTTAATATAGAGTAACATAACATATAAGTAGAAGTTATGAGTTTATAAAATACAGGTATGAGACGTGATATTGCATTAATCATAAGGGCATTGTGTCTTCAATTGATTAATAGAAATAATAATTTCATATTTATTAGGCTACAGTTTAATGTAATTATTATTATTATTAAATAGTTTTAAATTAGTAAAAGAATAAATATTTTATAAATTGTTTTAAAGTTATAAATGGATTCAAAATATAAGAAATCGATTTATTTACGTGAAGAATATCACTCTATGAGTCCTCCACACACACCACCGCCTCCTCCACCACCACTCACTGATATCTTCAATCAAATGGATGGACTTAAGTATGAATTTATATATAAATCAGAGATGAAGTATACAACAGGTAAACCATACAAGAAAGTCATTGAAATACCAATGATTAAGTCGGAAATACAACAAACAAAACTACCCATCAGTTCGAGCACTACTGTAATGTCTTATAAACATCTTTCAGGTATTAATTGAAACTGTTTTTGGTTTTTTCAAATGATTTAATTTAGTATTTTTTATTTTATAAGGATTGAAATAAATGAAAAACTTAAATAATTACAGTAAAACTGCAATGATATCTAATTTTATTTATATATTAATCTAATATTAATTTTTCCTATGGGTTGATAATTAACATTATTTGTTTTTATAAAATTATAATTTTTTAGAAAAATAAATTTATTATAATCACTTACCGGTAATATATAAATATTATTTGCACTAATATAAATTAATTATTTACATTTAAATGATTGTATTTTACTCATAATAATTATTTATTAAAATATTGTAAAATCATAAAATGTATTTAAAATATTAATAATAAATATATAGAATATATAAAATAATATATAGAATAAAATAAAAATGCAATTTTTTAGTAACAATTCAACTGAAATGTAATTTTATTTAAATTATAAGTTTCGTTAATTTTTAAAGGAAACTTTGGTATTGTTTCACAAATAATAATAAGACATTTGTTTGTTTCAAAGTAATGATTAATTGAAAATTTTAATTATTTCTGCTCAAAATATCTGTTTAACCAATGAATACTATATTATTAATAATGATTAAATTCATTCATTATAATTTTGACATATGAATGCATAACAATAGTCGTAACCAAATATACTGTGTTTTAGTGTATATATATATATAATTAATAATTAAAATTTAATTATGTTTTAACTTTTAAAATAAAAAACTATATATAAGTTAATATAAGTTACTTGCAATATTACAAACTATTTATTTTTATAACTAATTTATAGCAAAAACAAATTTAATTTAAGTTGAATTTATTGATTTAGATTGAAATACAAATTTTATGTAAATATTTATTATTTAATTAATAGATTATTTGAAAAAAATATTAATTAAAAAACTGGTTTCAATTATTTTATATTGTATTATATTTATATAAAATATAGATGAAACCATAAGTTGACAGAATATTAACTTGGTCATTTGACATATAACTGTAACATTTGTATTGTAAGTGTTTTACATACGATAATACTGTATCTATTTGTGATCATAAAATTGTAACCTAAATAATATAAGTAATATATCTAGTTATTAATTATTTCACTTAATGTTTTAATTGTGATTTTAAGACATATTTAGAATCATTTATTAAATGTTTGAAAAATTAATTTAATTGTGAAAACACATAACAATTCAGAAATTGAGATAAAAGTTTCAACAAAAGGTAACATTTTTTCTGTAAAATTCTTTATGTATTATATTTACCTTATCTTTAAAAGCGTCGCTATAATAATGGTTTTCATTTTTTAAAAAATTTTATTTTTAATATCTTAGTCGTGGTGTGAATCTTGAAAATGTTATTTTTAAAAATATTTAAATTAATGGTCACATTGTATATTGTAAAGCATGGTAAGATCATTAGAGTTACATGTTACTTTATTATTATTAGACAATTGATAGATATATACTACTTTATATACTACTAAAAATAGTAATTGAAATTCATATATTTAAAATACTAAAGTTTTTCTTAAAAATAATTATTAAAGTTATCATCTATGTCTATACATCAATATATTGTAAATCACTCATGTTATGCAAGTTTTAAATACTATTCATATGGTAAAGCTTTGACTATAAATCAAAGCCAATAAAATGATTATATTATACATTGTGTGACAAAAAGTTTGATAAATAGGCGTCATTTTAGTTATAAATGCCTTTTTAGAGCATAAGTCGATAAATTGTAATTATAATACATATTACTATAATTAATAAATATTAAGCAAATGCTGTGCTTTAGAGCGGGCAGTAAATGCTTGAATAGGCGTTGTGTTAATGCATTTCATTAGACTTTAATGAAAGTTTGCATTTCATTGACATATAGCTATAATTTATATTCATTGGTATTTTTTATTAAAATTTTGATCAATTAGCAATTATTCAATAAGTTAATCAATTTCACAAAATAATTTATAAATATTTTATACTTAAGTATTAGACTAAATAACTTATTTTAACTACTTTAAAATATAGTATTAGTACAAGATATACTTATCATTTTTTTGTTAAATTTTTTAATAAAGCTTATTTAAAAAATAACTGTTTATAAATTGTAAATAAGTTTAAATTATTTTTTAAAAAATTTTAATAAAACATTATTTGAAAGGATTTCCGGGACATTAAATAAATTGTGAATGACTTGACAAATATGAAGACATGAGATGTATGTAAAGTTGTAAACAAATTTAAACAAAAAGTAAAGCAAAGAAAATATCAGTCATTTATGATATATTGAACTATAAATATAATGATAACTAATGGTCACACATTATAAAATTGGTTAATGATTTTTAATTTATTTAATAAATGTTACTTATAATATTAGTTTATTTAAAACTATAAATAAAATTAAAAGCATAAAAGATTATATTAATTAATTTTATTATATGGATTAATAATTTAATTTAATATTATTTTTATATACTGTATGTAAGTTAAATTATATAAAAAATATATTGTGGTGATTCATGTTTTGTTAGTTATAAAAATAAGTTGATTTTAACTCAAATTATTTATTTTTTATTTTATTATATAATGTATATATTGGCGTAAGTATGTATAATATTTTGTTTGTCAAAATTTCACAAATAATATTTGCCACAATTTAATTTTTATGATAATTTGTTTTTAAAAATGTATTGATAATAATAATTTTGTTTAATATATTATTTATTGCAATAAATTATATTTGTTTTTACAAATGCTTTTCACGAATAAATAAAGTTAAATAATCGAATATTCAATAATAAAATAAATAATATATAAGCAATGGTCAAAATTAGAAATAAATAATTAATAATTAATTTTAACATAAAATAATTTATTTTCCAAATTCTTTAGTAAATAGATGTAAATAAACGAGTTGTGTGTGACTCGAGATTATATTATTTGATAGATTAGATGATTGCCTGATATGCTTGAGTGCACGCAAATTGTTAATTAAGAAAAGGGAAAAATAATACAATGAATAGATATTAAGAATATTTATATATTATTTAGTATTGGATAGCCATTGCATTACTATATTGTATATACTGCAGAATTTAATTATATAAAAAATATTTTAAAATGTGTTCACTTAAATAGCTATAAAATTTTATTATAAACTTGAATTTCTTATATTATTAAATATTATATGTTTTGTAAATTTTTAAAATTTTAGAAATAAGTTTTCTGTAGTATTATATATACTACAGTGCTTTTATAATATAATATAATGTATACAAATTGTAAATAAAATTAAATTTTCAGACATTTTTATTTGCTATGATTTCAATTTTAGCCGCATTTGACGTAAATTCTTTGATCCGATTATTACTTTGCTTTTAAAAGCATAATAATAATAATAATAATAATGAGACATTTTGTAAAAATTTGTTTTGAATCAATGCTTTTATGCTTTTAAATTAATTTTATAGAAAAACATATGAAACTTTAATTAGAGAATTAGAGATTTAGTTTTGTAATATATTTTAACGACATTTATAAATAATGTTTGTTTATTTTGTTGTTTGATTTGTTGGGAATTTGAAAATTCACTAAAATAATAATGTCTAAAATACAGGTATTTTATGTATGATAATTTATATTGATATATAATTATTACAATAAAATATACACTTTTGCAAAAAATGGTGTCTTATATTTATGGAGTAAATCAATGAGAGGCCACAAGTGATGATCTAAAAATAGCTGTGATGTACCTGAGCTGAGTGCAGTTACCTAAATAGCATCAATAAGTTTGGGCGCTATTTGAGCTTCAAGTGCAAAAAACTGTAATGAGTGAAAATGTTATGTAATAACAAAATAAGATAAAATTGTAATTTCTCATTTATATAAGCATTTTTTCATTGATCGGGCAATAAATACAACCAACAATATACTGTAAAACTAACTATAAATAACTAACACTTCATTTATATAACACAGATATCATCAAATAAACAGTTGGTTATTTAAAAGTAACTCTGTTTCTCAGTGAACCCATGATTTGCAACCTTAACTATAGTTTCGTATAGAGCTAACTATGATAACAATTGATTTATAAAATAAGATCAATAATAACAATGCAAACGTGTTAAATCTGCATCGATATGAATATCTACATATAGTGTACTGTATATAGTGTTAATAATTGTATCAATTGATAGATATTATTGAAGCAATTTTTATATAAGAATATTCATTACATTATAAATGAAATGATCGCCAATTGAAGTGACGAATAGAGTGAAGAAATAAGACACAAATTGCTTAAATATTTTGGTCAATGTTGTCATAGAGATACCCATTGACGTCAACTTACAGGCATTATTGGAGAACAACAGCACCGGTAGACTGAACACAGCAAACATAGCACTGATAGCACTAATACTGCAAACAGAGAGCACTGGGAGACTAATTCAGGCAATGGCTCTGACACTCACTGAGAAGTGAATTGCAATTTGCAAACATAATATGAGATCCAAAGATATTTAATTGTTTGCAATCATCGTTAAATAAAATCTCATTTTAATAAACTTTACATTTTATATCATATAATTCACAGCAATAAATGCAATAATAATAATTAATAATAATTAATTATAAAGATTTATAAATAAATTATTTAAATTGAAAACAAAATATTCTTTAAAAAATTAAAACTTAACAATTAATTTATTACAAAAATTTGCTAAAAGAGCACAAAATGATGTGAACTCTATTTTATAGCAAATCATTAGATATATTAATTCAGAGTCTAACTTATTAACAATAAATTATATAAATATCTATGTTATTTTCATTATAATTATTAAGTAAAATTTATTATAAACATTTTGTAATTTTTATAATAATAAAATTAATATTTATGTACTGTTATCACGCAATGAGAATACATGTAAAACCAGTCAATATTTAATATGGAAAGACAGTCTCTAAAAGCACTATATTATATAACATGTAATATTGATATTTGATATGATATGTTATGATTAGTTAAGCATAAGTAAAAAGACACGACAATTATAAATGTGTCGACACTTCAAAACTAAGAGATCCGCACAATATTTAAGTTAAACTTTTGACAAAAATAAGAGATAATTAATATTCAGTCATAAGAAAAATTTTGCATCTATTATATTATATTATATTGTATAGAATTGTACGGTATAATATTATATTGTATTTAAGTCTAGAAATTTCATTATATTTAATGAGAATAATTACTATTTTATGCTTTAAATGTATGGTTTGCTGTAATAATGTTTTCAAAAAGCAACTTGATCAATTATTCATAAGTCATGTATATGTCATTTAATTTTGGTTCTCTATAAATATTATATATAAAAAGTACTGTATATTACTATTAATAGTATATTTAAACAGATATTAATATATATATATATATATATGTAAATATATATAAATATGTGTATATACAGTATTTTAAAAAATATAAGTATTAAAACGATATATAGTGACAAATAAATTGAAAATAAATTTAGATTTATATAAAAGGAGTAAAATACAAATATTTGTAAACATTTACTGTTGAATTATGTGAGTTACTGTTAAAGTAAAATATATTTAAATAAAAAGTGAAAAATATTTGGAATTTTTATAAGTAAGTGTTTTCAAGTCTAATAAAACCTGTTTTTACAATACAATCGCTTATTTATTCTTTGGTTAAACTTTTCATTTTTGATTTCAATGAATCATTGAATAACTGAGTAAATGAATGAATGAGAAACTTCTTTCTAATGGCTTTGAAATAGATATCATAAACTAAAAAATAGTCTTTTTTGTATACATATGATGTATACAGTAAAATATAGACTACAATATTTATGTGAATACAGTATTTATATTTATGTGATTGATATTTGTGTTTATTTAGATATATTTTTTCAATTCAATAAAATTGTAGTGAACTGACTGTTCACTGGTTGGCAAAACTATTTACAATTCAATGTTAAAGCATATGATTTGATGCGTGAAAATATATTTAATGGACTCACGTATTGTTTGTTCCAAGTTTTGTGCCCTCTATTTGCTCTATAAATAGTAAATAAATCTTTGTCTACATTATGAATATAAGTTTTTTATAACAGATATTTCAACTAAACAAATGTGTTATTAATCTTATGTTGTTTTCCACTCATGAGTTATCAGAAAATGTTATTTTAAAGATTTTAAAGATTTTGTTTTTTGTAATCATCTAATTTAAGATTACTTTTTCATTTTAAGTTTCCATTTATTAAATAATATTCATAAGTAGAAATATGAAAATTCTAAGAGAATTAATGTTATATCAAATAATTACACTTATTTGTAAGTAATAATGTATTATTAAATAATTATAATGACTTACTAAAAAAATTAATAATTTTCTATGACTTTATAAAAATAAACTGATGATTATATTGAAGAAAAGTTCTCTCTTTTTTAAACTTTTATCAATAGATTGACATTAAATTGTTTGCATCTGTCTTTTGATATGTTTTATTGATATGTTTTTATCTAGTAATACACTAACACTAAAATTATTAATTAAATAATTTTAAATATCATAAATAACTAATATTTTTATCAATAATACTAATGACTATTATAATTTTAATTGATTATTGAAAGATTACAAAATAATAGACTATTTTATTAAAATAATTTCGAATTTTTAAATTTTTCTATTACACTTATTTAAAAATGATTATAGAAAAAATATAATTAAAATTCTACAAAAACTAAAATTTATAATAATTTAAATTATATCAATTCTATATAATATGTGTAGTGTATTATAAACTTTGCATATTATGTATTAATTTTTTATACAATATTTTATATAAGAATCTCACAATATAACAAAATATGATTTTTATAAATATTTCTGAAAATTTTTCTCAGGAAAATTTATTAAAATTTATTATTTCACATCTCTATATATTACAATTTAATTTATAGCTTTATTATATTTTTATTATAGTATAATGCAAATATTGTTAACAGTATAAATATATAATATTGAATTTTTAAAATTTAATAAAAAAAATATTGAAACAGAAAAAAGAAAAATTATAAATATATAAAAATTGTTATGTTATTTGTTATTATAATATTTGCCAAAAAATTTTAACTATTAAGTGAAATATTAGAATATATTTTGAATTGTTTTTTAATAATAATAAATTTATAGTATTATAACATTGTTTAATACTGTAAATTTTCTGGTCTATTATTATATAATCATATTATATAATGCATCGATTGTTTCGTGTAAATTGTAAAATATGTCGCGAAATAGATTACTCCAGAGGTTTAGCAGATGTGACCAAACATATTGAGTGAAACTTATTAAACATTTTTATAGAGTTATATATTATATAATATAACACTTTTTACTTTTGATCAATAAATGTATTAAATTATATAATGTTTAGTATTGTTTATAAAAAATATTATTATTTTCATATTATAAAAACTTATTTTCTATAATTAATTTTTATAAAAAGTTATTTATTAAATTTTTTAGTAATAAGTTAAGAATTCTTTTTTTAAACATAGGTTAAAGTTTTAATTTTTAAAATTGTATTAATGTTTGTAACATTAGAAAGATTGTTGTATTTATAATAAAATTTCAAATTATTAATAAATGATTTAAAGTCATTATATTTTCTCATATCATTATTAAGCAAATTATATAAATTTATTATAATTAAAATTAAAATTATCAAACATTTCTATATGTTTATTATGTTTTCTAATATATAGACCATTTTTAGATGTCTAATAAAATTAAAATAACTAAATCAATGGTCTGGTATAGTTTTACATTTAATTTTTTAAAAGTGTTTTAATGCATTAAATTATTTACGTTTATGTAATGTTTTTAAATCTAAAATTTTTAGTCTTTGTTCATAATTTAAGTTTGTTTTTCACATTTATAACAAATATATTTAGTCATAATCTTTGAATGTTTTCAATATTATTATATTATGTTTTGTTTGAAACCCAATATTTAAAAGAATACTCTATTATCGAAAAATATAAGTTTTTTTTATAAAATTTTAACATAGTTTTATAATTACACTTTTTACATATAAATTATAAAAATTTTAATTTTGAAAAAGATTTGTAAATTATATCATTACAAATCTTCAACAATAATTTATTATTATATATTAAGCCTAAATGTTTATGACTAGAAACAGTTTGTATTAATTTTTCATTAATATTATATTGAAAATTAATAATAGATTTTTAAAGATTTAGTTTCATATGTTTTGTAAAACTATCATTTAATGTCAAATCTCTTTCATTACAATAATTACTAAAGTTATTTAAATTGTTTTATATGTTTATAAAATTAGTAAATTATATATTATTTTCAACAAAATTACATCACAACAATATATTATTAAAAATGTATTTATTTGTATTTAATTTAAATATATTTAAGCTAATACATAATACATTCAGTAATAAACAAATTAAAATTTATTATTAATTTATAATTATTGTTTTATTTATAATGAAAAATTAATTCTAATTATAATAAAAAAGTATTAACAATTTCAAATCAAATTGCAAGTTTAAACAAAAATGTAAAAATTGTTTGACTAATAGTTACTTTACAGACAAAACTTTATAAAAAAAATATAATTTTTATGTCTTTATTTAGTAATGTAATGTAGAATTACATCAATAATGTCATCACATTCTATAACATTTACCTCTAATGTCTCACCTTTTCCATAGCATTTGCTGGAAATTAAAACTTTTTACTTAAAATGATAGTTAATTATTTTAAAACTATTTTTTTGTTATTATATTTTAATTGATTTATCAATCGGATGAGTTAACCTTTATTTTAAAACAAATCGCATCAAAATCTGTCAATTATTTTAAGAGGTATTTACATTTTTTTCAGTACCAGATAGTTGTTTTGCTAATAGTATATAAAGTCTGTGACAGAAGGGTGCGAACTGGTTTTTGCTTAATATCTCTATAACTAATTGATCTAGATCAATAAAAATTTTATGAGAAACATGGAATCCTGGGACGTATAACTTAGTATAGTTAGTTTTTATAGATTTCAGCTTATGTAGCTAAGCACCGGTATGTGCCATATCTCTAAAACTATAATAAATAGCTAAATTCTGATAATGTGAATTTAAACTAGGTGAAAATTCATTAGACACGTGTTTCGGTAATTTTTTAAAAAATTAATAAATTTTAAACAAAAAGCAAAAAAATGTAAAATTTATGATATTTTGATATTATCTAGGAAAAAAGTGTCTAGGTATTTTGTTATGAAATTAATCTATTATTATTTGTTATTTTACAAGGAATAATTATTCTATTTACAATTTTTAATTATCATGCTTAGTTTTTGAGATATTAAAGAAAAACATTTTTACTATTATATAATATTTTCTTATAAAATTTTATTAATTATATTTGTTACTAAATTTATATAATGGTAAAAATGTTTTTATTTAATATCTCAAAAACTAAGCATGATAATTAAAAATTGTAAATAGAATAATTATTCCTTGTAAAATAACAAATAATAATAGATTAATTTCATAACAAAATACCTAGACACTTTTTTCCTAGATAATATCAAAATATCATAAATTTTACATTTTTTTGCTTTTTGTTTAAAATTTATTAATTTTTTAAAAAATTACCGAAACACGTGTCTAATGAATTTTCACCTAGTTTAAATTCACATTATCAGAATTTAGCTATTTATTATAGTTTTAGAGATATGGCACATACCGGTGCTTAGCTACATAAGCTGAAATCTATAAAAACTAACTATACTAAGTTATACGTCCCAGGATTCCATGTTTCTCATAAAATTTTTATTGATCTAGATCAATTAGTTATAGAGATATTAAGCAAAAACCAGTTCGCACCCTTCTGTCACAGACTTTATAATACTTAATTATTTGAATGGTATAATAACGTTATAATTGCTTAATAGCTAATTATTTGATTATTTTAATTATCTATATTATATAAACTACTAATATAAACGTTTTATTAAACAATATTATGCTTACAAATAATAAATAATATATTGAAAATATCATCACTAATTATTATTGATTTATTTTTAACTAATACTCTTATATAATTTTTTCAATTATAAATTAATTTTAATATTAACTATCTAACAATTTTAATAATTAAAATAATTAATAAATTATCATTAATATATCATTTAACAATTGATTATTTGATTATATTAATCACTTTCCGTGATATCTAATAAAATGTTTGACTATAATATCTGATGAGAATATTATACAGTATTTAACATGTATTTATAATAAGTGTCAAATCATGTATCAAATAATCATAGTTTATAATAAATTTATAAATTGTAATTATTTTAAAAACTTAAATATACAATTAAACAATAAGGCAATACTTGTTTTAATAAGAGATTTAGTTTATATACAGTATATGTAAATATAAGTAATCATTTCCTTATTTTGTATTTTTAAGTATAAGTTATATCAAGTAACCGAGTGCTCAAATTTATTATTTTAAAAAGTTGAAATAAACAATTTTTCCATAATAATAGTGTTTAATTTTAATTTAATCTATACATTATAAAAATATTTAGGCTAACTTTATCATTTGTTTAATGATAGAATTATATTTTTTTATTATATTATTGAAAACTTATATTTTGTTTATAAATATTTATATCATTATAATGAATATAAAATTAATAAGAATATAGTTTTTTAAAAATATATTAGTTTTTGATAAATTGTAATAAATTCAGATTATTTTTAAATGTTATATTATATATTACAATAAATTTCAATACATACGTATAAAAGATAAACAACATTCAACTAACAATACATATCAGTAATGTTAGGAATTGCAAAAATATAATAATAATAATAACTGTATGATTACTTATGATACATATATGGACAAAAAATGCACATTTCTTATTGTTATATACTCTTATGAATGATGATAATGTTAAATAATCATATTTATAAATACATCATACATTTTAATCATTTAACGCGATAACTAAAATTATCGCAAATATAAACTATTATTTACATATTATATTTGTTATTTTTATTTACAAATAAATCATAATATCATTGTTATAATTTATCATTAACTTCTAAAAGGAGTACAAATCTGAATTCTATACTGAATTCTATATTTGTGTCCGTAAATCCATTTTATAATTTGAAATTTTGACTTCAGATTTGGATAAAACATAAAAATAAGATATAGAGGATGAGCATCAAAATTGTCATATTTATTTAGGATAGGAATGGCGGCCAAAATTAAAATAAATATTTAAAAGTTTAGATTTAGATAAAACATTAAAAAGTAATATTAATTGTTATTAAAAAAGTTTTGTTCTATATCTTAGTCATTTAATACCTTACATGATTTGACACATATATTATTGTTCATTATTAGTGTAATGTAATTAAAAAAGTTATAATATTAAAGAATATTAAAACTTTTATATCATAAATTTATATACAATATTACATGATTTAATAAATCAATTTATATGGAGTTCGTCTGATAATGCTTTCTAGCATTCTCTGCTGGTTTTAATATAAATTGATTTAATGTATTAATTTGCACCATGGTAAATTAGAACTACACAAGAAAGTAAAATCAGTGAAAAATTATTATAAAAATTAAGTTTAAATATCGTTATTACACTAATTTTCTGTAAACTTAGAAATTTTTAGGTTAAATATCAATCAACTATATATTTTTCCTGTCAATGAATTAAATAAATTTAGTTATTTTTAACCAAATCAGATATTATTATATATTCTATGTCAATTTAAACTCCTAATTTAATTTAATATATTATACATTTCTTTATATATTAACTTTATATTAACTATTTATTAATTTTTTTATTTTTAAAACTTTTATTATATCAAGATTCTCGACATTGTTTTAGTTTCTAATTTATTTGTTATTAATGAAAGCTCTCAATTTTTTATAATGTAATAAAAAGTTGTTTTAACAAGTTTTGTAGAAATTTTATATAAATAATAATAATAATTATTATTATATTTTTTAAATATTTATTTTAAAAAAGTTATCAGTTAAATATAATAGATTTTATTTAAAAAAGAAATATACTGTAGTATATAAACAAAAATAATATTATATGAATTATTAACAAAAATCGAGTCTTTTGTATTTTATTAGTTGTATGAATTGCATTAAATATAATTATGTAATGATTTTTGTTTATACATGTATTTTTAGTAAAAATATTTATTACATATACATGTAGTATAAAAATTTGAAAATAATTTTTTACTTGTTTAGAAAATTTTTCATATTTTTAGGAAAATATTATTAGAATAACACTAGTAAATATTGAATTATTTTTAATAATTATATTTTCAAGTACTTAAATAATAAATTAATATTCTAGCTAAATGTAAATTAAGAGATTGACTATTTTTATATTTAATTAGTTATTTATTAAATTATATAAAGGTTTAGTTAAAGGAATCAAAGTTAATTATAAAATTTTGTATAATTTAAACTAATTATTTTAAAAAATGTTATTATAAATTTATAATAAATGTAATAATGTTAATTGTAAAAATTTATTTAAATTGCAAATCTGCATAAATCATTTTGTGTTTGATATACTGTTTTTTAAGTAATAAAATCCAATTTGAATGAATGCATAGATATGTACATTGAATATATCATTATTTATTATTTAATATACATTATGTGAAACAGTAGTCTGAAAATGTATTACATGGAAGTGCTCTTTAAGGGCTGCCGTTTGAAAACATATTGAAAACTTCAAGTGAAACGGTTGTATAGTTTTTACTATACAGTACAGTATATTACCGAAACTGTCGATAAAATTTTCTATTATTAGAAAAGTTTGCTTTTATATCTAATCATATAAATCTATAGCATAAAATTTATTGTGTGTTTTATAGATATATTGTTTTTGATTTATATTAGATCTGAATGTACAACCAGAGGCTGACAGAGAATTAGATATAAATATATAAAACGTAGAAATTTTTATTTTACTGTCAATAAAATTGATTAATTGTTAGGTCAGAAGTTTAAATGAAGTATACACTACTCTAATGTTATATTTGTTTTTTACATTAATATTATATAAAGTATATAAAATGTGCTATACTTTGCAAATATGACACTTATTTACAAGACTAAACGTACAATACTTAGACACTTGGCATTTGTATTAATATTATTATGAATAATATGCACATAAATGTTAATTATATGCTATTTACCTTTAATTTAGTGATCTATCAATTGCTTATGTATTTCACACCTTTGTTTTGCATTATGTAAGCATATAATGTTAATTTATTAAATATTGTATTCAATATATGAGTACTCCAGTGATGTTTCAGTTATTTGTGTTTCAAATCACAATATCTCGTGTTTTGGTTATTAATCGATTGAAAATTGCACGCAATTTGTATTTCAAATGATTTGTTTGCCTTTTAAAAACATATCTCAATCTATATTACACTATATTATCGATGAGTGAGAATATCTGTTATTTTTTGTTGTTGTTTTCAAAACATATTTGTATAACAAAATATTAATATAAAAATCAATACATTTATAATTAGAATTCTATGTTTTTTATATAAAAAATAACTTATTATAAGCTTAAAAGTTAATTTTATTTTTATTATAAAATTTAGGATTATATAGTATTATAATATAATTTATATTACATAATAACTCAAGTTTAATTTAATTATTTATTTTATTTGTATAATACTTGTATTACATTATTGAAAATTTTGATACATTCAATTTAAATATTTTTAAAACTATGTATTATTATGCAAATATATCTGCAATTGATATCTATAATAATAATAATTCATTAAATATTTTCAATAAAATATTGTATTATTGCAAAAGATGTTAATATGTTAAATAGTAATCACTTGTTATAGATTATTGATGTCTCAAACATGATGGAGAAAACATAGAAAGCTATTTATATTTAATATTTTAGGCAAACCTAATGCTAAGAAATAGTATGAAACAATGATTTTATAAAAGAGGGCATAATTTTTCATCTTTAAGAGTATTGTATAAATCATTATTCTTGAACTGAAAGGCGTCTTATATTAAAACAAATCTTCATATTTTATTTCAATATATGTTTTATAATTTATTATTTTATGTTGTTTTTGTTTTTGAATATAACTTAAAATGAAAACCTATTGAATATGGCTATCAATTGCCATCAATGGCCAACCTTTTGGTTGACCTCAAAGACATGAATGACTGACTGGTTGACTGACTTATGATGAGATATACCGTACAATGCATGAAATCTTAAGATTTAATAATAAATGACAGAAATTTGAAAAAATGCAAAATACAAGACAAGACATGAAGAGCTGACAATAATTTTGAGTTTTTTATCACAAAATATCTGATGACTATGAGCTCCCAGTGCTCGTAGTCATAGATACAATGTCTTACGTCATATACACATACAGACACAGTGAGATCTGTAGCACCCGACACATACCATTTGGATACTAACTGTGCTGAGAGAGCACACACACACTGACACAGAGCTCACACACATAGCCATACAAACATTGGATGCGATATATTGTATGAAAGCATTGAGAGATAGAGAAATTGTTGAACGCTTTCCAACTTTTTGCTTATTTTGAGATATGAACTGCCGTTCAGTCAACACAAACACTATTCATGTAGTGAAGTAGTGAAGTAGTGAATTAGTGAACAGTTCTCAAGCACTGGTAGTTCATAGTTGATAAACACACCGACAAATTATTTTTAATAATAATAATTTACACCATTTCCCGGTTACCGGTGGTAACCAATAAAAAAGTACATCTGATAATAACAAACAAGTGGTTCGGCGGCCAATATGGCGTCAGTGGCCGCTTGGCTGCCATTTGCAAGAGCGGCCGCTATTGGCTGGGTTCCCATTGCCAACAATCCATTACCGGCGCCACCCATTTCCCGTCAGTCCCGAAAACGTGAAGACGAAAAGTTTATTATAAATGTGAGCGGAAGACGGTTTGAGACCTGGAGGAATACCGTCGAAAAATACCCGGACACTCTTCTCGGATCAAATGAAAGAGAGTTCTTTTATGATGAAGACTCTAAGGAATACTTCTTTGACAGAGATCCAGATATTTTTCGACATATTTTAAATTATTACCGCACAGGAAAACTACATTATCCTAAACATGAATGTCTAATGTCTTACGATGAAGAACTTGCTTTCTTTGGTATAATACCTGATGTTATCGGCGATTGTTGTTATGAGGACTATAGAGACCGGAAACGAGAAAACGCCGAAAGAATGCTTGACGACAGACTATCGGACAATGAGAATCAAAAGGACGCACCAAAGGGAACAATACGGCAACAGATGTGGAGGGCCTTCGAGAACCCGCACACCTCGACAGCCGCTCTCGTCTTTTACTATGTGACCGGATTTTTCATAGCAGTGTCAGTCGTGGCCAATGTTGTTGAGACAGTTCCCTGTACTCATAAAGATGGTAATCCCGACAATAAAATATCGTGTGGCGATACCTTTAAAGTTGCGTTCTTCTGTTTGGACACGGCTTGTGTTATGATCTTTACGGCTGAATATCTTTTACGTCTTTATGCGGCGCCCTTTCGCTGCAAATTTATGCGCTCAGTTATGTCCGTCATCGATGTGGTTGCTATAATGCCCTATTATATCGGACTATTTATCAAAGACAATGATGACGTGTCCGGTGCTTTTGTCACCTTAAGAGTGTTCCGAGTATTCCGTATTTTCAAGTTTTCCCGTCACTCACAGGGCCTCCGTATACTAGGATATACCCTAAAGAGCTGTGCCTCAGAGTTAGGCTTTTTGGTGTTTTCGCTGGCGATGGCTATTATTATCTTCGCCACAGTTATGTTTTACGCCGAGAAAAATGTCTTCGGAACCACTTTCACCAGCATTCCGGCCGCTTTCTGGTATACCATCGTCACAATGACTACTTTAGGGTAAGTCATGTCTCACATGTTTTTCAACTCTTGTAATCATTATTACCATTATTTATATTATGATTAGTTAATATATTAGTTTTAGTTAATATTTTTATATGCGCTATAATATTGCCAATAAAATAAAATAATTTAAAACGATAATAATGCCAATTATCTCTCAATTAATATTTAATAAACAAGTTTATATCTTTTTTGTTTAATTTAGTTATTTACCGAAACTAACATATTTGAGAACTTTATATATGTATTTATAAGTGTATATACAATATTAGACATTAAATATCTATTTAGGGAATCATAAATATAACAAAACTACATTAATATTGACAAAATATCCTAAATTATTGACAATTTATTGAGTCATTCATACATTGTTTACATGTTTTCCTTTTGTTGCACTCATATTATTGATGTGTTGAAAGACATTTCATAGTGATAGACATGAAACTTCATATAGACATTGATATTACAATGTTTTAATTTATCAATTATAATATTTCAATTTCAACCATGCTTGTTTTTATAAATTATTATGTAAAAACTATAATAAAAATTATTTTTATGTTTAACAAAAAAAAATATTTTTCAAATTTAATTATTTGAGATTAAATGACATGAATTTTATAACTCGTGATATTTGAATACGTAATTGTATTTTACATATTTTGCAATTTAAGCACATTTTGATTTTATTTAAATATCATTTGAATATTACTATTATTATTATTATTATTATTATTATTACTAATGCTTATGTTTCGTGAAAAATATAAATTACAGTTATATTTATTTAAAATATCATAATAAATACTATAAAATAAAGCTTAATACAGTTTATTGAATTTGTTAAAATTATTTTTAAAAGCAAAAACAATTGATATAAATTATATTGTTTGCTATGGATTTACACAATTTTTAAAGACAGTAAACATTATCTATGTTTAATCGGATTAATTTATAAGAAATATGATCGCAATTCTCTTATTCTTAGGAAAACACAAATCATATTTTACAGAATATTCTTTACTAAAACATATCAATATTGTATGGAATATATTGTATGTCAAGAATTTAACTCTTGAATCTTTGGCTTTAAAACGTGAAAAATGACTTTAAATGTGAGCTATTTTTACGCGAAAAGCTAAACACATTTTTAGTTTCATTTGGTTATTGTATGTATTATACAGTTTGTGTGTATAAGAGATGGCACGTAACACACAAATATTTTATGTCTCATTCAATCATATAATATCATTATAATATATAGATATTAGTAACTGAATTCATTCAAAAGTGTAGATATATTTATTAAAATATAAAATAAGTTAAAAATATATACATATTTTTTATTGACGTTTATATTATAAATGTGTATAATTTATCAACGAAGATATATAATTAATAACATGTAAACTATGTTTATTTTATTTAAAAATACTATTTTAAAAGACCTTAAAAACGATGTTTTTTTGGTTCCATAATAATAATGTGAATATAAATATAGTGTACGTATAATACTTTATATTGTTTAATATACTGCACTGTAATTTTAGGTTTGTTATCAATATAACATTTACTTTTATAACAAACTAGTGATAGTACTGTTGTATATAAAATATAAAAAGATTATAAACCAACAAATATTTTAATACTTAAAAAAATTTTAATATTAAGTTCTTTGACTCGAGTATTATATTGTAACATATATACAGTTTATATAATAAATTAAATCACGAGTGAATTATATTTGTCACATAATAAAAATAATGGCATTTTATGCACTCTTATATTATTAGTTTATAATTATACTCTATATTCATATTATATAATATATTGTATATATTTAAACATTAATCCATTTAAAACACTTTCTGTCATCGATAAAACTATTGATTGCATGACTAAAGAAACACATAGTGTGTATGTTTAATATAGTATGTATTGTACATATTGTGTGTGTTTATCAAAATTGTTATATAATATTTGTTATTTAACACATATATGGTGTGCTAGATATGCCATATGTACGCATTTTTTATATATATTAAAGATAGCATATATGTACTTAATAGACCTCTCTCTCTCTCTCTCTCTCTCTCTCTCTCTCTCTCTCTCTCTCTCTCTCTCTCTCTCTCTTGTGTGTGTGTGTTTGTTATGCAATATACAGTATAATATTATAAAAATTTTTATAATAAACACCGTATATAATGTATTTGTTTTTAAGATATACAATGCTTAATTAAATTAAATAGTTTTTAGTTAACAAATTTATGATATTAACGATTTTAACTTAATGTCTATAAATATATTTTAAGTTATATGTTTAATAGACTACAGTATATTTTTATTGTATTGATTATGATCTACTTTAATATCATACTTTTATAATAACAATTTTACTATAAATATCCAAATGTTTTTATGTGTATTAATAAAATCAAAAACAGTATAACATATAAAATATTGTTATAAGAATTCAAATAAAAATGTCTTCCTTTAGTATGTTTTATTAATTTTTGTTTACTTCAATAAGCATATAATATAATTATGAAAAAATATTTTTTAAAAAGTTTTGCTTTTGAAATTATATATTAAGTGTATGGTATCAAAATTTGAGAGAAAGAAAGAAAGAAAGAGAGTAAGAGTGAAAAGAGTGATAAATTACTTTTACTTATGGTATTCACAGTCTTAAGTTACACTCTGATACTGTGTTTTAATCAAATGGATCAACCATTTTATGGTCTCTTATTTCTAATTAAAGCTAAATTTATCCTCTCTCTCTCTCTCTCTCTCTCTCTCTCTCTCTCTCTCTCTCTCTCTCTCTCTCTCTCTCTCTCTTAACATTCTAACTCTTAATCTGATATAATATAATATTTTAGTAAAGAAAGGATATAACACATATAAGAGAGTCGTTGGAATTATGATAAGGTTTTCACACATTATTTTTGTTGTTTTGGGACTAAAACTTTTTTCATGTCATAAATTTACGAGATTTACACACAAAACGATGCTTTTATTGAGAGTTTATATTTCATACACTAACACATACTGTAATACAATGTACACATAAACATACAGTTATAGATATTACTTACAAATCATAAATATACCTTATGTTTGTACATTGAAATAAATAATAACTAAATGAGAAAAAAGTCCGGAAATGAAAATCGGAAATTAAGGTATAGTTAAACACTTAAGATTATAGAAATGCTAAACAACTTATAATTGTCTTATTATAAAACACACCTAACAGACGTCCATACATTTTTTTATTATAATTAAAAAACAATGACAAAAACGTAGACCATTTGTTATGTAAATCTTATAAGTTATAAAACTTTTAAAATGTATTTTTGTGTAATCATTTTATAATTTTATATTAATTAAATGATAAAACATTTATTTTTGGACATTTAATTAAATATTAATATAATTTTATTTTTTTATTATATAAGCTTGAGTATCAATAAATATTTAATAATATTGTCGAGTAAACAATAAAATTATAATTTTTTAAATAATTAGTTTTAATAAGTTTTACATTTAGCTATATTTTAAATATTTTTTTTGTTTATTTATTATTTTATTGATTCTCTCTTTCTTTCTTTCTCTCTCTCTATTTGTTTGTTTGTTTCTTTTTTTCTTATTCACTCACTCACTCACTCACTCACTCACTCATTCATTCATTTACTCATTTGTTCATATAATATATCTAATGTTTTTATCAGATTATTTTAAATAAATATTTTAGATATGAGAATATTTAATATAATTTTAAAATATTATTATAAATGTATTATATAAGCTTTGCTTTAGATTTACAGTTGAGTGAACTTAAACATTGAATTTATCAAATAATTTCAATTATTGAAATTGTTAAGCCGTTCTCTTGTCTAACAATAGACTTATTTTTATAATTATATCATTAAATGTAATATAAAGTTATAATAAAAATAATAATATAAAATATTGATTAGACATTAATATTTCAATATATCTTCAATAATTCAATAATTTATAAAATAATTCAAATTTTCATAAACAAAAACATTTTAAGAATATTTATATTTTACAAATTATATATTAATAATAATATATATTATAATATATTATAGTAATATTAAAATTTTAAAATATAGAATATTGTAATTAAGTAAATAGTTTTTATTCTTAATTATTAAGATTATTTCTATCAATATATAAATAAATTTGTTTTTCAGAATTTAATACTATCGTTAGTAATTTATCTGAACTTTTGACATTTTTGAAATTTATAAAATAAGTAAATTTTTATATTAAATATTAAATAATATAAATATAACAACTCAAATATTAATAAATGTGACCGAGTATGAAGTGCTAAGCACAGGGATATTGTTTAAATTTGTTTGCAAATAAATCTCATATTTAAAATATTTTATCACTTTATTGCTTTTTAGGTCTTTATTTATTTTAAAGTTTTATTCTTTATATGTGTTAATTTAGCTATAAATTATCTATTTGTTTATATAATTAATTAATTTCGCATTTGATTATAGTGAAATAAATAAATTTTTATAGTATAAGATTTAATAAAAATAACAACAACAAAACTAATATAAGACACAAAAAACACTAAAACAGCAATAAAACGTTTTTAACTTATAATATTTTAGAACTTTAACAGTTAGGAGTAAACAATAAAATCATAATATTTAATTTGATTTAATAAAATTTTTAAAAATAAAAAAGTTTTAAAAATGTAAAATATATAAATAATTTTTATAAGTACAGTATATATATATACTATAAATATTATATTATTATAGATTAGTTTCAACTAAAGTACTCGTAGAGTTCATTTAAAATAATAATTTAAAATAATATTTAAAAAGGTTAATTAAAAAATTAATTATAAAACAATAAAAAACAAAATAGATATCATTATATTAAATAAAAATAATTATTCACTATTATAGATATAAAAATAATACAAATGTTATAAAATAATTAAATTTAAGCTAATTAAATATTAAAATTATAATAAACAAATTATTATTACAAAATACTATATATATTAAAAAACAAATCTAATGTAATAAAATAAAATATAAAATTATTGCATATAAATTTATATGTTATTAAATTAATTATATATTTAATATTAATTTCTAATGTGTTATTAATGTATATTTTATAAACTAGATCAATTGCTTTAATTTTTAAAAATGTAAAATTAGTTTTTAGTGATAATTTGTGAAGATTTTTATTATAACAGAAAATATTTAAATTGAATATATAATTAAAAATATATTTTTAATATATTGATTTGTTTTTACTCTATATTTTATATGAATGGTTAATTTATTTAATAGACACAAATATGCTTTACATAATTAATTTTAGACATTTTTATAAAAAATTATTATTATTTATATGATATAAAATGATCTGATGGTCACTATCATAGTTAATAAAAAACAATTCAATTATTTAAATATGTTTATAATTTTATTTTGATAGAAATTTCGAATTTTTTGATTTTAATTATTTAGTAAAATATCAAAATGGGTTTTAAAAAATATACAATGAATGTTAATAAAAATGCAATATGTATAATAATGTATAACGTATAATACATAAAATATGTATAACGTTTTATTTATAATGTTATAAATTGTGTATAAATTAAATTAAAATGAACACAAATACCACATAAATAATAAATACAATATTTTTATGGATAATGTATTACATATATGGAAGCAAATGTTATCTCATTTCTTACAAATATACAGTAAAATTCTTAAAAATATTTTTCATATAAATTAATAGAAAAGTAATTGACAACGAATTGAGTTTTGTTTATAAATACTTTAAATGTTTTTTTTAGTTGCCATAACTCATCTCTCTCTCTCTCTCTCTCTCTCTCTCTCTCTCTCTACTGTGTGTCTGTCTGTTTGCCTATCTATCTATGTGTATGTGTGACACAATCATATAGTGACTCATTGAAGACATCATACAAACACTTAGTGCTTGAAGTGAATCAATAATTTCTAGAACCCGACAATTCATTAGAGATGGCATAAAGCGAGACTCAGCACTAGTAGTACAACACACCGACACAACAAATCAGTGCACCACAAGCATAGGCTTTACTAAACACAAGTATACTGTTTGTATGTTTGAGAAAACTCTTATGCCGTACGCCTCAAGTATTTTATTTTCATATCATTTGATATATGAGAGACAACACTAAGAAGCGAACAAAATTTTAATCATTTATTTCTCTATTTTTTGCAATTTTTTGCTTTTCTTTTGTTTTACGATTAATACAGTTAATTGTTAATACAATTAATATTATTTATTTTTATTAACAACTAAGGTT
Organism: Oppia nitens; assembly: GCF_028296485.1. Classification (NCBI taxonomy): domain Eukaryota; kingdom Metazoa; phylum Arthropoda; class Arachnida; order Sarcoptiformes; family Oppiidae; genus Oppia; species Oppia nitens. The sequence continues at coordinate 3,998,980 of NW_026533243.1, forward strand.
TATAAATAAATGTTACATACGTTAGATCTTTATATAATATTGTATATTATACAATATATTATTATAGTTTGTACATAAATATACGATAATGAATATAATTATTAGATATAAAATAATATATTTAAAATGTAAATTTTCATTTAATTATATTTTGACATTATATGTTTTTATAACATGTTTTACGAGCTATGAATTTGTTTTTTAAAAAATAATAATTTATACAATGTTTTAAATATAATTCAATAAAATATTACAATTTGGTGCAAAAGTTGTATAAAAGATAAAATGTGAAAATATACAAAAAGAAAATATTCAGTAAATTATACTATTTATTACAGAAAAGTTATTGAATAGCGAAATGTGTTTTAATCAAGTTTTAGTTGCAATAGTTATGAGCAAAAAGAGTTTATAATAAAATTGAAATAACATTTTTTCAATTTCTTCAAATATCTTTTATATTATTGTTTTCATATTAAGTTTTCAATCAAATTGCATTACTTTTTTACCTATAATATACTGTATGCTAGTGTTGTTATTTTTGTATCTTGTGATTTAATTTGATTTTTGTTTTTATATCCATGTATTATATTAGACTAAATTTCAGGGCATAACCACTGGTATATAAAAAAATATATTTATATAGTATAACTTGCGATTTTCAACATATATGCTATCAACAAAAAACTATCAAAAAACAGTGGATTTGTTTGTTTCCCACAATATCTTATATATTTATATTTAGTATGTCTTTTGATTGGTTAGGAACCAAATAACAACAATAACAACAACACAATGGATCACACAATCAATTGTATGGACATAGGATATCATCGATTTCCGATTCAATGTCTGTCCAATACATTTATAGTTGTCATCTAAAAAATAATTTTATTAAACATGACATTACTTTATATATATAATGATATACTGTATATATATTTAATAGAAATGTTTTTGTGAGAACTCTTTTACTGTATTTTCTATTGAAATATGGTTTTTGTGTTTTTAAGATAAACACTATTTGTTTAAATTCTAAAATTATTATTAAATAGTGTCGGTGTATAAAATAAATATTTGCAAAATATTAATAATTTTATTTAAATAAATATTTATTATAAAATATGTACCAAAAATAAATTTTATTTGACAAAAACTAGTTATAATTAAAAATATTCTACTTATAATATCTTTTAAAAGCAAAACAATTATATATAAAATAGAATTATCTATTTATATTATTCAGTTTATATATACAGTATATATCAATTTTAAATACAAATAAGATATAAATTTTTTTTGGCATTTTGTAAATATTTGACAGCTTTAGAATATATTTAAAATTATATTAACTAAAAAATAATAATAAATTGATGACAAAACTATAAGATATTGTATAACTATACTAAATAAAAAATATATATCTAAATCACATAATGTGATATTAAGACAAATAGGAAATTTATAAATTCTATAGGTTTAATAAAATATTGAGATTTACTCAGTAAGTTAGTTCATGTAGTGTATGTATGTATGTATGTATGTGTGTGTGTGTGTGTGTGTGTGTGTGTGTGTGTGTGTGTGTGTGTGTGTGTGTGTGTGTGTGTGTGTGTGTGTGTGTGTGTGTGTGTGTAATCGGAAGCAAATTTTGAAAACTGGTTCAAATAGATAAGTAAGACATGTCTGTCATAAAAGCATATATAAGTATTAGTAAAGTTTAAAATTGTTTGTCACTTGATTTTGTCGACCAATAACACTACTACTGTAGTCGTCTTTTTGATTATTATATACTGTAAGAGTGCAGTATATGTTATACAATAATACTGAGACTAAATCTATGGATAATAGATAAAGACTGAAAACAAAAACTTAATAATATAGCAAATATTTTATAAGTCAAACAAAGATATAAAATCAAAATGAAAGAGAAATAATACAAACATCACATACACACACATAGAAAGAAAGAGATAGTTGTTACTAAAATAATTGTATGTTTGTAATTGAAATATATTGTTTATTAATATTAAAAATAGAAATATATAAAAATTAATAAAATTATAATAAATTAAAATAATTGTGATTATTGCAAACAAAAATTTTGAAACAAAAATTAGCATAGTACATAGTTAGCATAGTCATATAAATTTACATTATACTGTATTTGGAATATAAATATATATAAATTTATTTATTTATTTATCGTTTAGTTGTTTTTGACTTCATTTAGTGATCACTAAGAAAATAATTTTATTTATTTAATATAATATATTTGTGTAGACAAATATTATTAACAGTTTATGATTTTAAAAAATCTAGTATTGATATATTATACAAATTAATTACTTTATAGCTTTTATGAAGCTGTCTCAGATTTTTAAAATCAATTTATTTATTATAAAATAAGATTTAATTGTTATTGATTTGTTTGATTTATAAGAAAAATTAATTTATAAATAATTTATGACTTCAAAAGTAATAATGAAAATATCTACTAAAAATAGAAATTTATATGTATAATATTTTAAGAAATTTTATTGACAAAAATAATTTTAATTGCATATTAATACTTTTATGTTCTGCAATCTTATATTATATTTATATTATAATGCCTTATAAATATCAATTGCTTATTTATAAAAACACAAATTTAATTACTTATTATACTGTATCTAAATGTTACATAAGAGCAAATGGTATTCAATATCATTTAAAGTTTGAATAATCATTTACGTTGATTTTATTTTTAAATAATTATATAAAAAAATTTAAGTTAAGTATTATAAAAGTAATTAAAGTTAAAAAATTGTTTATTTCATTTAAAAAACAACAATAAAGTTTAAGATATTAGTTTAGTATATCGTATAGAAATATATATAATTTGTTGTATTAAACTAATGTATAAAACATACTGTACTGTATGAGCATTTCATTAATACATCTTTTATTTAAACTTAATCTAAATTACTCAAAATAAATAAATAAATTTATTCTTTATTAATGTTTATAAATTGAAATACTTGATAAAATTTATAATTTAATATATTTTGATTTATTATATTATCGTTTTATTATTCATAGTGTTATAAACACAATATATGATAAATACATATAATTTTTAATAATTATGATGACTGCTTACAAAAAGTGTAAAACTATTGCAATAAATTCTACAGAAGTGTTATATACATATCAATATTTGAAACAAATAATGAATATTTATATAATTTGCATTATTTAATTTAATCATTTACCAAAAAATAAAAATATTTATCTATAAGAACTTTATTTCATAAATAATAATTATTATTATTTCATATTCAAAAGATAAAAATATTAAAAAAAAGTATTATACATTTACATTTTAATTTAAGATAACAAATTAAAGATTAAGCTATTTTTTAAAAACTGTAAATCAAGTGAAAGATTAAAGTATAAAATAAATGCAATTTTCATTAGTTAATTCAAACTATAAATTTATATATTATTAATGGTTTGGAGAAATCCTTAATAAATACATAGTGTCTTATAATGTGATGGATAAGCGCGCAAACAATCCATTCACTAATTATTTAACGATAATATATTTAAGAAATGAATTACAATTCAATTGCATAAAATAATTGTGACATTTACTCAATTCAGGTTATAAATCAATTAGTTTATAATTAAAAAATGATTTTGTTTTTATTAAAAAATATATAATAATATTTTATAATATTTTAATATATAAATAATTGTTTGAAACAATACTAAAGCAACAGTATTTAATGGCCAGAAATTAATAATCATTTTTTGTTTAAGATATCAACAAATAAGTAGCCGTTTATCTGAATATTGTTTTTCATTTATTTTTGTATTTATATATAAATTCTTATTAAACTAATGATGTCTTAATGATCTCTTAAAATAAAGTGCAAATCATCCCATTGTGCAAATCAAACAACAAAGTACAGTCTAATTGTGAAAATCAAATAACTATTTTATTACATTAAATATGTTATAATAAAAAAATATCAACAAAATTATATTTTCCAATTTATTATTTTATTTTTTGTTTTTTATATAGTATGTTGATGAATATCACTCAAATAATATTATTTTTTAGTTTATAAATCTATTCACTCAAAATTGTCCATTTAAAAGTTATATTTATATTTGTTTTAAAAACTATCATTTAAATTAATTTTTAATATATTATATAAAAGTCTATATTATAAAAATATTTAATACAACTAACATATTACTGTATTTTAAATAACTCTGAGCTCAAACTGCAATGTTTTTACTTAAATATAACCAATTTATCTATTTTTATAAATTTATCAGTAGTTGTGTAAATATCATAAAAACTGATATATTTTCTAAAAAAATTAAAACTACAATAAATATGAATAAATAATGATTTGAGAAAATAATACATTAAGTTAAGAAAAAGTATGCAAAAATGTTTTACAAATTTATTATTATAGTTTATCATATATTTTTAGATATATTTTATAGTACAGCCCTTAACTATTTGATATGACTAAAGTTGGCAAAAAAAAGAAATTTCTATCTATGGGATGCCCATGGTTAATTTCATTGTCTAGATATTTGTTATCTTATAATAAGACATTATAATTACAAATAATAACTAAAAATATAGTTGAATTATGACTATTTTATAAAAACAATAATTATAATTAGATAATTATATTAATTTAATATATAAGGATCCCATTTGTAGTGTACAGTATATCAATCTCATGTATCATTAATATGTAGTGTAAATACAGTAATGCAGTACAATGGCTATAGCCTATAGATATGGGGATCACATAGTATATATTTAATAAAGTAAATTTTATATAAAAATATATTTCTGATAAATCTACTAGAAATTTTCTCAAGGAAATTTCTATTTGCTCATCTCTAGATGTGACAAATGTTTATATTGTTTACTATTTTTGTGTATCTTTTGTTTTCACCTTATTTTTCAACTCAAATAAACTTCGTATTTGAATAATATTTATCATAAAAAGTGAACCAATTGACTAATTTTAATAAATGCTTTAAATGAAATATTAAGTTAAAAAATTTTGTGCATTTATTATATTTTAGTAAATTATTGTAAATCACTATTTATTTATGTTTATACATAAATATAAGTTATTTTAGTAGTAATAGTAAAATGTTTATCAAATAGTGATGAGAAAGCAATATTATAAACATCTATCACTGATATGAGTTCAAAGACATTCAAACACTATTGAAATGAAATTTATGTTTGACTTCAAGACATTCACAATTATTTCTAACTATATCTATATATAAATATACAGATATACTAATACTTATAGACACTATAAATACTATATATATATATATATATATATATATATATATTTATTGAATTCTTTGCTGAATCGACTCTATTAGAAATGTTGAGAAATAAAAATAAATTACTTTTAGCTAATATATAGTCTGTTGTCCACAAATCAGATCATATTTCTTATTTTCACTCAATTTATATCTCTTTTTCTTTGTCTTTGTCTTTAATTGTCTTATTCTTCTATTAACTGTTAGTCATCACAGATGTGATCATCAATTTGTCAATCAAATCAATTTATTATTTTCAACTATAATCAGTATTTTTTCATTTAAAACAACTGCACATATTTACACATAAAACTTTGTGATAACTTCCACACATTTGTCCACTTATGCAATAATAGTGTCATCACTCTTAACTCGTTAACCACTTAGTAAAAAATGATATAAAAGTGAAATGTTATGTAAAAAAAATTATATAATACAACATAATATTTTGAAGTAACTTATGTTTCATTATTATACCTCCGAGTTATATCTTAAATAACTTTAATTTTGACAAAAAGTAAACTTGGAGATAATTTAACAATACAGTATATTATAAGTTTTAATCTATATGTTTTACTTTATAATTTTATTCATATGATTTATTATAAATGTGTATCTAAATATAAAATTACATAATTAATAATATTATAAGTATCAAACAAAACTTATCATAAATATAGATTGAATAAACAATTATTATAGATTTGTAAATTTTAGAGCCATGACATGTATATTAATGTATTTTATTTATATTTAATACTTTACATGTACTGTATTTTTGTATGTTTGCGATATTTTTCATTTATTTATTGACACTATTGTGTACATCTATTTACACAAACCCGTATACATTAGTTAATATTTGCATTATTTATAATACAAATTATTAATGATGTAAAATATACGATATTTTTGAATAGAGGTATTCAAATGATCTCTTGACTCTATTAAAGTAATATTTTTATAGTAAATTAGAAATTGATGTTGATGAAAGTTAAATATTATTAAAAATTACACTTTTATGTTTAGATGCAAATTAGTTTTTAATTTATGCTATAAATTATCAATTTTTGTTCTATATATTTAAAATTCTATTTAATTTAATTAATTTTGTTGATTACATTTACTAATCATGAATTACCAAAAGTCACGAAAATGTATTTTGACACTTATCACAAGTTTTCATTAATTGTTTTGTAGTTATAGCTTAATAACAAGTTTTCTTATTTTAATATAATTTGTTTATGTAATTAATAAAATTAATTTATATATTGGAATTACTAAAACTGTAATAATTATTGTTAAATAACTTAAATATTTATTAATTAGATTAATTATTTTGATGTATCAAAGCTGTTTCCACTAAAAATTTAAAAATTATTTTTTAAATTGAAAATATAATAGAAACTAAATAGTACAAAAATGATATATATATCGAACATGCATATTTATAAGCTATTGTTAATATAATATATAATAATACAATTTTATATCATAATTCCAATATTTAAATTAGATTTTATATGTAATAAAGAGTTATTTTTCCAATATATTAATAATATTATTTCAACAATAGTATTATATCAATACATTTTAGTTTTATATAAACTTAAATTAAAATTTCGAATTATTTTAAAATAAGAAAAAATGAAATCACTAATAATATATTGTTTGTACATATTTAGTAACCAATGATAAAATTTTGAAATTAAAGTAATGTTTGAAGTAATGACTGACTTGTGAGCAAACTCTTTCAATTTCTCTCTCACACATTGAACGAGTGCATAACTATACTGTTTTTGGACGGCATTTACATTGAATACTTAGACACAATATAAGCAATATCTGAATTATATAACAAAATTATAGAGAGTATGCAGCCATACATACATACATACATTCATACAATCATATATACAGTGAGAGAGTGCCGACTCTTCCGTTTTCAATGTCTCACTGTATGCACACTCTCTATATAGTAGTGACTGAATATGTGCACAAAAAACAGTGAACAGTATTATATTAAATGCTATTTTTAGTTCACCAGCCTTTCAATGCCATCAGCATTGCAACCATAAGTACAGTATATGCTCGGTATAAATAATGTATAGTTTTTTATGAAAAAACATATATATATATATATATGTGTGTGTGTGTGTGTGTGTAAAACAAATACAAAGCAAAACATTAGATATGTTACCATATTTGCAATGTTATTATATTTATACTCTATTTATTTTACAATTAATCTCATAACAAATGTTTATATATATATATATATATTTATATAGTTTAGTCAATAATAAAAATATTGCATTTTATATATTTCAACTAATATTTTTATAAATTTTTTAAATATTTAAAATAATTATTGTTATTATGTGATGAACACAATAAGAACACTAAAAAGAAAAATTAGATGAAAATGATTGCATTTTAGTAAATAATTATTTTTTCATTTAAATAAGATAGACTCTACATTATTTTTTAAAACTAATTCTTTACAGATTAATAAAGTAATGTTTAAATTTTATATCATGTAAAATATATTAAATAAAAATTAATTTTAATTGAGATTTCAAGTGTATAATACTTACCAAAATCTTTTAATTTCTCTGTTTTCTTTAATATTTAAAAATATTTATTTTTTTTATATAAATATATTTTAGTTGTGTTTATTATTAAAATGGAGAAACTTAGCAAATTTAATAATATTATTATTTACACTTTAGTGCATTTATTTCTAGTATTGTAGTGTAAACTTCAGTAAAATATGTTATACTATAATATTTACAACAATTTTTGTGTCATAAGATATGCCATTTTTAGTATAAAACATCTAAATCTAACATTAATTGTATTTTATGTTAGACTTTACGGCACTATTTTTTTGTGTCTGTATTGACATGAAGTACCCTTTCAGGTGCTCTCTATTAATGCATTGTTTATTGTTTTACAGCAATCGTTAAAGTGTTTGCCATAAAAGCAAACAACAAAAAACATCTAAATTTAAGACTTAATTATTGATTTTATACATTAAATTGTTATAATTCACACTTCATTTAATTGTTAAATGAAAACTACGACTACATGAGTATTCTTATACTTGTTTCGTTAATTTTCATAATATTTCTAATGAATTTTAAATTTAATTATTAGGTTAAAACCACTATAGTATAGCCATTTACATAATGAAATTATTATTAATGCATTTAAATTACTTTATATTTGTTAGTAAATTATTTTCTCTTATAAATAATTTAATGTTTTTAATTGTAGACGAAGTGAGTTAAGCTTTAATACAATTTATAAAAGAAAATTTATATTTAAATTTAAGTTTTTAAAGTTAAATCATATTTATATATGCATTTAGTAAATAGAATTAATTTTTATGTATAAATAAATATTTGATAAAGTATCATAGATAATTTAGATAAAACATATGTCAAAATTATTATTAGTATTATTAATATATAAATTATGGATCAACTTTCATATTTACTTATTGGTAATTTTGTGTCTATGTATTATTGATATTCACATACTGATGAATAAATTATATTTATAAAAGTTTATTATTGATAATAAAGATCCAATTGAAGGATTATATCAAACAAAGTCAAGTTATATCATATATTTTACATTTGCTAATGCATACATAAATAATATATTAGTTTTTATTTGTTAATGTTATTATAATTATTGTTAATCTTATTTAGAAAAATTTATTGTAAAATTTAATGTTTTTAAATTACGGGATTTTGTATAGTTAATTTAGTTTGGTATTTAGTTATTTATATTTTTAAAATCATAATTTATTTTACAAATGATGCAAACTTTATAAATATTTATAAATGAAAATACTTTATAATACAAGCATTTAAAACATATTTATTCATAAGAATCAATGTTTAGTTACACATTATATGGCATATAATCTATGACTTGTAGACCTAATCATAAAGATTTGAATTCTTATTGTAAATGCAATCAATGTATGCACTAATTCAGTGATAGTTCAAAATAATCAGATACTCATCAATATTTGGTTATTAACCAAATGTCATATTGAAGTGTTGGACTCAATTTTAATACTCATTGATACTATATATACAGTAATAACAGATGTTTTACTGATTTTACTATTAAAACTTTATATTTTGTATTCACTTTGGGTTCACTTAAATGAAATTATAAATAAGTTGAAAATAAAGAATTTAATGAACAAAATGTGTGATATATGACAATATGTTTTGTTTTCCGTTTGCATATAAAACAATAGTTTTATTTAACTAAAAAATAATATATAATTTATTTTAAATTATAAAGTATAAATATTTTGAATACTCAAAAATTTTAATTTATTTTGGAATATCTAAGAAGTATATTACTATGACTTTAAAGTATACTATATTTATTTTAGCTAAATTCTCAATCATTAACATAGATTTTAATTGATTTATAAATTCAAATCAATTAATGACTATATTTTTGCTGTATTTAACATAAAAAACAATACTTGATAAATACATATTATTTACTATGTAGTACTTAGGTACAATTTTAGATATAATAATCAATCTATAGTTTGATATGACATACAGTTTGTATATGTATATATGTTATTACAATAAAATATTTTATGACTGAATAATTAATTCACTTTTACTTGTTAATCATTGCATTAGCATATAATAAATATATGATTAAATCTATATTTATGTACAAAAATTTGCCACAAAAAAACCGTGAGTACATGCAAAGTATATAAGCTTTTAAATATTATTTTATCAGCCGGTAGTTAGAAAATATATAATATTCAATAAATATATATATATATTTTATATTATTTTATATTATATATTTTATATTATATTATATATATATATATTCAAATACATTATGTGAAAAATATTGGGTCATAGCAATAGAATATATATATATTACAAAATAAAAAATAGATTCATAATATAATATTTAATAAAAGTATGTTCACTCACTTTTTATATTTTATGGTAACTTTTGAAACATAAATTAATAAATGTAATAATAATTATTTTTTAATAATTGGAAGTAACAAATGATAAACTTGGATATTATTTGTTTACTAAATATAAATGTAAATATTTGAAATGTATAATAAAATATTAAACAATTTCGATTATATTAGAATAGCACTATTGATAATACAATATTGTTGAGTATATTTATATAATATTATAATATAATCTAAATATAGTAAAATAATACAATAAATTGTAAGCCTTTGTCTTTTAAAGACAACTAACCTTTTATTTTACTACAACGGATCAGTAATAACGATATGTTTATTAAAATGGACGCTAAAATACAAAATATTGGGAAAATTTATTAGTATTATTATTAATTATTTACTAATTAATAACAACTATTTTTATTAAAAACGGATATTTACAAAATATAATTTATTTGTATATTTATTAGTTACATTTAAATTTTTATATAGCTTTTACCAAAATAAATTATTTTAAAAAATATTGATGTAGAGTATTATGTAATTATTAACATAATGTAATTTTACATTATAATTAATGTATATAAATTCAGTTATTTAACTACTATTATTCAATTATTATTTAAAACTAAAATTGTTTTATATAATAATTCAATAATTTTATTTAAAAATTAATGTTTTGGTACATCGCTTTTTAATAATAATAATAATAATAATTTATTATTACACATACTTATTTTAATCTTAATTATTATAATATAATATTATATTAAAATATGTAATAAAATGATATTTTTGAGCAAATTTTAGTTATAATTTACATATTAAATAAAATTTAGATAGTTAACAAATGTTAATAATATAAATTAACCAATTTTTATTGCAAATATATAAACTAAGTTAATATTACTTAATTCATTAATAATTTTATAAGTTACAATAAACATATAAAACATTAAATAATTCAAATTTTCAAATATCTTAATATAAATTTAAAATTATTATTTTAAACTAATTTACATTACATGAATTATATAAATACAAAATATTAATATATAATTATTTTACATAAATTGGAGTTTTAATTTAAAATTATTATTATAATAAAATTTAAAAATGTGTAAAAATAAAACCCTATTTATAATTAAACATAATATTTGAATTTTGATTTCAAACAAAGCGATCTATAAGAATGACCTTTGAAAATGTCATCATTATATGTATTGTAATGCAAATACTATATAATTTTATTGATTAAAACCAATGTTAATAAATGCAATGTATATGTAACTAAACATTAATATTTACATAAACTCTAAAATTTGAAATAAATTGATTGTTATTTTATAATAATATTTAAAATACTGTTTATAATTTAAAAAGATTATTAAAATTAATTTTTAATTTTATTTTATTAGCATGAATTTTATTATTTATTTATCTATTAAATAATTTATTACTAATATTATTTATATTTAAAATACTCTTAGTTTATTAACTAAGCTGTTATTTATGTATTCTGTAAATAAAAAATAATAATAATAAGACATATATTAATACCTTATTTATGAATAATATATTTTTGTTATAATATCAGTGCAATCATTATATTCTTATTAATTAATTCGATAGTAATGTAATTTTCATTGAAATATACAGTACAACTCCGTGTTCATATTAATTACAAAAAAATAAAAAATGTTTAGAAATATGTTTTACATTGTAAAATTTACAGTATATTTAGTAACAGTAATGGGATAATATATACAGCAATTATATTTATAATCTATTATATATTTTTGATATATGCTGTATATATAGCATGAAATAATTTTAATTTATTTAATACAGTATATACTGGAATTAAAATCAGAAATTAATGTAATCAAGATTTTGATAAAAAATGAGTATAGTTTTATTTATAATATAAAATACAATTTGACCTCAAATACTCAAATACTCAAATAAACTAATAAAACTTTTATTCATTTACTGCCTTATCTATTATAACCAGACTTTGAATTTTTGTTTTTTGAATTATAGTTTATATTGTAGTTATTGTAATCAATTGAATTGAATTTATAATTAACTATTTACTATACAGAGGAAAGTTAGTTACCGTTCAGAGCTTTACATTTTTGAATTAACAAAACCATAATCTATGAACAATTATTTGCAACAATGAAAATGTTGTGACATTTTTTTATACAATGAAAAAACATCGACACGTTATCGCAAAAAATTATATAATATTAAGCTTAAGGTAATTAAAAATATGAATATTATTATTATTGACAAAAAATTGAAAATTTAGTGAAAATCAGTGTAATTTTAAAAAAAAAAATAAATTAAATTATATAATTAGTGATTGATATTTGTGAATATTGTATGAAATTAGAAACAATAGTTAAATATCATTATTAATGATTAGTAATTTATTTTAATGATTAATGTTTTTCACATTACATAAGAAAAATCAAAATATTAATTAACATAATATCTCATCGATCAATGATTACATGAATTTGAGTGTAACTTTGATTAATACAATATATGATAGATTTGTGGTTCATTGCAATCCATTTATTATGAGACATCAAACTAACCAATGGTTTATTGCTATTTCCACATAAAACATGTCTTAAGAACTGATTTATTGAACAAATGAGTTACTGTTGTAATACTAATACATGAGTGAAGATGTTGTGAGAAACAACACAATTATATTGAATAAGTGTTGTCGACATAAATATACTTTTATCTCAATAATGTATAATTAAACATCGTTTTGCATTTATTTATTTAATTATATAATTACATAAAATATTTTCTTAAAATTTATTAATATTTCTACATTTTTACACAAATAATTGTTAAAATATAGACAATATTTTATAGAATTATTTAATGCACGTATAATATTGTATTTTTAAAATAATAAATATATATATATTTAACCAAATGGATATTTTTAAATGTATAAAATAGTTAATAGTGTTTATGTTGGAAAATCAACATAAAATCATACGTGAATAATATTAATCATATGCATAAACCTTGGATACAACTGTATATACACAAGAGATTAATATCAATGATAATTTATATATAATTTTAAATAAAATGCATTTATACATAAATATGTGACATTATATGGGCGTATATATGATATAATATATCATTATATAGGGCTAATATGGTCTTCATAATTGAGACTTTCAATAAAAATACAACTTTAATAGATTATAATAGATTGTGTTCAACACTGGGATGTGTTTATTGTAATAGTTTTGTCACCGACACAAAAGTCTAGTTATTTAATACATTAAACAATTTCTATTGAATTGTGTCACGGCTTACATGTGCACAACAATAGTTAAAAATTAAAATTAATTTTAATCAATTCAATTTATTTTATACACTCAAAATTATTAAATAACATCAATAAAGTTTAGTACACAATAATAATATAGAGTTATATACTGTATGTTTAACACTAAATTTTTTTTATGTATTTCTATCATCATATGTTGATATTAAGAAATGTATTGATATTTACTGTATATTAATAGATAGATATATAGTATATATATTCAATAAATCATATTTTTATTATATTACATGATTTTTATATGTTGTTATTTTTAAATAATGTTTATACAGTATAATATACAGTATGTATTAAATCAATTTAATAACTCTGAATTACTACTGTATTATAAGTCGTAAGTCGTGCGATGTTTTATTTCTAAGAAAAAAAAACAATAAAATAAATTAAAATAAAATAAAATAAAATAAACAGTTAAACTAAGATTTGATATCTATTTGAGTTAGTATTAGTAGGTTTTGTAGATCTCATAGATACTGTCCGACACACGTATTGATTAAACCGTTTAATTCCCATTTCAAAAGTTAACTCAAATAAATGAGTGTTTTGTATAACAAGTTGAAGGTTTTTTCCTAATTGTGATGTTTTTGGCCACAAAAAAACAATAACAATACACATACATTACATAAATATATTCGGTATACTATACAGTATATATTTATTTTATACAAACTATATTGAAATGTTTGCCCTTAATCTTCATATAAATTATTTAGCTTAAATTTATTTACTATAACGCAAACTTAATTGATTTTCCCAAATACATAGTATCTATAAATAAAATCTTAATTGAATCGTAAGAGCTTTGAACTAACCAGATATATGAACTTTATTATAAATAAATTTATATTTTTTCTTAATAAAATTTTTTGAATAAATTGAAAAATACTTATTATAATAATACATATTTAAATAGTATAGATTATCTAAAAAGATCTTATTTGAGTAATTTTTATTGAATAAATTACTTTATTATATCTAAATATATTTTATATTATATCAATAAATATTATTTATTTTAGAAAAATAGTTATCAACTAATAAATAAAAACTTTTCACAATTTGTGACATATATTTAGCCGATTTATGTCTGTGTCTTCAATTGATTTTAATAAATTTTTTAATTTCTAATATGCAATTGTTAGTATTGGCAAAATAGAGAAATTTCTAAAATAGTTGAAAGGTTTCTAGTAGTTTCTAAAAGAAATTTCTATCTATATGATCCCCATGTTAATTTTGTTTTTTCTCTATTTTTGTTATATTGTAAAAGTATTTTATAATTATTAATAATAACTAAATATTATTATTAATATCTTAATTAATATTCAAAATAACAGAATTGTTCAATTAATAAAAATTAAAAAATTCTGAATAAATTTTATAATAACAAATTATATTAATAATAACATTATTTTATTAATTTTAAATATAAAAATCCCATTTTTATAATAGTGTTGTATAAATTATTTATCAATAATACAGTATTATAATATCTTTATCCCATAGTATAACAATAAAGAAGAATTTCTATAGAAATTGATTTTTGAAAAACATATCTAAGAATTTGTCACATCTTTAGTAACTGTGAATACATAAACCCAAATCAATAGTTATTTATATTATAATTAACAAAATTAAATGTTTTCATAAATTTTAATTTGATTATTACTATAAAACTTAATTATTTACAAAAATTATGTCTGGTATCATAAGTTTTTCTTTATGTTTTAACTGATAATTTTTATTCCATAATTGTATTAATTTATTTAAATATTTTATTTATATTAAATATACTGTTAATAACAATTCCAATTTTATTATCACATTTACATTTTAAATTACTTTAAAATTTAATAACTGCAATAAAAGTAAACTGTAATTTAAGCGAATTATAAAGTTAATTTTATGCATGAAACTTAAACTTTTGAATAAAAACTTATTTTATAAATTTCTATAAAATTAAAAATTAATTAGATATAATCAATTCACTGAATACCAGTTTTAATAAACAAAATCATTTGATTAAGATTACAGTATTTAATAGATTATTATATGAATTATGATATAATATTAATTCAATATATATATATATATATATATCAATATAACTATTTACAATAAATTATTTGAATAGTTATGTAATAATAGAATTTTTTCCTGTCATTTACTTTACTGATAAATTACTTTATTTTATCGACATTTTGTTAAATACACTACAATTTAAAGTTTTTTATGCTTTTTTAAAAAACTATTATTTTCAATACACTTAGAGAGAGAGAGAGAGAGAGAGAGAGAGAGAGAGAGAGAGAGAGAGAGAGAGAGAGAGAGAGAGTGAGAGATTTGTCATTTTCTATAGTATATTAGAAAACATTTTTTCAATCTCTCATCTCTTTGTTTGTTTTATACAATAAAAGTCTAGTTATTTTAAAATGTACTCTATATAGCAAAATAAATTTAATAAACAATTTATTGGATGAACAGAAATAAAAATTGTTATATTTAAAAGTATATATAATTAAACATTAAAAATATATATATAACATATAATTTATAAAATAAAACTTTTTAAATACATATAAATATATATTATAAAAATCCAATTATTATGTTTCTATTTATATGTAAAAAAATCAATTTTTAAAAATAATTTATTTATCATTAAAATAACTAATTTGTGAATAATAAATTTATATACAATACTTTAATAATATTATTTTATTAAATTTAAAAAATAAATAAACTTATAATTTTTATATAAATTTTAAAAATAAGTTAAAATTATAAATTCTAATACTTAATTTGTTATTTTTATCTTTTTGAAGTATTATATACAATATATGTATTTACATTAAATTGATTAAAAAATATTTAAAAACATTACATTTAACAAACATTTTTATTATTAATTACTATATTTGTGTAAAATTTTACATTGTAAATTTAATTAAAAACATTATTATAATAAAGTAACTTTATAGTTACTATAAAAATGTTTGACATTTATATGAAATTGGATAAAAATAAATTAACATTATAATAGAAATTTTGTTTAAAATTTAAAATAAATTAAAAATAAGATTTTTTTTTAATTTATTGGATAAAAATATAAATTATACATCTTCTTAATAAAAATGTTTTATTCAAACTTATGTATATTAATAGCAAATATATCATATGATAAATACATCATGATATTACTTAAAATACTTAATTATTTTCCACGTATAAAAATTAAAATATTACTTTATACAGTATATATCAATAATTAGAATTTATAATTTAACTATTAATTTTATTGAAAACTTTTATCAAATATAATATCAAATATTAAATAACATTTAACACACAATTTAATATATAGTTTTTTTTAATTGTAATCATGTTTTGAATATTTGAATTTAACATCTGCTGTTATTATGTCGTATAAATAGATGGATCGGTTTTAGCTGTAGTGTAACACCAGTTTAACTAAAATATTATATATAATATTAAATATAACAGTAATACAATACAATGTATAGTCAGTACATGTAATGTAAAATACACTGCAATACAATACAATAAATAATATTGTAAAATATTAGAAAAATTTATTTTGATTTATTATTTATAAATTATTATTTTATTATTAATATCGTAAACGATATACAGTATAGTATTTTTATCTAAAGTCATATTTGTTAAAACTTATTATGAACTTAATTTGATTTATAAAATTTAAAAATATTTTTACGGTTTTCATATTTTGAATATACTCTATGTTAGAAAATAATTAAAAAGTTGGCAACAGTTTAATAATCAGATTTATGTCATACAAATACCAAAATATTATAACTTATTTTGATATAAAAATTAAATATTAAAAAGTCTATATTTAGGATATACTATCATATATGCTATAACTCCTGCAACATAATGGACTAAAAGAGAATTTTATAAATTATTATTATTTAATATTAAAATTTTAAAGATATACTACACTATATCATAATAATAAAATTAAATGATGAGTTTAGTGTAGATATAGTATTTAATGTTTTAATTATATTATATAATATTAAAATTGATAGTTTACATAATAATCACAGCTGTGTTATTATTGAATTTTTTTTATTATATTATGTGTTAACTGTAATTATTGCTTTTTTTGTTGCAAATTAGTCTTTAATTATTAAATTTTATAAATATTAATATAATATAGTATTTTGGCAATATTTGTTATTTAAAAATATTATAATAAAAAACAGTATACAGAAGCAAACATTATACTAACATATAAATATAAATAATATAGTTTTTCAGTAAGACTTATAGATATATACCGGTACATATAAAATGTAAAATACGATATAAATTTTATGATAGTAATGATAAAAACTTGTTTTATATTGCTTTATTACATTATTATAAAAATGTAATTTTAATAAAACATATTGGTCAGTGAAAATGTGTAAATTACTGATATTTTAATGGCACAATTGTGCACTGATTTCTATATATTGTAATATACTGTATATGTGCTCAAGAAATTGCTCATAAAAATTCCTATTGCATACCACCTTTCCTCTCTCTCTCTCTCTCTCTCTCTCTCTCTCTCTCTCTCTCTCTCTCTCTTTCTCTCTTAGTCTTTAACTTTATATTGTTTATTATAGTATAATATAAAAGCGAAAATTGATTTTCCTATTTAAGTTGAGTCACTATTTAAATGAGTGGCCGCACAAATACAATGCTATCAAAATAAATGTGTTATAAATGTCCGCAATTACAGGCAAATGCAATACTCGGCAATATATATGACATTCATTGTGCTGTTTATAATTATTGATCGACTATTTTTTGTTTGGTAGTGTATTACTTATTTTACAAATATTTAAGTAATCAATTATATACATTTCTCACTATAATTTCCAAATATATTGCTATAAACTGTAATACATAAAAACATTAATTTTAAGTAAAATGTATTTTTTCCAATTATTATTATCACAATGAATATATTATAAATTTGATTTCAAGTCAATCTATCGAATGGTTCAAAGCTATTGAATCTTTAAAATATTGTATTGTACAGTATATACAGTATATACAGTATATACAGTATATACAGTATATACAGTATATACAGTATATACAGTATATACAGTATATACAGTATATACAGTATATACAGTATATACAGTATATACAGTATATACAGTATATACAGTATATACAGTATATACAGTATATACAGTATATACAGTATATACAGTATATACAGTATATACAGTATATACAGTATATACAGTATATACAGTATATACAGTATATACAGTATATACAGTATATACAGTATATAC
Source organism: Oppia nitens (assembly GCF_028296485.1). Classification (NCBI taxonomy): domain Eukaryota; kingdom Metazoa; phylum Arthropoda; class Arachnida; order Sarcoptiformes; family Oppiidae; genus Oppia; species Oppia nitens. The sequence continues at coordinate 4,018,058 of NW_026533243.1, forward strand.
AGTATATACAGTATATACAGTATATACAGTATATACAGTATATACAGTATAGATACAGTATATATATATATATATATATATATATATATAATATAGTATATATAAAGTATATACACAGTACTGTATATATACAGTTTACACACCTTATCAAACATTTAACATTAGGAAATGTGATAAACTTCAAATTGAAATTGATTTTCACCACAAAATGTATTTCAATATGAATCTATTTATTTGATACATTTCTATTAATATACAGTAGATATATACTGAATATAAAATTATATATTTTCATTTAAAAATAAGTTTCCAACAAACTGAGATTATATTTAAAGTTTAATTATTATTAAATTAAATATTATTTAAAGTTATAATATTAAAAATTACTTATAAATAAAAAATAAATCAAACTTAATGAAAATACATATATTATAAAGATTCTGTCAGATTTATATTACAATAAATTAATATTTTACATTAACATTATTTTCTAAATAGTTTATTAATTAATTTTAATGTTAATAAGTATATATAAATAAATAAGACAAACACAATACAATATAAATACTGTATTTTTATTTTATACTATGCATTCAAATAACTTATAATTTAGATCGCATTTTATTTATATATATATAAATTGTTGAAATAAAAGAATAAATAATCCTTACATACTTTGAGACTATTTTTGAATAAAAGTAAAGTCATTTTAAGATTACATATAAATGGATTCTACCGTTAGATAAATATTTCGTGAAAATTTTTATAAATAAGTTATATATTTGCAATTCTGCATTCTCTCTCTCTCTCTCTCTCTCCCTATATATATATATATATATATATATATATATATATTTCGTTTATCCTTTTTCTCTTTTTTCTTTCAGTAAAATTTTATACTTTATAATATCTTATATTTGTGAAAAACAGTATATTATGTATTTTAAGGTTTTGTAAATAAAAATCTTACGCTTTTTACAAAACATACATTTAGTTGATAATGGAAAACATAAATTTTTGACTTAAAGAGTATGTGTACATTTAAGTATTGAAAAATATACAAACTTGTAGAATGATATCTCAATTTTAAATATACTTTATTTAAAAAGATTTTTTATGAGAAATCATATTGTTTTACACATATTATATACAGTATATTGAAGGTTTATAATTTATGTGTTACATTATGTACAGTATATTAATTTTTAAAAAATAATTGTTGAAGTAATAAGTTAGTTAATTTTATTTATTTAGAAAATTGTAAGAATACAATTAAAATATTGGATTTAAGATTTATGCAATTTGCTGAATTGTAATTAACTGAATTATATAATAAATGCAATGATTAAAATAAAAATTATTACATATTTTTGTTCGTTTCTTATTTTTAATTTTTATGATAAATCAGACAATATTGAATATATTTATAAATTAATTGTAAAAATGATTAAAGCATTAGCAGTTAAATGACAATTAAATGGTATGTCTATGACATAAATTGATAAAATGTATGTTATGGCCAAATTGTGTCATCGACATTACATTTATTAATCAATCATAAATGTATTGTTAGACAATGTCATTATTGAATTTAATGGCATCCAAATGTATTTTATCCACAAATTAAAAACGATTAAAGTTGTATTATTACTATTTTTAAGTAAAATGTTTTACATAATAACAATATACTTTAAATAAATATGTATATGCTTGCTTTATAATTGTTATATTATTATAGTTTTAACATAAAATGTAAAATTAACAAAAAATTATTTCTCTAGTTAAATTTAATAACTTTATTAGTAATATCTAAATTATTTATTATATAATATTTATTTTATTTTATATATTAAGAATAAATTAATAACCTTTTAAAAACTATTAATACACCAGAAATAAATCTTAAATCGTAAATATCAATATAAAATCTTTTTATTTTATATGATATAATACCGTATTATAGTTAAAAATTTACAATAATATATTTGTATTATTATATATACTATAGTTTATTGATTTTATGAATAAGTTCCATAAAATTGATATTTTCTTTATATTATAAGACATTTAATAATAAGTACATATTGTATTCAATTTAAAATTATTAAAAAGAAAAAAGTACTTCATTTTATTATATATACAGTAGTTTATAAAATACGTGTATTATATTAATAAAATTTTTATAACAATTTAATTTAAAGATATTTTTTATGTTTGCATTTAAAAATTTATATTAAAATAACAACAGAATATTCTTCAACATATGTGAGTCGCATAATCAAGCGTTAGTGCTCCGGGTCTTCATTTAGACAGTACTCTACATAATATATTAAATATAAAAACATATACAATATATCTGTATATACTGTATAATAAATATACTTTATTTATACTTAAATACTATGTCAGAAAAAATATTTAATACTTGTACTTTAATAATGTAATATAAATGTTTATTTTTGTCAATTTTGAATGTCTTAGAATAAAAAAATCTTTTAATATTTTTATATAATAATTATTTATTTAATTATATATTTCACAACTAATAATGAATTATAAATTAATTAATTAAATAGAAATTGTTTTACATAACAAGTTTTTAATAACTAATTTTTTATATAACATTTTATTTTTGAAAATTTTAATTTATCTAATTATATGATTTGAACAAACTGCATTTAAATAATTATTCAAATATTATTTTAATGATATTTAAAATAATTGAAAGTAATCATAAATAGTATTTGCGTCACAATCTTAGTTATGTTATATACAATATTATAATATAAATAATGAATATAATGGTGTCTGACATTAAATTATTTAAGAAATTATATAATAAACTAACTATGGTTTAAGTAATACTTGATTTTTGTTTATTATATTGTACTCTAACTTTAGATATTGTATGAACTCTTATTACTGTTATTTATTTAACGCACACATCGGCATAATTACATATATTGTGTGCAATATTTATTAATATTTATATAAATAGTACTAATTTAGTATGAATTGAGTTTTTCGCATATTATTTGTAGTTTAGACTCTTTCCACTCAAAATTAAGATAAATGTTTTATTTAATACATTATCTATTAAAACATGTTTATCCAAATTTACATTTCTCACTTACACATTTTATATTGACGTCTTAACTTTAATTACGTTTAATTATATTTTAAAAATTAAATTAAATATCTTTATAATTAAAATAATTTTTATTGAATTGTATTTAGAAATATTTGGTGATCCTTAAGCACATTCATAATAAATTAGTATTCAACATTATAGCATTTTCTAAACAAATTATATTATTTAGTCTAAACATTTATAAACAATTATATTGTATTTATAGTATAATTTTTGTATTGTCTGATATTTTGAAGAGCAAATGAACTGATCAATTAAGACATTAAAAATAAACTATACTTTAATAAAAGTTTATGTAAATGTCAGAAATATTTGTAATATTATGCAATTATGTTATAAAATGTTGTTATTAAATGAAGTATTTAGCAGATTGACTTGATGTTTCATTTTTATTAATTAGATTTGTAAAATTTTATATATTTTGCAAAACAACGAAATTTTAACAGTTTTTTAATTTAATTTAATACACAAAATTATTTTTTTAAATAACTCAATGTTTCTCATTTAGAAAAAATTAAAATAACTGTAAAATTTTTAAGTTATAATTGTAAAATAAGTAATTGTATGGTATATGTATTGTATAAGATATTAGACCACAAGTGGACATCAGTAATAGTCAACAATCATCAATTTTATTATTAGCTTATTTACACTGTAGTGACAATAATATACAGAAACTGATCCATCAGATAATGGATGTCATGACAAGAGAACTACAAGTATTATTACTTCAATTTCATGTTTTTCTATTCAATTTTAATAACTAGTGTTATTTGTGTTTTTTCATTTAAAACTTAAATCGCACAATAAAGAAATGCCTACTTTAGGGAGAATCGAACTCACGTCCTTTTGAGAGATTAGACGACTCAAAAATACAATAATTTCTTATAGGAATAAATATATTAATTTCAATTTAAATACATTAATTCTAAAATGAATTTACTATACAATATATATGAATGTAATTATTTCATATTGTTATATACAGGTATTAATAATATATTAATAATATATTAATAGTATCATATTATGATATTATGATAACAAGAATAATAATAATAATAAAGAGCTAATTTTGTTTTTATTGATAAGCTATCGTTGAATAATGAATATACTGTAATACTGTATTTCAATTAACAGTTTGAATTTCAAATGCAATTAATTGTATGCATCACTAGTAAAGAAAACATCTCACGAATTATTCAATTATATAATGAATGACTCATTAGTTAATTAATTAATTATATTAACAGCAAAATTTATAAAAGTTTGTATATTAATAAACTTTAATATAACTATAACAGTAACATTAGTTATAATAAATATATTTTGAAATTGATTAGAGTTTTACTAAATTATATATCATTATTAGTTACAATATGAATATGTGAATATTTTTTCTCTTATTTTGTCAATATATAACAACTACAGTACATATAAAAATTAATTAAAAATGTGTCTTAACTATGATTTTGATTAGTAGATAACTGTTTTTTATTTTTATGTAAAATTCAAGTATTGATTTAGTGTATCAGTTATTTGCAATATTGCTATAATTGTTGAAGATTTAGCTAAAACTGTCGATCAATATTGCTTTGGTAGCACTTATATTGATAATATATGTGAAAAAATGTCAATTTCCAGTCGGATAAATAGATTTACAGATGAAGCTATCGGTGCTATAGAAAACATGGCATCTGTTTTATGCCTCGAAAGTGTCGCTCAATCAAAGTCGGACACTTTGAGTGACATACCAACTGATACAACCAACTCATCATTGATGTCCATTAGGGCAGACACTAACATAAGTAAAGCAAATGGCAATGATGTTAGTGAAGACCATAATGTGGCTAATATTATCTGTAGGGGTAGTGATGGCAAACCAGTGCTCAAAATGCAAAATGTTGTGGCAAGAGTTGAATTGGACACACGATTAGATTTGACGCATATCTCAAAAAACTGTTTTAATTGTGAATACAATAAACAAAAGCTGAATGCAGTGATTATGCGGATTAGGAAACCCAAGACTACAGCACTGATCTTTAATTCAGGGAAAATGATGTGTACCGGAGCTAAAACTGAATCCAATGCCATGATTTCTGCCCGAAAATTTGCCAGAATTATTCAAAAATTGGGATATGATGTCCACTTCAAACGATTCACAATTGTCAATATTGTTGGCAGTTTTGAGTTGGATTTCAATATAAGTTTCGAGAAGATTGAACTCAACCAAAGAGGTTGTCTGTATGAGCCCGAACTGTTCCCGGCCCTTACCATTAAAATGGTTAAACCAGATCTATTTATTTTGGTTTTCTTAAGTGGAAAAATCATTATGACTGGCGCTAGACTTAGAGTAGATCTCGAGCAGGGTTTCTATAAATTATTACCGATACTTATATCCGCCAAAAATACTAAATCAAATATATAAATTATGTATAACTTTTGATGATTAGTATTTTAATTCGTGTAAATTTTAATTTTGTGAAATAAATAATATAATAATAATAATAATAATATACTTTAAGTATTAAAAAATATAGTGTTTTTGAATACTTAATACAACTTCTTAATTTAAATTTATTAATATTAATTATATACACTAATGTATTATATTTAGTTTTTATATAATTCATATTCAAATATCAAGATTAAATTAATACTTAAACTAATAGTAGTGTAATAATGAGTTGATATAATGTAATTAAATATATTAAGTCTAAATTTGATAGATTGATGATTTCAAACTATGTCCAGTTATAGTAAAGCTTATTAATGTTATAATTTTAATAAATAATTGGCAAAATGTCATAAAGTGGTACAGTTTGGTCAGTCTGTTATCACTACAATGCATTGTTTTGGCAGTAATTGTGGTTTCGAGTCACACATACTTTCACATACATTGTTTGCAATACATGTATTGTATATTTATAACAATGTTAGGCTATATTATGTTTGGTCTCTCTTGCAAACTATTATTTGATTTACCACTAATCATAAAAAAATAATAATGAAAACAATTTTGGCTATTATATTGTAAACTGAATTAGTGATACCATAACAAAATAATATACAGTATTTGTTGATAGGGGATAGCATTTCTCACAATCAGCGTTTTCAATTGGACTATAAAATTTTCAGTCCCACACATACACATACACACACTCATGTAGTTTATGAAAAAATATTGGGCGTAAAGTCAATACACATTTAGTTGATTTGGTAGCTTATATAGGAATGGTATAGAAAATCAATTGACAAGAATAGTATGGAATTATAAGCAGAAAAATTGTAATCCAAGTGTATATATAGACAGGCATTAAATGAATTCCATAAAATCTACACCAGAATTATGTTGTTATCCCAGCGATCAAATGCAGACCCATTGCAGTCAAATTGAATTAAATATATAGTTATATATTGATAAATATATATCATGTGTGTGTGTGTGTGTGTGTGTGTATATGTCCCTATTGTTATGATTTATACAATTTGTTTAGTTTGCCTATACGTGTCTATATATATTATTGTCATAACGTAACTTATTATTTATTAAAATAAAATGTTTATATAAGTGCTATAAGTATAAAACACAAGAAATTTACACATCAATTGTATTGTCTTTTTATTTCTATATTTATTTTATTTAGTCTAATAACTAATTCATAACACAATTTGATCCAAAGGTTTAATAGATAAAAAAAACTAATTGAGAGATACCGCATGAATATAAATGTAATTATAAGTAAATTGATAGAAGAAATTTTTTAATTTGTAATATTTTTTTATTATAAATATTTTTATTACTTTAAAAGTGTTATTCAAAATTAATCTAAACATAATATGAGTTATGTATTATTGTATATTTAATTTTGCTGAAGAATTTTGTAATTACATTAAAGTATTTACTAAATACTGAAGCCTTTCTCAAATTTTTTAAAATTTTTGTTTTATAAGAGTCTCATCACATTGTTCACTGAATGTTATATTATTATAATAAAACATTGTTTACTTAATGCTTTTAGTGTATTATGCAAATAAATTATTGATTAAAAATTGAAATCTAAACTATATATTAGATTATACACAGTATACATAAAAAACCTTTAAAATATTAGTTTAAAAACTCATATTTTATATGCTATCATTTAAAAAATATTATAAACTGTTTTTGACTGCACAAATAGTTCAATATGTCAATCATACGTACAGTATATAAAGTATCTTTCTTTTAAAATCCTGTATTTGAAGTTTAGCTCATAGTTTTTGTTAAAGTAATTTTTTATATTATTACTGCATTTAATTACATAAAAAATAGTGGCATTTTATACTGAAGTCATACAAATACAGTATATTTTTAGAATTTGACATTTGAAGTCTATATATAATAAATCAATAAATATTGTAAATATTTTATAAAAATTGAAATATAAAATTTAAAAATAATTTTTAAAAGTGCTGCAAATTAAAAAAAACATTTATTCTTATTGTTTATTATAATTAATACTATTATTTGTATTGTATATGTCTTATATTTTATTATTTTGAATGTATAGTATTTTTTATTTAAAAATTAATCCTAATAATATAATTAAATTTTAAACAACCTTAGAAATTATTTATCAATATAATATTGATAATATTGTTAATTGACAATATTATTGATACATTTACTATTTTTTATTACATTATAATTATAGTAATATATTCTCATTATTTAAGTTTATTCACATCATTTTATGATTAGATTATAATATAAATAAGCATAATATCATAATAATTTGAAACTAAATTGTTATTGAATTATATGTATTATTTTTAAAATATATATATATTTGAGTGTATAAATTGTTAATATATTATTTTTGTACTTTTATTATTGATAACGATGTGAGTGCACCCAAACTTGCATTAGATTTATCTTAGATTTGACAACAAATCTGAAGCAAAGCAAAAATAATGATTTTTTACTGAATCTCTTTGTATTAAAGTGTCAACAAAATTGTAAAATCAATTTCCATTCAATTTTAAATTTTCTCTCTCTCTTTCTTTCTTTCTCTTTAATACACTAAATATATTTTTATTCTCTCTTATTCTCTCTTATTCTCTCTTATTCTCTCTTATTCTCTCTTATTCTCTCTTATTCTCTCTTATTCTCTCTTATTCTCTCTTATTCTCTCTTATTCTCTCTTATTCTCTCTTATTCTCTCTTATTCTCTCTTATTCTCTCTTATTCTCTCTTATTCTCTCTTATTCTCTCTTATTCTCTCTTATTCTCTCTTATTCTCTCTTATTCTCTCTTATTCTCTCTTATTCTCTCTTATTCTCTCTTATTCTCTCTTTCTTATTGTGCAATGTTTTACATTGTGTAAGCACTTAATGGAAAAAACCAAAACAAATAATATATAAATGTTGTCTTTAACTATAAGTATAATTTGTTAAAATAAATTTGTGATAAACCAGTATATTGTTAGTGTAAATCTTCAGAAATGACACGAAAACTGTCTCAACAATTAAGAGTTGTAACAAAAAGGCAATCAATCAGTTGTTAAATTCCTAACTTTTTTACTGTAAATATCTTTCTATAACTCATTTACTTTTCGCTCTGTTTTTAAACTGTTGCTTACAGTATAAGTATTGATTAATAGCATTGCATGTACTGTTAATAGCAGCAAAAATATATAATGACATTCACAAATCAAATAAGTTAGAGATAGGATTTATAGGCGTATGTAATACTATGTGTATGTATCAAATACATAGATACTCACAGTAAATAAATAGGCACAGCTACACACATACACATATATATATACCCATACAAACACACACACACACACACACACACACACACACACACACACACACACACACACACACACACACACACACACACACACACATACATACATACATACATACATACATACATACATACATACATACATACGCCATGCATGTGTAGGTTCTTAATTTCATTGAAAACAACATTATGTCCTCTTTTTCTGAAATTTTTTATAAAGCCATTAAGTGATCTATCATTAAATGGCAATACTATCAACTAAAACACTCAATGACTAGATATATGCAATCATTCAATCAATCATTGATTTAATTGATATCAAAATTGTTAATTGATATAACATTTTTGTTAAGAAAAATACATTACAATGATAAAAAGCTTTTTATTAAATATATTTATAATAAACAATATTATACTAAACACAATAGTAATGGTAATGTAATTGAATTGTTTGTAAAAAAAAGTCAATTATTAGATTATTACAATTTGCTTTGAATTTCATTGACACTAACTGGTCTAATGAGGATTTTTTTCTAAATAATGATTTAAAAATGCAAATAACAAAACATTTATTTAAATTATACTCTTATCTTCAAATGACTATATTTTTATATTATTTTTACTATTATATAACATATTCATAAATTATATGATAATAAATTAATTATTTGAAAAAATGACAAATAAATACAAATGCATTAATAACAAACATTTTAAATAAATGTACTGTAAATTACAGTGTATAATAAATTAAATATACATATATTTTATGTGAAACTGTAGTTTAATATTCACGACAGGTATTGATTTCTAGCAATATCTTATGCAAAATAGTTTGACTGTTTCAACACGTAAATTGTTTTTATAATTTTTAGACCTTTATTTTTGGCATTATTTAAATTTAAAATATTAATTATTTTACTTAAAACACAAGTTTATACTCACTAAATGTTTCAATAATTAAAATTAAATTATGATTTATGTCTAATACTGGCAATTGATAGTCAATTGACTGTTTGTCGATATTGTTTGAAGTGATTAAATATTTCTTATTAAATGTCATTTTAATGGTTTCCCTTTATTATCATATTTTTGTTTGATGTTTTGCGATAACTTATTATCATATATTATATACTGTCATCACCTATATTGATATTTGTCATATAAAATTGTAATTATTAATTAAAGAGAAAACTATAGTATATTAAAATTTAATATTTAACAAGTATATTTAAATTATATAAATATTAATAAATAAAATATATTTTTTTTGAAAAATTGGAGTCAATCTCATGGAAAGCTTTCTCAAAAATAATATAATAATAATAATTGTATTGTATTTTATAGTTAATATGAAAGCAAATAAGCAATGAATTAGTGATCATTCAAATGATTCAATCTATAGTCCAATGAGTATGACTTGACTGCACAACACGTGTATTGCAGACAATACAACAACAAAGTGTTTGATTGTTATCATTGATTTGTCACTCATTTGATGCAAGTCTTGACTTTTGATGATTTGTTTAATGATTTGTTTAATGATTAATAATCACTAATTGTTTAGTAATTGTTTAAAAATGAGTAAATTGTGTCAATCGATGTCCAATGAAGATAAACTGGTGATAATGGAAACAGAGGAAACACAACTCACCACTAAAATGGCATCTCTTGAACAACAATTGGTTTGTTTGAGACAAGAAGTGGTCGACTATGAGATGTCACTCAATAAAGTAGATCTCAATGTACGACAAAATCAAAACAAATTGGTTATTGAAGAGAAACGCAATGAAAGATTAGCCGAAGAACTGAATCGGTTAACCATTGATTTTGAGAGACAACAACTAGAGTTGAATAGATTATCACTTGACTCTGAGGTCGAGCTCAAGACAGTGGTCGATAAGGCTGACAAACAACTGGACGATAAAAACAATTATTGGCAAAAATTAACTCATGAGTGGACTCAAGAGGAATATATTATCAAACAAGAGATAAATCGATTGGAAAATCAGTTATTAGAGTTACAGACAAAACAAGAAAAGACTAATCAGTTGACAACAGAGATGACTAATTTAAAACAATTGAAATCCACTCGTGAGACACAATTGAAGACTGTTATCGATGAGAAACAATGTCTTGAAGTGAACAACGAAAAGATTGAGTTAGAAATGATTATACAAAAGAAACGAAATGAGGCTTTGCTTAAGAGATTACGTAATCAATTGAATCAAAAACGTAAAGTATTGACCAATAATGTGGTCACTAATTGATTACTCCATATATTTGTTTCAATTAAAACATTCATTTTATTTTGAATTATCTTTAAGTTATGTTTAACTTTGTTTTAAATACTGTTCATTAATAAAACATTATTTTATTCAAATGTTTTTTTGAAAAATAATTTTAATTTTGAGTTTTATTAAACATATTCTTCATTTCATACATGAAATTAAAATTAAAATTAATTAATATACGGGTAATTTGTTTATACAGTAATAATAAAAATATATTAATAGTATAAATTAGTATATAATTTGTTGTTTAATTAAAATTAGTTGTTTTAAATATTATTGTGTAAAACAAACGATTTAATAGACTGTTATTAAATAAGACAAAAATTCAAGAGAATGTTACAAAAGGTTAAACATTTTGACCAAATAATAAAAAACCAAAACATAATAATGAGTTTCATTTATTGGACATACAATAGTACAGTATATACAATATATAAGGAATTTTGTGTATTTTATAGACAACTAAATCAGTAACAGAAACTTCAAACCTCTGATGTATTGCCATTGCTATAGACGTGGCGCTAATTTTTTATTCACTTTTTTATTGATTTTTTTCAACTAAACTTATTTTTTGGTTTTAATTTATAGCTTTACATTTATTTGGCTAACTCTCCAATGAATTTATTGAACAATTTTCTTATCAAATATATTTTCCTAATAAAATTATTTCTATCTTTTTATAAAAAATATTTATTAAGTTATTATTGATACAAACTTATATTATCTTTAGAGTATTATTATTATTATTATTATTATTATTATTATTATTATTATTATTATTATTATTATTATTATTATTATTATTATTATTATTATTAATTATAATAATAATAATAATATAATGTTATGAATTAACAAATGTATCTATTAATAAATTTACAGATATTGATATTTTGCAATAGTTTTTAACTAAAATTAAATTTTTAATTATATTTTAAAGTACATAGCTTATGTATATAAAGTCTATATCTCTACTAATCTACTAAATATATGTCAATTTAAAATTTATTTTTATTAAAATATTGAAATAAAACTTAAATTCATAAAATAATATAAAACACATTTATTTTTGAATTATAACAGTATTTTAATATAAATTATTTTATTTACTCGTATATAATATCGTATTAATGCATTGGGTGTAACTCTTGATTAATATTCCAGTAGTTATTTATTGGTTAAGAATAATATTATATTTATAATTATATTAAAAGTATATTTTTAAAGCTTTGAGATATCACTACAAATAAACACTTATTTTGAAAATTTATTGTCTAATTTCGACATTAAATTTTTTATATAACATTACAAACTTTTCCAATAAAATTAAATCTTTTTTTAATAATAATAAATTTGTGAACACATTGCACTTTATTAAGCTTAATGTATAATAATTATTATTATATTCTCGAAATTAATAATAATATTATAATAATAGTAATGATCTTTTTTAAGTAGACTTTTTTTATTGTTTAATATGAGTGAGTGCTTAATGTTTGAGTACACATATATAAACACATATATTCATATTTAGTATATATTATACACTGCATACAAAATATACTGTAGTTAACTATAGAATAGTTATAAAAGTGAATATTAAAAAAGCTATTTATCTCACTTTTAAACTTCTTTATTATTTACTAAATGAGTGTTTTTAAGGCATTGCTTTTATAGGGGACAGAGAAAATTACTTTTATATACATATATACTAAATAAATATTATAGTTTTTTACGTTATATATTTTTTATTATTAAATTCTCTCCTTTATCTCTCCAATCTCTCTCTCTCTCTCTCTCTCTCTCTCTTTCTTTCTCTCTCTCTCTCTCTCTTATTCACTCACTTTTATTTAAATTATTTTTTTGTTTTAAAAATCTGATAAAACTACTTTTATGTCTGGAAATCATTAAATTCACTGTTAACTAAAATCTTATTCAATTTTTTGTAATAGTATTTGTACAGTATTTGTAATTTATTAAAATTGTAATTTTATCTTATAGTTTGCTAATAAGTGTCATTTTCTGAATGCTACTAATAATAATAGTGATATTTTAAGGGAGATTTTCGCATAACGTTGTGATTTAAATTAAAAATAAATATAATTAAAAAAATATAAACAAAAATTATTTATTCTATATATATTATATACAGTACCCCTATATACTAATAATATGTGCTAATACTGTATAGTATATATAAATTTACCTCTAGTTCTCTTTAATGCTATCATGATAGATTTTTGAATTTAACTTTTTTGTTTAGTTAGTGTATAGTAATGTTAATCAAATACATTACTCATTCAAAAATAAACTTTTATTAATAAAATTATTTTTTACCCTTTTATACTATTTAGTTAATAGTTTGTATAGTAATAGTGTACACAACATATACAGTATTAATATACTGTAAGTTTAATTTTTAACATTAACTGTAGAAAACCACCAAAACATGTCTAAAATATTGATAATTTATTTAAAATTTTTATCCCTTAATAAATTGTAATGTTATATTTGTTATATTAATTTGTTATATAATTAACGTTATAGAGACCAACTAATAATTTACCTATCAGATAATTGAAGATATATACCAATAAATATATAATGATTAAAAATATTGTTTTGTTTTGTATGAAATTCATTTAACGCACACATACACATAAAAACAGTACATATTAATACAATTACAGTATAATAAGTTATATTACAAACTTACATATATTGTGAATGCTTTAACTCTGACTACATAAAAAAATATGTAAAAAGCAATTTAAATGATGGTTTTATTTGTGTTTTTAAAATGTTTGTTAAACAAAAATTTGATGAAATAAAAAAATACAAATTTATACATATATGCATATTTTTTATTTCATTTATTTATTCAATTTATGGCGTTATATTTGAATGAAATTTGAATGTCTGTAGGAATTGATTTATAATACATTTTTAAGCAAATTCTGAATACAAACACACATTTACTCAATGAGTAAAATAATTTAATTTAAAAATATTAACGAAATTACAGTATTTGTGTCCGTCTTTTCAATTTTTATTTTGATAATAAATGTAAGATAAATAAATGAAAAGTTACCTCAAATAGTATCTGTATTTTTGTTTTAAAAAGTTTGTTGTTTTAAGCTTTAAGATAAAAGAGAAATAAATTTTGTAAATACAAAATATTTGAAACATTTAATAAATTAAATTTTTGTGATAAATAATACTCTAAATTTATATTACATTAAATAAAACATAGAATAAAATGTATGCAAAAAGTATTTATTTCTATTGTGTTTAAATGAAAATATTTGATAAAATAATTGTAAATTTATTAATTTAAATAAATATAACAATATATTCATATAAATATTTAAAATTAAAAGTTACAATTAATAAGCTTTTTTATAATATTTGTAAGTGACCGTCACTGTTAATATCTTTAAATTTTTTGAGTTATATATTTTTTGTATAATACAAATTCTTTTGCAGTTTAAATTATTTAATAAACTATTTATAAGGAAGAAAATCAATAAACTATAAAATAAATGTTTACTTTTAAAATTACATTTAATGAAACACATTTTGTTTTCTACATTTTTGTACACATTTTTCAAACTTATGTTACATTTAATATTATGTTAGCTTTTGTTTTGTTTTCATATCACTATTTAATGTCTAAATGTCTTGTAGTTGAATACCAGTGATAATATTTAGTAGTTTTACTCATTTAATGTAATGTCTGAACACAAACATGAATGCAATGAATATGTTGTCTAATCAAATGACAAACACTTGTCGTTAATAAACTCAATGTTGTGTTAATTCATTGAATGAACACATTATCAGAAAATAGCATTTATTATGAAGTGATATGAAATGTGAAATAAGTTTAACATCAAATGTTTACTATTTATTATCTAATGTCCACTAAATCTATTTAAACATTTTATATAAAATTACATTTAAAAAATATTTTTGCTGTTAATCGCTAATATTTACGTTGAGTTTGCATCAATTTTTATTTATTTATTATTTTTACTGTTTAAATAGTTTATAATTTCTATATATATTTTTATAATAATAATAATTTTAAAAAAATTAAAGCAAGTATTGTATCATTATTTGAAGTCTTTATAAGAATAATTTAAAAAAATTTAATATTTTATTTTTATTGATTAGATGTGAATTAAATATAATTCAAAAACAAACAATAAATAATATAAATATATTTAGTTATTATTTATATTCATTATTTATATAAAATATATGAAAAATAATATAGAGAAACTTTCTAGAAATTTTTTCTTTGCTAATTTATATCTAAAATAATATTTTGGTATTATTTAGTTTTATAATTTAGTTTAATAGTAAAAATTATTCACATAAATAATTAAAAATAAAAATGGAATAATAGTCGTTTAAATACATTTATACATACATTTATAATTAATGTAAGTATTCATATATATATATTTACAAAAATGTTAAAACATATAGCATTACATACATTATCAAATTTATATTTTTGTGTTTACAATAATTATATATAAAATTTTTAATATTATTATTAGATATTTAGTTTATTATGTGATTTATTAATTATATTATTTTATTAATATGTAATATAAAACGTAATAAAATTATTTATATACACCAATGTGAGATTTTATTCAAACGTATATGCATTTAATGTATTTATACTATTTTTTAATTTGAATGTTTGACTAAATTATTGAATCATTTATTGCATTAGCAATGAATTGTTGGAAACTTTTATTGAATTAATAGCCAAAAGTCACATTTGATTTATTTGCTATTAAATGGACGCTTATTAATAGTAACATTTACTATAAGTAGTGTTTCAAATGTAACCATTTTATATTATTGCTTAACTTAATTATAGCAATTTAATACAAATTTATAAGATATTTATTAAAATTTTATAAGATATTTACACAATTTTGTTTATGTTTTAATATTATTTATTTTATTAATTTAAATTATTTATAGATATTATATTAAATTTAAATAAACTAAGTATAATTAAATTTAAATAATTAACATTAGCTGTTAATTACATACATTTAAGGAATAATTTAATAAACTTTTTATTGCAAGAAACTGTCAAATGCAGGATAAAGATATTGTTTTATAGATTCAGACATTTTCTAAATAAATATCTATTTTATATCTAAAAGAGACGTTTTTAAGATAACGATAACATTATATAACATATATATATATCGGTAGAAATCTTTTTATAAAAGTTTAGCTGTCATTAAAAAATAAGATGAAACGGGTAGTCATATCCCACATCTCCTGTAATAAGAGTGACGTATTTATGACACAAAAAATGTCTTAATATTATGTTTTGTAGAGAATAGACTTCACAACTACTTGTATTGATTGCAATTTTCTTTCAACTATAACTATCACAACTCTAGAGCCCAAACTACTGGTGCGCGCTTTGGGAAGAATTGGTGTTAAATGCTATGATAGCACACATAGGATAGGATTCAAATATTTTTTTGTCTATTAAGACTCGAGGCTATTGAATGTCATAGTCATCGACTATTTGGTTCAAAGCAATTGATCAGTAGTTTGTACCAACAAATTAGGCCATCAATCCATGTGATTCACATTTATTCAATATTGCAATATTATAGACATTGTATACTGTATTTTTATACTTTATAAATATATAGCTTTACACACACATACACACACACACACACATATATATATATATATACTGTATACAGTAGTATAAAGCAAATATAATATATATTTGATATACATTATAAATATCGATAACCTAAATGACTTATCGCCTAAAATATCATAACATATCATACTTTTCTCTATTTAGACAAAAACTTAATATCCTTTGTATTCTTTATACTGAATATTATTCTCTATCTATTCAGTGCTTAAATAAGTTGCCTATTATTATGAGAGCACTCTATTACTATTGATTCTCAATATTATATAAATATTACACAAAAGTTTGCAAGTATTATAAGTATTATAAGTATTATTATGACTTACAGATAATTTCATTTTATTGCATTTTGTCTTTATATTTAACATATTATTGTTTTGATGACACTTTATATTTGCGTATAAATTAAATAGTATTTGAATTGAATTTATGATCTATTTTTATAGTTTTTTTGTATATATTACTTCTTTTTTAGCAATTTGACAATTTGTTATTATACATTAATTATGCATAATTTAGTATTTTACAATTATTGCATTAACAAATATTTCTATCACTCACACATACACACATATATATACTAGTACTTTAATGTATACAAGTATATATATATATACATTAAATAGTATTCATTTAAATTTAATACAAAATAACCTTATTTATAGTTTTGAATAATTTTATTTAAATATTTATTTGTTTTCTATTAATATTAAATTTAATTATAATATAATTTTAATTAATTAATTAATAAAAGTTCATCTACCAAACTTATAATCTTTGTCAATACTTGTATTAATACATTATATAATTATATAAATTAAACATTATTTATATATTTTAAAATACATCTAATATAATATAATATGAAAAAACTGTAGATTTTTAAGTCAGTCATATGAATCTATTAAAGAGTATTATATCGGTATATATACTGTATATTTGTCGAAATAAGTATTAGTTTTAGAAAAAATATTTATAGTTATTTTGAGCAAATCTTTTGTCATTTTATATTGACTACTGATTCTTAAGTAAATGTAGTTTACCTGCAAATACTATACTTTTTATTCTAACTATTATATAGTGTCAAACTATTATACAGTACAGTATGCATGACTTTGTAACTATAGAGGCTTTCACTTTGATGTCAATAATAGCTCTATCTATCTATCTATCTATCTATCTATCTATCTATCTATCTATCTATCTATCTATCTATCTATCTATCTATCTATCTATCTATCTATCTATCTATCTATCTATCTATCTATCTATCTATCTATCTATCTATCTATCTATCTATCTATCTATCTATCTATCTATCTATCTATCTATCTATCTATCTATCTATCTATCTATCTATCTATCTATCTATCTATCTATCTATCTATCTATCTATCTATCTATCTATCTATCTATCTATCTATCTATCTATCTATCTATCTATCTATCTATCTATCTATCTATCTATCTATCTATCTATCTATCTATCTATCTATCTATCTATCTATCTATCTATCTATCTATCTATCTATCTATCTATCTATCTATCTATCTATCTATCTATCTATCTATCTATCTATCTATCTATCTATCTATCTATCTATCTATCTATCTATTTTTTTTGTGTTCAAGTGATTCTCGCATCTTTTATATTGATGATCAACAGTATTGTGTTTTCATAGTATCTATTTATAGTAACGTCGACCTGAAAAGCAATTGCCTCATACAGTGAGCGCATAACATATAACACATATAGCAGTTGCCCTACATTTGGCAAATTGCAGTACTTTTTATGTTATTCTCGACCAAACATAAGTCACTTCGAGACAAGAATTTTTTACCAAATGTTCAAAATGTTTATATAATACATGTCTTTCTATATCTTTTGATTTGATGCTTACATTTGTACAAAATCTAAATTATAAACACTTAAATATTTTATGCATTTTTATGTAGTTTATACAAAAATAGCTTCTATTTTAAGGTTTCTTTTATTTTAGTAAATCCATTGCTACTATTAAACTATATATTTATTATTAAAATATATTCAAATATATATACCGGAATATATATGATAAATATATTGCTTATGATTTTTACAGTATATATATATAAGTGATTGAATGTGTATTTAAGAGTGAGTAAGAAACGAAACGAAGATATATATATAGTTTGATGTGAAATGTGAGCTAATTTTTAGGTCATTTGGTTTTGTGAGCTATTTTTAGCATTTAATTAATCTCTTCTCTCTTTAGTGCCATTTATAGAAAATATTTTGTTATTAATAGGATTTTTTCTAATGTTATTTTCTAATTAAGATTTACATTATTATCACAATTGCTATTACATATATGAATCAATATTATATATATATATTAATAGAAATTTCATTTCATTATATTTTAAAATTCAAGTATTTCTCTAAGTAATATTCAAAATTTATTTTACTAATTGACAAACAGTGGTTATCTTTTAAGGATTTCTATACATTAAAAATTTTTAAATAAAAAGCTTAGTGATTATTAACAATTTTTGAACTAATTTATATAAATTTAATTTCTAATTTTTGATGATTATAATGACATTTATTCTACAAAACTCTCATTTTTACAATAATTGTTTAAATTATCTAAAAGTCAATCGAAATGATTTATAAGTTAAAATTTCTTTTTTTATGAGATTTACCGACTGATAGTATCTCAGAAATTACAATAACTTTATTTCAATTTCTATTGATGTCTAAACATATGAATGCTTTTGGAGTTGTTGTACAAAATACTACTAATCTTATATTAATTGAAAACATATCAATTTATATTTCTGGTTATATATAAAAAACAAAATCAATTTTAACATATATATTTGGCAATTTTTAATAAATACAGTATAAATATTATATAAAATTATATTATTTTTTTTGAAAATTTTACAATAAAATTTGTTTACATATATAATTATTTAAATGAAAATGTATAATATAATTAAACAATTGTATATTTAATATCAGTTATGGTGATATGGTACCCGCCACTATAACTGGTAAAATAGTTGGTGGTGTTTGCTCACTAAGTGGTGTACTGGTCATTGCACTCCCTGTCCCAGTCATTGTATCAAACTTTTCACGCATTTATCATCAAAACCAAAGAGCCGACAAAAGAAAAGCACAAAAGGTTTGTTATTTTATTTACTATTTTATTAAAATTTATTTCATTTATTATTATTGTAATGTTAAAATAAAATCGACTATAAATAACACTTATTTATTAAAATTAAGTTATATTAAGATAATATAAATAAAGATTATTACTGTATTTATATATATATATATATATATATTAATTAAAAAATTATATTATAAGTTAACTTTAATTTTGTTAAAATATTAAATTGTTATTAAGCTGTATTACGATATTAATGTCTGGCTCTATTATAATCATATAAACTTTATATTATAAAATTATATTATATTATAAACTATATCTAGATGTAAATTAAATAATAATTATAGAATTGTTTAAATTTAATATTGTTTCAAAAAACATTTTAGATTATTACTTCACTTTTTAAAAAGTAATATTGTATAAACTTTTATATTCTGAATATCTTTTATAAATAAATTTTATGTAATAAAGTACACTCAAAAATGTGCTGAATTTAAATTTAAGTTTAGGTTTAAATTATGCCATAATTGTGTATATAAATCTATATACTTATATTAAAAAAAAATTCAAATGATGCTCAATCACTCAAAAAGTGTTTCCACAACAATATAACACAATTTGTTATAATGTAAGTTCAAAATATTGGATTTTTTTTATAATAAATAAGATGTTATAGTTGTCTATTGATTCAATTTATAATAATTTTAAGATAAGTTTAGGTTTTTTGTGTTTAATATGTCCGCAAAAATGTCACTAAAAATATTTTTTTATGTTCACTTATATAACTTGTATACAGTATATATAATCAATGTTGGATATAACTTTATATAATAAATTATTATAAAGTATATTGTAATTTTAAAAATTATATTTATAAATATTTTTAAACATACACAATATAGTAAAGAACAAGTAATATGATATACCACTAAATCATAACATCTAAATGATATTAAATTTTTATATGACTAATAATTTTTTGTTTTAAAATTATGAGTTTTGATCAATAAAATAATAAACTAGAATTCATTGCATTCTTATATTTTACATTCAAATATTTATATTTTATTTTTTTGACACTCAATCTAAATCATATGCATATTCAATACAAAGTTATTTTATTTAATATTTTTGCTTTACATATAGAAATTATTAATTTTTAATTTATTAAATAGCATAAATTATATAAACTATATTTTTAAATTTTGATGAATAAATTAAATAATATTAAAATATTTAATTTGTTAATATTAAAACTTCATTGTTTTTTGTCTTTACAATATTTTAATAAAAATTATATTAGGATTTAGTCGCAAACACTATAACTTTTATTTTTTTTATACAGTATATAATATTGAAATATCACAATTTACAAAATGTAAAAATTTTCGTTTATCTGATATTATAGCAACTTTATATTTCACCTATAATATAACAGTAATATGATTATTTAAACTGTATATACACAGTATATTATATATAATATATAATATTATATTTTAAACAGATAAAAACAATACATATAAAGACTGTTGAGCCTAAATAAAAGTTATTAAATTAACTATAATAATAGCTAATTTTTATATTACTTATTTAATATAAAATTTTTCCTCATATAAGTTGTTAGTTAACAACAAAAGATTTAAAAGAATATTTCAAGAAAAATTCTAAAATAAAATTTTGTTTATTGGATTTTTATTGAAATGCTCTAATAATGATAAAGTTACAATTTTGTTAATATGATGAGTTTTATTTTTTATTTATAATTTGAAAATTTATCAATAAAATACTTAACCCATATAATAATAATTTGAATTACAATAATAATTATATAAATTAATATAAATTATATATATATATATATATATATGAGATTTGTATTTAATTTTAAAGTAAAATTTTGAATTATACAGGTATTAATATGTAACATTATTTTTATTATAAAAAATATACAATTTTTATAAATTTATCATTTGCTTTTTTACATATACAGTAGTTACATAACAAATATTTTAATTACTTTACATTATTTATTATTTTTATATACAGTAGTTGTTTATTCTAAAAGATACCTTAAACTAAATGTAAATTTTAATTTATAATTAAAATATTATTAATGTATTATAAATATTGATAATGTTACATTTATATTTATTAATTAGTATACTAATTTAATTAATATTTATGCGTATTCTACAATAATTTAATTATATTATTAAACAAATAAAATAAAATGTAGACTATATATCTTTATATTAAAAATTATATTTATTACTGTATATATTACAAAATTTATTTTTAGTAACTATAATGTTTAAAATATATCTTTTTTAATTTTATAGTTTAAAATAAGTTAAAATTTTATAAATTAAATAAAAATTATAATAATTATTGATTAAATTGAAATATTAAATAAATTTATAGAAAGCACGTATGGCTCGGATTCGTATCGCCAAAGCTACGAGTGGTGCGGCATTTGTTAGTAAAAAGAAGGCGACCGAAGCCCGACTCGCCGCTCAAGAGGCCGGACTCGACACCGACGACTCACCTGAAGATATATTTGAGTTACAACATCACCATCTGCTTCAATGTCTAGAAAAAACAACTGTAAGTCAATTATATTTATATTATATGAAATATAATTTATTATTAAATCTATATATAATTATGTGTAACATAAACATATTAATTATTTAAATGTTGACATTGTATTGAATAGTTCAATAGATTTTAGTTGTATTACCAAATGATTGCTTTGCAATGTTTTCAAATCAAATGATACAACTATTAAATATAGGTTTTCAATGAAAAGGGAGGTCAACCTTATTTTGTGTTGACTTATGTCACAATAACTATAATATTGTATCGTTTGAAACATTTTATACAATACTTTCATTTGATTCATTGTTGCAAACGCTTTACTACTGAATGCGAGACATATATAAGGAAAATGTTATTTCACTTGACATTAGACTCAAAAATTGATAATCATTAGTATGTCATTTGGTTATTGATATGGGAGTAAATATAAAAGCATAATGACATGAAAAGTATATGTTTAATGATAAATAGCGATTAGGTTTATGTTAGAAACTACTGTACATTTATATTTGTATTTTCTATTTTGATTAATTATATATTAATCCTTATGTAATAATAAATGAATTATATTGTAATCATTGTTAAACTAAACTATTAATTATATAAAAACAATAGGATAGGGAGTTTGTGGAGCTTGAGGTGCCATATAATGGTCAACCAAATCGATTGTCATCGACACCACCGCTATCACCGGTAGCATCCATAGCCATAGCACCGGGAAGAACAGCTAGAAATATATTAAGTTCCTGTTGTGGAGGCAAAAGAAATTATGAGGTATGCCTTCAATATTTTTATTATTAATTATATTAATATATATTAAATAAACTTTTGATAAAATAAAATATTAAAATCTATTATCTTGAATACTTTATAAATAATCACTAATTAGGAATTTATGTTAAAATTACGAGAATTTATATTTTTAATTTATATTATCATTAAATGTTGTTCTTATGATTTACTGTATATACATATAAAATATATATATTATCTATCGTATGTATATTATATATTACTTTTGCATTTTACTAATTATAAAAATAAATTAAGAATGAATATAATTAAATTTGATTTGTGTAAATGTTATGCAAAGTTTACTTAATTAATTTTTTTATTATTTTTTATATGTTTTAGATTGTATTAATATTTACATTAAATTTTTAAATGTTTAATAATTTGAAATTATTCTGTACTGATATTATATAATTTGATATATTGACAAATTTATAAGAATTATAAAAATATAATATATTCAAATATTGCACTATTTATTACTATATTAATTTGCACATAATTTAAAATAATGGCAAACATTTCTTAATGACCCATAATATACAGTATAGTATACTGTATGCTTGATTTGAATTTTTATATCATTTGTTTAATTACATGTTTTAATAGTTTTCGCTTAAATATTAATTCTTAAAGAATTAATGAACAAAATTTTCTAATTATTTCTCATCATTTTTAATTACAACAAATTATTCTTATGTTTAATTGTAGACATCTTTAATCTCAATAAATCTTTAAATCTGTCGAATCAATAGTTTGCTAAAATTAGTTAAAATTATTTATATTTTATTGATATTAATTTCATTTATTATTATTTCATAATTAATTATAATAAATGATATAATAAAAATTTTAATCTAATTTCTAAGCATTGCCATAAGCTATTTTGACAATAAAATCAAAACAAATTAAAGGAGATCAACACTTATTGATTCCTTAAAATATTTTGAATTGTTTTGTTTATTTTGGTAAAACATTTTATAAATATAAGAGAATACTGTAAGACATATTTCAAATATTATATTTATGAGATTTTTAGCAAATTTACATAAAATCTATTCAAATCTATTGATAAATTAGAATATCTTCAAATGTTGACTTAAGTCCTATATTAGACTTTTAATAGATAAATAAGTGAAATTTTATTAAATAAGTAACAATTTTTAATCTATGTCATAATAATTAATTAAAAATTTTTTTAATACATTTTTATGTTTTTTTACTTAATTAATAAAATACATCAAAGAAATAAATAATTATTATTTATAATTATAAATATCATAGATTAATTTATGACCTTTCACAAATAAGAGAAGTTACTATTAATTTCTATATTGATTTGAATTATTTATTTTGCAGACATGTTAGTAGTAAACGTACAGAATTTTGTCCAAAAATAAATCAATAACTTTCTCTCTCTTTCTTTTTTTTCTTTCTTTTACTTATCTGACATTCCTTCTTATATTAATACATTTGTTTCCTTATTTTAGATTTTAATTAATACAGTATATAATTTTTTTTAAATTATACAAAATACCAAAAATCATTCTTATATTGTTAAAACATAAATTATTTTTTAATTATAAAAATTTTAATATAATTTTCTTAAATACATTTATATTTATAAGAAAATATATATTTAGAATATCTAGTATTAATTATATATAAGAATGTTTATATTATATGAAACTGAATTTTATATTGTATTATAAAATAGTACTGTATATTATAGTAATAGTCTTTCTGCATATAATACCGATAAAATGATAAATTTAGGATATATTTGTGATATGTATATGGTTTATGAGTTAATTAGTATATCTACTGGTGTTGTACTCAATTGATTTATTGAGTGCTATCATAATAGTGGTAAAAGTGATTTCATTGCTCTATAATAATAGTAGAGATTCTTTTGGGAATCGCTTTGCGATAGAATTCTCGCATAAGATGTGATATTCCTTGAAATGGTATTTACTATAAGTCAGAGTAAAAGTCAGCCAAACATTCAACAAATTAATATAGTTTTTCATAACTCTTATACTTAAACTGCAACAGTGCTAACCTTTACAATAATATAAATTATATAACAATTATACTTCAATGTAATACATTAGCCGCTATATTAAATAGCGACCCGTTTGAGCACCGGTAACATCACTTAATATTTTCAATAATCATTTATATAATTTCAATAATTATATGACATGCTTAAAATATCATATATAAATTTTAATATTTTATTGCATTTATCCTTTATTAATAATAGAATTTAATAAGTTGCATATTAAATGTTTTATTAGCTTTTTAATTTATATATTATAATTATATTATATAATAATTGACTTTATTTTAATAAAATTTTTAAATAACTTAAAAAAGCAAACTGCACTATTAATTTATTGTATATGACTATATTTCAATTTCATGATATTAAAAGTGTTTTAAATTAATCAATTAACATTATATTTATTATTAAAATAATAGTTTGTAAAATTTATGTTTAACCTGTCACTCATACTTTTGGTTATATTTATACATTATTATAGAATATATTTTATAGGAATATTTCATATCAACAATGCTTTACATTTAGATTTTTAAATATAATTATTTTTAATACAAAATTCAATATTGAATTAATGTCTCCATCTTTTGTCTAGAATTTAGTGTTTAAAAAATGTAAATTTTATTATTAATAGTTATTTTAGTAATTAATTAATTAGTGATAATTATTACTAATGACAATAAATGGATATAAAATTAAAATCTATTTTAATTTAATTTATTAAAAGTGATTAAATGTGTATAACATTTATTTAATACATTAATAAATGATTGATTAATATAAATATATTACTTTAACTGTAGAAACACAACGAACAGACGGAACAGGAAGAAGAAGAAGAAGAATTAAATGATTTGCCGATTGAGTCGACAAAAGCCGATCTCTATTCTGGTGCCAAAAATAGGAGCCGCGGTGTTGTCGTCGACCAAATAAGTGTCGGTCCATTGCACAGACGTTCCACTTTAAACAATCCAATGTCTACCAATCCCTTCAATAGTTCAAACCCGGGTTCGCTGTCTGGAACTGTAGCTATTGTTAACATACCTGACAGTACTGAAACACTATATTCGCAAACAGCCGGCACCTCATCGGCAGCTCCGGTGGGTGGGACTGGACCTGAATTAGCAATTGTTAAAATTTCGAAACTCTAACATAAAATCAATAAATCTTATTTAAATAAATTTTGAAACAAATTGTTATCTCTTAAAAGTTTATGAGATAATTACTTATAACAAAATCAATATATGAAAAGGTTTATTAGCAAAATGTGCACAAAAATTATTTAACAATTTGAAGATAAATGAATGTTATAGACAATTGATGTAATTAACAACAATTAAGGACATTATACTAAAAATAAAACTTTTTGACCAATGTTATAAGCTAATTATATGTTATTAATAGCCGAAATGCCCAAGGAGTATGGGAGGTGCCCTCTCAGTTGCCTCACAGCTCCCTCAGTGTATGCAACCTGGAACCTGGATATTATATACAATTTGTTATCTGTGTTAATTTTATTAAGTGAAAATTTATTGTTATTATTATAATTATTATTATTATAATTATTAACATTATTATACTTAACTTTTATATAATTCTTAAATTACACAAATATATATTTATTAAATATTATTCTAATAATAATTATTATTAAATATCGTTGTCATTATAATGTAATACAATTTTTTGTAAATTTTCAATACTATTAAATCCTTTAAAATACAGAACATTTATAAATGAAATTTATTTTTATCCATTTGTTATTAAATTGTTTTTATTGGTTATATTAAAATAACAAATCAAGTTTACTTTAAACACTATAATTAAATAATAAAATTAATATTTATATACAATATCATATATTTCATATATATTATATATAGATATATAAAATATATGCACATATGTTTTAAAATCACTAGATGTTTGTAGAGTTAATTAAATGTGTTTTAAACATAAAAACTCGCAAACATATAATTTCTTAATATATACAGTATATTAATTAAAAATAATTATTATAATTATAACAATTTAAAATAATGTTTTGTATATACATTATATTTATTTAAGATGAAACTATTATGCAGTTAAAACACTTTGCACATATTCATTACATTATTTAACTTGTTAATTTATATAAAATATAAATAATTTATTTAAATCAAAATAACAAAAAACATTGTCTAAAAATCAAATATTGTAAATATCATTGTAATAATTCAAATAAAAGAGTGTAATAATATTAAATAATATGTAAATTCATTATATAATTAATAATATGTTAATAAATTGTCTTGTATTAAAAAACAAAGTTTATATTTTATTTATTTTAAATTGGTTGCAACTAATTATTATTAATTACATTTTTATAAACTATAAATAAAGTATTATTATTAATATATTAATTTTTATTAGCTATTATTTTATTTATATGTAACAAAGTAATGGTTATTAATTTAATAATATTAATTGATCAAGGTAACACACCAATAAACAACTTTTGATAATCTATGAACATATAGTATCAATGATTTAAGTAAAATTAATTGATTACAAATTATCACTAATACTTAACATTGTAATAGTTATTGTAAATGTAAGGTTATAATGTTTAAATATTAATTTAAATTAACTATACTTTAATCATTCATGTAATGTAAAAATAAGATAAATTAACTATTATTACAGTACACTCTTATTTTTCCCATTTCAATATAGACAACAATATTATAAAATACAAATAGAAATAAATTTATATTAATAATTAGAATTATAATATAATTTATAATAAATTTAATTTTCAATATAATACTGTAATTATTATTTTGTTATTACTTTAGTCTAAACACATATATTTAACAGCCGTTAACATTGCAGTACATTATTAAAGGTATAAATTAAATGTTAATATCATATTAATAGACAAATTGATGTATTAATCATTAGGAGCATAGATCCGATACAATTGAATAATTATGAATTAATGAGTTAAAGTTGAAATCAAATAAAACAATATATTGAATAATAGCTTATAAGCCGAAATAAGCCCACAAACTTTATATTAAATTATATTATTAAATAAAAATTAAATAAAAAATATTTAAATACTCAAGTATTTTTTATCAATTATAAATAAAAAAATGAATATTAATTTAATTTATGAAAATTTAATTAATTTATTTATTATTTTTTTAATGGTCTCATTATCTAAAGCGATAAGATAGTTGCCTAACAATATTGTTATTATCAACATTCAAATGCTTCGGATCTGTGATTAGGAGTAACTCATAACTCATACCTACTGTATATTTAGTGTATTTAATATACAGTACATGTATTGCATAACATTGAATGACTTGAAGTGTAATGTCATATATGAATGTTTGTAATGTTTTGTTTACCATTTGATGTTTGTATGAATGCATTGATGAATAGATAAATGTATTGAAGTGTTGAATGCATTGGTTTTGAAGACATTGATTGAGACGAGTATTGAGTGAGACATCGATCAAGTCTTTCATATGTTAATCAATGGCAACGAAGACTCACCCGCCGATCGGTCGGCACCCGAACAACACATCAACGGCACTAACATTGAGGACAATATGATGGCCGCCATTACTGACGGCCTCAATGCGGGACAAACGGGTCAATCGACAAATGCATCGTCAGCTCAGGTGTTACTCATCTGCCGCAAGAACTCACATCCATTTACTGAAAGAAAGGTATATCTGGAGGGCTCGACACCCGTCAAAGTGGGCAGAGCTGTGGCCAGAAGTAAGCCGTCAAATGACAACTTCGTATTTGACTGCAAAGTGTTGTCCCGAAATCACGCCTCCCTTTGGGTCGACAATCATAAGGTTTCATATGATTATCAATAATTTAGTTAAAGATATTTATAACACTTTTACTTACATTAATCACTAAATATATGTATCAAATAGTTTTACCTGAAGGACACCCGATCCTCAAACGGCACGTTTGTCAATAACTTTAGACTCAGTCCTGCTAATGAAGAGTCGCAGCCTCGGGAGGTGTTTTCGGGTGATATCGTGCAGTTTGGTGTCGATGTGATGGAAAATCAACGTAAAGTAACCCATGGATGCATAATAGCGACTCTTAAGTTGTATCACAACGACGGCACTGAAGCCAAATGTCAAGAACAACACCAGAACTATACGACAAACTCAAACTATAGCACTGTTCACATCAGTTCACAACAATTACATGAATTGTCTCAATATCTTACCGAAGCTCTACATAGAGAGCAAATACTTGAAAATAAATTAGAGACATTAGAAAGGGTAGTCTCAAGTGCTCACGAGTCGGCCAACACGGCCTGGAAATCACTTGTTGAAGAGGACCGTCTACTTAGTCGTATAGAAACACTGCAAAACAAACTTGAAATATGTCTTAATTCATCTCAGATGAGCAATCAATCAAATAAAGAGAGTACTGATAGCACCGATAGCTCATCAGTTCAGGTATTACGCGAAGAAATGCTTAAATTAATTGACGATAAAGACAAGTACGAGTCTGCAGCCAAAGAGGCTATTCAGAAGACATTGGAAGAGAAATTAATTATTTTGACGCGACTGCATGAATATGAAGTGTCGATTCGTAG
The DNA here is from genome assembly GCF_028296485.1 of Oppia nitens. Lineage (NCBI taxonomy): Eukaryota > Metazoa > Arthropoda > Arachnida > Sarcoptiformes > Oppiidae > Oppia > Oppia nitens. The sequence continues at coordinate 4,048,265 of NW_026533243.1, forward strand.
TCATGAAGAAGAATGCAATCGACTTCAAGGGGTAGTGACCGTCAGCGCTAAAGAGATTAATCGGTTGGCAAATTGTAACGATGAGTTGACCAAAGAAATTGAATCTTATGTCAATCGATTAAAGACTACTGAAGACCAGAAAATATCATTATTAGAGGTGACTAACAAAGAAAGAGAAGACTTAGAGGATTTGGTTGCAAAATTGAAAACTAAAGAAACAGAAAATAATGAAATTATAAAAGAGTTGAGAGCCGTAAGTGATTCTGCAAATCTTGAATTAGAGAAACTTAAGTTGCAATTGGATGTAATTAAACAAACGCAAAATGTGGCCAATGATGGCATTTGTGTCAATAATAATGTCTGCAACGAAACAATTGATAGAACTAATGATAATAACAATGCCATTAATGGTAATGAAATGTTAAGTGAAGAATTGCAAAAAGTGAAAAAACAATTAATGCAAAGCAATACCAAATGTGTTGAATTGAATGCAGAACTTAATGGATTAAAAGCCAAACATCTAAGCGGAAGTAGAGAAATGATTTGTGACAAACTTAGCGATAGTACTGTTACTTTGAAACAGTCAACTACAGCTATGGATCTACCGGTGACGGATCAAAATTATATAAATAATTTAATGGTTAATGGAGAGATTAACAGTACAAATGATATTACTATAAATGAGACATTAATTAATGAGGAAATTGATTATTGTGTCAAAAGTGAAGAGAAAGACATGAAAACACTGGATGACCAGGTATTGGGAACAGCATCACAGCAAACGTCTAGTCAACCATTGAAATCGGAAATTGATTTACTAAAAGGTTTTTTATTATAATATTAAATTAGATACTAATTTCATTTTTATATCTAATATTATTTTTGATTGTTTGTTTGTTTTATGTTTGTATTGTATGTATTAATATTTGTTTTGTCATTGATTTTGTCGATCATTTTAATGCATGTTTTTATATGAATAACAACTAACTAACAATAGAGTGGAATCGTATCTATGATTATAAGTTACGTCAAACTGCATGTGCACTAATCATACTTAAAGGTTTAGTAATGATTTATTTAGTCATCACTTTAACGTGCGATTTGTTTGTTTTGTCTTAAGATATAAGTCTATGATATTGTAATAATATTTTTAATTGCGATTATTATTAGAATTATTAGCCGAAACTCGAGCATCAAAGAAATCAACAGATGAAGAATTGTCGAGAACTGTCACTGAATTAGAGAACTTAAGGTCACTAACGAAGCAATTGTCAATAGAGTCGGATGAGACACAAGAAAAAATAGAGAAGACTCTCAAAGAAATTGATGAAAGAAATGCATTCATACAGACATTGAAAAATCAAATCAACGACTTACAAGAAAAAAGCAAACAAAGTATTCAAGAATATAAGCAATTGATGATTAAAATGAGTGATAGCGAGAGGTTGTTAGGTCTTAAAGACGATGAATTGAGTAGTTTAAGGGTTTTACTTGAAGAAGAGCGCAAAGTTCAGCAAAGATATGCCAATAATTATGAAATTTGTAAAAAGCAATTATGTGAACAACAATTGATTGCCAAAAATAGTCAAACAGAAGCAGAACTATTGCGCAGAAAAGTCTATTCTTGTAATGAAGAGTTGCGGACGTCGCGGAATAATTTGTCCACAAGTAGTACCATTGATGACAAAACTGTTAAAGAAAATGAAAAACTACAGAATGAATGCCAAACGTTAAAAACAAAATTACAAACAATTGATACACAACTTTATTCTTCTCGAACCGACCACCAGAAGCTTAGAGACGATTACGAGTATTTGCAGAAATCGTTTTTATTATTACAGGAAATTAATGGGGAACTGGAGAATAGGGGAGATAACTATTGGAAGGAACAATACAATGATGCCAAACAACAATTACAAACAATTGATTCAAAGGTATGATTATATTGTTAAACAATTTGATGATTGAATGTTTATAACTTATTTCTGTCTACCAATAGCTCACTTTAGCCAATAAAGAATTAGAAGAATTGAAACAAGAATGTGAAGAATATACTAATAATAACAAAGCCTTAAATGAAGATCTTATTAATGCCAACCAAGAGATTGACAATATATCATATCAGAATAAAATTGTAAGTTTTTATATTTTTATTATTTATTAAAACTTGTAATTTTAATTTAATTATAAAGTTTAAATAAAAGTCATTTATATAGTCATGTATTAATGAATTAAATATTATTTTTTATTATTAATAGGCGACTGCATGTGCCATCATTCCACTCATTATGTTATTGATTGCTGTTGTGATGGCATACTATCCATCCGTGTCTTCAGTGACTGGAACCAATGAATTGTGATTTTTAGCTAAGTGTGTATTACAATACCTGAACAGATAACAAAAATTATAGATTTTATTGACATAATATTTTTTTGTAAAATAAAATATTAATTAAAAAGCGTCTCTCAATTGGTGCCTCTTTTGTCTCCATTTCAACTGACACTTCCGTCTAATTTATATCTTATTTAATTACGATAATAGTAATCAATAATTTATTGTAATATATTTTTGGTGCAATTTTTTGTTTATAGCGTTATATCTTATATTTGTCGGTATTTTTATTCTTAAGTTTTTTTTAAAGAATAAAATATTTAAACATTAATTTTGATTTAATTATACTAATGTTTTATATTATATATTAGGATTTAGTTTAATTTGCATATATACTACAATTATTATATGTAGTTAATGTCTAATTTTTATAATACGCACCATTAATGCCAATAGTTATAATTTGTTAATTTTATTATCATATTTTAAGTCAATAATTTAAAAAATTATATTATTTAAATGATTAATTTATAAGAATGATTGATTGAATGAATGCATAAAAAATAATATTAAAGTAAGACTTCTATTTTTATGAAGTTTTTATATTTATAAATTTAATTACAATATTTATTTTGAGCAATTCAAATGTAGTATTATATTATCTAATATCCATTGCGTTATTTAATACAGTATTATGATAACTATGGAAAATGTATATTATTAAAATAATTGTTTTATAAATATTTCATAGTATCATAATGATTGTAATGATAAAGATAATTTTATATTATAATTGTTTTAATTCAATGCTTTGTTTGTTTTATTTTAAATATATTAGTGATTTGCTAATAGACTAATTTACTGGAATATAGATTATTTGAAATTATAATTTTGTGATAATTTTACATACTTTGTTTTCAAAATTGTTAATTTAAATTTCATTTATAATAATTTTAATGTACTATTTTTAGTAAATTTGTTTGTGTATTATGTAATATTTTCACAACCATAAAATTAACTATTAGTTATATTTCAAATTATAATAAATAAGACAAAATTAATAAATGATTTTTTAAAATAAAATGTCTAAGTTTATTTATTAAGTTATATACTGTATATTTATATTGACAATATTTTATAATATTATGCGGTATATAAGTTGCCGGTATAAATTTATGTTTATATACTACTGTATAATATAAATTTATACATAAATTTATATACAGTGTAAATATGATATTGTACTGATACTGTATATGTATTGTATACTGATTATATACAGTACAGTACAACAATTGATTATATAGTATAAGCAACTTTTAATGTTGGTTGTAATAATAAATTATATCATATATTTATTTTTTAGTATTAAATAAAATTCAAATTTTATAATTGTATTGTCATTACGAGCTAATACTACTGTATGACATAGCTGTTTGAAAAATGTCAAATTTTAAAATAATGTAATCATCAAAAATGTTTTTACTAATACACTAATACATTGTGTTTATGCTTATTTGAAATCACAAAAATTTACTTACTTTACATAATTATTTTTATAATATTCTCTCTCTCTCTCTCTCTCTCTCTCTCTCTCTCTCTCTCTCTCTCTCTCTCTCTCTCTCTCTCTCTCTCTCTCTCTCTCTCTCTCTTCTCCCTTAAGTTTCAATTACTCTCTCAATTCAATACTCTTAGTCCTTACTTTCGTCACATAATCTCATATCTGTATCCAAATTAGGACTGACTGGGAGTCGAAGCAGATTTACATAACATTAATATCTCTGTCTATTTAGTTAAGTGTTAACACTTTTATTATAAACATACCGTCTCTGTGTATGTGTTTGTAAATATAATATATAGTATAGTGAATACTAAGTAACTTATTTAATTGCAAATAAGTGTTCAAACGCATATACAATTGAATTGTTTGCAAAACAATTGATTTGTAAAAACTTTTTTAAAAGTTTGAAACAAATTTATAAATATTAAATTCAATTATTGAAGAATCCATTGAAAACTATTTTTTAATCAAATAAAAATATTGAAAATTAAAGTAATAATTTATTTCTATCTAAATCCATAATTATTTAGTATTTAATTTTTTCTACTATTTAATATCTTAATAGTAAAATTAAATAAACAACAAAAATTGTGTGCACTGTTGTGTAAAAACTTTGAATTATATAACGTAATCGCATACAATAATAAAGCAGTGATCCGTCACACATAAGACCAATAGTACCATTTGGTCCATATATTCATTGACAGTAAGCCATTGATTGTCACCAAAGCGTACATCCCTTTTATTTGCCAATTGGGTGTACATTAGATAATCCTCATCCTTGACAGTAATGCCTGTCGACGACAAACCTATTCGTAGAGGCAGTCGGGCCAAGACTGGAGACGATGAGGAAGACATCATGACGAAGGACTTGGCTGAAGATGCCGTCTGGAAAAAAATACAACAAAACACATTTACCAGGTATTCACACAAAGGTCTAATCCAATCACTTATATAAATATTTTTCATATTATTTGCTATAAAAAAAACAAATTTGTTAATATTATTAACTTTATTTTATTGCTGGCATGAAAATAGAAAAACTTTATCGTATTTTCTTTAAATATATATTATACTGTAGTTATTTTTTCACTTATGTAAGCATTTATATAATGTACAATATATTAGTATTATAACATGTATTATAGTTTCTATATATAGTATGCAAATGACCTTTAATTGAATAATAAACTTATTTAAATAATATTATTGTATAACAATGTATAACAATTAGATGGGCTAATGAACACTTAAGAACAGTCAATAAGTTTGCCACTGATTTGGGAACCGATTTCTCCGATGGTCTGCGACTCATAGCACTGGTCGAAGTGTTATCCGGCAAGAAGTTACCGCCGTATAACAAGAGACCAAAAGTCAGGGCACAGAAGCTCGAGAATGTCAATATTGCCATACAGTTCCTTAAGAATCAGGAAAAGATCCGTATTGTCAACATTGGTAAGTCTATAACATTTTATTTGTTTAATTCTAACTATCATTGATAACTATAATCACAAACAAGAAATAAATTATTAGTATTATAATACATTATATTATTATTATTAAATCATTTTAAGTGAGTTAGTGAGTTAGTGAGCGAGTGAGTGAGTGAGTGAGTGAGTGAGTGAGTGAGTGAGTGAGTGAGTGAGTGAGTGAGTGAGTGAGTGAGTGAGTGAGTGAGTGAGTGAGTGAGTGAGTGAGTGAGTGAGTGAGTGAGATAGATAGATAGATAGATAGATAGATAGAGAGAGAGAGAGAGAGAGAGAGAGAGAGAGAGAGAGATAGATAGATAGATAGATAGATAGATACAGTAGATAGATAGATAGATAGATAGAGAGAGAGAGAGAGAGAAAGCTGAGGTCAATAATTGTAAAATTATAATTTAGTTTACTATTGGAAACATTGATATTATTTTGTCGTATTTGCAATTATTTTCAATAAGTTAATACTTTTAATTTATTTATTCACAATTGGGTGTAGTTTTGAAATTTTAATTCATGAACAATGCATATATTGTATATTCTTTTTAAAATTCATTTCCTATTTGATATACAGTATAACATTATTATTATTATTATAAATTTTCACATCTATTGTCTAATTTACTATGAATAATGCATTTATCTTTGCCTTATATTTACATCCTTTTTAATTTATACAATAATTGTTAACATTTAATAATTTAAAATAAATTATAAATTTAATAATTGGCTTTGTTAAATAATATTGATTTATTAAGTTTATTATAAAAAAAATTATCTAAATTTTGATATTAAATTTATTTTGTTTAGAATTAAAGTTAAGCATAGATTTTATTTTTTATTATTAGAAATTATTTTTAGTCTTTTCTATTCATAACTTTTTTGAAAAAGTAATTAAAATATTTTCAAACAATAGTAGTTATAGTTATCTGAATATATTTAAGTTTATGTGTGTAATTCAATATTAGTTAATGTAGATAATTAGCATAACCCATGTACTAATAAAGTGTATATTTTAAACATAAGTTTATTTGGTATCACGAGATTTACAAGTAACGGAAATTTGTCGATAAACAAGGCTTTATGTCATAATATATAATCAATATATTATTGATGACTACAAATGTTGGGAAAAATAGTGTTTTATTTTTGTTATAGATAAACAGTATACTTATAATAAAAATAGCATCAATTTCTTGCTTAATGTTTATAATTTATTAGTAATATAATTTAAAGTTATAAACAATTTTAATGCATCCAATGAAAAACCATTTTATATATAAATTATATTTCTTTATTATGTGTGGTTAGAATTGTTTAAAAATAATTATTTTAGAGCCAAAAATACATTTCAGATTTGCTAAAAAGCTAATATTTATTTTATAACTTTTATTTTATATTTATTATATCAAGATTACTGTGTTAATTGTACACTTTATATGTGTTACTCAAATAAAAAAAAACAAATTTTGTTAATTTATGCATTCATCTTGATGTAAACACTATAAATGTATAATTAAATAAAATGTTCATTTATAATTTTAAATAAAATAAATAATAAAAATAAAAAATGATCTTATATTTGACAAAAAGACAAACAAAACAAATATAAATAAATTCCACAAAAAAAAAACAAATTAAGTTTTTAGTGAAAAGAATATTCTTTTAAAAATAATTTAAAAGCCAAGAAAAATATTGAAAGTTATACTAAAAACAACTATTTTTCATTTATGTAAATCAAGTCTAAATAATAAATAATTTTTATTTAATAATAATTATTATTATGTATATAACAGTAAATTTATATTTGAATTTCTATTTAAATGAATATTTTGACTAAATTATTATATTATATTAATAACTAAAAAAATAATTAAGCATATAGATATAGATATAGATAGTATAGATAAGTGATAAAATAAAAAAAAATATTTTAATTAATAAAATATAACTATGCTATATATTGTATAAACAATGTTTATTAAACATAATAATTAATAATTTTAAAATTATTTAAACAGATAGTATAGATGTAGTCGATGGAAAAGTAAAGTTAATATTAGGTGTGATGTGGACATTGATTTTACACTACTCTATATCAATGCCGATGTGGGAGGGAGAGGATGAGTCAATGTATAAGGAGAAGGGCGGACCCACACCGAAGCAACGTTTGCTTAAATGGGTTCAAAATAAAGTACCCGACGTTCCCATAAACAACTTTACGACTGACTGGAACAATGGTAAAGCTATCGGTGCATTGGTTGACGCGTGTGCTCCCGGTCTCTGTCCTGATTGGGAACGTTGGAAGCCTGAAGACGCTCTTAAAAATGCTACGGAAGCCATGAAAACTGCCGAACAATTTTTAAGTGTTCCTCAACTCGTCACACCTGAAGAACTTACAAATCCCAAAGTGGATGAGCTTTCAATGATGACATATTTGGCACAATTTCCAAAAGCAAAACTCAAGGACGGAGCGCCAACTCGTCCGCGACATAATCCTAAGAGAGTCCGATGTTATGGACCCGGCATTCAACCAACTGGTGTCAATGTCGGCGCTAAAACTAGCTTTACAGTCGACACATTCAGTGCCGGTCAGGGAGATGTCCAGGTCTTTCTTCAGGATCCGTCGGGCAAACAGACTCCGGTTGAGGTCAAGTTTAATGACGATCCGGGAAAAACATATACCTGTTCCTATACTGCACAACAAGAGGGGGCACACAAAGTATGATTTGCATTACATTTAATAATTATTAATCAAAAACAAAATAACTGACACAACTTAAAGCTTTACTTATAGCATAGTATTAATATTTATCGAAATGCTTAACATTTTTTAGAATATAATACTGTATATTCATATATAGCATCTTATTATAAATAAGTTATTGAAATTTTTATTAAAGCACAATTGCAATTGCAATTTCATATTGATTTTAATTTTAAAATTTAGTTTATATTTTATTCAGATATTTTTTGTAATTAATAATTTTTATAACAAAATGAAGGTTATTGTAAAGTTTTCTGGTAAGGAAGTGCCGAAATCACCCTTTACTGTTGAAGTCAAAGGTGTGGCTGGAGATCCATCTAAAGTCAAATGTGACGGACCAGGTATTAAGCCTACCGGTACTAAAGTCGGAACGCCTACTACTTTTAATATTGACACTAAAGGTATTACAATATTTTTTATGAATCATTATCTATTATTAAATTAATAAATTGTTAATATTTGCTTTAAATAAATATAGACGCAGGTGTTGGACAGGTTGACGTACAGATAACTGATCCAAAAGGAAAGACAAATTCTGTACCACTTCGAGTTAGACAGGATGACGACGATCCTTCAAAATATAAGTGTGAATATGCACCTCAATTGGAGGGTCCGCACAAAGTTGAGGTGTTATTTGCTGGTAAACCAGTACCTCATAGTCCCTTCAATGTGAAAGTTGCACCGGCATGTAATGCTGAAAAAGTGAGAGCACTGGGACGTGGTCTTCAACCTACTGGCATACGTGTCAATGATAACGCAGAGTTTAAAGTATTTACTGAGGGTGCCGGAGCAGGAACTCCTGAAGTTAAAGTTTTGGGACCTGATGGACAACCAATTAAAGTCAGTGTTAGAAAATTACCGGACGGTGTGACATATGACTGCGATTATAAGCCTCTTAAAGAGGGACGTTATGTAGTGGTTGTTAACTTTGCGGGTCAGGAGATATTTCAGAGTCCGTATGAAGTACAGGTATCGCCGATGAAAGAATCAAAAGTAGTAGCGTATGGACCCGGTCTTAAAGGCGGTGTTGTTGGACACCCGGCGCGCTTTACTGTAGACACAAATGGAGAGACGGGAACACTTGGCTTCTCTGTTGAGGGACCATCGTATGCCAAAATTGAATGCAAAGATAACGGTGACGGTTCGGCTCAAGTTGAATACCATCCAACAGCTCCGGGAGAATATGCTGTTCATGTGACCTGTGATGGTGAAGATATACCTAATTCACCATTTATGCCAATGGTTATACCCAAAACTGATTATAATCCCGATGCTGTTGTTGCATCTGGACCTGGATTAGCTCCTAAAGGTGTAGTCATTGCAACGCCAACTGAATTTTCTATTGACACAAAAAAAGCTGGAAAAGCGCCGCTAGACGTGTCTATTATGACTAATTCTGATTATAAAGAATTGCCAATTAAGTTGACCGACAATAAGGACGGAACATTTAAAGCACAATACAAACCGGATAAGTTAGGCAAACATACTGTTCAAGTCAATTATGGTGGCGTAGCTGTACCTAACAGTCCTTTCAGAGTCAGTGTTGGTGGTGTTCCCGATGCTTCTAAGGTTACAATTTCATTATACGAAACAAATTTCTAAAATCTTATTAAATTTTAAATAACTTATTTTAAATTGTAGGTAAAGGTATCGGGACCGGGGGTCTCTAAAGGTGTTAAACCAAAACAGCCAACACATTACATGATTGACACCCGACAAGCAGGTGGTGGTGAATTGATCACAACTATTAAAGATGAAAAAGGCAAAGATATACCAATTAAAGTTACTGACCTCAACAATGGTCAATATAAAGCCGAGTACACGGCACCTGCACCAGGAAAGTACAAAGTTAGCACTACTTATGCCGGTAGACCAGTACCCGGATCACCTGTTGATATTAAAGTTACGCCACCCGCCGATGTCAGCAAAGTTAAAGTGGATGGACTCGAAACAAGTAAGTTATTTAAATGTTTTAATCTACAAGTTTTCATGTTTTCTAAATACTTAATGTACGGTATAATTACATTTTGAAACAACAAACATATCAATTAATTTTAAAGATTATCTATTGAATGAACATTTAAAACATTTTTTAAAAATTTAATAAGTGTTATTTTGTCATTTATTTTGTTACAAAAATTTATTTGTAAAAAAATTAATTTAATTTAAAAGAAAGATATTGATGACCGGTTACTGACACTTCTTAATATAGTTGCATTGGTCGACACATTGCAACAGTTCCGGGTGGGCATCGATACAGATAATTGTAATGAATTTGATGAGATATCTGTGATAATAACAAATGTTGACAATAAGTCATATCTTCCAAATATCAGTTCAACTTGTGATGGTTTTCTAGTCAATTATATACCACATCAATGTGGATACCATACCATTTCAATCCTAATTAATAGCATCTATACATCTCATTCACCATATTATGTATATGTCTATAAAAATGAAACGTCTGATATATGTGAGTCTATACGCGCTTATGGGCCCGGACTAAGTCACGGTACTGTCAATAAAGTATCCCAATTCCTCATTGACACCAAAAATGTTGACACTATAGCAAAGATATCAGTTGTGATTGAAGGTCCGTCACAAGCAGTTGTTGAATATGACGATAACGGTGACGGCACCTGTTCTGTCACATACCTGGTCACAGTTGTCGGCAAATATTACATATCAATTACATGTGATGACAAAAATATCAAATCATCTTCTTATATATCATTAATAAATAGTGGCATTTGTTTCTGAATAATAATATTAGGTCATCATTTACTGTACACTTAATTATAGCCTAATAATCAAATATTTATTTTAAAAATCTATTATTTTAACATATTTTTAAATATATGATATTTTCAATTTATGAAATATTCATTGTATTCAATTGTATTAATTAATTAATATAATTGTTTAGAAAAAACTAGAATAAATGAATGCACAAAACATTTCATTAATAGAAGTTTAATCAATTTTGTTGTTTATTTAAAATTTTGATTTTATTTATTGATTAATTATTTATTTTGATTTTGGCTTCAAAAATACGCTAATAATATAAAATATTTGCCCCCAAATCATAGACCAGTTTGTCAATTGTATCAATTCATTCGTTGTGAATGCCAGTGATGTTGACAAAGTTGGTGACGGAGCTGTTGAGCCCATCATCACTGGTCCTTCAGGAAAGAAGATTAGCACTCAAGTCGACAATAACAATGACGGCACTTATAAAGTCAAATATATATTACCCGATGAAGGTATTAGTATTATATAGAATATTTAAATCTAACATTTTTTGTCTATAATTTATTAGGCGAATATAACTTTGATGTTAAATTTGATGGTCAGCCCATACCAGGGGCATCACCGGTCACTGTTAAAGCCACTCATGGAGCCGATCCTAAAAGAGTTAAAGCTTATGGACCGGGACTTGAAAAAGGATTTGTTAACCAACCAAATCAATTCACTATTGAAACAGTTAATGCGGGAAATGGAGGAATTGGTCTATCAGTTGAAGGACCTAATGAAGCAAAAGTCATGTGTAAGGATAATAGAGACGGTACCTGTACTGTGGAATATATACCCGATGAAGGAGGTGTCTATGATATTGCCATCAAGTTTGCTGATAAAAATATACCAGGTATAGTTTATTAAAAACTATTATTCTTATTTCGTAACATAATTCTAAAATACTGTATAACAGGAAGTGTATTCAAAGTCCCGGTGCAAAGTGAAGTGGACGCCTCAAAAGTTACTGCTTCGGGTCCAGGAGTTGATCCTAACAATTGTAGAGCCACCGCATCACTACCTTTCAAAGTAAATGCCAAGCGATCAGCTAAGGCTCCCTTAGAAGTTGCGGTCACTTCAGATAAGGGACCTATCGCTCAAAAACCAGAGATCAAAGATAACAAAGACGGCACTTATTCTGTTAGTTATGTACCACCACCTGAAGGAAGTAAATGTGATGTCAAAGTCACTTATGGCGGTAAAGACATTGAGGGCAGGTATGTTGTAATCTTTGATTAGATAAAAAAGTATATAATTTATTCAGTTTTTAAATAACTCATAAAACGAATATATTTTTAGTCCATTCAAAATGAAAGTTAAGAAGAAGTCAGAGCCTAAAAACATTAAGCTTTCGGGCGCCGGACTCGACAAGAAAGTCACAGCTAGTGTTCCACAAGAGTTCACAGTTGACGCCAAAAATGCGGGAATCGGTGATTTGGATGTCCAGATATTAGGTCCCAATAAAAAACCTATGAAATATTGGAAGACTGATTTCCACGATGGCACTTTCAAAATTAGATATGTACCCGAAGATGTCGGCCAACATCTTATTTCTGTCAAATATGATGGCGAAGAAGTACCAAATTCACCGATTACTGTCCAAAGTGAACCAACTGGTGATATCAACAAAGTTGAGATAAAAGGTAGAAATTGGGATATTTGATAAAATAATATTTATTAATAATAATAATAATTAATAGGAAAATTCAAAGAGAAATTAGCGCCAAATGAAGAATATTCACTAACAATAGCTGCCGATAAAGCCGGTGGTAATGGAGAGGTGACCTGTCGGGTGACACGAGTTCATTCACAGTCAGAGGCTTCTGAGTCGAGTACCGAACGCACCGAAACACTTCCTGATGGTACCATTCGGATCATTAAAACAACTAAACGTGAGACCAAAACGGCCACATCTAAAGAAGTTCAAGAAAATGTCGACTGCAAAGTCGTGCCCAAAGGTGACGGCACTTTCAGTGTTAAATATAAGGTCCGCGATCCGGGAGAGTATACCATTGAGGTTAAATACGGCGGTCAAGTCGTGCCCAATGGTGTGTTTAACTTTACGGTGAGTTAGATAGGAGTTATGATTGTGACAACTCTACCAAATTGACACACAATTTGTGTCAAATCTATTCAATTGTATTACTATTTTATAAACTTATTTAATCTATTATTTTCTAAACCTAACAACTATTATTAGACACAAATTACACAATTCATTGAATACGCTATTTATTGCTCTTAAATATTAAGCTAATGTATAAGAATCTTATATTTATTTTAATTTTTATATTTATAAAAATGCCGGCCTTTTGCTACTTAAAATTTATACTATTGCTTAACATTTTATTTTCTAGATTTAATTTAGATATAAATAATTATTAATAAATTAGAGCTCATTATACATTTAATAATATTCATTTGATGGCATCATTTTACTAATTTTTCATTTATTGATAATCACTAATATACTATATTAGTTAATAATCATTGATATTTATTAAATAATTAACTTATATTTTAAATTAACTATTTATTATTATTATATATTAAATATAATAATATAATTAAATTATTATATATCTGATATTATATAAAACAAATTTACATTTAATATAAAAATAAAGTGCCATCAAATGAAAAACTGATATTAAATTTATAACTATTGATCAAAAGTAAAAAAAGAGTTAATCATTTCAATCAAATGTAAATATAATTATTATTTAAGACTTGATTTTCATTGAAATTGCACTCATCTTTGGTCTGGTATTTGGTGGCGAATGATCACTACTTTTATCACTTTTTCTATAATTATCACAAAATTCCAACTAATTATCTCTTAATGTCTTAAATTTTTCTAATCTGATGACATTGTAATGATATAATGTTAAAGTAAATAAGTTTATTTGCCAGCAAATGGACAGCAATACAATGTCAGCGAGTGTTATCACCCCATCGGGTCTTAGGGATTATTGTAGTCTTAAACAACTCGATAACTGTCAATTGGCGGTCGTATTTGTGCCGAAACAAAGTGGCAATCATTTAGTTAATATAAAGCAATGTAAACACCATATAATGGGCAGCCCTTTCTCAATGTATGTGTGTGACCATGAAATAGGTGACTCTTCAAAGGTTCGCATTACAGGAAACGGTATCAAATCAGCCAAGACTTGTATGTGGAATAAGTTCTTAATTGACACTAAAAATGCTGGCTATGGCTCACTTGTTATCTCTTTTGATGGTCCGTCCAAAGTATTGATGGTTCAAAAAGATAATAACGATTGCACAGTCAGTATTACTTACCGCACAGCAAAACCTGGACTTTATGTGATAAATGTAAAGTTTGCTGAAAATCAAGTGCCGGGAACTCCCTATACTATTAATGTTATTGATAGACATTTAAAACAATCATAAAAATAATTGACAATTTAAAAATAAAGAAATAACAATAGAGATTATAAATATATATATTTGTTTTTAATATATTTTTTATTATATATATATATATATATATATATATTAAAACTATTTGATTATAAAATATAATTAGAATATACAGTGAAGATTTATACAGATTTTATATTAAACTTGAATTAATTAATTCAAAATTATAATTAACATGGACAAATTAACAATAATATTTAATATTGCAATAGCCAAAGTAACTAAAATGTTATTATTCAAAATACTATACAATGTTAAAAGTATGTGTTAATTTGTCCATGTTAACTTTATATTTGAATGAAATAAATCAAGTTTAATATCTGTTCATAAACTTTATAGCCGTTTTTGTCGCAATGTAAATTTGTTAATAATTTGTTAATAAAATAGTTAACATATTGACAAAAATCAATTTACAATTTGTGTAAATTAATTATTATTAAATGTATTTAATGTTTATTAAAACTTAAATTTTGATATATTATTGCAAACTTAAGTTAAGTCACTTTGCAATACAATTTCAACACTAATTTACAAATACATAATACTGTATATGCATTTTCATTATATTGTACACTATTGAAATTTATTTATAAAATACAGTATAATACGCTTTATTTGAAAACTTAATATCACATCAAAACAGATATATAGAATTCACAGTAATATACAAACCGTTATATTAAATAATCATTTGTCGCAATACTTATTTACAATCAATGAAACAAATTTCAAATATAGCACAAAAATAAGATCTCATATCATTTTGTTGGTCAATCAGTAGTAAATATCACAGATAAGTCATAATATATTTGTCATCGAGTTTTAGCAGCACTTACCTGAGTCTACACAACACATGAGCCCCGCTTTGAATTTCAAATATAATAATTTCAAGTAAAATATCACAAAAATATTATAAACTCATTAATTATTAATCAAACTAATAAACGATTCTTTTTTAACAACAATTAACACAAAACACAATCACTTTAAATCATATGATTTGATGTCTAATTTAATTAGAAATGCATATCAAATCTCACTTAATTTATTCATACATTTCAACACTAATTGCCTGATGACAACCCCTTAAACACTAGTAATTAACAAAATATTACCAATCATTCAGTGATTTCTCATTAAAATAGGGTTGAGATATGATTTGTACAAATTTCACTCATTTGTATACCTTTTTTTGGATGTCATTTATATCACAAATGAACACACCTTTGAAACACAGAATCACTAAACAATTGATAAGACAACACATCATTTAACCTACAATTATATCCTCTTATTTAAGAATTTATCTAATATTCAAACGATAAAAAATAAAATGCAATAAATAAATAAATTAACACAAATTTTTGCCACAAAACCAATCTATTTTCACTTAAATTTCATTAAAATTAATGACACAATTTTCTTTAATTTTGTTGATTTAATATTCATTTAATTTAAACACAATCATATATCCAAATCTGATTCACAATTATAATGTATAACAATTAAATGTGTCTTCTCTACACTTAATTCACTGATCAGTGATGTCTTCATGTCTATAAATTAATCATAAAAACACTTTAAACCTATACTTGCAATATATAAGATATTATAGTGTTATATATAATAATGCATATATATTTATATATTGTATATATACTGAAGTTTAAGTAAACATTAAATATTGATATTTTAGTTATCAATAATACGATAATAGTAATTATAATAGTATTATAATAATAATGATAATAATTAGCAAATAACTAATTTGAAGACAATATTTGTTCAAAAGAGCACAAGAGAGACATTTTCACTAAATATATTTTAAATTAACACAAATATTCAAATAATAAACGTGTGGATCACAAATAGTCACATCAATTGGTACCGCGAACCACAACCACCACCAGATAGTCTTCTTTAAGATTAGTCTCAATAGACAAATTAGGCGCCACTTTCTTTAGCTGATCAATAGCATAAGCACAGGGAGGAAACAAATACAACACTCCCTTTATGTCGACATCCTTAGCACTGGTCAATGTTATAACACCGGCGGCATCTTTTTGCTTCAAATATGTTACCAAATTCTTAAGTGGTCTCAACTGAATAGCACTTCCATCTTCAGACAGTTGTCCTGTTGGTTGACTTTGTGCAGCACCTCCTGTTGTAAGAAGCAGGCAATAACCTGAAGAGCCAGCTAAAGACATACGACGACTCACATCATCCAACTTTCCTCTTTCAAGTCTTAAACGTTGTGTAATTCTAAGCACTGGTTGTTCAGGATTTGAGTTGTCTTTCATAAGTAGATCCACGAGCTGTGAATCTCCTGCACAATACAACATACGAGATGGAAATGAACTGCTTTTAAGAATGAGTCCGCCATTCCAAGCGGGTGGACAACATTTTGCCAACTCTTGAATTGTCAACACACTGTCACTGACAGTCACTTTAAGACCAACGCCATTATCATCCTTTCCATTGGTTTCATAATTTGGAGATAACAAAGAATGTCTGCGCGGAGATAATGACCTGTCGTCTCCAGGTGTGGGCGAATCTGTATTACGACGTTGTCTTTTAAGTGTCGGTTCTGCGTCCTCTGGAGTACGGCGTCGACGTCTTTCAGCATTAGGAGAGTATTGTCCAGCAGTAGTACTGTCACCCCACCACTGGTCATAATTATTATTATTATTTGCTGTTGATATCACTTCACGTTCTCTTTTTATCTCTTCATTAAATTCTCGGTTTCTATTTTGTGGTGTATTTCTTTCAAAGGACTCATTATAATCGCCAGCATTCTGCCCATACTTAGCTGTATGCGCCCAATCATCTCCATTATCCTCTTTGCGAGGACCAGTTGGTGTCGCATATTGGTCTCCAGCGCCTGCATTAACACCTGTTCCATGTGATGGTGAAATGAAAGAGTATGGTCCGGGATCAGCGTAATCCACGCGAAGACGTTTATCGTGTCCGCCCAATGGAAAGCCTCTCATCTTAGAACAGGCAGAGTGTGCGGCATCAATGGTGTCGTATTGGATGTACGCATGATTCTCTCCCCTAACAAAATCAATTTTCCTGATGACACCAAACCTGTCAAACTCGGTGGCCAATTGACTCGGCGAAGTCCACGGACCCAGACCTCCGACCCATATACGTGTAGTAGGCGTGGCTTTTCCGTAACCTATTTTACATTGAAATTTGCCGATATACTGACCGGACATCTCAACCTTTGACCGATAAGCCATATCCAAGTTCAGGAACTTTATGAATGCAAACGCATTTCCCTCTCCGGGAGGATGTCTCTTAATGTCGATGTCCTCTACGTCGCCATAGCGCTCAAAAATACGCCGCAAATCCGATTCACTTATGTTTACCTCAAGATTACCGACAAACAAAGTACGCGTTGACTTTTCGTCATCTTCTGGAGAAACATGAGTTAAATAATTTGGGAACTTCTCCTTCTTGGAATCTCTGTGTTGCTGACGATTACCACTTCCGCCTCCTCCTCCACCACCACCACTGCCTCCTCCTCCTCCTCCTCCACCACCACCAGCTCCTCCTGGATGATGGTAATCATTACGCATAGGATGCATTTCCCGGTGGTTATCTCGATGAGGCTGCTGTACCCACAATATACAATACAATCAAAACAAAACTTATGGTAAATATATTCAATCATACGATCCATACCTGCATATTATATTTCATGTCATTGTTCCTTCCGGGTGGTGGCGGCGGTCGTCTTGGCATTGGTGGAGACAAAGGTCGAGCGTTAGTTCGACGAGAACCAGACATCTGATAGTCGGGAGTAACTGATCGTCTTCTGGGCAGTTGAATGGTTCGGTCATAGATGGGGTCAATGATAATCTGTTTGTCAAACAAAAAGAGTCGACTCTTTGCATGTCTGGCATCGCGGGCGTCATCATAGTTGCTAAAGTAAAGGTATGCGAGTCGTGTGTTGTCGTCGTACACCAACTTTATGTTTGGTTCACCGAATCGATGAAACTCACGATTCAATTCACTTCGCACTTCATTATCGCTGTATTTGTTACTTATGTTTGAGACACACAATATCTTATAGGGCATTGACATCCCAGTGCCACCACCTGAACCATCAGTGTTTCTGTGATGACCACTATTGTTAGCCGATGAATGGTTGCGATAATCATCGTAATTGTCTCGTGGATTCATTGTCCTCATCGATGAAGAGCTCATAGGACTGTCACGTTGTGGTCGTCGTCTCGTGTCAGCCATCATTGGACTCTTAAGTCTTCTGTGATCTGGTCTTCTATGATCTAGTGGTGAGTGTTGACCGGATCGGTGTCCGGTAGGGCTATCATCATATCGGGGCATCAGTTGGTCTCACTTATGGTCACAATTGTCTTGTATTCTTGACTTATATTCAATCACTGTTTCACTCAATTAGTCACTCAATCGCCATATTGTCTATGAATTTGTCACTCAATGGCACTCATTATGTACTCAATTGAGTCAATACTATAGACTATATTATAGAGACATCTATTGTACAAAACAGACAATACTTTGTTTTGTATTAAATTACGTTATGTTATACACAAGTCATTGTAACTGAAGATCATTTGATGACCAGTTGATCACCAAAAATGTCTGAATTAACAGATCAACAGAAGGCTGACATTGAAAGGAAACGACAGAATGCTCTTCTCTTAAGACAACAAAAGTCACAAAAACTATCGACAAATGAATTGTACTCTCAGTCAGTACGAGATAAACAATCGACAGCTGGACTCGACTCTGGCGGAGGATTTCTCATCGATAGTGATTCAGATGAAGACACCATTTGTCCGGCGAAAACATCAAACAATGACCAAAACGATGATATGAATGAAACGATTCAATGCATTGATTGTCATCAAGATTTCAATAAATCTTTTTTGATGAAACACTTCTCTTTAAAAACTTGCGATTTGTGTAGAGATCTTAAGGATAAACATTCATTGATTACAAGAACTGAAGCCAAAAGTGAATATTTATTAAAAGACTGTGATTTAGACAAAAGAGAGCCATCGCTCAGATTTATCGCGAAGAAAAATCCGCATGAATTTGCAAAAGGAGATATGAAACTGTATTTGAGATCACAGATCGAGGACAGGGCTCTCCAAGTCTGGGGCAATGAAGACAATCTGATGGATGAGAGAGAAAAACGACTTGAAATGAATAAAAGACGTAAAGAAAAACAATACGAAAAGAAAATAAAAACTTTACGAATGACTGTTAGAAGCAGTTTATACACTAAACAAAGTGACAATCATTGCCATGACTTCGATGACGAAGTATATAATGAAGAACAAGAATGCTATGAAAAGACGTGTAAAAGTTGTGGATATATTGATAGTTATGAGAAAATGTAAAAATCGATGTTTCATATTAAGTAAACTATCATTTTTAACAACATTTTTATTTGAGAACAAATCAATAATTCTTGCATTATTTGAGAATATTATCATTAATTATAGTAATAATAGTCTATAACATAATATAATATTGTGATAATATAAATGTTGATTTAACTGTAGATTATACATCCAATTACACACACAATGTATACATATTACATAATATTTAGATTTTATATAAAAAATTATAAAAAATAAAAAACATGCCAATCGTACACAACTTTATCAAATAAAAAAAGTATATAATAATTGCATAAATTCTTAAAAATAAAATTATAGAAAACAATTAATTGATTATATATATCAATATTATAGTATCAATAGTATCACCAAATTTGTTAGAAATCAATAATAATATAAAACACTTATAAATGTTGAGATAGTCTGGTAGTGACTAATCAGTGGCATTAAGAACGGCTTGAATGTCGGCATCCATTTTGTTGGGAGAAGTGATTGGAGCGAACCGTTTGACGGGAACTCCGTTTTTATCGATTAGAAACTTAGTAAAGTTCCACTTAATCGAGTTACCGAAAATACCCGACTGCTGCTCCCGAAGCCATTTCCACAACGGATGAGCGTTGTCTCCATTCACATCTACTTTACTGAAGAAGTCATAGCGAGCGTTGTTCTTCTTAACAAACTCTTTGATGTCGACATCACATCCCGGTTCCTGATTGAGGAACTGATTACAGGGAAAGGCAAGTATACGGAGACCCTTCTGTTCGTAGGTTTCGTACAATTGATTGAGTTCTTTGTAATTGGTTTTAGTGAATCCACAATTGGACGCAACATTCACTATAATCACCACAAAACCAGAATATTTCTCAAGATTTACATCATTGCCATCGATGTCTTTAGCAGTGAATTCATAGATAGTTTTGTGTTGAGTTGCGGATCCGTTAGTAGCCATCGATTAATGTTATTTGTATGCCTTGTCTTTAGCTGACAATTGATCTAATAATCTGATAATACAAAAACAATTTTATAATAAAACAATTAAAGCAATTGTTTGTCAAAAACAACATTTAATTATTACTTTATTTTCCTTTAAATAAAACAATTTTTTTATTAATTAATAATTGATTTATTTTTGACTCCAAATCTAATTATTAAAACTCTAATAAAATGCTCGCAAATAACGTTACACTACTGTACTGTAAATACAATTACAGGTAATATATTATAATAAATTAGTTAATTATTGTAATTAAAATAACTACAGTATATTGTATTAACTAAATGTATTAAATATGTATTTAAGTTAATTACAGATTTTCATAATATTTTCAGTTGTATTACTGTATAATACTATATTAAATACTATAAAATTATTTATATAGAAATTATGAAAACTATGTAATGGTAATAATTATTTGAATTTTTATAAATTATTTGTTAGTTATTTTTCCTATAACTCATTATAAAACAATTTATTGTTATAATATAATATACTAAGTCATCTTATTTATATAACAGTCAATATTCAAAAAAAAACTTGAAAAGTTTTGTTTTCTGAAATCTATATGAGCCTTTTTAGTGTGTGTGTGTGTGTGTGTGTGTGTGTGTGTGTGTGTGTGTGTGTGTGTGTGTGTGTGTGTGTGTGTGTGTGTGTGTGTGTGTGTGTGTGTGTCTGTCTGTAGCATTTCATTTTGCGAATTTTGAAATTCTGACTTCAGATTCGGTTAAAGGACTACTAATAATCTATTGAAAAGTTGTATTAAAATTTCGATATCTCTTCGGGAACATAGAGAAAATGGCGGCCAAAATAAAAAAAATTTTAAGAAAATTTTTTTTAAGTATAGATTTGAATAAAGCATCAAAAATAAGCATAAGAAATATGCATTAAAATTTTGATATCTCTTCGGGAACATAGAGGAAATGGCGGATAAAGTAAAAAATTTAGGTAAAAATTTTAACATTTAGATTATCGTTTATATAGAGCATCAAAAATAATATATAATAAATCAGCATTATTTTTTTTTCAAAAAATGGCGGCAAATGTATAAAAAAAATTTTAGGAAATTTTTAACGTTTAGAATTGTATAGAGCATCAAAAATAATGTATAATAGATCAAAATTAATTTATTATTTAAAAGTATCATTATAGTTGTTTATTTTGTTATATAAATCATTTGATACTAGACATGACTATAGTTGAGTTTATTTTGGCATACTGAATTATTTGATACCTCACATGGATATAGTTGAGTTTATATTGTCATGCTGAATCATTTGATACATCACATGACTCGTTGTTTATTTTTGCATACTGAATCATTTGATACTCTACATGACTAAAGTTGAGTATATTTTGACATTGTCATATTATATGTATTATACTATATAGCCGCTATAATTTATAAAAACTAATGGTTTTCAATGATATTCAAGTTTTTTTTTCTGAAAATGCTTTCTAGCATTCTTAACTGGTTTTATAATAACTTCAAATATTTCTTCAAATAATAATTTTGAAATATTTGTAAATTTTGTTACAATATTACAGGTAAATAAAATATTAAATTACCCTATATCTATATAAGCGATTAATTAAAATTTAAAAATGATATTTTGAAAATAATATTACATAAATATTTTAATTAATAAATATTGTTTTAAAGAATATATATATTTCTAATAAATATTCATAAAATTATTTTGTGAGTTATTTTATAATTATTAATCAATCTTTATTTAACTTTATTTATAATATATCTTATTCAATAATTTATGCGATAACTACCGTTAATTGTCTAAAGAATAAATCAAATTAGTTTTGTTATTAAACAAATTTAGACAATAAAACATTCAACAAAAACATAATACTATATAAATGTAAACATCAAACATAAAACATCAGATCTAAAGTAAGACATCAATGACTAGTGTTTTGTTTTTTGAATGACTTCATTTAATAAGAAGTCTACGACATCACTGGTAGTATTATTGCCATTGATATCTGGTGTGTGAACTTTGGCCTCATTGATGCACTTGTCTATGGCCTCACGTAACATCTGTGCGTATGAATGTAGCTCTAAGTACTCGAGTAGGTCAGCACTTGCATTAAACATAGCTAACGGATTGGCAATGTTTTTACCGGCAACTGATTTTCCTGTATTTCGTGTGCCCTTTAAAATCAAAATTTTATAAATTAGTTTATTAATTATTTAAATTTTTCCATAATTTTTAATAATACAGTTTCAAATACTGCATAAGTTTGTCCATAATTACGACCCGATGTAATACCAGGTCCGCCAACGAGTCCACAAACTAGATTTGTCAGTATATTTCCATAGAGATTAGGTAATAGTAAGACATCAAATTGATTTGGATTTGAAACGAGCTATAATTTGATAAAATGATTATTTTAAAAATAATAAATTTGTTAAATAATGCCTAATTATGTTAATACCTGCATCGAACAATTATCAATAATCATATTATTATATTCAATTTCTGGATATTCTTTAGCCATATCTGTACAGATCTTGAGGAACAATCCATCGGCCAATTTCATAATATTGGCTCTAAAGAGTAAAAAAATAAGTCTTAAAGCAACTCAAGTAACAATTGACTGCTAATTGATACACACTTGTGAACACAGGTAACCTTTTTTCTGTTATTTTTCTTCGCAAATTCAAAGGCATATCTAGAGATCTGTTCTGTCCTCTGTCTGGTTATAATCTTAAGACTCTCAACCACTCCATCAACGCTCTCGTGCTCTAAACAGCTGTATTCTCCTTCAGTATTCTGTCGGATGAGAAATATGTCGATATCTTTATGACGAGTTTGAATGCCTGTTTGCGACTCACAGTGAATCACATTTGCAAACAAATTGAGCCGAAGTCGGAGCTCAACATTACGCGACAAGAAGTGCTTTGAGTGCTCTCTCGTCTCAATATTGCCTTTAAGTGCAGCGCCGTTACGTTTGATGGAAGTGATGGCTTCAAACATGTTCTCAAAGTCCTCGTGAGTCGAGTCGAGATTTACTTCTTCGAAATCGACGGGAAAACCACCCGCTCTTTCATTAAATTACAATAAAGTTATCAGAGTTTGCATTAAATTTGTATTCAGTATATCATAAAATTTTTTACTTAAATACTTTCTTCACGTATTTCATCATTTCAGGTCCAATACCATCGCCGGGAAGTAAAGTAACCATAAATCTGAGATTTATGCAATCAGTTAAATACAAATATCAATACAACTGTCCACTCATACCTTCCGCCGTATTTTGCTTTTGTATTGTTCACTGAAGACGAAGAATGTATTGATCGACCAAATGATTTGTTGTAATCATTGCCACAATTGGCTACAACTCGCATCTGTGCGGACACTAATATAATTGCAATCCAATAACAAAACAATCAAATCACTTACAGTCATATGTCTGGCCAGTGATGGTCGGGTTGTGGCCACAAATCGGGTCAATAGAGCAGTCATTATGCGATAAATGTTATGACTTATGAAACAGTGATTACTGTATAATATATACAAAACAAATTATATGTCACGTGATTCATATATCTATTAATACTGTATTAATATTGCATTTGTGGATAAAAATACATATAATAAGCAAACATTAAAATATTGTTACAAAAGTCGATTAAATTATTGGATAAAACATAAGAAAAGTCTATAATAATTATTATACTTTTCACAAACAAATTGTAATAATTTAAATAAACAATAAATGTTTTAAACATAATTTCTTAAATATGAATGTATTTTATTAGCATAAAAACATTGTTTGATTATGTATTTAATACAAATCAATTAAAAATATTAATGTTATTAAACAGGTTTATAATCGAGTTTTGTTTCCAACTTCTTGTTGTCGGCAATCTTACGAACGGCTTTCATGAAGTCCTCCTCAATCACATAATCCCTGTCAGCTCTAATGGCAAAGAGTCCGGCTTCAGTACAAACATTGCGAAGATCGGCGCCATTGAAGCCATCACTCAGTTTGACCACTGCTTCCCAGTCAATGTCTCCGTGTTTAGCAATAGGTTGTGCATGAATTTTAAGCACTTCCAGTCTTCCCTGTTCATTAGGCAACGGAATCTCAATCTTACGGTCCAAACGGCCCGGTCTAAGTAAAGCCGGATCCAATGTGTCGGGTCTGTTTGTGGCCATAATCATCTTGACTTGACCTAATGAATCAAATCCATCCATTTGGTTTAGTAGTTCCATAAGTGTTCTCTGGATTTCTCTGTCAGCACTGGTTCCTTCTGAGAAACGACGGCCACCAATGGCATCGATCTCATCCATAAAGATAACACACGGCTGGTGATCGCGAGCATAGTTAAACATTTCACGAATAAGTCGTGCGCTTTCACCGATATATTTGTCAACAATAGCTGACGAAACAACCTTTAAGAAATTGGCCTCCAATTGTGAGGCTACAGCTCGAGCCAAGAGTGTCTTTCCAGTGCCGGGCGGACCATATAATAGACACCCTTTCGGTGGAGTAATACCCACTCTTTGAAATAACTCTGGATTCAGAAGTGGCAGTTCTATCACTTCTCGTAATTCACGGATCTGTTCGGAGAGACCACCAATTGAGCTGTAGTTAACATCTCCCGGATCTTCGTGTGACATATTGTATACGAGAGGATCCACTTCGCGAGGCAGATATCGCATGATAGTCAAAGTTGTCATATCAAGTGCTACTCGTGTACCGGCTTTCAGTTTTGATTTATCCAACTGTCGACGACATCCAACCACATAACGCGGACCATTCGTAGCCTTCACTATGAAGTTGTCGTCAGTCAACTGCTTGAGTACTTCGCCGACAATCTGACCGACGCTTTGCAATGCTTTCAAATCGTTTTCACTTTTGTCGTACTGTTTGGTCACATCTTTGAGTGACTCGCGAACTGGTCATGAAATAAGACATACAAATGATTAGGTATTGTCATGGATTCAATTGTGTGGTTAATATATTGATACCTTCTTTGAGTCGTTGTTCAATCTCCCGATGTTCTAACACTTTCTTCCGGTAATCTTGAAGTGCTTTATCACGAATCGCATCCGTAGTATTGGCCATAACTGTCATAGTTGTCAACAATAGTCAACAATAGATATAATTGTCACCAAAAGTGTTAATAATATCTTCAAATGTATTGTATATTAAATGCTGAATCACTTGACTGTCAATTAATGTAATAAATATTTCAATAGATGGCGACTATTGTCTTATGTATTAAACAATAATTATTATTCATTTTTATATTAATACTAAATTTAATTTAATTTTAATACTTAAGAATATACTTATTATTATAATTATATGACTATTGTATTAAACATGTCTTATAAGTGATTGTCATTTTACCCCATTTAATACCCCCTTCTATAATGGAAATCCTTGTTTAACCCAAATTATAATTTAGTAATAATACAATTAACCAATAAATAAACTCTACTCTCAACTATCATTTACTTGACTTTATTATTTACATACAGAATATCCCATTTATATTTAGTGCCAAATAAACTGTATATTTATAAAATTAATTTTACAGTAGTATTGATCATCACATTTCAAAGACATATTAATAAGTTTGATCTTAATATGAAATATCGTTAAAAAGATATAACCGTTCAAAAAGTTTTGGTCAGAAAATTTCTGTGATTAGGAATTGAGTTTTTCAAACAACAAAAATGTCTATTAATTTCTATTAATTTTTTGTCTATAGAAGACATGATTGAAATTTTTTCGCAATAAGTTACACATATTGGACAATAAGTGACTTTAATTTAGTAAAAATAATCAAATGGATCCATCATTTCATACTAGACATACAGTGAGTCAAACATATTAAAAGTAAAAGTTATGAATCTATTGTATAGACCTTTAAAAAGATAACAACTGATCCATTTTTTATATATCAAAAGTTATACAGTATATAAAAATTATAAGATTATAAGTCTTTGAAATTTGATTTATCAAGACTACAGTGAAACCAATTTTTTAAAATATAAAGCTTAGCTTACGCTAAATATACAGTATATGCGACAATCTATAATTGCTTTACTAATTTTATATATTCGTGTAATTATATATATATTTTTAATTTTTAGCACTAAAATTGTATCTATCAATCAATACTTTTTATTGCTACCACATATCGAACCCTAAACAACACATTTTATTATATTGACTGAAAAACAAATGTTATTTTAAATCCTATTTTCAGTATTATTGGTAAATAATGTAAATAAAGAATTGAATATTTCAATGAAATCTTATTTAAAATATTTAAGTTTTGGTATTATTTTTTGTAATAATATAAATTTTATTTTTCCTTCTAATGAGCCAGGGATGGAAAATAAAGTATTTTTGGAGGGATTTTAATGGGAAATTTCCCTCCCTTGGGATCATTACAAACCCTACATATACTATACTGTACAGTGCTATGGGTATACAGTCCTAAGATGTGGATTAAGATTATTAATCCTTATAAATGATATATTGATATATAGTTATATTTTTATCAGTTATAAATTATGTAACTATATATATATAATGTATAACTTTTTAAACTTTTACTTTAACATTAAAACTAAATCTCAATTTCAAAGGTGAATACATAAAAAACAATTTAATTTAATAAAATTTCAACTTTAAAATTCACATATTGATATCTAGTCTAGATAATCTAGATATCTACTAAATAGATAAATAAATTAGGTATCATATAATTATTATAATATAAAATATTAATTTAATATATAAAACATAATTTTATAAATTTTTAATATTGTCTTTAATTTTGTTGATATATTTGATTAGAAATGTTTATTTTACTAGTATTCAAACATCAAACAATGTTATTAATTTTTTCAGTTTTTTTAGATACAACTTTTCAATTATATCAGTTTTAGATTTTTGTTAATATTTTAATTTATCACTTTTATAATCTAATAATTATTAATGTAATTTAAAGTTAGTTATATATTTAACTAATATATTATCAATTTATTTCATACTTTGTTTGTTGTGTCACAATATAATTCATTTGATTTGAGGATAAATTCTTTAATATGATATTAATATACAACAATAGCAGACAAACTTTATTAGAAACCCATAGTATGTATTGCATTGATAATCTGTAATTTTCAAATATACTTATAGTTTATTTTAATGCATTTCTATATTAATATAACCATAATTATGGGTTTCTAATAAAGTTTGTCTGTTATTGAATATACGATATATAATATATATATATTTATAAACAATAAAGTGGTAATATATTTATGTATTTATTAATATATTATAAAAAGAGTTTATTTAATTAACTAAATAGTATCAAGATAAATTTAACATATTAATGTTAAACCATTACTCATACTGTATATTATACAAAACTAGAGTGCTTTCGATGAATGACTTTATATTTTTCCAATGAAACAAATATTGATGAAAATGTGTTAGAATTGATGTAATCGGAAAGCAATCGACAAATCCGATAACAATATGCCTTAGAATCTCAACTTTCTTTACAAACAAAACATTGCAATTGTTGTTATTTTTTAAATATATTAAAATTTCTATGATATGACAGAAACATAATAAAGGTATAATTTGAAATACAAAGTTTGAATAAAGAAAACAATTTTAACAACAAAAAATTTAGTATTTAATATTTATATATAACAATTTTACCACTACTTATTTATAAAAAACACAGTATACTATATATAACCTAAATGCATTACCATGGTCACTTTTCACAAATTAATCTTATAATATGAATTGGATTGAAATTTGATTCATTTTTGTGTATCGTTTAAAATAAATATATATATAAATTATTTATATTCACAATAATTCATGTGTTAAGTTGTATTATTTGACTGAATTGTCGGTCGATAGGAATTTGTGATAATTGTAGTAAAGCTTAACTGAATATCAGTGCAACACATGAGAGATGTTTAGATTAGTAGATAATTCTCACTATTTTATATTTGCTAAATTGTTTGGCTTTAAATACACTATACTTATTAATATTATATAATTATTATAAATATATATTATTACATAACTGTATGACTAAAATAATATCGATATTATTATATTGTATATTTGTGAACAAATTACTCAAATTATATTTTCAATTGTTAAAATTCAAGTATATACAATAATTTTAATAACATTTAATTAAAATTTATTTATTTATTATACAACTTAATATCAATATATAATATGATATCATAAAGTTACGATAATCTAATAAATAATAAAACTTTTTTTTTGTGATTTTAAATAAATCTTATTAACAAAGATTAGGAAATACTAAAAATAAATGTAACTCTACTATAGTATGACTAACACAAAGTACTACTGTATATATTGAGTACAATAAGTGAGTGCTATCGTCGAAAAATGCAAACTTATTATTGGATTTAAAGCCAAAGACCAACGGAGCGGAACTGTTTGAATGTCTGAACGACTGGTGTCGGAGTCGACACATATTTGACTCCACTGTGTATTTGTTGAGTACATTCACCACACATCACAAGACAGACATCCCGTTACACCAATTTATTTCTTCTGATGATCCGATATACACGAGTCTCCAATTGACTAATGTGTTCACAACTTTATTAAATCAATCTTTTAGTTGCCATCAAAGCCTCAATATTTTTTGTTATTTATATTTTATCAATTTATCAATTGAGCTTATATTCAATATAATTGTTTTGTTTAGATATACTCTATTACATATAGGTTTTTATTGATGTAAAATTGATAACAATTACTAAGTATTTAATTGTACAGATATTTAACAGTTTAATTTAATATAGAAAAATAACTTTCTATTTAATTAAATTATTATATTAATAAAAAGAATAATATTATTAAAAACATTTGTATTTTAATATTTTATGAATTTAAAAATTAATATAAAGTAATAAAAATTAATATAAACGTAAGTTTCAAATTAAATAAATTGTGATAAGTTATCACTAATAACACATATTCTTACGTTTTTAATATAGGACTGCTTTAAAAATAAAAGGCTAAAAAATCTATGTTTTAATCCTATATAAGCCTACAGTATAAGTTATTTCAATATAGGATCAAATTTTAATAGATATTTTCATCTATAAAGTTTTAGTCTATCTTTAACTATTGTATAACTTTACTATATTGTATTGTACAATACTGTATATTATATTGTATATATATATATATAATATTTACAGTATATCATACGGGTATCAACAACAAAATTATTTATAGCATTTCATTACTTTTAATTTTAAAATTAATTTTTATTAATTAAATATTTTCTTTAGTAAATCAAAATACAATAAATTTTAACATAACTATAATTTTATTTATAATATCATTTAATTAAAAACAACAAATTAAAAATGAGTGTAAACTTAAATAATGCAATAAAAAACAAATAAATTAGTATTTAAATCTATACACAATTATAAAATAAATTAAGTGTGATATCATTAAGTTATTGTAATAAATTGAAGGAATGATTAAAAATGAGGTATTTTTGACTTTTGCTTATTTAGTGCAATTGACGGCAAATAATCAGATTATAGGCGGCGATGGAGAGGAATGTTCATCAGAACAGGGACTGGCATTGGAATCCCCTAATGACCAGTTGGTGTCGATGTTAGTCGACGGGTGCACATCACTAGCTGTCGACCAATTAGTGCCACCATTTCCGCACCGGTTCTTATTCATGTACTTCTTTTGTCGCGCACGTGAATTCTGAAACCAGACTTGTGTTACACGTTTCGAAAGACCCGTGAGAGCGGCGATTCGCTCCAAGTCTTGGCCGTCGGGATTTGAGTCCAACTGAAAGTTGGCCTGAAGTACAGACAACTGTTCCTCAGTGAATGTTGTCCGCACTCTCTTTGTCTTTGACTGTGATTTATTTGTCTGTCCAGAGTTGGACTCATCGCTACAAACCGAGGCATCTTGTGTTTCGCCTTCAGTAAGCATTTATACAATTTTTAATATCCAAGAGAGAGATGTTATAATTGGTAATTACCTTCATTAGTGATACCAAAATGCAATTTACACAATAATTTACTGTCATTTGTCTGATTATCGATTGTAAACTGTTCTCCAGTACTGAGTTGTCGCTGACATAAATCACAGGCAAAACACGCCAAATGGTAAACGTGAGGACCGGCTCTCCTGACCTAACATTTATTGATATTATAATCTTTTGTTAATTAAATATTATTTTTATGTATTATAAATTATTTAATAAAATAGTTAAATTGTAATAAAGATTTATTACCCAATCTGAAGGTGAGATTTGTCGGTAACATTTTGAGCACTTAATAGTTTGATTAATAAGTTTTATGTAATCATTTTTACAATATATCCGTCCGTTTTTAAGATAACAAGATCGACAGTGACTTAATGATTGATCACATTCAGAGCACCTGTATGTTAAATTAGTGTTAAATTAGGTTATATAATTTTAAAAATAAAATTGAATATTTTGTAATTATTCTATAATATCAATATATCATAAAATTATATTTATATATTATCATATTATTATATCAAATATTATGATATAATTTTTAATAATTGATGTATTAATATCTTATTTTTAATATATTGAATATTTTTATGAGTTAGTAATAAAGCAAAAATACAGAATTATAGAGAATAAATTAATACATTAAAAATGTTTACTAATACTTAAGTTAAATAAATGAGTGCTTGTAATTAATAAATACCTTAAGCAATTGATATGCCATTGATGATGACCAGACACTGATGCAATTATAGGTGATGTGGCCAATGATGAACCGCATCCGTAACATATCTGCAGCATATGTGATGAATGACAAATAAATAACATAACTTGTATTACAAAAAACAGTAACTCAAACACTTATATAACAATATTATAACTACAAACTGTGTATTTAGCTTAGTGTTAGTTAAATCACTTGTAAGCAACACATATGCTATTGATTGTCGACATCATCTGAGAAAGAGTCGACAAAAGTGTTATATCTTATTGTTTGTGTAAGTCTTTTGTGAGCAAATCATGCCTTTAAGGTTGTATTCGTCAGTTTTGTATAGAAAACCTATTGAATGATAGGATCGGTACCACAGACACAGTGTCTGGACTTTGCATTGACGTACACTTAATCTATTTTATTGTGTGACCAAAATTGTCGTCTCTAACTATTTGTATGACATTTTATAAATTATGTTTATATATATATAAATATATTACACTGTATTATACTGTATTATAATGCTCATTTTGATGCTATTAAATATTTTCAACTAGATAAGTTCAAATGCTAGTTTCTATTATAACTTGTTTATCTAATTCTAAAAAATTAACTAAAATATTTAATTTATTTTTTAATATATAATAAATTATAAATATCTTAATTAAAAGTTATATATTTATATGCTCAAATATTTTATGACTATTTTAAATATAATAAATTATATACTAAATTATTTATATATTATTTATATATTATTGTAAGAAAAAAATATTGTTTTAGAAGAAATATAAAATCAAGAACTCTCTCTCTCTCTCCCTCTCTCTCTCATAGACACACACACACACACACACACACACACACACACACACACACACACACACACACACTCAGTCAGTCAAACATAAACTATATATACTTTCTTTCTCTCTTTTTCTATGAGTATAATAGTAACACAAAACACAAAAATATTGTCGAAATCATTGGAAACATTTAATACAAGTCTAGAGTTAATAAAAAGCATTGAAATACAAAATGCTGTCAAAAGGCATTATAACAATAAAGTGAAGCAATGAATGAGTAAATGGGAAACTACTTGAAAATATTTTATACATATATTGCAGTCAATAGCAGTCAATACTACAATTTGTTATAAAAGTCCAGAATATGAGTACACAGAAAGCGTGAAAAGGCAACCATCATATGGTGTGCCCTATCGGCTATGGGACAGGCAATGGATGGCCAGTTATGAATGTCTGATCTCTGACAGACTATATGGGATCCCATGAAATACAACCAAACATAAGCATCATATGAATTGAATAAAAGACATATATCAGTAGGAAATGTGTTACAAAATGAAAAGCCCTATTTGGTAACCCCTCGTTGGAGAGGCACTACCACTAACAACACGGGACTAGCACTGGGATATTGTCGCCGTTGGTCCACTTGACAGATGACAATGGAGTAAACGACAAAATGATGAAGTGTTAGGCTATTCAATGCTTTACTAGCTTTACATGTCTTAACAATAGACTATATGTACTTCACAACCACTATAACATACTGTATATGATTGTGTGATCGCATGCATATATGAAACGAAACTTAAGTTAAACTGATAATTTTATAATATACAATATAAAGAATTTAATTGAGTTAATAGATTTAATTATTACTAAATAGTAGATTTTTATTACATAGCTAAACAAAATTTAATTGATTATTTGTAGAAATATTATGCTAAAATTTTTTAAAAATGTTCAATGGAAATAGTATAGGTAGAACTATGATAGTATGATCTTATAAAACTTAAAATTGTTATTTTAATATTAAATTATGCAATTTTTAACTAATTATTAATATATGTAGTAATTATTTATTGTTTAAAATTATTTTTAACAGTATTGTTTGTAGATGTTATCAAGTAATTTAGTTAATTAAAAATTAAAAGTATTATAAAATTATAAGATATAATATGTATAAAATAATAATAATAATTGACATACCTTTTCAATACTTAATTGTGGGGATTTGTTTGGACTGGATAGCAGACTGTGCGATGCAGACACCGGTGACGCACAGTCTGTGTCACAGGTATTCAATGATAATTGTTTTAATAGGAAGCGCTCCGAACGTATCATAGGTAAAGACACACACAGACACATACATACACACAATCACTTGCAATTTGGACGGTTAGCACAAACACTGGCAACAGAGCTAACTATATTTATCGCTATAACTTAAGTTATAAGTCAAACATATGCTAAACATAGGTAGCGATGATTTCTGGAGATTGCTTTACATATTCTTCATGTTTGACATATTGTTGGTAATATCATTGACCCGATTATTAGTTGCGATTAGATATTATCTCATATAATGCTTATACATCTCCTGCTTTATGAATGTCTCCCTCACTGTCGATCCCTCTTTCTTTGGCATCTCAAGAACATCCCATTTGTTTGACGTGTTATCTCTACAAACAATATATAACAACAACGACGAGGTGTGCGGATAACTGGCATAAAGCCGGTCGATGTGCTTGTGATCCGCCTCACAGCCAATCATATGACTCTCCATATTATCATAACATCCAAATTGAATTATATTTTATATATAACTGTATATACAGTACAGTACTTACAGTTATACAACATCTCTATTACAAACTTATCAATTCATTTATTAAATATACTGCAGTTGTGTTTAGTTAAACAATGCATTTTTTAAAAATTTTATTAATAAATGTTTAAATAAATATTTTATTAAATACAATTAAAATTATGCTGAAAATTGTGTAATCAAATGTTTATAGTCTATAATATTAGCTGCAATCGTGTAAATTGAGTTGATTTCAGTCAAATGTTATATACATGTTATATAGACATAGCTAATGATCATAGTTTTAAAGTTAAAGTAAAAATTCAATCCAATTACACCTCTTTTCAGTAGTCTTTTATGTCAACATAACTATCAATGAAATCAATGTATGCATTGATTTACACGTGTATTCACTATATTTGAAAACTTACAGTACATATGATATTGTAAAGCAGTTGTCGATTGTAATCCTATTTACAAAACTAATAAAAAGACAAATAAATATTGTTTAGGACATTGTTCACAATTATTCACATATTTTATTTCATTTGTTATGTAATATTAATAAAAACTAAGACAATTATAAAAGATTTCTAACATATAGTACAGTATACTGTATTAATACTAATAGTTGAAGTATTATAAATATGATAAATGCAAATAAATATTTCTATTGCTAACAATTACAAAATTGTTTATAAAAAATAGTGTTTGCATAGTATAATCAAATTATTTTAAATTAATTTGTTTTTTAGTTATGTTAACTTACTAAAAATATTTATAACAAACATAACTTAATAACATAACTAAAGTATATAAATTATTATTAAATTCTATGAATATGAATTCTATAGTTAAATTATAGTCTAATTTCTAAATACATTTTGTAAAATATGTTTATTGCAGTAATTGTTTAATATCATACTTTATTATAACTATGCATATATTATAGACATATAATTTTATTATAAACCTAAAATAAACAAATATTTCACTTTTTATTTTAACAATTTAAGTTATTTTATTTAAATTATATATAATTTAAATAACTGATAATTGTATACTTACTTAAATCAATTGAATGATGTAAATGATGGCAATAGATTGTCAATTGGTCTAAATATTAATTTTAGAGTCCAATGAATAAGAAACTAATTAAACAAAGATATATATAATATTAATATAATGTTAATTTTGTATACAATAGTTAGTATATATACCATACCATAGTTAGTATACTATAAAAAATAAATTCTAAATATATATTATATTTTAAAAGTAAAAATTTTAAAAATACAACATATTATATGATATAATATGAATATATTTGAAAAGTCTGAATAGTGTATCAATTGTGAGATGTAGTGGTTTGTGATATCATATGAAAAGTTAGTAAGAAATGGTATTGAATATGGAAATAGTGGTAAACTGTAAATTGAGTTATAGTTTAGTGTTAATAATGCCTGTAATGATGTGGGTTTCACTTTAATGAGGGAACAAATAACACAATTGTCTACATCACTGAGTTTTACAAGTAATGTCTATACGGGGTATGTATAGGGTTTGACTCAACACAACACAACTCTATGTTGTGTTCAATCAATTGTAAGCAATGCTGTAATTCAATGAATGACTGAGCGCTTACTCGAAGGGAATTCCAAATGCAGTGTAAGTCTAGTGTTGACTATATTTTAGGTTTGCTTTAGTTTGGGCTCTACTGTACTGTCGGCACACAATCGACACAATCAACTGTAGGCCACAATCAGGACTGATGTATACCACCGGCAAAAAACATACAAACCATATGAAGACCTTTGAATTACAAATTAGATTATTATTACATATCAATTGAGATCAAACTACACACTAATCGCGTTTATATCAAACTATTCAATACATTTTCATTCATATTTTACAATATAAATCACATTCAATTTAATTTATTCATATAGTATTTCATTATATAGTATAAAATATTTTTTGAAGTATTGTAAAAATTAAAACGTAAAAAATAAAATTGTTTATATTATATATTTTTAATAATACTTAAATGTTTATCGAGAATTGTCTGTACAGTCAATAACAATATATAGAGAATCAGTGATCATCACTAATGCTGACCACGCGTTACATACAAACATAAGAATCAACGATAAAAGTTAAATAACATTATGTTTGCATCGATTCACACAATAGTTTATATCTATATTTTTAACTCAATCTTATTAGTCATGATTTAATCCAATTATAATTGTTTTAATTTAAAAATTTAAAAAAAAATTCTATAACATTAAAAAATAAATAATGTTACATTTAAAATTTAAGGCAAAAATAAAAATAGTTGTTTATCTATCTATATCTATACTACTATATAATTTGTTCAATGTTTGTACCATATTTGTGTGACGCTAACAATTACTTTTAATGTGTCGCGCGATTATTAATAATTTAATTTATTAAATAAAATATACTTTTTTTATAATAAACTGTAAGCGCGCAAATGTTGCACGTGTTAACTATTGATACACATTTTATAACGTGGAGATCTAACTAGTTTTGTTAGAAATTAAAATTTGTGTTAATTTCAAATTAATATAAAAATTTAATTTATTTATAAAAATAGATGTAAATTAACATTTCTGGTTACATAAAAAATTAATAAATAAAATATACTGTTTATAATAAACTGTAAGCGCGTAAGTATTGTTGCACGTGTTAACTATTGATACACATTTTATTACGTGGAGATAACTAGTTATTATAAAAATAGAACCAATATATACAACATGTTATGTTATATATATGCATATATATATATATATCAATATCTTTTAATAAATAGATTGAAATTTAATTGACTCTAATTTATATAAACTTTCAAAAATTGATGATTTATATTACAAATTATTAAATCTATTTAAAATACATCGTTTCATTTGGAAAGACAAACAATTATTCATACAATACAATATAAATTCAAAATTTTTAAAAATAAATATTAGAATCAGAGAATCAGTTAAATTTTAATCTATTTATTATCAGATATGTTGATCCAATGTGTTTACTTTTCAAATAAATTTTAATCATTTTATAATTCAAGCTTTTTGTATTTAAAAATGATATTACAAAAATTAGTTTTTTAAATATCAAAATATGTTGATATTATTAAAGTATTATTAATTAAAATAGTTAATATTTCATATGTTTATTGAACATGTCTACTTTATAAAAAAAATTAAAACTATTCTGATTAGTGTATATTATTAACTAATATTAGAGATGAATTATATAATGAAAATTTCACTGTAAAATTGGTTAGTCTATGATTTTATGATTAAAAGTTATTCAACTTTTAAAATATTTATAGTATTTATCTATTTTAATCATTTAATAGAAATACATGTTTGCAATTTATGTGTTTTTTAAATCTTTAATTTAAAAAAAAAATTTAAATGATAATTGTAGATCAAAGTTTAAGCTAATCATCATAATATAATTTAATTAATTTTAAAATGTACAAATTAAAATTAGTAATATAACTTAATTCATGTTAACATAGAAATTAGACTTTAGTAATTTTATTAAAAATATTGTCATATTATTTAATTATTTGCAAAAATAACATATATTCTTATTAGAAATATTTATGTGATTTTTTTAGTAAAATTATAATTTTTAGCTTTTAGCCATTTTTAAAAACTAGTTAAAATATATTACATTTTTAGACATTCGCTAAATTCAATAGAAAATTAAATTAATAACTAGAATAACAATTCATTTTTGGTATTGTATTGTTAAAGAGTACTGTTATTATATACACTATTATTATTAAAATATTTTATTTAGTTTTTATTCAACTCTGGAATTAATAAACAATTTATACAAAATACAGAATCTTTTGAAACGTCTTTCAGGAATTTTATGAAAATTATGTTATATTTGAATAAATTACAGATAAAAGTAAACATTTTTATATAAAAAATTATATAATAGAAAAAACATTTTAATTGAATATTTTAAAAACTAAATATTCTCATTAAAAATTGCTAATAAACTAATTATTCTTAATGAAATATAAAATAAAAATTAATTAATTCTATAACAAAATACCTTGACACTTTTATTTTAAACCATACTTTTATCTATTTTTTATTCAAACACAACATAATTTTGTGAAAATCCCTGAAAGATATATCAAATGATTTTGTATTTAGTATATTAACCTTTTTACAGAATATCAATATCATTCATAGTTTTCGACATATAAAACATACCTGGCCCCGCATCCCTGAGCCGTAATATAAAAAAATTTGCTAATGCTATAACATCCGTTCCATGATTACATAAAACAACAAAATTTTATATAAATTTATTAGTATTACTTTAAAATTTATAGACAAAAAACGTGTCAAACATTTTTGACTCGGATTTTATATTATATAGAAATACAGGACATATATACTGTAGTTTATATACATTTAAAGTCTTATACTCAATGGTTAAACATCTGTAAAATAAATAAATATCAACATTTTAAAAGAAAATTCTATGAAAAATCTAATTGAATTTAATGGCAAATTCATGTTTATTTATAACATTTATTTTTAAAGAAAATTTAAGCAAAACTAATAAATAAATGTTTATAATATTAATACAATCAAATAACATATACAGTATTTCACCGTAATTTAAAAGTGCATAGAAAATAATCAATTGTATATACAGTTATGTTTTTAATATATTATATACTAAAAAACTAAAATAAAATACTAAAAAATTACGGTAAGGTATTAAAGTATGATAAGGTTTATACAGTACTTTATTGTACAGTATAATGTACTTACGGTAAGTATATTTTTTGTATTCATCAATTTATTCAAAATTTCAATTGTTTTTATTAAATTTTTGAAAGTAATAAAAATTATTAATGATAAAAATTTAACTACCGGTAAATGTAAGATTTTTTTTATAATTTTCTTATATTTTATTATAAATACCTGAATAATAATAATTATAATCATTTTTATTTCTTTGTATTGAGTTGTGACTATTTTCAATATACTGTACCATCCGTTTGTCAAATTATATACTAATTACTAAAAAATACATAAACTAATAAAAAATATAAAAAATAATGTCATTTAAAAATAATGTTTTAAATTAATTATTAAAATTAATTATCATAAAAAATTAATTATTATGCTATAAAATACTGTATGTACTCTCAACCATAGGTCATATTTAAATTATAAATAGATAATTATACTAAATATATCTGGAGTCATATTAAAAATTAATACCGGTACTAAAAAAATATTTATTGTAAATTACAATGCATTCAGTAATAATAAAGTATAATTAAGATAATTTAATAATGAATATAAATATCGATGAATTATTCGATAATAATTTGTTTTTCCCAAATTTGAATATAAGATTCCGATAAAGTTATCATTTGTGGCAAAATTTCCGAAACGTGAAGATCTTGCAATTCAAACCATTTTCCGGTTCCCTAATTGTAAAATAATTAAGTGATTAAATATATATTGTATTATAGTATTGACAAAAAAGTATTAACAAACCCGATGTAAGACATGGCACCTATAGGTGCCTTTTCCGGCTTCGGGCTCTCCTTCATGAACAACGTTAGCAATTAAATCGTAAATACTCTTATTGTGTCTCATTTCGGGAGCTAATAGTTCAGTAAAATCAACATTTTTTAGGGGAAAGTTAACAATCGTTGGATTTTTTTCTATAAAAAATGTATTTCTTGTAAATCTTTTGATATAAAGAATGAGATATTTGGGTAAAACTGTTAACTCGAATCTCTTCATTGATGAGTCTTTATATGTTTTATATTCCTTTTCATTAATACCATTAAACTTCGCTAAAATTGTATATAACGGGACCTGAGGTATGATATTATCGCTCAATTCATCCTTAAATAAAGGTTGTGGCGGAAGATCAAGAGTTAGGTAAATAAATGGTGTTTCTTCGCACTTCTCTCTATATTCCTCACTAAGCATTAGTTGAAGTCTTTCATCAATAGTTTTATCAATTGGAATCATTTTTCGCGAATAAGTCTTCATTTTGCCCCTAAATGTTGAATAAAGTATCGAAGACTCTTCGCGTATCACTTTTTCATGACTTGTATTGTCTTTCTTGTCCAAAGCTTCCGTCGTTTTTAATCGTTTCGTACCTTTTTTTACTTTAAGTGCCAAATGAAGTGTATTTAAAATCCATGAAAGAAAAGCAATTGGATCTCCTGTTTAACGGATAAACCATAAAAATCAAATCAATTTATCATTTAAGACAAACCTTGTTCTGTAATTTGAAATTTTTTATGAGATGACAACACAACTGCCTGAAGCATCTCATGAGGCGAAACGTGAGCCTTAAAGTTGGAACCATTCCATAACTTACGGATCAATTGACCAAATCTTTGGACTAACAAAGAGTTATAATCGGAACTAGAATTGCGTTTAATATGATTTATATAATTGTCTTCATTTAAAAAATAGTCTCTCAGATGTGGTACGTGTGACAAACACTGAAGAACAACATTACAATAATCATTATATTTGATATTATTTAAGCCGACAATTCCCGGCAAATATGCCGTCCCGTCGTAAGCTATTGAATTGTTGGCATTCGTGTCCAACAATCGGATCTGTTCGGCAGTAAACGTCGGATTCAATACATATGTTATGTCATCGAGTGATGAGTCGATTATCTCATAATTATCGGGAAGACAATAGAAACGCAAAGAATCTAAATTAAGAAACACGTGGTGACCAATAGATACCGAATGCATGTATGCATGAGTTCCGATACCACGACCTGATCCCAAGTAATAACAATTAAAATGTCAATCTTATTGCTTAACAATATAAAACATTTAAGACATACCCTGGAAGTACTTCCCACAGACAAGACATGCATAACAATTGATTTGTGACAAAGACACCGAACATAGCTTCTCGAAGTCGAAGTCAAGAACACCTCTATTGATAGTGTCTAAGTAAGGACATTGTCGACATCGATGGTCATCACCTGAACCACTATTGCTGGTCATCACTATCACCAAAGGTGTCTAATTGTTGTCAAAACAATTGATTTGATTGTCTTCAGTAAACAGTGTTTGTCGTACTTTATGTTTGTTTTATGTCTTTCAACTGATTTGAGTTGAATTTTAGGCGCATTTTGTGTGAAAAGAGAGAAACCATTGATTAAAACATCTGAAGAACTAAACGATGGGTACATTCGTGTCCACTGATGAACACTATCTGCTCTGCGGTCACATCGATGACAAAGTACGTGAAGAGTGGACGGGACTGTTATCGGCACACAATGACACCATTAACTTCATCATTGATTCAGCCAAACAAATGGCAGACTTTATACAAACGTGAGTTATTTGACCATTAATTGTCATTTCAATGATAATTACTTTCACATCAAATGATTTTTTCAGTGATATTAGCGAAACACGTACTTTGCGGACACCATTACGTCGTACGAGTAAACGAAAGCGATCTTCAGTGACGGCGGCCGTCAGACAACTGGTTCTCACGTCTAATAAAAAACCACTTCCTTCTGGATGTAAAGTCCGTGATGTGTCCATTGCTACTCCCCGTAGGTTTAGTAAACGACCGAAAAGGTCGACAATTCGATTGGACACAACTGTCGAGGAAATGGAAGTGGACGGTGCGGCCAAACAAACTGTTGATATTGTGATGGATGCGATTGTCAATGAAGACATAGAATTGCCAAATATCTTGACTGTCAACCATTCACCCGAAAAACTGAATGACAAAGTTATTAATGAATTAATTGTCGACCAAAAGCAAGAGACAGTACAGCAAGAAGTTGATAAAGAAATTGGCGAAAATAAAGTATTGACGGCATCGGAAATGATGTCTGAATTGTCAATTAATGAAGAAATAAATAAAGCAAACGAATCGGACAATGAATGGATGACTGATGACGAAGACGGAGGTAATAATCAAAGAGAAACGGAAGCCTTTTTCGATGCGATGGACAGAAAGGATTCCAAAATGAATTCTATAGTTTCTGTAACTAATAAAACATTGGTTACCAATACTGCGACCAAAGAAAAGCGTAAGAAATCACTTTATTTTACACCACAAACTACTCAACGATCAACTCGAGCTCAATCACGAATGTTGTCCAGAGTTGCGGAAACGAGTCAAAGGACTCCACAAACAAGTTCTAAGAATCCTTTTATGTCAGCAAAACAAAGTGCATTCGTGGCTAACACCAGCAATTCGGACACTTCTACCAAACGAGTGACCGGTGGTTCATCTGCTCGATCAGTTCGAGTCGTATCTCGTATTCAACGACAACTTCCAGACACCAAAACTCTGACTGACAGCGCATTGAAGAGGCGTCAAGAGGCCGATGATATACGAAGACAAAGATTATTGGCTTCACAAGAAAAGGAAAAGAAAGCGATGGAAAAGAGACGAATACTTATTGAGCAAACTGTTAATGAAAAGAAACTTAAGTCTCAAGAAAAGGCCAATAAAGCCGCGGAATTGAGAGAATTAAATAAACAAAAAGAATCGGAACGGCTTCGCAAAGAACAAGATAAACGAGAAGAATGGGAACGAAAACGACAGGAAGAAAGAAGAGAACAAATGCGCAAAAAACAAGAAGAGTTACTTCAAAAGGCACGAGAAAATGAAAGGCGAAAGCAATTGCAAGAAATGAAGGAAATGGAAGAAAAGCTGAAAAAACAACAAGAGTTGGCCCGAAAACAGGAACAGGAAAAGGAAAGAATTAAAGAACAGGAAAGATTGGCTGCACTTATACAACAACACAACAACAGTCTTCAACAAAAAGCTGTGGCCAACTCATTCATTAAGAAATGTGAATCTAATTCACAGTTAGTTCCAAAAGTTGTCATCAATAAAATGAGTGCCGAAGACACAGCCAAACATATGATATCAACGTCTGCTAATGCAGTTATTCCTCAAAAAGTGGAAGTCAATGAAACTGTAGCCAAACCTGAAGTTCAAAATCAAACGTTTACTAAGGATCAAACATTTGTAGTAAACAAAGACGAACCTAAAGATACTTCAAGTTATGAAATGACTCCACCGCCTAAAGAACTCGATTTCGACAATTACGATATAAGTGAAGTACAATCGGGAGATGAGACCGATGATGAACAACAGCCCCGTAAACGTATACCCAATTGGGCCAGAGGTCAGGCTTTTATTAAACAAGTGCACAGACAATACAGTAAGCCATACAAAGAAATATATAAAGAGATTAAAGGAGTGTTTGGTTCGGGAGATGTTTTGCTCAATGCTTTTAAATTAGATTTTGATCTCATGTTTCCTAAGAAACCATTGCACCCGAGGTATGCAAAACGCACCTCATCTGCCATTTGGGAAGAGCCTCCCTCTCGGTATCGCATTAATGAGTCCTCCATTAATGAATCGTTTATATAAATACAGTGATTATCCCAACACTTATTACTTTTATTAATATTTTATTTTCTACTTATAAGTAATAACATTAAGCAATCTTTACTTAATAACAGATTTAAACTTATATATATATATCAATATTTTAAATACCATAAATTATTAAGTATATTAAAATACTAAATAAACAATAAATATAATAATATGATTAATTGTAAAATAAGAGTAATACAATTA
Source organism: Oppia nitens (assembly GCF_028296485.1). Classification (NCBI taxonomy): domain Eukaryota; kingdom Metazoa; phylum Arthropoda; class Arachnida; order Sarcoptiformes; family Oppiidae; genus Oppia; species Oppia nitens. The sequence goes on from NW_026533243.1 coordinate 4,092,125, forward strand.
TTTACTTAATAAATATAATGATTTTAATCAATAAATAAATATAATTTAATTATAATTATATAGTAGTTGTAAATCAGGGTTAAGTAAGGGGGGGGTAGGGGGGGGTAAGGCCAAAATACCCCCCCTAAGATCGAGAAATTGGGATTTTACCCCCCCAGACTTTTTGACCAAATTGAAAAAATTGTCGCTTAAAAACGAGGAGAAATGACCCCCCTCTAAAATTTCGGCGCCGAAGGCGCCGAAAATTTTTTTGAAATTTATAAAAATTTTAATTTTAGTTGATACTATTTTAGTAAGTGTTTTTATGTTTTTAATATTTATAAAAATCTAATTATTGATTAAAAATAGTTAAAATAACGTTAAAAGTCATCAAAAAATAACATTATTTTAATTAAAATAAACTAAAAAATTAAAAATTACCTATTTGTTGAAAAGAGTAATCATATTACAATTTAAATATAAGTTTAAGAAGTTAATAAAACAATAAATACTTATGTTTTTATTAATAATTTTTAAATTTTAAATAAAAAATTTAAAAATATTTTCAATTTTGTACTTAATATAATTAAACTTTAACGAAATTTGAGTTAAATAAGTAGTATTCAGTCAGTATTTGTATAAAAATAAAAATATATAACAAACTATAAACATTAAGTATTGTTTAAAAAATTAATTATGTTAAAAGTTAAAAATTATTAAAATACTAAAAATAACTCATAGTGTATCATTAATGCTTTTATCAACTATTTTTAAATCTTAAATACATTATTTTATTTTTTTTGTTAAAATTTAAGTTTTTATTAATTTTAAAAAATTTTTTTAAAAAATATTTATTTTTTGTTAAAATTTAAATTTTTGTTAATTTTTAAGTTTTTTAAGTTTTTTTTTATATTTTTGGAAATTTTACCTATTTTCCCGGGAATTTATACGGGAACTTGTGGGAATTTTATTGAATTTACATGGGAATATTCGGGAACTTAAGGAATTTTTAGGGAATTTTCTCTAGACCCCCCCCCCCCCCCCTTGATTTTGGATTTTGAAAAAATTGCCGTTTAAAAATGCAATAAAAATCTTACCCCACCCAATACCCCCCCCCCCCAAGATTTTTTGAGAATTTTGTAAATTTTACCCCGGTCTACCCCCCCCCTAAAATCCAAAACCTTGCTTAACCCTGTTGTAAATATAATGTTTTAAATATAAATGATATGAAGTATTGTAACACTATATGTGTATTGTTTATTAATAGACCGGCAATTGTAGGCAAATGTAGTGTAAGTGTATAGAAGTGTTACGTGTACTCAATAATCGTAACATTCATTCAAAACAACTAACAATTTATTTATTAATTTCAATACAATTAATGCAAACATGAGTTTGACTTCAATTGTATGCAAAGTGTTGTTAGTGTTGACTGTGATTACAGTCTTGATATTAATGACAGTTTCATCACAAAAGAAAAAAGAGGTAAAAATCAATGATATCTAACAAATGATATGAAAATCAATTGTTTAATCAATTGATTCAATTGGTATTAATAGCAAACTCTCGGCGAAAGAGTTCAACAGTTGACCGAACTGTCGCTCAAACGACCGACTATTCGACTGAATGGCGAAAAGTTTCGGCAATGGATTGGCTCGAAGTCAATGCCACGGAACTACTCTTTTGTAGTGATGATGACTGCATTATCACCGCAAAGACAGTGCTCGATCTGTAGACAAGCCAACGATGAGTTCCAGATTGTTGCCAACAGTTGGCGATATTCACCGCAATTTTCTTCCCGACTTTTCTTTGGACTCATTGATTACGACGAGGGCTCCGATGTGTTTCAGTCATTGGGATTGAATTCGGCGCCCGTTTTCCTATACTTCTCTGAAAAGGGTAAAGTCAAGTCATCGGAACAAATGGACATTCAACGGGTCGGGTTTGGAGCCGAGACTATTGCCCGATGGATTGCCGAGAAGACTGATATTCAAATCCGAGTGATCCGTCCGCCCAACTATTCGGGAACCTTAGCTTTACTCATACTCTTTGCATTGATCGGTGCTCTTCTTTATATGAGACGAAATAACTTAGATTTCCTCTACAATAGGACCTCTTGGGCTTTGGCAGCACTGGTTTGTTGATTGATTCAGTTATTATAAATTTACAGTACAATTGCCGTAACTATTTTGTATCATAATATACAGTCAATAGTGTTAGCCATGACCTCCGGCCAAATGTGGAACCACATCCGCGGACCTCCGCTTATGCATCGCACAAATAAAGGCGTTTCCTATATTCACGGCAGTAGTAGCGGACAGTTTGTTATAGAGACGTATATTATATTTATCTTAAGTATGTTATTATGGATTACCGATAGTACCGGTAATAAACAAATAATAAAACAAATCATTTTTGATTATTTTATTAACAGACGCTGCGATAGCTTTTGGTATGATTTTGATGACCGAAGCCATGAAAGGAAAGGGAGACTCGAAAAAGAGGAAAAGTATGTTAATTAAAAATATTATAAATTATTAAATATATTTTATAAATGTATTTCTAGTTATGGCAATCATAGGCATGGGATTAGTGGCCATATTCTTCAGTTCGCTTATCTCTATATTTAGGAGTAAAGCTCACGGATATCCCTATAGTTTTCTATTTAAATAAACGCACCAAATGTTTAAATATGTTATTTCATGTTTTTCATAACTAGTAGTCAATAAATTAATTTTTATTTAATTGAAAAGATAAATATATAAATTGCATTTTATTAATAAACATTCAACTTTTAGTCAGATATGTGTTATAAAATAACATTTGATGTCTCACTATATCTACTAATAAAATATGAAATACTGTAGAATTGATACATTTATAGACAAATATATTGGAAATATACGATTCACAAGAATATTCATATAAATTACAACACAAACCATAAGTAATTTGGATTATAATTGAGTGGCAATACATTTACCAAAATTATTAATTTAATTCATTCATTCATTTGTATATTATATAATATAAATAAATAATATTTTATTATGTATTATACAAAATTAGTATTAAATTTCACTTTACATAAGCGTATTAATTATAGAAATATAAAACTGGTTTCAAATTGTTATACACAAAAATTATTTTAAAAACAGCATTAAAAACAATTTTTTAAATATTATATTATATTAATATTGATTATATAATATAAATTAAAGCATAATTTATATTATTAATGTAATTGCTTTATTTGATGAGTTAAACAAATAAATTAATTTTTACAATCAATAAAAATTTACAAGTTATTAAATGTAAAACTTGTAAATAAATTATAAAAATTATATAATTATTTCATGTACTTCAATATATAAAAGATAAATTAAGATTTCCGAGTTTAAAAATCAATAAAAACTTAGTGATAATTAATTAAAATGTTGTTTTAAAACTTTTATCACTATCTCTTGAAGTACAGTAAAGTATATATTGATTTAATATATATAATAAATGTGATAAGCATTTATCAGCAATTTATTAACAAAATTGTTTTTTATAATACAAATACAATTATTGGATAAAATCTATTTCAATGATTTTTAAGAAAACCAATTTATTAAATAAAATAAAAATAATTAAATATTATTAAATACATTGTACTGTACTGTAAATGCAATATTTGTTTAATATCTGTATTTTTATATGAATTACCGGTAATACCGGTCCCGTATATAAATATGATATACATATATAATAATTAATAATGAAAAATGTGCATGTACATTTTCTACTGTACAGTATATGATATTTAGTTAACATTATAAGTAATAAAATACAATCATATGATTTGGTCTAACATAGCGTGCAATAGTGTAATACTAATCATAACAAAACAATAAGTCATATCATATGAGAGTCACATTTGTTTACTTAAATCAACAAACATTTAAAAGGCTTTTATTTTATTGACTATTAATAAGCGACACATTGTCTCAAATAACAGACATAAATGTGTTTATATAATGATATTAAATTTAAATTGATTTGTGAAGCAATTAATTGATTATATATTGAATACTTATGTAATGCAATCAATATATTTGAATTCAAGGTTTCGATAATTAACAGCAAATTAATAGAAAATATATTTATTTAAAGAAATCAATTGATTGGCAAATGTTTTAATCGATGCTATGATTGGTTGAGAATCAATGAAAATGTGTTGACTTTTAATGATAACATCTAATCGATTGCTTAAAGAGATACTGTTTTTGGTATTAATGTGACTAAACATCAGAAAATCATCTCATTTTGATCATCACTTGATTTGGACAACCATTCAATTATCACCTCAAACAAGATGTCTAATTACAACCACAATCTCAGTGACAACGAAGAGTCTGACGGTCTGTCGGCACAAGAGTTGTTCGGTTCGGGCGATGGACTCACTTATAAGTAAGGATTATATGATTAGTGACCAACTGATTGACTAATTGATGATTATATGTGATTGTCAGTGATTTTCTTGTCCTTCCCGGTTATATTGACTTCAGTGCCGAAGATGTCGTAAGTATTAATTATCTCATATATTGTTCAATCATAAGATAATTGTTAAAAATATTTTAGGATTTGACGACAAACTTAACTAAAAGGATCCAATTGAAGGCACCACTGGTGTCATCACCTATGGATACAGTGACTGAATCAGAGATGGCTATTGCTATGGCTGTGAGTTTATCATCAATTTAATCAATCAATTAATACAATAACAATAATTACATTAATTTTTAATACTTATGAAAAGTTTTGTATTTTTGTCAAACTATACATAAGATATTCTAAACAGAAAAACATTTGATTAAAATTATACTTAAAAATAATAATATTAAAAAAAAGTTTATTGATATCTTATTAATAGTTTATTAATCAAGTCTATTAAATATAATACATTAATATAATCCTAATATTATAAATATAATAATTTTAAATGTTTTAAACAGTTATGCGGAGGCATTGGTATTATTCACCACAACTGTACCCCTGAATATCAAGCGGCAGAAGTACTCAAAGTTAAGGTATTTACTTATTTATGTAAAAATTATAAAATTAATTGATTTTGTTTATAAGTAAAACATATTTTAAACATTAAATTTTTTGAAAATATTTTATCTTTAAAAAAGTTTTTTTTATATCAAAACATATTGATGGGAATATTCCCCGATTTTAATTTAATCGCAAATGAATTTTGAAAAATATTTATTATAATAAAATAACTGTTTATTAGACTTATTGATTGCTTAAATGGATAATTATTGATTAGTTATAAATGTATTATCAGTGAGAACTGAAGAGCCTTGAAAATAGTTTTTGAAATTAATTTGATTTCACTTATTGACCAAAGTTTTCATTTAGTCATTTACTCAGTTATCAAATAAAAACAAATTTAGTAAAATTAGTTGATGTTTATAATGTGAATGTTTGATGAATAAGTATTAAAACATACTTATATACCGATACTTATATTATTATAGAAATATAAACACGGATTTATCAGAGATCCTCTAGTTTTGGGACCAAACAACAAAGTTAATGATGTCTTAAACATTAAGAAAGAGCGTGGCTTTGCTGGCATTCCCGTTACAGATAATGGCAAACTCGGTGGTAGACTCCTTGGTATTGTAACCTCACGTGATATTGACTTCAAGACTCAGGATATTTTGAATGAACCGCTATCTTCTGTGATGACAACTAGTGATAACTTAGTTGTGGCACGCGATGGCATTACATTACAAGATGCCAATGATATACTCGAGAAGAATAAAAAAGGAAAGTTACCGATTGTTGATAAAGACCACAGATTAACGGCACTTATAGCCCGAACTGATGTTAAGAAACATCGAGATTATCCCAACGCTTCCAAAGATGAAAATAAACAACTTTTAGTGGGCGCTGCTATTGGAACTCGAGAAGGAGATAAAGATAGACTTAAAAAATTAGTCGATTCTGGAGTTGATGTCATTGTTTTGGTTTGATTTTAAATTATTTTTGATATATTGTATATATTTTTTAATTTAATTTTCTCGATATAGGATTCATCTCAAGGCAATTCAGTGTATCAAATAAATATGATTAAATACATGAAAACTGAATACCCTAACGTTCAAGTTATTGCTGGAAATGGTAATTAATTTTTACTAAATTTTTTAAAGTTGACTCATTTATCGAAAAATATTTATTTGTTTATCTTAGTTGTCACTATGGATCAGGCAAAGAATCTCATTAAAGCCGGTGCTGATGGGTTACGTGTAGGTATGGGCTCGGGATCAATATGTATTACTCAAGAGGTAATGGCTTGTGGACGACCACAGGCTACCGCTGTTTATAAAGTATCGAAATATGCCCGCAAATTTGGTGTGCCTACAATTGCCGACGGTGGTGTAGCCACTGTTGGCCATATAATTAAAGCGCTTGCTTTGGGTGCATCAGGTGTAATGATGGGTTCAATGCTTGCTGGTACTACAGAAGCTCCGGGAGAATATTATTTTTCTAATGGTGTGAGAGTAAAAAAATATAGAGGTATGGGATCTATTGATGCCATGGAATCTAAAGACGGTGAAGGCAGTCGTCAACGATACTTCCAAGGGTTAGTAATTAATTATTTTAAAATTGGTTTTAAGTCTAATTTTATTATAGAGAGAATGATGATGTGAGAGTAGCACAAGGAGTTTCAGGTGCTATTGTCGACAAGGGATCCATCCATAGGTTTGTCCCATATCTGGTAACTGGACTCAAATATGGATCACAGGATATGGGTATTAGAAGTTTAGAGCTTATGAAGTGAGTCATCAATAGTTGACAATTGTTTTATCACAAGTGATTCAAATGAATTTGTTTGATAACAGAGTCAAAACATATTCCGGGGATTTAAGATTTGAAAAGAGGACCGCTTCGGCACAAATTGAAGGCGGAGTTCACGGCCTCTACTCGTTAGTTACAAATCACAAACATTTATCTAAAACTTTTAACTAAATTATATTTTTAATTATCTTAATAACTAAAATAATATTTATCCCATTTATTTTATTTTCTGTTTATTTATCTAAATTAGATTTGAAAAGAAACTATTCTAACAAGTGATTGATTGCACAAAACATTCCCCGCATGTCATGTGTGACCACTTATTGCCAATTTATTAGACATTTTTCAATGGCTTTTTATATGACATCTAAAAAGAAAGTTTACTTTTAAATAAAATTTATTAACTTTATTTTTACAAATAAATTTACATGTGATTTGATACTAAAACTGCATATTTTTTTTACTAATAACTTTGTACGGTATTGTGTTTTTATAATTTATTTATTCATATATATCACTAGTTTTAATTAAGCTATAAATTTTTATTTAATAAATTAAGATATGGCAATATTTTAGTTATTTACTTTAGTTATTAATATGACTATTTTTAAATATTAATAATGTGTTTGAATTAATATTATAATGATTAACATCTAGTAATTAAACAATACTATAGATTGTGTCATTTCATTTATTAATTGTTAACATTGTTTAATCACAATTATCTAAATCATGTTTAATAACAAATGATCACTTATTGTGACTTAAATTATCATTAACTAACAAATTATTATAGACTATATCGTAAAATATGCTTTTTTATTAATTTATTACCGATTTTATAAATTTGTGATTTGTTACTGATTCTTGTTTTTGTTATTAAAAGAAATAATAAAACTTTTCAATAAAACAATATTCTGTTAAAAGTAATTTTTATATAGAAATTAACGGTAAATGATTTCATTCAACTGATTGAACAAATCGTACAAATTATGAATTTTTATGTTTTAAAAGCTTTAGAATCAATAATAAAACTATAATAAAAACTGATGTAATAAACTATTATATATATTATATATTATATAATATAAAATAATAAACATTCTTAAAATAATATAACAGTATATCTGTGTAATCATATGTTTAGTATTACTATGTAATTCAATGAATGAATGAATATTATATTCAACTAATACTATACATATACTGTACAAACAACTGTTGTATAAATTATGTTTTGTATAAAACAATAATTAATTAATATATTATTATTGGTAATAATTTGTCAGTTTCTTAGTATGCATTTGTATGGAGTGAAGTTAGATATAAAAGTAGACAAATACAGTACTAATACATAATATATTAATCAAAATATTTTAGGAATCCTAACTTAAAATGAATTATAAAAATACTGATATTTTATATTAGATTAAACCGGATTAGGATTTCCTAATAAATTGTCTAAAATATTTGTATTATTATTGTAAATATAAAAAATCGAAATTTTATAAACCGAAAGAGTTTTTATCTATTTTTATGTTATATAAATTATGTACAAATAAAACAAAATATTAAATAAAATATATTTCTATATTATAATATTGAAATATTGATTATTACATTGTTTATTATAAATACACAGTATATTTCAAATTCTATAAATAATATTAGATGAGTAGAAAATAAATTATCAAGGTTGATTATCATATTAATATTGATTAAAAATATATATTAAAGTCTCCGTTTAATACGATTAGTCCACTTCTCATAGATTCCGTGATAGTCGGCCAAACTTATACCTCCCAAAAATGATTGTCATATTTAATATAAACCAGTTGAGAATGCTAGAAAGCATTTCCACACGAATTCCTAATCATAATTAAAAATTAAATTCAGTATGATAAAATAAAATCAACTATAGTTATGTAGGGTATCAAACGATTTAGTATGACAAAATAAACAACTATAGTCATGTGGGGTATCAAATGATTCAGTATTACAAAATAAACTACTATTTTCCTAAAAAATAAACTTAAAAACGAAAAAAATTAAAAATCAATATTCAAAAAAATTTTTAAAAAATTCAAAAAAAAATTCAATTTTTTTTTAATTAATTTTTGGACACCATTTTCTTCAATTTCCTAAAAAATAAACTTAAATAAGAAAAAAACAAAAAAAATTCAAAAAAAATTTGTAGCGGATAGTGGATTCGAACCTATGTCCTCGTGGGACAGACAGACCGACAGACAGACAGACTTATAGAATGCATATACGTATTCCTTTCAGGAATTCGTGAAAATAGTTTTTAATTTTTTAATTAATTAATTAAAGTTTACTATTTGTGATAAACTTTATATTTTATGAAATATTTGCTGACACTTAACCATAACTAATAACTAATTAATGACAAAATACTACATTAACTATAATATAAATTTATATTTATAACTAATTCATTGCTAATTTCATATAAAAGTTATGTTTAGCAGTAATCATGAATATCATGTTATGAATCAAATTCACACAAAATTGCAAACATATGTAATACTACTGTATTTCATATAATATATTCATTCATTATATTAGTATTTGATTGAAAATTGAGGTCAAGTTTGATGTCTTTGTAGTTATGGGTCAAACACTAGAAACTGGAGGTCACTGTTGACTAACATTGTTGTTGTTGTACTGCATATCATATGAATGCTATTGAATGCCATTGAATGCCATTATTTGTTGACAAATGCGTTGAATTGTCGATACAATGAATGAATGAATGAAAACATAATAATAAATGGTTTTTAATTGATTTAATGTTTTATTTCTTATATTAATTATTATTAATGATATTTATGTTGACTTCAGTTAAAAACCATATTTTTAAATAATTTATTATTTTATTTATACATATATTTGATATAATAAATACTTTAAATGATATTAATTGTGATATAATATTAAGTAATTTGTTAATTGAAATAATATTTGAATAAATGAAAGAAAATATGATTTAATTTGATATATCATATGATATATGATATACTAAATGATGGCCCAAGAAGTGGAGCAAAATAGTGACCAATCTGTAGACACGATCTGCAATAAGAAGTCATTGTTGCAGTCAATTGATCGACGGATCAGTACTGTTGATGAATTGGTTGACGATATGACTAGTCTTGAGACAACTATTCTTCCTTTGGATCGGTTCAAGCAATGGGTGTATTGTATAGCAATCGTTGCGTTTGATATCGAGTTGGGACAAACCATTCAGGTATGACATCCCAAACCATACTGTCATCTAATGGTTTATCTATTGCAGCAAATATATCCCGCATCAGTTAAACTGACGGAACGGGAGGTCAGTTACACTCAACTTGTGCTCACATTTAATACATTAATGCATTGATTGTTATATTTTATTGATTAATATCTAGATATCAAACATATGTTATCTATCTTTTCCCGATTCAAACTCTGGCTGTATGTGAGTACATAAGATGATTGGTTTAAATCATTGAATATATTTATATAATATATTATTTTGATGTCTGTAGGGGTGACACACAGTTCCACTTTCGGACCAGACTTTGTCCAATTCATCGCAAAAGTGTATCAATTTATAAGGACTATAATAAAAATTGTTATCAACCATTACAAGTGAGTTATAATTTAAATATAAATAAAAAATGATACCTAAATGTTATAAACCGTTAGGTCGATGGCACACACTTTTATGGTTACGTATACTTCCGTCAAGTGAAGGACAGGACCGCCCGTCGCGGATATTTCCAAAAATCTTTGGTTTTCTTAACTCGACTTCCATTTGTTCGCTTATTTTCTCAAGTTATTCAACTAATGGCTCCACAATTCTTTGAATGCGGTGACGCCAGTCTTGAAGCTGGTATGCATTGGATGTTAAACTTATAGATAAATGTATTGTTGATGTGTTTGTATTATTGTATTTCATTAAAGCGTGTCACGACATTGACCAGTGGCCGCCACCAACTCCGGGATCGACATTAAATTTGCCACTTTTGGGTGTCATTCTTCAAATAACAATACCAAACAAGACTGACAAACTGAATCACTCGCCAAATACAGAGAATCCCAATCCATCACTCAGTATAACGGCTTTAAATGACAGCTCTATCTCATCCTCATCTTCACAACAATCATTAACTCCCTATCCATTAGTCATACCATCAGTTTATGAGCTAAATATATATAAATCCTTGGCATCAATCATAACTCATGTTCAACTACTTTGGGAGCTAATACTCACATGTGAACCGATTACAGTAATGGCATCCACTCCTGATGTTTGTTCCGAAACTGTCCAATCATTAGTTGGTCTCATTTTGCCGATTAAATATGGATCCGATTTTAGACCATTCTTTACAATTCATGACTCGGAGTTTAAAGAATATACTACTAAAACACAGTCACCGTTAGTATTGTATTATTAATAAAATTTATATTTTTTCATTTGAACTAAATTTATTCATATATATAGTCCACCCGTGATATTAGGCGTTACAAATCCATTCTTTGCTAAAACTCTTCAGCATTGGCCACACATTATCAGAATTGGTGACTACGGTTCAGGTATACAAATACTATTATATACTGTATATACTGTATATTAATCTGTATAACTTTATAACATAAAATTTTATCATTTTGTATATTTATAGTAAACAATCATAAAAATAAAATAAAGAAAACTGGAATCATTAAGACTTTGGATTCAAAGACTGGTGTTTATACCAAATATAAACCATTTCTTCAAAAAGACCGCGAAATACTTAAGAAATTAGTAAAAGGAATTGAGATGAAACGACCACAAGAAGTCCAGAGCGCTCTTCTTAGAAGATTTTTTATAGAACTGACACAAAGTTTTTTAATACCTTTAGAGAGATATTTCGCTTCACTAATGCCATTGCAAAAGAATGTCTCGCCGTTTAAGAAAACACCAATTCTGCAACACTTCAGACCCGACGACTTCTTAAAGTCATTAGAAACAAGTGGTCCTCAATTGACAAGTAATATCAAAGGTGATTGGATTGGTCTCTACCGTAAATTCTTGCGCTGTCCTAACTTTATTAGTTGGTATGATTCGCGTCTTAAAGAGGCCAATCAAAAGTTACGGGTGCTTCATATGGAAGCAATATCTGGCGCTAATCTAATGGATTGGATTCGCGATAAGGCGGAAGTTGAAGTGGTTGACCTAATATTAAGACTCAAAGAAAAATTATCATTAGCTGAGAACGATTCTTTGCCTTTGAGTGACCAAACTGTATATAAATTGAGGTCAACTTTAAATGACATAATTAACACTTTGCCCGATGACCTCAAACACATTTTATCAAAATCATAATTTCATTAAATGAGTTAAATAAAATTTATTTATCATATAATTTTGCATTTATTAATTAGTTTATGTAGTAATTTCGTTGGTATATATTATCCGTAAATCATTCAATTATTAAAGGATTAATTGTCTCGACTGCCAGTGAAGATAATGAATGACTTATCTGTTAAACATTAATAATAAATATAAATTATGTTTTGTCTACATTTGACCACTTGATTGATATCATAATTACCAATGAGTGGTCAGACAGAGTATAAGTTCAATACAAACCCGATTCATAGTAAAAGCACAGACTTTGTTGTTAAACATTGAATACATTGTCAATGCATTCCTAACGGCAATTAAATCTCTAAATAATAAAATAATTACTTTTAAATATATTAATATTCAAATCATTTGTCATTATTTATCATTATTTATCAATACTTAGCATTTATACGGATATAGGCTCTTAAATCTTGATCTTTATATTTTAGTAAATCAATGTTTATTTTGAGACCAAATTCACCAAATAATGATTTGATTGCATTTAATATAATTAATTTGAATTGTCGACAATCTATATCTAAATAAGTATCCCGTCGTTCAAATTGTCTGTAAAATTATATAAAATTTTAATTGATTTATCAATGATTACATCAAAAAAGTATTATACAATTGAATGTCTAAATAAATATAATGATTATCTTCTCGTATATGTCTATAGCGTACAATCGATGACATGATTATCACAATTAATTAACTAATCGCTTATAAACTTAATATTTTGAAATAATTATAATTTGGTTAAATTAAAGCATTAAATGTAATAAAATAAATATCTTACAAATTATAAATTACAATACCATGTATTATATTCATACAGTATATAAATAAAAAACATGTTAATCACGTGATCAATATAGGTTTTATGCATATTATTAATACTACAGTATTAATACAAGCACTTTGGTTGCAATTTCAAAATTTTGTGGTAAAAATCTATTGATTAAAGTGTTAACAAATTATTACTATTAATACTAATTTATTTGTGAAGGCTTTATTCATGCCTTACTCATACAATCATATTAGTTTCCAATTGTTAGTGATTAATGTGGTATTTATTTGGATGACCATGGTCAATATTTAATATTTTTGTATTATTAGATTATAATCTAGTATACGAAACCGTAATATTGAATAATGATATGATGTAAACCATACTAAAAATATTATGGATTAATTAATAAAAAATTGTTTGACATTTATATCAAAATGTTTTTAAGTACAGATATTATACGGTAAATATTTTAAGTATAATTTTAATATACCGATAATTGCCGTCTCTTTGTTATAAATTATAACTTTTAATAATTAAAACTCTAAACTCAACAACAAAATAGAAATAATGAATAAAAATACACGAATCAATAAAATTACTTGAATTCAAAATCAATATTCATTATATATTGTAATCAAAAATGCTGTTTATTAAATACAGTACATATAATATTTAATAATATCACACATTTAACACTTAATCAAAGTGGTATTTATTTGGTCAAAATGCTTACAATTTTGTACTTAAAAAATAAGTAACAAATTTGTAAATCTCGTATATTATATGTACACCTTTTATACATTTAAAGCTATATCTATAGTTAACTTATGGTTTTCATTGAGGTTTAGRTTATACAGTAGTTTAGGTTATGTTGGTTTGAGTTCAGTTTCTTCTGATTTTGTTTCATCTGATTTTGTTTCATCTTTTTTATTTCCTTTTGTTTTTTGTTTTCCCTGTTTATTGTTATTTGTTTTTGGAGTAATAGGCTTTCCCTCTATTGGCAAACAAACATTAAAATAATTAAGATTGTAATTAGTATTGTAAACACAGAATAACTTTACTTTTATCAAGTTTAGGATACGCTTTATCTATTAGTTGCTTTAGTATGGGATCATTAAATGTTTGCCGAATTGGATCTAATAGTTGATTCAAGTATTTTTCAACCGAATTTTTCAAATCACCTGGATGTAATGCCTAATTGTATTTGTTATAATATAAGTCAATTTCATTAATTTTAATTCATAAAATTATAATAAATGTATACCTCTTTGACAAAATCTTCTTCTAGTGTTTGATACTCTTTATAAACAAGATTACCGCCGAAGGCTTCTTTTCGAGTGATTTCAAATGAATCAAACAGTGAAAAGATGACGTGTTTGACAAATGCAAGAACACCGTTGTCTTCAACTTTTCCCGGCTCACAGAAAGCTTTCTTGAGTTTCTTTTTGACATCTTGTGGTGTGTCCAACAAATCTATTTTTGAGTCTTCTTCAGATGAACTCATTTTGCCGCCGGACAGACCCGGAACTGATCAACATTTTAACGTATACTTAGAAAAATAACAAAATCATTGCTTCAAATGACAACATACCCATTGGATTCATAAAATGTATTCGCTTAGTGTAACCCATTTGAGGTAAATATTTTTCAGCAAAAGTAAATATTTTCCTTTGATCTACACCTCCAAACTGGGCGTCCACTTTGAGGTACTCTTCATCCAATGCCTTATTATTTAATATAATTTAATATTTAACTAATCTATTAAAACGTTTAGAAAAATATTAAATAATAAGCACCTGTAGTCCTGGGTATAGCAATGAACTAATCATCGGATGATCCACTTGTTTGACCACTTCTGCGCCGGCTTTTTTGGCATCGTGTTCGGTGACCATCGATGACAATCGATAAACATCGAGAGTAAACTCTCGACTAAGTTGATAATCAGTTCCCTTAACAAACTTAAGTTTATCGATGGAAACACCAATAGAGGTGAGCATCGATTTGATAACAGTCTCATAATATTGTGTTCTATATTCAAGTAAATCCCAACTACTCTTCATGTTGTCTAAGTATGCGTGAAGATTGGCGAACAACACCGTCACCTCACAGCCGGCCTTCAAAAAGTCGGCGATTTTACACATCGGCACAAAATATGCCACATGTGGTCGGCCAGTGGTCGCCGTTCCCCAATAGATACGCACATCCCGGTCCAATAGGATCTCTTTGAGACGATCTTCGCCCAAAACTTCCTGTTTATAAAAACAAACAAATGTCTTACAATTACTTGACTAACAATTTCAACACAAAATACCTGAAGATTACGTTTAATTAAATCCACTTTTGATTCAACATTATTATCACCACTTGCTATACCATTACCACCGTTTAAATTATTTTCATTTGCCATCATTTAGATAATAATTAAGTGAAAAACTCTTCAACTCTTCAAATCTATAACAAACTGATTACACAAATGTGACAATTGATGGGTAAATATGTTCACTAATAGTGACAAACATGTGATGCAAACATAGGACACGTTTCATAAGTCATATATAATTGAATATTTAATACTCATTTAGAGTACTATTGCAGTGGTATTGCACTCGAGTTTAGTCACAGAGACATCTATTATACAAATATTGTTCATAATTACAGTTAAATAATTATATTTAATAGTATTAATAGAAATTAAAATAATATTTATTTATCATTTAAATTAAAGTACAGTATATTTCAATAACTAATAAACATAAATATAAAATACTATTAGAAATAACAACCATGATACTTTTTTAATAAATATAAATATTGCATTAATTCAATTTTGACATTTCTATTTAATTAATATATTTTTATTAAATTTCAACATAATTTAGTGTAAAATCATAAAACACATGTCTTAATGAGTTTGTACCCATATATTACACAAAACTATTATGAATTTAATACAATTTCAATATAAAATTAGTTTTTCACAAATATACACACAAGACAAGTGATGTTTTCAAATAACTTGAAAAAATGGTTAACAAATGTGAGCTTATTTTATAAATTTTATGCTAATTAATAAAATATAATTTATATAACTTTTTTGCTTACAGTTAATATACAGTATTGTAAATTGCAGAAATTTTCAATTATCTATTTATTCTAATATATAATTTTTTTATATCAATTAGTTAAATAGTAATGTTTAATTTAATTATGTTTTATCCATGATATTAAAATTTTTTTTATGAAATTATTAAAAATAATTAATATTAAGTTATTTAAAACTATTGATATCACAAATGCTGTCAAAGAGTTGGCACCAATTTGTTGACACTTTTTATCTTTAGTTTCTTTTATTTTTTATCTTTTGAGAGCACAATACTGTACTTATTAATAAAACTTTTATAACTTTATATATCGGTAAATAATAAGATCATCTTTATCTACATAGTATACAGTAGTACTGTACTAGTGAATCAAATTGCCATAAATTTACTGTAAATCATATACCGTTAGGTGTGGTACATATAAAATAAGTGTATTTACCACTAATTTTATTTTTATATAATGTTTAATTTGATACAAATAATATGATATTTTTTAAATGACAATATCATATGGAAACTATATAAACAATGATTAATTAAACGGTACATAAAACGATAATTTCACGGAAAGATTTTCAAAATGCAATAACAAAAACAATGAGTTTTAAATTATTACATAATATTAAAAACAATAATATGATAATAATTATGCCATATATATAAAGACACCGATATTGTCGTCATCGCGTCTCATATATCGGTGTTCAATAAGCCATTCAATCTGTTCTTTGATCATCTTCTTTGACGGAAGAAACATATTCTTAAGTATTTCTACGAGTTCTGTCTGCAACTGTGCGTTTGTCATCCTTTTCCTCATTTTCATTATCGTCACAATAGCCTCCTGTGTCCGTAGTATTCGCAATTGAACTATACTTTCATTATCCTCTTCTCGTGACTTTTCAGTGGCCAACTGTAAGCGTCCGATGAGATTAACTTTACCCCTCCTCTGAGGTTTGCCATTCTTACTATATTTTCAATAATTATGGTAACATTAATATTAATAATCAATAATGATGTATATTATTATAAGTAGTCATACATGACTGCAAATTCTTGATTAATGCTAAATATAGTACTGTCGTCAAAGTCTTTGATTGATTTAACATCAGACTCACAGAGAAGTACTTGGCGTTTGAGTTTTGGAAACGCTATTAAAGACTATTATAAAAAAATTAATTTTATTTTAGTTTTATTATTAAAGATATTTCGTAAAGTAATGACAAAACAAACCCATAATGTTTTTCTGAGCTCAGGATCAGGTAATTCAGTCGCCAAACGAAGATTTTCAAAACTAATTCTATCAAATGGCCGGTCATTCCAAACAAATAGGACAGCCATTTGAAAAGTAGTCACATCTAAATCAAATTTTCCAATATTGTTGTCGAAGGTTAGCTATAAATTTTAACAAACAATTCAAATTAGTTTTATTATATTTTTAATTTAATTTATATAATAACTAACGGTTCCATTAGACATATGATGATACCATTGAAGTTTACGGCCATTATGTTGTTTACGATAAAACTCTTCGACTTCTGGTATGATATCTTCCATTTCGATGGGAAGTGAGACCTGAACTCTTTCGCTACCCCGAGCCCAGGCGCCGGCATTTAATATCTTTATATTTATTGAATCAGTCAAATGATGGCTCAATCGATTAGCATTCTTGAACTGTTGATTTAGATCTTCGCTCACTTTAATATCTTGAAACATTCGGCCCAATTTGTTTACATATTCGGCTGGCATTCCGACATCCCGGAGCCATTCAACCATATTTTCCTCTTTCTCACTGTCAGCGCTTGAATCTAATATAAGACGTCGTGTTAGATGTGCCTTATGGTAGCGCATAAAGACATCTTTGTTTTGGACGTATTTCAATACAAGTAACTATGGTTTAATAAAATAAAATTTGTAAATATTGTTTATATATTAACGCATATTACCGATAAATTAGATCTAAAAATACTTACCACTTCTTTAAGTTTGGCTTCAATTTCATCTGAAGTTAGTTTTCGACTAATAGGTGTCTTCCTGAGCAACATATCACAGTAATTGGCTAATAATTCAGGACATCGAGACTCGGGTTGAACTTTATTTGAATTTGCAGTTAAACTAAAACAAAAAATATACTACAATTTGTCTTAATTTATAATTTTTAAGAAATTTACATCTTTTGTCGGGTCGGAAGCTCCAAACGGAATACTGATGTGTCGTTTACAACTTGTTTAAAGGCCTGATATATAATATTAATTGTATAAATCGTATAAATACTATTAATTTCAATTCATTCAAATACTTTATCTCTTGCGGTCAGAAATCTCGGGTCATCATTAAAAGCTTCGTTAACTAAACGACTAAACCGTCTAAACAACTCTAAAAGCTGTTCAATATATTTTTCTGAATCTTGAGTTATAATCTCTGCCGATGCCATCATATCAGCCAATCCTTGTTCAATGATATGGCTTTCCAAAAACTGAAGCATTGGTACTATTCCATCGGCAACTCTATCAAGAAGTCTGAACATTAGCTGCAACTCTAATTAATTCAAAGAAAAATATGTATTAATTTATTAAATTTATTTTATAATTATATGTCAAAATCAATTACTTACTGACAGTATCATTGAATTTAATCATTAGCGGACATTCAGCTATTATAATATCTTTAAATGCAGTAATTAATACTTTAACACAACAGTCCAAACGCTAAAAACAAATTTAAAAATATTAAATAATATTAATTAAAAAAAAATTAAAATTAAATCAACCGTTTGTGAAGAACCGGGATATGACTCCAAATAACGAGAAGCTCTTTGTTCTTCTTCCATGAGCTTCATGTCTGCCCAATACATATAACTCTGAACACCATTGGCTTCGAGATATTCAGGCGCTTTGGTGCGATAGAAGGCTTCGGTAGCCTCGAGATAGGCCTTCTCGAAGTTGTCTCTATAAATTTGAAGTCTATCGGATGGATTTGAGCACAGATTGACATAAGACTCGCGTACGCCTATCACTAATTGAGAGTCAAATGCTTCTCCGGTGCGCTCCGAGTGAACTAATTTCATGGCACTGTTCTGTAGTCTATGTTTTATATTAGAAAATATACTGGCATTCCAACTGTCTAACATTAACTGTCAACAATTCAATCAATTATTATTACATTACCGGTAAGTATCACAATATCATACTATTTATTATCAAATCATTCATTCAATACCTTTCTAACAATGCTTTCCTCATTATTGATCTTTTTCTGTGTACTATTAGCGGGTGGTTTGTTCAGCAATGCCTGTTCTAATTGATTGAAAGGCATGGGTAGGTATGAGCACTGACTAAAAAACTTTTTCCATGAATTTATGTAAGCTTTGAGTAAAGCCTGGTCTTCGTGGTGTCGCATAACGTCCTAATCATTAACAATAATAATAAATCAATAATTATGTAACAAAAATATAATATTTAGTAAAATGTCAAAATATAAATAAATGTGTCATTTAATAATATATATAATTTGTTTGTTATTTACATTTCTATAAATTTTTCAAAATATAACATTAGTATAGTCTAAAACAAGGTCTCTATAAAATTGAATCAAACAATTTTAATTATCTTTATTAAAATCATTATGCAGTCAAATGCCAACATTGATCTAATATTCAGATAATTTTTAACACTTTAAAGCCTTATACTGTATAAACTTTATAATAGTCTTATATTTAAATATTTTAATTAGTAATAGTAAATAGTTTCATATTTATTTATGCATTTATTTATTTAATTACTTATTTAAATTTAGAAAATAGCAAAGATATAATAAAAACATATTTTAAAAATTTCTAATTTTACATTAAAAACACATGATATAAAAAAGTCATTGTCTTTCTAATAAATTCAATAATATATTTTTTATTAATAATAAAAACTGAAATCAGCAATAATTAATATAAATAAATTAGTTATATAATAATTTTATTAATATTATAAAATGTATAATATATAGTATCATAACCACCATGTAATTTACATGTATATAGTTTATTAATAGCTGATCAAAAATTATAACAAATATATAATATTATAATTTGATATTATTTATAAACATTTAGAAGATTATATTAAATATTCATAATTTGGTCACTTTATGATAATTGGTTCCCAAGATATGGACAATAAAAGCAATCTTTCAGTAAAATCTCAGTTTTGCTAAATTATACTAAGTTTTTAAAAAGTGATGACTCAAAAATAGTAAAATTAAATTATTAAAAGTTTCATCAGTAAATAAGTACACTTGAGACTTATATATAAAATATTTAAAAATATAATTAATACATTATATGCTTATTTTTAAATTGGAGTATTATGAAGTACCCTTAATAATTTTAATGTTAATAAGTCAATAATAAATGACAAAAAAAAATATAGATATAATCTTCTTTTATTTCTTACAATATACACAATTAAAAAATATTTATAATATTAAAACTAGCAAAAAACAATTTTATTTGTTTGAGTTCTAAGAAAAAATATAATTTAAAAAAACTAAAATACAATTGTTATTTTCTTATAAATTATGTATTATTTTTATAAATAACTACACAATAAATATATGATTATTATAACCAAAGTATTATTAAATTAAACAAAATATACTATTTTTCAATTGATGTTTATATCATATACATGTATGTATTGGTTAAAAATTTATTAATTTATAAATGACAGAAATTATTTTGATCGAGTCATAAATAAAAAGATAAAAATAATAATATTTAAAATTGTGCTAAACACATTTTATGTAAAAACTGTGCCAATATATTTTAAAATCAATAATAATACATGTGGTTTATCAAGTATTGTGTATTAATGACACCTCAAATTGTTATAATTACTTAAAAATAACGTTTTTATTAAAAAAAATTTAGTGTCTATAAAAATCCTTTTTCAATAGAGTGATCAAATACATGGATCATATACAGTGTCATATACACAATCAAATACATGTGTGACTTCTAACTAAATACACTGTTATTGTAATAATAATATAATAATAATATTCTATTTAGTTTAGAAACGGCTACCTATTTATGGTTTAGACTATATATTCTAAAAATAAGCTCAATTTTAGTGGTATTAAACTAATTAATACAATTTATGGCAATATATAGATTCTATAATATCTTTTAAGAATATTTAGACACAAAAACATAAATTGTAATATAATGTTAAAGTATGGGGTATTTTGTCAACTTTACTATACTTTTTATAGCCTATGAATGAATAACATAAACTTTATAATATTCTACTTATGCTTTTTGTTTAGTTAGTGAATTCAATATATAATTATTTACACAAATATTGGACATACAATTGAATTGATATATAATGTAATGAATAGACAGATTCTTAATTTTAAATTAACACAAATTTCTCTCTATATATATATAATCAAAAATTATCGTTTTATATCAACGAAAATTTGTGTAAAAGATCTGTAAAAACAGTTTATTTATTTTAAATATTGAAAAATATTTAGTTTAAACCATTTTCAAAGTTAAACCCATTTCTATTTGTATACTTCTATTGCACAATAATTCAAGGACTTTAATAAAGTGATGAGTTTATGACCCCATCTAACACATGATAACTACTTCAACATAACTCACAGCACATCATATTTTCTTAGTTAACATTAATATAATTTAATACCTATACTATACTATACTATACTATAGTTTATAGCACTTTAAATAATTGATTGAAACAAGTTTTTAGTTGAGATAAAAATTATTATTACATAATGGAAATACAATGACATTTATCCACTGCATTAAAATATGTATTGTAATCTGTTATAAAAAATGTTATAACAAAATGAATAAATATAATTTACATTTATATTAAACGATGACTTAACTAAAATTTTCATAAATATTTTTTTATCTTATTTTAACATAATTCGTAATTTTATAAAACAATGAAAATTACCGGTACTTAAAATACTAAAAGTAAATGACACACACTATAGTATACACTGTATAGTAGTCTATATATGATTTCTATACTGTAGTAAAATATGTGATAATTAATATTAATAAGCATTAGACTAACTGATCATATATTACATTAGATATATTAATGTTAATGAACTGTCTGTTTGAATCATACCATTTGTTGTGTATGAATGAAGTCTAGGATATCATCTTTGAGAGTAATATGCAATTTGTTGGCACCCTTTTCGTCCCAAAGACACACTGAATGGACATTCCTGTTAAACAACATATCAGTTATGATAAATACAATCAAATGATTGACATCACCCACCAAAACAAGTCCTGCCATTCACTTCGGGTCACATTTTCCTGTCTCAACAGTTTAAGTATCACTGGTCTCATCTGTGGCCACACGTCCTCAAACTGAAGAGAGCCCTTCTCCTTAATAATTGAATCCATTATTAATATGACTTATCATTGAAATCAATTGATAACATGATTACCTTAAACATCGATGAATTAGTTGCCATTAATCGTAATAATTAATTTTAGTTTAAAATTATTTATAAATATTATTAATTAAATCAATTACTAAAATAACATTAATATGAATATGAGATTTGGTTATTAAAATATCATATATTATATGATAAACATATATTAAATATGATTAAAAATTATCCACAAAAATAACAATTATTTTACAAATAATTTCAATGGCAGTCAATAAATACAATAATTAAAGTTATGATATACTAAACAAAATTAATTGATTATAACTTTATAGACATTTAATGAAACAAATAAATAGTTAATTGTTGTCAACATTGCAGACACTGTCAGTGCTTTTGTATTGCTTTCAAACAACTTGTTTGTTGTTTGTTGTCATTCACTCTAAATTATAGCATAACTTTAGACAACTAAACATAAAGCATACATGTGTTAGCCAATCACTAATGTATTATTTAAATGTATAGCTTTATGGCTATTATATGTGTGATCGTAATCAATACAATTGAATGTCAAATAATATTTTGCTTAATATTCTATTCTCTTATAAATGACGTCAAAGTAATTATTTGGGGATTAATTGATTTTATGTGTTAATGGTTTGCAATAAACATAAAGTGGTTATTAATAAGTGAGAAAAATAGACGTAATGTATGAAAGTATAACAAAATGTGACCAAAACATGACGTTTTGAAAGTCTATTGAATTGTATTTTGATTTGGTTTTGAAAATTGATTTAATTAACAAATTTTGCTAATATTTACCAACAATTTATAGTTTATCTGATACTACGGTTGTGATGACCAAACATTTGATGGTCTAATAAAGTGATTGATTGTTATTAAGTAACAAATAGATGGCCAAAATCGGCAAACCTCTTGAGTATACCGTACACGACGTGTCCGGCTATTCACCGAAATATCCGCCGAAGTGAGTGACAGACTGACTATAATTGAAATGATTGTCTTAATAGTTGTTTGTTTTAATTAGTGGTATACTTGTGGACAATCCAAACGATCCTAACTCTCGCTGGTCTTCAGAATCTTATTGCGCGCCACAGGTTTGGTGACAATTAGACAATAATTGATTGATTTGTTTGTTATATTTTGTTACGATTTACTGTTTAGTACATCACATTGAAATTGGTCCGGACATCGATTGTCACTGAAATACATTTTGGTAAATACAAGACAAAACACGTCTGTAATGTTAAACGATTTAAAGTGTTCGGCGGAATGACTGAAGAGTCAATGATTGAAATACTGGATGAAGTGCTTACCAATGATGAAAATCCAGAAACATTTCAATTAAAACATCAAATTATGTCAAATGAGTTTCCCTGTCGTTATGTGAAGATATTAATGATGCAAACGTGGGGAAGGATTTACAACTTCAGCCTTTGGTTTGTAGAGCTTAAAGGTTATGACGATTGCATTCTAGTCAAAGACTCTCTTAATTGGTTGAATGAGTTTCGACAACGAGAAGCCATACGTTTATGTCTCAAACATTTGCGACAAAAGAATTGTTCGGAAGCTTTTGAGTCTTTACAGAAGAGAACTAAAATTCAATTAGAAGACCAACTATTGACACGACTTCACAAACTTTTAGTAATCGAAGGAGACTTTGATTCTTCTGAGAAGATGTTACAGGAAGTGGTTGATAGTCGTCTATTTGATCCATTTATACGTAAACAAGAGTACCGACCCATTTGGAAAAGATTGTTACCAAAGACAAAAAATATACAGCCGGGGATGAGAGGCGGACACCAAATGTGTATTGATTGTTGTTCACAAATTATTTACTTATTTGGAGGATGGGATGGCACTCAAGATTTAGCAGACTTATGGTCATATGATATTGGAGCCAAAGAATGGTGTTGTATATCAAGAAATACTTGTCTAGAAGGCGGTCCTTCTGCTAGATCTTGTCATAAGATGTGTTTGGATCCAATCAGGAAAAAAATTTATACATTGGGCCGATATCCAGATGTCACATCTGTTGATAATTTAAAGGTTTTACATTTAGTTATAGTTTAAAGTTTCGATAATTGTATTATAACCGGTAATTAGATAAACAATATTATTATTGCATTATAGAGTGATTTTTATATCTATGACATTCAAATGAATAAGTGGTCGCTTATCACGGATGATACGACATGTATTGGTGGTCCACCTCTTGTATTTGATCACCAAATGTCAATGGATTTGGAAAAGAATATTATCTATGTGTTTGGCGGCCGAATCTTTACGTGGTTTGTATAATAATATTTGGATGTATTTATTGGAATAAATTTATTGGAAAAATAGTTATTTTTTATTTGTTTTAATAGTTCGTTAGCGAATCGTTTTGTCAATTGTGTGGATCAACCATTATTTAGTGGTCTTTATATTTATAATGTTAATAAAAATCAATGGAATAAACTTCGAGACGATTGCTTAACAACTGGCGAAACATCTGATATTCAATTGGGAATAAAGTCACGAATTGGTCACTCAATGCTTTTTCATCAAAAATTGAGATTATTATATATCTTTGGTGGTCAGAGACATAAAGAATATTTGAATGATTTTTTTACATATAATGTGGACACCAATGAAATTACAGTCATCAACGATGGCCATACATCTGAATTACCCGCTTCGGGATATTTTCAAAGGGCCACTATTGATGAGGATAGCTATGAAATACATGTTTTAGCGGTATGTATTCAAATTATTGGTAGTAATAACTGGCATAAAATATAATATTTGTAGTAAAATATTTTTATAAAATATATTACATTTATAATAATTAGGGACTAAATATCGATAAAGACAGAGAAAAGAGTAGAGATAAAGATAAGGATAAAGAAAAAGAAAGTGAATCTTCGGAGGAGACAATTAAGAACTCATTTTGGATCTATGATATACTCGACAATCGTTGGTCTTGTATTTATAGAAATGATAATAGTTTGGACACTAATTGTACGAATAGTAGAAATAATAGCAACTGTAGTGAATGTGATCTGACTTTAACAAACATAACCAATGATGAGAGTCATGAAATGAGTCAGCCGTGTCCACGATATGCACATCAATTGGTTTACGATCACTTCAATAAATGTCATTATTTGTTTGGAGGTAATCCGGGTAAAAATCAATCGCCAAAATTAAGATTAGATGATTTCTGGATTCTTGAGGTATTAATAAAATCTAATTTATTTGTTAAACTTATTTTTTTATCACTGATTTATATCACTATATTTATGATAATTTACAGCTTAAAAGATTGTCCACAAAAGAATTGCTTAGAAAATGTAAGCGATTGGTTAGAGAGCAAACCTTCAAAGAACTAATCCAAAGGAATGGTTCGCTGGCCATCAAATATCTTCAAAATGAATTGTCGTCGATATTCAATCATTCAGATCCTGAAGAGAAACGTTTGGTAATTCAAATAAATGTTATTATAATTACCGATAGTTTGTTAACATATTTTACTGTAGTTTCAATCGTTGGCTTCACATATATTCAAAACAGAAATCAAGACAAATCTCAACGAATACATTGATCCCGACGTTAATTATAAGAACAGAACCAAAGTGTTCGACACAATCGTCGAATTCTTTCCCGAAGAGATGACACAACCAAAGGGTAATTTAGTTGATTTGGTAATCATTTAATCTATCAATTAGTGAGAGATTATATTTATTTTCAAGAGTTTGTTAGTCTTATCTAATATAATAACCAATTTTTAATTTCTTTGATTAATTTGTTTATATATACAGTATATATATACCGTAATTGTTAATATAAATTATGTATACGTATTGTAATATACATATATCTATTAATAAAGTTATTAAACTTATTTAATTTATTCTTTATAAATATCGATAGGTAACGATATCGTTACAATTGTGTACAGTTTAGTAATGCAATTATCGTAATAATAAAAGGTATGGTATATAGAGATTGAATTTATAACCGTAACTAAAATAGATAAAAATTATTAGCCTTCAAAGCGAACCTTCTTTTTTGGTGGCATTTCATTATCACCTAATAATTGATTTGAGTCTTCAGTTGGAACGAGACTTTTCTTTATGTTCTTCTCTTTTGATGAATTTCTAAAAGCTTTTGTCTTTCTTAGAGACAAACTTTTATAATCTTGTCGTCTCATATGAATGCGACCTAAAGTAGAGCCCAATTTGTCTCTATTGATATTCTTAACTATCTTTTTCTTAAACACTTCCGGTTGTCTTAGTGAACGCTTCCATAAGTCTTGTGAGGCTAAATGTGTTCGGCGAACAGTGAAGTCAACTCTGGGACCCATCTCTTCGAGTTCAATACGTGGCAATCGAGTGCCTGAGTTCTTAAGCAACACTTTATAACTTCTCATAAATACTTTTCCATCAAATGCCACGAATTGTATGACATGTTCTAAACCAGTCAAACGAATTGATTCAATATTAGGTCCGCTGAAAAAGTCTACCAATAAGTTCTTAATTCGTTGATAATCGTGTTCAACATCAAAGGGTTGACCACTAAATAAAACTATTGGTTTTGTGCCGATTGCTATCTTAGGTATCTTAAACTCATTTAATGATTTGTAATTATCAAATCCCAACTCAACCATATCAAGGATGTGGTCATCAAATGTTCGACCGATTATCAAATTGTTCGGTCGTTTCTTCGAATGATTTGCAAACATGAATAGCGAAGCATTGTTTTTATTACACATAAATTCAATGGAAGTGATGTCTTCAAAGGGATGATATGTCTCTTTCCTTAAGACAAAACAAACCCAAAATAATTAATAAAATGTTAAATTTTAATATCAATTCATTTAATCTAATATTCAAATACCGATTGAAGAATACACTGTTGGGCTTCTTTAGCAGACACTATCAAAATTAATGGTAAATTAAGTTAAAATATAATAATTTTTACGACAATACTTACGATATCTTTAATTAAATCAATACATCGTTGACTGGCATTTGCAGACCTCAAGAAGATTGCAGTCTTTGTTTGTTCAATCAGTTGTGGTTCTCGAGACTCAAGAAATCGCTTTCCTTTGCGTGTCTTTGCCTTTCTGTTTACAAATATTTTATATCATTATATTATCACAATATTAACCACAAGTCTTACCTTATTTTATTGATAACACTCTTGTCTTTGATGACAACCATTGTTTGGCCGAAACAAAGTCAATACAAATCACTAATATTTGTGAATCGCTTTAAATGGCAATCAATTGATCACTTGATTCACGTGTTTTGAAAATAACATTTAAAACACATTGAAATGCATTTACAGTATTATTACTGCAGTATTGATATTTGTAACGTTGTCTGTGAACGATATATAACTTATACAATATAGTCAATTAAAAAGATATTTAATTATAATTAATATTAATTTAATAATAATATAAAATTTTTTTTTAAAAATTATAATTAAATCTATATTTATTAAAATATGTAATAATAAGTAATAAAATGATAAAATATAGGAAATGTGACAAATGTTTAGTATGTCAGTCACACTGTATGACTATATAACCAATTGTTGTGTTATTTCCGGTTAAGACTTGACTTCCTTTTCACGTTTGATTACATCGAGTGTTGACTTACTGTTGAAGACATCACCGAAACAATGGTCTGTTTCTATCATTTACTTTACAATTGTTTTTAAATTAACTAAAATATGATTTATTTAACAGTCTTTAGTAATACCGGAGAAGTTTAACCATATTTTGCGTGTTATGAACACCAATATTGATGGCAAACGTAAAGTGATGTTTGCATTGACTGCCATTAAGGTAATGACGGATCAACTTATTTATGTCCAGTTATTAACAGATGTTAATGTTTGACAGGGAATCGGTCGGCGATTTTCAAACATTGTCTGCAAGAAAGCCGACGTCGACCTCAACAAAAGGGCCGGAGAACTGACTGAAGAAGAGGTCTGTTTTATTTAGTTATCATTTGTTATGATTTACTTATTTCTTTTGATTGTTTAAAGGTTGAGAAGTTGATTACAATAATGTCAAATCCCAGACAATACAAGATTCCCGACTGGTTTCTCAACAGACAAAAGGATATCAAAGATGGAAAGTACTCTCAGGTGACGTCCAATGCATTGGAAAGCAAATTGAGAGAAGACTTGGAACGGCTTAAGAAGATTCGCGCCCACAGAGGTCTTCGACATTACTGGGGGTTTGTCACCGGTGTTTACAAGTGATGTGTTTGATGTTATCATTTTAATTTTTTTAGTCTTCGAGTCCGCGGACAACACACTAAGACAACCGGACGAAGAGGTCGTACCGTTGGTGTCAGCAAAAAGAAGAACTAATTGCTTGCATAACATTCTTGTTTGTATTAATACGTATTTTGAATAAAGTTTGCGATCCAATCAAAGAGTTAATTATTTATTAAAATATAATTATTTAAAATTCTTAGCTATAATTAAAATATTTAAATTATAAAATTAATGGTTTTATTACTTAATTTAAATAATTGGAGACATCAAAGAAAATATAATTAGCGATAAATTTAAGACATGAATTATTTTGTTGTTGAAAATTGTTGATTATTTGTATAATTTATTAACTTTAGACACTTAACGCTAAATCTACAATAAAATTAAGGAAAATGACATTAAGTTAGTGTATAATATGTTGTTTGTTTAGTTTATATCATTTATTGTTTTTAATTTAAATTGATTTACTATATCATCAAATATAAAGTTAGAAAAAAGTTACAATTATTCACATATAAATTATATCAAATAAAACATTTAAAGTATTCAATGCAATACAGTTGTTATGCAATGTAGTTATTATAAAAATTAATATAAATAAAATAATAAATTATTATTATAATTAATTAAAATTATAATTAAAATAAATTATTAAGTTATTTATAATTTACCGGTAATTGAAAACTATAGTTATATTAGTGTACAGTAGAGAACTCTATCGTTATTATGCATTGAATAATATGTCACACATTTGAGTGTTTGGCTTATGTTTAACTGTATGTGTGATTGTATTATATATTAATTGATTTGTTATATGATTAGTGATTAGTCATCACAATTGATCCCAATATTGATCTGTAAACAGGTTGTCATTATCATCAAGTGGTAAGACTTATGATTATTATATGAATCTTATAATAAAAGATTTTCTATGTTTTTCAGTGCAATTGTATGACATTGTTGTTGATATGTCGATGATATTGATGTCTATTTATGTCTAAACGATTACAAACTACTGAAGAATGGAGTGATGACGACATTGAAGGCATTTGGTTGAGTGGTTCGCCAAAGAGAGTCAAGAGTTCATCTGAAAGTAAAGTGTTAGACCAGTCGTCCATTCAAAATAAAGACACTTTATTTAAGAAAGCTATTAATCGTTTAACGGATTCAGTAAACAAAGTCTGGAAAGCCTTTAAGTCTCCGGAAAGACGAGATATGAACTCTTCGATGGCAAATGAGTCGTCCGTCACTCCCCGTAGAGGTATTACACCGACTAATGATAGCAATCATAGGTTAATAACTAATTGCCATTCATTTGGCACTCAAAATACACCTAATTTACAACAAAATATAATCCAATTAATCCCTATTAATACTATTAATACTATAAATACAATAATGATTAAGCCGTCGGGTGCCATCATTAGTCAATCACCACAAATGGTGATATTAGCGCAAAACCAAGTGTACAGTACTAATATAAGTACTACTCCTATAGCATCTCTACAACCGAATAATATGCAAAACAAATGTATAAATTGTGGACAAATATCGGCCTCTCCTATCAATGGTAGAAACTGTGGTCATTGTAGCGGACGTTCATCATTTCGGTCATCATCTCATTTCCAGTCATCTATATCGACCAATCAGTTCTATGGAACTTCCAACCAAAGTAGGAGTTCGACAACTAATCCCAATTTAAATCTTAATAGTCTTAGTGAAACACCAAAGCGTAGTCTTCAACCAAACCAACGCATTCGCCATTTATCTGGAACCACAAGTCCTCTAACAAGTACTGAATGTATTGACTTAGAGGAGAGTATCATCGATGTGCCAGATGTTCAAAAATCAGCAAATAATTGCTTAGAGACACATAATTACAGTAAAAGTCCTTCCAGTAGATCGAGTTTATTGTCAAATAAACTCTTTAAATGTCAACATTGCGACCAAGTTTCTGACAGTTCTTTAGAAGGAAGACAATGTCCACACTGTTTGAAACCAATTTCTACATCATTATCATTACAACGCAGATCTTTGTTCAGTAATGACTGGAAAGATTGTGATATCGATGATAATGTTGGTCTTCAAGTGATTGGTGATAATAAACAGAACGATTTATTGGTTCATCCAAAACATGAAAATGAAAGTATTTTCGGTACTTCCACTTTACCTCAATATGTCTTATTTGGCACTTATAAGGCAGAAGTTAAAACTKTTGAGTTTACCGACGATGGCATTAAATTTACAAATGTATCGCCTAATTGTTCTGCGAGTAAATTCAAATATCATATAATGATTCCCTACAATGAAATTGTAAGCCTAAAGTGTTGCACTGATCCCATCCAACCAACACTTTTAGTTGAACCAAATAATGAGTCAAACAATAAAATTCAAGAATCGCTTAATTTAGGAAAAAGTTCTAAAAATGGACTCCGATTTAACACTACTTCTGAAGGTTTTTATTAATTTTGTTATTAATGTCTAAATGACAACTAAATATTGATTTTAATTTTTTGGATAATTATATATCGTTTTATTTAGATAAAAGAGAGAAGTTTATTATAATAGTATTGAAAGAGTGTATATCAGATACATTTTATAATAGATTACGGGATCAAATAAAATGTGAAAATCAAGAAATTAAAATCGAAACTTTGAACCTGAAAGCTGTAAAAGCTTTTATAAATGAAACACTCAAACGATTTAATGATTCACAAATAAGTGGTCAACAATTTGATCGATTGATTCAAATGCAAAACACATCTCAATCACTGCTAACCCCTAACCCTTACTCTCTAAAGCATTCTTCACATTCTTCACCAGTTACTAGAAATACTCGATCGAGATATCAACCAATTCCTCAGCCAATGACCATTCAAATCGATGACGACGAAGACGAAGAGGAAATCATCGAATCGAAGAATTTATTAGATTCTCAATTTGAGTAAATAATTAATAATTATTATATTTAAATATATTTATATTAATTGTAATTTTTATTTATAAATAGTAAAGTGATATTTACTTATCCTGAAGACGAACCCAATGGCATTCAAGTGATTGGAAACGATGTTCTTTGTTTGAATCGCGAAGAATTCCTAAACGACAACGTCGTTAACTTCTATCTGAGGTCTCTATTGTTATATATTTAATATAAATTTTATTATTAATTAATTAAATTAAATTTAGATATTACTATAAAGAGCTATTAGAAAAAAATATGTGTGAAAGAGTCCACATATTTGATACATTATTTTTTATACAACTCACTGAAAAACGTCCGACAAAAAGGAAAAACATATTTACTAACGAAGAGCCGCCGTATACGTCAGTCTTATTTTTGATACTTTTATAAAACAATTTTCTTAATATTTTAATTGTTGTTTATTATACAGTTTTGAACAAAGATATGAGAAAAAACTGAAAAAATGGACAAAAAATATTGATTTATTTACCAAAGATTTTCTGGTGTTTCCAATAATAAAAGAGTCGCATTGGTTTCTGGCGATTGTCTGTTATCATAATCTGGTCCAAGAAATCACTCAAAAGGTTGTTAAGAAAGATAGTCCCAATTCTAAGAATCAGACCATTGAAGGCATCGACAAGAGGTTTGAGAAAATAATAATAGTTTTATAACATTTTACTAATAAAAATTTATTTTGTCAGACCCTGTATTATATTTATGGATTCGTTAGGAAACAGTAGTTATAAGAAACAGTTATCCCAACCATTGCGTGATTTTCTTGAATACGAATGGAAAGACAAAAAGAATAGCGAACTGTCTTTTAAGGTTAAAACCACAGCTGGAATGAGAGACTTTAGCCCACATGTGCCCAAACAAAACAACTCAAGTGATTGTGGATTATTTGTTTTGGAATATATCGAACAGTTCCTCAAAGATCCCGACACTTTAGTGGCAAAACTATTAATTAACCCAAAAAATGGTTTACTTGATTGGTTTGATCCCAAAGTAATTAAGACTAAACGAACTCAGATTCGAGAGTTAATTTTAGATCGAATTCCTTCTGAAGAAGTGAAAAATAAAATTAAAGAACGAATTGACGATAGCATTGAATCTGATAACGAAGAGACACACGATATTACAAACAAATCAAATGAAGACAATGAGGACAACCAGGATATGGAAGAAAACAACAATAGAGAAGAAATGGTTAATAAGGTTCGGTCGGATTGTGACGATGAGATCGGTATGGAATTAGATAATAATTCTATTGATGACAACAATAGTGAGAGTCATGTGAAACCACGACAACCTTTATTATCTCAAGAATCACATGAAGACATTGAAGAAGTCCATTAATTAAATGCTAGTTTTAATAATTTATGGTTATATATATTAAATTTATTATAATATATTTTACAATAAACTGTATTTTCATTTTCAATCTTAATGTAAGTGTTATGAGTTATTACAATAAGATTGCATTCATTTTAATAATTTTTAAACAGGTATTCAAAAATTCAAGTTTAGTTTAATAATTGAATTGAATTTACTTTTTATTATTTTTCTTTATTTTCTTATACCGAAAATTACAACAAATTAATTGGACTTTTGATAAGAATATATGATATAAAGGGTCTTTAAAGTTAAACATTATTAATATATAAATATAATAATCAAATTATATTTTTAAATAAAACTACAATAATATTTATAATAACAAAAACAAATAATTTTTTTATTGATAGCCATTAAAATTTAAATCTTGAAATTTCGTTGTTTTACATGAAATGTGTAAACATATGTTTTACATAAGTGTTATCATTTGAGTTTAAGATTCATTGTTTAATATTGTCATTAATAGTTAAATATTTTTGAGTTTAGTTTAAAATATAAAAATCTAATAAATATATGAAATAAATAAATTCACTTTTGAAATAACAAATATTCAAATAGAAATACAATACTATTTAAATAGTTTTAATCGCTTTGGAAATACAATATATTTGTTAAGAAATCATTTAAATGCGTTTGCAATTGAAATAGTTTTTAAATAAAAATGTGAAACAATATAATACGATCAGAGTTTTAAAAATGGCAGTCATAAACAATAGATACTAATTTTGTCAAATGCCTGTCCTGCCTATGCCATGCCATACCCTGGGAATCTATTTTCAGGTGGTAATACCTATTATTTTAATTTTATATAATTAATTAATTTATAAAACATTGTTTTATAATATATTTGCTTGTATTTTTGTTTTGTATAGCTTTAATTTTGTAAAAAGATAATATCATTGGAAATAAGTATATTAATTGTAAATTTAATTAACACACTAAAACACTAAATTACATTATTTTTATAAATACAGTTGCTTTTTAGCAATTTAAAATGGCAGACAAATAAAATAGATGCCCAAAATGAAAGGCATTTATGACATCTATTTGGGCATTGCCAGGGCAGGCATTTATTTCCTTAAAACCCTGAATACAATATATATATTAAAAAGGATAAAAATGACCCGTCTCTTTAAGAACATAAAAATTGGTGTATATATTGTCTTAATTTTAAAAATTTAAACATAGATTTAGATATTCTATCGAAAATAGAATAGAATTGTCTAAACAATTATTTTTTTAATTTAATAAATGAGTTTAAAATTAGTTGAAAAGTGGGTAAAAATTATTTTCAAACACTTTCAAAAAGTTCATTTTGCTAATGCTATCTAACATTTCAATAATTGATTACTATTTTATTATTTATTTAGATTCTTATTTAATTGATTCAATGAGAAAATTATTAAAATTTAACGTTACTTTTTATATATATAATAATTATATTGAATAATTAATTTAAGTTAATACCTCTATTTTTAAACTGGATTTTAAAGTTTGAACTAATGTTACATATAAATAAACTGTAGAAAAATTATAGTAATAATAGTAGACTATAATATTAAAAATATAAATTAAAAAATATATAATACTGTGGTATAAAATATTTTATAATTTTATATAAAAGTGAATCTAAATAAATAATGTATAATAAATATAATTATCTAATATTATATACATTATGTACATTAAGATCAAGTGTTATGTTATGTGTTAAATGGTTTGACATTTACACTATTACTGTAATACATATTGTAATGTATTGAGAGTACAACCCATTGATGATTACATTTATGTCAAACTGTTTATACAATGCTTTACAGCAAAGTTGTAATACATTGTTGTTGTAATCAATTGTTTGCAAACATCTGATAACATGTGAATCCCATTGACTTATTGACCGGTTATGTGAACAACAATTAATTGTAATTATGTTATCAATAGTTAATAAAACAATGTTAGCAAACATTAAACACATTGTTAGTCGACACCAACAATGTTGGCCAACAGGTCCGCTACGGTATGTAGTGTCGGACACTGCGACAAACAGTGTCACTGAATCAGCTATGAATTGTTGGCAATTAAATGCTTACTCCAAGACATTGAACGACACAACACTGTCATTGAATATCAATTGTCACAAACCTATTATACAAAAGCCAACAGAAATGTTGGTTCGTGTCATGTCTTCCAGCGTTAATCCCATTGACTTAGCCATGAGCTCGGGTTATGGCCGATCACTTCTGGATGTGCTTCAGATGACCACTGATTATGGAGTCGATGCCATCACATATGATAGACTTCCACTTATTTTAGGCCGAGATTTTTGTGGTCAAGTAGTTGAATGCGGGCATCAAGTGGTTCAATACAAAGTGGGAGATATGGTTTGGGGGGCTTTACCTCCCTTCTGGAGGTCTGGCACTCTCTCACAGTTCATTGTCGCCGATCAAAGCCATGTAATCTGTTTTCAAATATTAAGCATTTAATTAATACTTTATATTTAACTAAATTAATAACTAATATCATTATAACTATAATCAATAATAATAATAATAATAACAATTAATAATAAGACAAAATAGTTTTAAGATTAGACTAAATTGAAATTAATGTTATTTTATTGTATGATTGCTTTCATTTTAAATTAAACATTTTGTCTGATATTATGAAACAACAGTTATGTCTAAAACCAAGCAATTTATCGGTCATAGACTCATCTGCGATACCATATGTAGGACTGACCGCTTGGGCGGCTTTGCATACAATCGGAGGTTTGAATCAATTGAATGCTCGTAATAAAAGGTAAATTAATTAATTTGACTCTAAATTTACTCTATTGTTACCATAATTTTACAATTATTAGAGTTCTTATACTAGGAGGTAGTGGAGGTGTCGGTTCATTTGCTATTCAATTATTGAAGACATGGGGCGCACACGTGACCACCACATGTGCTGCCGATGCAATTGATTTTGTCGTTAGCAATACCGGTGCCGATGAATGTGTTGATTATAATTCAAATGATTTGATCGGATATTTAGGAACTTTTGATTTGGTACTAAACGCTGCTAGTATTGGACAGCACCGGGATTTAAAGCCAGAGTTTGGTGTCAAGTATTTACGCAAATGGAAATCAGCAAAATATGTGACACTTTCTACACCCCTATTGAATAATACCGATCAGTTTGGACTTATAATAGGCAGTGGCTTATCTGCATTCACGGCTATTAAGCAAACAATGGAAAGTTGTATCGATGGTCACAGTGTTCGGTGGGCCTACTTTTGGCCCAACCCTTGCGCTCTCAAAACAATCACCAAATTAGTTGAGAAAAATCACATCAAAGCAATTATTGAAAATAAAATATCTTTTAGTGATATACCTCTGGCTTTTAATAGACTAGCGAGAGGTCACGCGAGGGGTAAAACAGTCATTGAAATTGAATAATATTAAACAAATTGGTTAATACTGTAGTTTGCTTACACTGTATATTGTTATTGTCTAACTCTAATTCAAATAAATGATTATATAAAAAATATTGAGTATTTAAAATTTGTTAAATATTGTAAAATATGATCAACCTAAACTTTCATATTTTACAATTAATAAAATAGCATTGCCAACAGTTTATATTTTAACTAAAGCAAAGTGGGATATTTTTAAGGTTATTTTATATTTTACAAAATTATTTAATAACTATATAATATTGTTTACTAGTGTATATAATATGGGATAAAATCATTATATTGTTTTACTAAAAAACAACTACCAATATAATACTGTTTGAAAAATTAACGAATTCTATATAAATATATAATTATAATAAAGTTTCTATATATATATAACTGATATTTTAGTATTATATCATTTATATTTTGTCAGTACTGTATCTTAATTGAAATAAATGTAAATAAATTTAATGTATAATTTATAAAAACAGGTGTATATTGCAGTCAATATTTAGTTTCAAATATTTTGTGATTTAGTCGTCAATTTGAAACTCAAAAACTGTTCACTTATTTTCTAATAATTAAACGATAATTGATTGGAATATGAAGTTGTTTTCCAAAATAATGTTTGTTTAAATCTATTTAGATTACAAACAATTGCAATACATTCCCATCTATATAATCGTTTCAAACCAATGTACTAATAAATAAATCATTAAAATATCAAATATGGTACGAGTTTTTATTTAAAATTATAATATCAAATAAGAAATAAATTATAATCATAAACTAATAATTTTTTAGCTAAAATAGTTTTATCTTAAACTAAACGATAATTATAAAATTTTTGTTATATTAAAGATAAAGATAACTTTTTATAAATATATTTTGTTTTTAAAATACATTCTAATAACGTTACAGTAGTTTAAAATGAAAGCAATGATACTGTAGTTTAAACTTTAAAATTCATAATTTTTACGTTATAAAATAATTTTAAATCAATAATTAAGAGTCAAAAACAATTAAACAATAAAAATAAAAAGTTATAAATAGTTTTAAATTTGATATGAAAACAAATAAATAAAAGAAAAATTTAAAATAATTATATACTAAAAAAAATAATTAAATAATTAATAATTACCTTAAAAATAAAGAAATACATTATTTAAGTGATTCTTAACATTCAAGACGAGCTTTAATATCGATTTTATTAAAGACATGAGAGAAGGCATACACCTGATGGTCAACAAATGGATTGCCTCATAGTAATGGACTACTACTGGGTGTGACCGCACTCTTTTTAGCCGCTTTCGAGAGGGAGGCGTTCTGTTTGGACAGTTGTGCTATTTTTTGCTGTAAGTCCTGAACCTTATCGGTGTGTTTGCGCTGCAATTCAGTAATTTTCTCTCTGTGTTCACGCAATTCCTGACTGTGCGCTGAACGCAATTTATTCATCTATTGGACAGATAGTCCAATAAATATACTATTAATTACATATCTAAAAAATCAACAATAATATTATATACCTCAACATCTTTTTGAATTAACTCCTTTTTCTTAATCTCTATTTGTTTATTCAATGCTAATATCTGTTCCCTAAGCTGTGCCACAGTAGCAATCGTCTCGGATGAGTTGGGGTCCATTGCTGAGTCCAATGATGTAGTGGTCAACGTCGATGAATTGGTCACATTGGAGACAGTGCCGTTTGATGGCTTAGTTAAGTCAATTCTTGGTTTCTTAGTGGCCGTCGAATTGGAACTGTTTTGAGGTACAGAATGACGGTTATGGTGGTGCTTATGGTGTGACCGAAGCTCATCTCTAAAAATAAATCATTTCATAAATTTATAAATATTTAAAAATCATTGATATTAATGACTCACTTGGAGTGATGTCTACTTGAAGACCGAGAACTACTTTTAAGTGCAGATATGGATGTGTGACGGATAGAGCTGTCATTTTGTTTAGCTTTGGCGAGAGCTCTCTTGTATGACAGCGTACATAACCAACACAACAGTTTGCCGTCAACTTTCTTACGGCTTTCGGGATCTTTTCGGTCAAAAGCACACCTTTGTTTGCACTGTTCACAAGTCAGTGGTGGTCCATATTTCTTCTCCGAGTTGGCACATCTCTGACATTTCGACCCAATAAAAGCCGCAATGATATTACAATAATCACATGCAGACGGCTAACCAATTAAAAAAAAAACAACAAAACAAGTGATTTCAACCAATTGTGTCAATATTTATAGTAATATTATTTCTATCACTTAATCCATACCTTTCCATATTGTTTGACATTTTGTTCGCACTTCTTGCAGATGGAAATAACACTTGATTTGCTTTCCTGTTGGAACTCTGTTCGACAATAAGTACACTTAACGATAGGAAAGGCTCCGCGACATTCCTGTCCATACATTTCAGACAATCAATTAGTCATTTCATTTGTTACCCCTTAACTCATCCATACTTTACACAATTGTTGTCCCTGTGATAGCTCTTCAAATGGATGTCTTGAGTTACATCGCGTGCACGCAAACAATGCTTCCGATGACGACTGCGATGTCGACATCACTGATCTGAAGACTGACAAAAATGGGACCAAATTATGAACAACAGGTCAGTCACTGTTATGTCTCTTCTCTCTTGTAATTAAATCATTTGTCATTCATTTGGTTTGATTTTGTCAATAATGGTCTCAATTATTGATTCATTAATTAGTTTTAATTATATAATAAATAAATGAAAAAACAATTCAATTGAATGACAATTAGTTTTGTTATTATTATATGTATTATAAAAATGACGACAAAATTATCATTCAATCAGTGCTCACACTCTCTATAATACTGTAGACAAACACCGCTAACATAGAGACCAACACTTGACTAGAGCTCAACGTTTACCGGTTAACACAATATAAACCATAAAACTATTAATATATTTATTTAGATTTTATTATTAAATTACAATTTCCTCGATGTTATTGTTGCCGAACTGACAAACTTTTTAACACTTGACCACAAACTGCGTCCCAACTAATACCTCGATAGTGCTATTGTCGCGGAGGACTCATCAGAAGGTATCGACGATATTGTAATTTAAAAATAAAATCTAAATAATTGTTATTTGATTTCTCTAAAATTATACTTAAATTATATTATTTTTTGTAATAATTTAACTTATTATACAGTATTTACAGTAAATATAATATAATTTGACATTTTTTAAAATTATTTTTAAGCAAACATACGATACACTGGAATAATATTTCTATTACTAATATCAAATATAAAGTTATATTTATGTTATGTTTAGTTATATATTATCCAATAAATTATTAAATCATTGTTAATAATACTAACAAATTGTATTTCTATTATTTATTTTTATACTTTTAAAATATATTCTTATAATAACAGTATTATTTTATTACCGATAATTCAGTTTATATTTCTAGTGATATTTTATTATTCTATAATATTAAAGATTAAGTGATAGGGAAGGGTTTGGTCGACTTACCCCCAGAGACCAAGATTGTTGGCATTTTAGCACTCCTAGGCTTTTGTAATAATATAAATAAAATTGCCTAAAAACGAGAAATGAACCCTTGAATTAAAAGTAGCAGGGGAGGTTAAACAAATTTTGGAAATTAATATTTTAATTGATATATTTTAATATATAATATAATTTTACATACAATATATATATATTAAATTTTAGATCAATCGGATCAATATTTTTATAGTTTATTAAATAAAATAAATTTTGATTATAATTGGAGGTATACAAGAAAAATCAAACTTTGAACCCCCAAAAAACACCCGTCCCTGGGATCAATTATTATCAATTTTTTTTGGTGACATTATAATTATCAATATATGTTTTTAGGAAAGTGTGGATAACATTAAATTATTAAAAATCATTTTTATTAAACAATAATTAATAAAATCAATAATTAATATTTTTATAATTATTATCAATAGAGTACAGTTAAGTCACATATTGTAAACTAATTTTTATGTCAATTAATTTGTCATTAATTTTTAAGATTATTTTTGAGGAGCAGATCCACTCTTGATAATTATAATGTCACCAAAAAAAAATGATACCAATTAATCCCAAGGACGGGTGTTTTTTGGGGGTTCAAAGTTTGATTTTTCTTGTATACCTCCCATTATAATCAAAATTTATTTTATTTAATAACTATAAAAATATTGATCCGATTGATCTAAAATATAATATAAAGGTATATACTGTATGTAAAATTATATTATATATTAAAATATATCAATTAAAATATTAATTTCCAAAATTTGCTTAACCGCGCCTGCTACTTTTAAAAACAAATGTTAATTAATTTTTATTATAATAGTACTTATTTTAATTGAATTATTAAATAAAAATAGGTAAAAGAATTGTAATAATGTGAATATTAATTAAAATTGAATTATAAATTATTGGGAACTTTAAAATTTTATAAGGAATTATCTTATGACCTATTGGTACACTTATACCTTCATTTGAAAATTTCAGATAAATTGCGTTCAAAAATGTAATAAAATATTTTCCCATCCATTACACTGTGAACCCAAATAATCTTAACCCTGATTATATAATATTTCATTCATCATATCTAATAAGTGTGATATAATTACTATATTGAACATTAAAGCAAAAATAAAATTTTCCATGTTTAATTTTTGTTAAAATTTTGTAAAAATTCCAAAATATAGTAAATAACATCAAGAAAACTGATATTATATTCTATATTTAGGAGAATATCTTAAAACTCGACTGATTTTGACTATTGATACTATATATTAAATATCTTGTAAACTATACCTTAAATGTAAAAATGTAAATATTATACTAAACATTATTGTACTTGGTCATTTTTTGATTAATTATAAAACTAAATAGATAATAGCATCGACTGATAGAAATTTTTGTTATTCCAACAGTCGATGCTGTTATATAGGTTTACTATATATTTAATATATAGTATCAATAGTCGAAATCAGTCGAGTTTTAAGATACTCTCGTATATTAGTAATGTTTATATTTATATTTTTAAAAATTATATTAGAGTAGAGATTAGTGTAAAATGTTTTTTACAAAATTAAGATTATTTAATTTATGATAAATAATGCTTGAAATTACATAATAATGTATGAAATTTATACAAAATGTTTAATAAATTTATAATATAAGTGTTATTTTAATACCATATTATATCTATTGTAGAAAATATAAATTACATATATTTAATAAAATAATTTTTTATGTTAAATTTAATACCAATTTATCAATAAATTTTTAATTCTGTTATAAAATAAATTTTTAAATATTTATTTCAAATAAATTAAAGTTTGTAGATGATAATAAATTTTAATTTATAGAAATAAATTATATTATTAGAATCAAAAAGCATAATTATACCGATACTAATTAATATAACATTTTTTTTATAAAACACAAAAATATTAAATTACAGTATTTATATTCTATATTTTAAATTTTAACTTAAATTAAGTTTTGTTTCGTTTGTGTTTGTTTGTGTGTGTGTGTGTGTGTGTGTGTGTGTGTGTGTGTG
This sequence comes from Oppia nitens, assembly GCF_028296485.1. Taxonomy (NCBI): domain Eukaryota; kingdom Metazoa; phylum Arthropoda; class Arachnida; order Sarcoptiformes; family Oppiidae; genus Oppia; species Oppia nitens. Next base: position 4,134,383 of record NW_026533243.1, read on the forward strand.
TGTGTGTGTGTGTGTGTGTGTGTGTGTGTGTGTGTGTGTGTGTGTGTGAGTAAGTATTACATAATTATATGCTTTATTTGAATCTAGATAACTTCAAAAAATATATCGTGAAGTTTAATATTAAATAAAATAATTAATTATAATATACTTAGTTCTACTGTATATTTAATAGTATTGTTCACAATAAATATTTTTGTTGAAATATATTAAATTTGAATAATTAATAGTATTATTATTTCAATAGTCTATTATTCTAGATTATCTTATAGAAATAATAGTATTGAATTTATATTTATAATTTGAACATGTTCATTCTATTACATGTAGTTTATAAAAACATAACATTAATTGTTAAAAATGAATAAATTATTTTATAATAAAACATTTGATGAAAACTGATGAAAACAAATATAACTAATTAACCATAAATTAACGCCTTGTTATTTCAATGTAATACTATATAATTTAAACATAATTTATATGTATTTATAATTAGTAATGAATATAATATAATTACTATAAAATCAATTTATTTTAATACATCAAAGTTATAAATGTCATAAAATATAAATAATAATCAGACGATTAATTAATAATAATTATAATAATTTTAAACTTTAACACACTTTTTAAATACTATATTATGAATAAGTTATGTATTCTTACATTTGTAAATATGTACATAAAAATTTAATTGATTAATAAATCTATATAATTTTACTTTATAAATATAAATTATAATTCAAAACAAAATAAAAATTATTTGATTATTTATATAAAAAATATTTTGCTTAGTTATATTTTATATAATTTGTTTTAAATATTTGTTAAAATGCATGAAAAAATTATCTCATTATTTGATTATTTATATATAAAAAAAATTATTTATTTATTTAAAATTCTTTAAAATAATTTATTATTTAAAGTGCAAACTATATTAAAGTTCAATAGAAATTTAGTATCAATTTAGTTAAAATTGTTAAAAATAGTTACAAATATAAATTGATTGATTAATTATATAAATGATTTATTGAAAATAAATTATCAGACAAATTAAGTACACAATTATCACCAAAAAATGATCATAAGGTATATAAGTGTGAAGAGTGTACTCTAATAGGAAATTATAAGTTAGTTATGTGAGAGAGTTTAGTTCACTTTTATTTAATTGATAGTTATTTGATAGTTATTTTATAGATTCAATATTAACTAATTAATAATAACTAACTTATAAGTGATAATGGTTCAATTTACTAAATTTTATACAGTACTAGTCTACAGTAATTTAATATTAATTGCATAATTACAGTATTTACTACTGTATATAACTTTATATTTAGTAAATAAGCTAGCAAAATTATATTTGTCAATAGATGGCTTAAGTAACAAAATATAGTAAATACTGTACATACAGTATTTACACATAAATTTACACATATCACACACAAATACACAATACATGCATAGTATACATACTGTACAATATAAAGTTTAGTACAGTTTGAGTTTCCAAGGGAGGGAAGTTCCCTAATTAAATCCCTGCAATTTCTCGGAAAATAGGAAACATATTCTTTTATTTTCTATTTCTACAATAACTAATAAATCTTATTTTTGTGCATAAAATAAGTTTGAATTTAATGAATTTAGTGCTACTATTTAACAATAACACTCAAAATATAATTTAATACAACATTTGTTATTCAAATCTTATAAAATAATAATTCAAYCAATTGAGAAAAAAATAGCGCTAGAGATCGTCATTTTAGTATTATGGGTAATACTAGAGGTCCTGTACTACTACTTGACATTAGTTTACATTTGATATCTATGGTAACTAAATATTTGGTCAACTTTTTTGACACTACTCTTAAATTACGTTATCATATTTATTGCTATTAAGCTATTGTGTAAGCAATAAATATGATAACGTAATTTAAGAGTAGTGTCAAAAAAGTTGACCAAATATTTAGTTACCATAGATATCAAATGTAAACTAATGTCAAGTAGTAGTACAGGACCTCTAGTATTACCCATAATACTAAAATGACGATCTCTAGCGCTATTTTTTTCTCAATTGATTGAATTATTATTTTAATAAAATTTGTTGTTTAGAATTCAATAGGTTATAGCATAAGGAAATAGATTGACAAACAGGGAATAGGAAAAATTGGTAACTTTTGATAAATAAAATGAGGGAATGAATTTACCCGAACCCTAATTACAGTACTGTATATGTATAACAATACTAATACAGTATTTGATAAATAGCTGTGAATATAGCGCACAGGTAGCCAATGGGATGCCCGTTGTCATGACATACAGTTATCAGATATAGTGATGACATCAAGACATTTGTCTCATATTCTACGCGTGTCTGTATTTAGACATCAATTTTATGAGAAGCCTAATAATTCCCTACCGGTTCTCATATATGTAAGTATTGGTAACAAATGTAAACGACTGAACCCTTTGCCTTCATTTGTGTAAAACGTTATTATTTGTCACAAAATTGCAGTAAAAGTCAGGATCGAAGTTAGAGATCGTTTCAATTGAAGCTATAAATTGCATACATTTGGGACCATTCAGACCATTAAGACATTCAATACATTCAATACATTGACTGATTCAACAAAAAAGTCATTTATTTCAACCAATACTTCAATCGACACAAAACTATAACAAATATTCATTATTATCGTCAATAATGACTTCCCAAGACTTTTGTGGCTTTTTTGAAGGCACAGAAAAGCTCCTCGAGATCTGGTTTGACAAATATGAGGACAACCATAACGACTGCGACCTCAGAAATATTCAAAGGTATGTATGTCTTTGATATTGTAATTACCAGTCATTACACTTATATTTATATTATACTTTAATATGATTATTATATTAATAATTTGATATACACATAAAAGTATATAACAAAATGATCATGGTCATTATTCTATATATATATATATATTATTTATAGTATAAGGATAGTTGTATTTCGATGACCTTTAAGTGTTAGTTTTATCTCAAATATTTCAGTGCTTATCAAATGTGACTTTAGTTAAACATTTTTGTCACATATTTTACAGCCATTAACATAAAATTGAGGCTTATTTTGTATATTTGGCAAAAATATCAAACAATTTTAAAAAATCATTTTTACAACGATATTATTTACAAATCATTATTTTTTGTATATATTGTAATATGAGCATGCTAAAATTTGATTTAATATTTACAATAACTATATTTTATACAATAGTTATAAATATGATATATAGTGAAAGTGAGAAATGCAATTTCATTGAAATTAATGTGTTGTGTCTATACATGTAGTATAATGTCATATATTAAACAATATTTGATAAATTATTCATAAACTGATAAATAAAATTAATTTGTTTTTATTGAGAAAAAACTCCTTGAAATAAAAATGATTAGACATTTAGTATTTATTTTATAATTGATTACATAATACACTGATATCTGTTTGCACTGTTATCAAAAATTAAGTAATTAATGAGCTATTAATAAATGATTTATTTTGTTTAATAATTGATAATTTAATGTATAGGTCTGCGTGGGACTCGTTGTTAAGTTTTGTCAATTGCAAAATTATATCATTTAAAAGCAATGAACAATTGGATGCTTATGTGTTGAGGTAGTATATGTCCAATACTATAATAATATATTTGTCTATCATTATTATCGATAAAAATATTTAAATTAAAATCTATTATAGTTGTCTTAATTTGATTAAATATTTATATTATAGCAAAGTGCAAATGTGCACAACAATTGGTGTCACCCCCACAGTTACAAATTGAAAATGATCCAGTCAATGAGTCAGTATTAAATGTGTTAATTACACAATTACCGGTACAACTATTAATACCGTAGTCTCTCTCATTAAGTGTAATAAGATTATAATTGAAATCATTTAGATTTCATTGCAATTTTATGCCAAAATAATCAAAGACACCCCCATTTACTGCAACTTATGTATAGTAAACTAATTTATAATAATGTCTATTTATACTGCGTTTCGTTAACATATTTCAATATTATTATATAAATTTACGGTACACTATATATTATACAGTAGTATAATATTTTTTGGTATTAAATATATAAAAATTTAAAGTTTTTGAAAATTAGTTTATAATTAAACACCTTTTTAGGTATTGATAACAAAATGAAATTGATATTTAAATTGCCTATTTAAACAGTAAAACATTAAATATCAATTAAAATGTCAAATAATTGAATAATAAATTTATGAATAATTGGGGCTAAAGTCGATTAATTTCACTTATAATTGCACTGCAATTTTTTGAGACAGATTACGGTATTAGAGACTAGTTTTATAGGAATTATTTAAGGCATATATAAGTCTTAAGAAGTTATTATAAAATAGTTTTACAATAACTTCAATAATATACTAAGTTTTTATAGTGAGTTGTTAGTGATTAGCTGGATATATGCCGGCACGTAGAGGTACGGTTGGGGCTGTCACTTGTGGGTATAACACCCAAGTGTGCAATCTTTTACAGGCCCTACGGAGTACGGCCATTGAATTTAAAATTATTTTAAATAACAATTTTTGTGTATTAATACAAAATTAATCTCGTTTTGCATTTATTTAAAAAATTTTGCGATCATTTGGATCGTTGTTTCTGTAGTGAGAGTTCACTGTTTGTGTCAAAGAATCGCATAATAATCAAGACGTGCGGATCCACAACTCTCTTGAGATGCATTGAACCGATGCTATATTTGGTCAAACAAGTGGCTGGTTTTGATGAAGTAGTGGTAAGTATTAGTAGTAATATTAATCATACAAGTGATGACTTAAAATTAAAAATATTAATAAATTGTTATCATTTTAGGATATTTTCTATTCGCGTAAGAATTTCATGCGTCCGGAACTTCAGGACGACTCGCACCGGACTTTTGAGAATGAAGTCGAGGCTTTGGATAATCTTTTTGAAGGTTTGTTTAGTTGTCTTTAAAATTGATATCTTTCTAAATAATACTTATTTTATTAATATATAAGACGGCGCCGCCTTCTGTATGGGTCGTATAAATAGCGACTGTTGGAACTTATATACACTGAATACACCAATAATTAAGTCAAAATCTTTTATCCAATCGCCGGATCAAACATTTGAGATAATAATGCAAAACTTGGATCAAAAGGTTATGCAAATCTTTAGCCGTGATGTGTGTTCATCAGCTAAAGAGGCGACACAAAAGTCGGGCATCGATAAGATATTGCCCGGAATGATCATCGATGACTTCTTGTTTGATCCGTGCGGATATTCAATGAATGGACTTATTAAAGGGGTATGTATTTAAAAATATTAAAATGTTTTACTTATTGATAATCTATCATTAAAAAGGGATATTATGTAACAATTCATATAACACCTGAACCCCACTGTTCTTACGTGAGCTTTGAGACTAATGTTCCGCATAATTCATACCCGGATTTGGTGAACCGTTTGCTTAAAGTGTTTGTTCCGGGAAAGTTTCTCATGACTATCTGTGCTAATGAGGTATACTTTACGATAGGAGTTATTAGTTTATCATAATTTTAAATACATATCTATTTGTTTGAATACAGTTATCTTCGGCATACAATTCTCATAAAGAATTTCAAGACATTGAGTTTCAGAACTTTTATCGCAAAGAACTACAGGTGTGTCGCTTCAAGAACTATGAAATCACTTATGGATTGTTTGCTAAGCCTAATAGCTGAGGCCTACTGAATGGCCTGTACTTGACTGGACACGCCATTAAAGAAAACTTATATTTTAATTATAATTACATACATTTTATCTTAATATTAATTATAGACAAAACTTATAACTGCTTTTTAATCTATTCTCAACTTTCCTTATATTCTAAACAAATCTTTTGGGGTCGAGTTTCTTGAACTCAGATCATTGCATAACAATTGGGACTTTTATTTTATTTTTACGACATTTGTCTGATGGGATCAATAGTCTAATAGTGAATAAATGATTGAAGAATAAGTTTATGACATGATTTCATGGACTTCCTAATGAAATGTTATCATTTGGTTTATGATATGACAAATGTGTTCAACGATAACAGTGCTAATAGTTGACACTGTTTTCATGCAATGATCAGTTCAATTGGGTTTTAAGGAAACAATATTTTTATATATATATACTTTAAATATTGTTAATTATTCTAATAATTTTATTTTTTAAATGAATTTTAAAATTACGGTAATATATATTTATGTCCAGCATTTACAGGCAATAATTATATTTGTTGATTAATAATAAAATATAGCTTATAAAAATGATAAATATATCTATTTATTTTTTTTAACATATACTGTATCGACTGTATAATATCGATACCGTAAAATCGTGTTTTTTCTCCAATATGGAAATGTCTGTAATGGGGAATAATGCGAGTTTTTAACCATATGAACAAATATTTTGTGACAATTTTAATTTCCCCCTTCTATTTAAACGTCTCTATCGTTGCAAAACCTTTGAATATACTATCTATTTATAGTATGTAAAAATACTATAAATATATACAAATATGTCATTAATTGTAAACACTGTTATAACTAATTAATTATAGGTAATAATTAACTAAATACACCGTTTTTAATAGATTACCGTTAAATATGTATTACAGTTCCCAATTCCCCGATTTTTACTTTTTCCCACACCCTCGTTTAATTTACCAGGGGTGGTAAAAAATGCGACTTCTACCGTATTAAAATATTAATTTTCATATTTTTATGATTTTCATTCAGGGAATTAAACAAATAAGGGAAATAAGGTATGCTATTCGTTCATTAATAAACTAATAATTGATATCACAATTTGAATCATCACTAATAAAATACAGTTTTAGTTCAAAATGTTACGAAAAATGATTAAACAAATAATTAATTAAATAGCTATAAAATACATATACAGTCATAGACTTTATTATAAAACTATTTTTGTTTGATGGCATTTGCAATATCAATAATATTCAATGCCTGCAACAGTAACGGCTTGTCTATCATTTGTCCCTCAAAAACAAAAGCTCCCTTTCCTTCGCTCTGAGATTTTTGATATTCATGGATCAGTTTCGTCGCCCAATCAATTCTATCAGATGACGGACTAAACGCTTCCTCAATAATTGGTACTTGAGATGGATGTATACATTGTTTACCAGTAAAGCCTAATCGGGCGCCTTCTTGTGATTGGGCTTTAAGACCATTCAAATCTATAAATAAATTATAGTAATGTTATAATTCAGTGACTATATTACAGTTAATTTGTTAACTAAATACCTTTAAAATCAATATAGACGACATCGATTGCTTGTAAATCAAATGCTTTGGCCGTAACAACTACTTGTTGTCTGGCCATTAGAGTCTCGGATGAACCGGCAGAACGGGTGGCTCCTATTATACAATATACACATAACGTATAATATTATACTGTAGTTGACTATGAATTTCCATATATTATATTAATATAACAAACCAATTGATGCACAAAAGTCATCGGAACCGAAAACAATGGCCTCCAATGAGAACAAATGAAATTCAGACAATTCAATGGCATGAGTGACCACATCTTTAAGATTAAGTAAACCCTTAGCGCTCTCAACATATGTAATCAAATTAATTTCAGTCTTCCTTTTGCCCAATGCTTTGACCAATTTTTCACAAAACTTAATAATATAACAAATAAATCATTAAAATTATAACTAATATAGTATTTAAAATAATATTCAATATTTACTGAATCCAAATGCTCTTTGGTCTCAACTTTCGGTAAGAGTATAGTTTGCGGAATCTTCTGACCAGAAAATACAACATTTAAATCTTCTTCAGCAAAGCCACTGTCCATTGAATTTATACGAACTGCACACTCGCTTCGGCCAAAATCAATGGTTTGAATGGCCTTAACAGCTCCGAGTCTGGCCTCAGGCTGTTAACCGAAAGTTATATTATATCAATGTTTTAAATAATTATAATTCATTTCATACTTTCTTATTGAGAGCGACGCCATCCTCGCAGTCGAGAACCACTGAATCCACTGAATTACAAATAGTCTTCACTTTTTCCACTTTGCGGTCATCACTGGCCGGACAATACAATAGTGCTCTTCGTGGTCGATGTCTTGATTGTCCATTCAATACCTCATTTGTATTGCCAACTGTGGCATCAGTGGATTCATTGGTCACTTGCTGTGATAACAGTCTTTTATTACTACAATTACAAACAATTCGCGCGACTGAAGAATTAAAAGTACAAGTCATCTGTCGAAGTGGTCTACAAATTGATGACAACATTATGACACGTAAGTCGTTAGTCAAACAATTAATATATTTATTTATGATTGTAATCAATGTCTTAAGCAATTAATTATGTGATGATTAATGTCATTAAATAACACCGATATCTCTCAAACATTGTATGTTTACATCATTACAAACATTGTATAAATTTATGCCTTTTTCACACAAATAACTGTATATTAAAAGCATTACATAAATGATATTATATTAGATTTTATGTTATGTTATGCAATGTGTGACATACAGTACTACAGTATATTGTTATCATTCAATTAAATATTAATTATAGACTATAATTTATAGTACAGTATTACCAGTAATAGTACTGTATATAAACTATGATAAATTTATGGTTTATTAGCAAATAAAATAACTTTTATTTAAATAATTGAGAAAACAATAAATGTTTGAAAGCAATTACATTTATTTAACGTGTTATAAGTGGTAGAGTGAAAATATATTTAAAATACAATTTATTACTAATAATCATCAATAAATCCATTGTCCATCAATGGTACTACAATTATTTGTTCATATTATTGGGAAATCGGTGGAAACCCTGCATTCGGTGGATATCGAGGTCTATTAGCACCGATACCACGAGAGTAAGGATTCATTCCGGGCATACCACCCATTTGTGGCGGAGGCGGTGGTCCTCCCATTCCTGGATATGAACCTGGAGGTAAAGATTGCTGAAGTTGTGGTGATGGCATTTGTTGTTGTCCACCAGGTCCTTGTAATTGTGGCTGTTGTCCACCAGGTCCTTGTAATTGTGGCTGTTGTCCACCAGGTCCTTGTAATTGTGGTGGTTGTCCCCCAGGGTAACCTTGAACAGGACTCGGGTGACTATAATTGGTCGGCGGAGCTCCAAAATTTGTAGGTGGTGGTCCAGAGGGCATTGTCGGAGGTGCCCCAAAACTATGAGGTCCAGATGGCATAGATGTAGGCGGTACTCCACTTCCGTATAAATTAGGCGGTGGGCCTGACGGTTGTCCGCCTCCTAATTGTCCCATTGTTGGTGGTGCACCAAATGGTGGCTTTACAAGAGATTGAGGTGGTGCACCAAATGGTTGGTTGAGTTGTGGTTGATTTGAACCAAAAGATTGAGGATTGTGTCCATGGTAACCGGTTCCAGAAACTGATACGGCATTAGAGACAGAAGTCGGTGCTGTTGGTAGTGGAATCTGCGCGGGATTTTGACGATTAGGTGGTGGGAATTGTCCGGGATATGGTTGAGCTTGTATTTCAAAACGCTGTTGTTGTTGTTGTTGTGGCAATTGATTCATGTTTTGTGGGAACTGTGTTTGCGATTCGTTTCCCAAAGGCTTTAGTTCGGGAGCGGAGATATTACCGGTATTCAAATTTTGTTGTCTATTCTGAGAGGAAAGACTCGACACACTATCGGGTGTAACGGAGCGCTTCTCCTCACTTATCGGTCCATTTTGGAATCCTTCACTTGTTTTAAAAGCCTTTAATGGATCAAACTCTTTGGGTGGTTGTTGAGAAATTTGCGGTTTGTTTGTCTGTTCAGCATTTCTTTCATCGCCGGCAGCGGTAGTGTTCTCATCGCTAGAGATAAGACTTCTGGCCGGTGTTTCCAAACGATCTAAAAGAAAATTACAACGATTGCGAAAATGTTGTAATTCTTTGCGGATCAGTTTGACTTCATCTGTCATTAAAGGCATGGGCTGTCCGTTAACAAAGAGAGTCAACTTCAATATACGTGAGCATTGAATGGCAAACAATAAGTCACTGCTGTCGGCAATTGTAATCAAATCGTTGTCGTCGTCCTTATATTTAACAACGACATCATCGGTGGCCTCGAGTTTACCTCTGAATAGACGTTGCATCATAAGTATGAGTTCATCGTAAGTGATCTCTTCATTATGAATTGGTATGCGACGGATCTCTTCGCCGAACTTGACTTTAATAATCAATTTGCCGCTTAAATCCAAATGCGAAAACTCGTCGTTGACTGCCGTGAAAGAAGCTGTCGAATTGCTTGAAGCCATCGCTGGACATAAAGACAATAATATCACCAAACAAGATGTCACACAACAGATGTCCTCTAAAGGGTTTTAAATATCAATTGATTTGCGACTTAAATATCAAATACACATTTGACTCATTGATAATTAAGTAATAAATAACAATAATTATTGATAATTATTACTTCAAATAATTGAAAAAACTCTTATATTTACCAAAAGACTATTAAGATGTGATTTGATGAGTGATTTAATGGTTAATTGAAGACACTTTCAACTGAAGCCGTGTTTGAAAAAGACGTGTCAAATGAGTGCCAAAAGTGATTGCGTGGAGAATATAGACATATATTATAGTATAGTATAGTTAGGGTTAGATCAGATTCCCTCCCTCGTCTTATTATCCATAAGTTCCTTATATTCCCTCTTCCCTGGGAATTCCCTGGGAAGACATTTCCTTGTGGTACCACCTATCGTACCATAACTCACATTACATAATGTTTAATTAAAAACACGTTTGTATAGTAAATGACTACAAAATGTATTTAATATTTTTACTAAATGTTTTATAATATTTGAATCATATTTTGATTGAGTTATTGCTAACATACTGGTCCCAATTGAAACACATAGTCATTGAGATTAGGTACTTTATAATGTATGACAAATTATATTTTCCCTTTCTAACGATCAAGGGAGGGAATATAATATATTTTCCATATTTTCCGGGAAAATTGGAGGGATTTTATTTGGGAACTTCCCTCCCTGGGAATCTCAATCTAACCCTAAGTATAGTATAGTATAGTATAGTATAGTATAGAAACTCACAACCAATACATTCATTATAAACATTACAAACAGTCAACAGATGGCACTCATATCACGTGACAAACACATGACAAACAAATACAATACCAACCATTCAATTGATGTCTATTTCGGAGACCAATGTCTAACCAATCGTACGATTAATGACCGCACGGTTACATCAATTGTCAAAAAGTATATTAAATAAGTTAAAATTGACATCAATTATGGATTCATTGGCCATTAAATCGGATGTAATACCGGTCAGTAAACGTATCAAATTGGATACAGAGTCGGATAAGACCGCAACCAATGCTTGGCGTTCAAAGTTGATCCGTGACTTTGATGAAAGTGATGTCGGTATCACTGAATTTATTGCCGATTATAAGCCCTTTGACGCTATCATTAAAAATCGGTTGGTTTTCAAATAACAAACATATTTCAATTATTTCAGTTATTCAATGATTTTTTCATCAATAGTTACGAAGATTTTTTAGTTTACGAGATATCAAAAAGTGGTAAAATTGTGCGCTTAACTGATGTCACTCCTCCTAAGGATGAGATGGTACCGGTACTCGATATTTATGAAGTTCTTGACGTCAACACTATTGATAATATCAAACAATTGCTGGAATCGATAAATAGTGATAAAAATAAAAACAATGGGATCGACAGTAGTGAAATAGATTTGACTGATTTAGATGAGAAACAATTGCCAATTAGTGACTGTAAGAGTGGCAACACTACAGATGAAGATCCAATTGAGTTAAATGATAATGAAATTTGTAATAAGAGTTTAGATTCAGTAAAGATATTAGTGACTAATTTATCAAAATCGGAGAGAACTAGGATTCATAAATCAATTAAAGATAATTATGAAGAACTCGATACAAATACTGTCGATGAAGGGTCTGATAAATATATAGTCGTTAAAAAAGCAGATAAAAATGCAAACAGAAAAAGAAATAATTGGCCCAAAGATAAGGGAGAATACATGCAATTTGTTTTATATAAAGAAAACAAAGAAACACAACAAGCAATCAATGAAATAGCATTAAAATTGAATATTTCGGCCAAAAATTTTGATATCGGCGGCACAAAAGACAAGCGGGCCATTACAACTCAAGAGGTGACCGCTTGGAAAGTACCGGCACTTAGGATATGGTCTGTCGCACAAAGATGTCGCGACATAGAAGTCGGACACTTTAGGTTTACTCAAAATTCATTAAATTTGGGTATCATTTGGGGAAATCATTTTAATATTGTTTTAAGAGATGTTAAATGCAGTGACAGAGAAAATGCTGAAAAAAGTCTTAATAATGTTAAGACTTTTGGTGCCATTAATTACTATGGAATGCAGCGCTTTGGACATCAGTATGAAAAGCCTTATGTAATCGGAATACATATTCTTCGTCAGAATTGGGAACAAGTTGTCAATGAATTACTATCTCCTAAAGCCGTCGATAAAAAACACAATAATCCAAAACTTCCGACTTTTAATGAATGCATTGATTTGTGGAAAAAGACGAAAAATGCTAAATTAGTTTATATGAAGTTCCCATTTAAATGGACACCTGAGGGAACACTTCTTAAAGGTTTATCTCGAGTGGCACCCACTGACTATATGGGCGCCATTTGCACGGGAATGAGTCGCAATCAAAGACTTTTGTACGTCCATTGTTATCAAAGTTATATCTGGAATAAGACAGCTTCGTATAGAATTAAGACATTTGGACATCAAGTAGTGATCGGAGATCTAATACAATTAGATTTACCAGAAGGTGATACCGATTCTAAACATAAAAATATAGTTGTGGTCAATGAAGACAATATAAAGAATGCAACAATTTATAATATTGTAATCCCAATTGTTGGCAGCGATATTGTTTGGCCAACCAATTGTATCGGCAAATATATTGAATCACTTTTAGCTGAAGATAATATATCTATTGATTTATTTCGTAATTTGCCTAAACAGTGGTTAGTTTGCGGCTCTTATCGTAAACTTTATGTCAGACCAAAAGATTTTGATTATCAATGGATTACATATAAAGATCCTAATATTCCTCTCGTGACCAGTGATTTTGATTTAATTAAAGGCAACAAATGTGAAGATAAGTTGACTTCAAGTGTCACGAGTGATAGTGAAGAGAAAACAGCACTTAAAATATCAATGAGTTTGCCTTCAAGTTGTTACGCGACAATGATTTGCAGACAAATTACAAGAACTGAATCAACTGTTATGGAGTGGAAAGACTGGTTGAAAACTAAACATAACTTATAATTATTTATTAAACTATTATAAAAAGTTAAATTTTTAACATTTATTGTAAATATTTGAAAAATTTATCATAAATAACATTAATTATAACATTATTATACCTATTATAAACTTATTACAAAAATGTATTAAAATTTTAAAAATCAAAAGTTTTTTAAAGTATTTGTTCTATAATTACAGTCATCAATACATTTGTTTTTTTCTATTTAATAATGAAATAAATGCTTTTTGAGATAATTTTGTTAATAAAAGCTTATTTTCTATTAAATTATTATTATATTTATTAATTTAAAATTATTAATTAATAGTTTAAAAAAGATTTTGAAAATTATTTATTAAAATTAAAACTTTAATTTGATTTCATTGAAAGTAATTGAACTTAAGGTACAGTATATCTAAAGTAACATAATTTATGTGACATTCAGTGTAAATGAACAGTGAGTTAGTGAGTGAATCGTATGAATCAAAGTTGAGTTAATGAGTCAACAATACAATGAATGTGTGATTAAAAGTATAACATTTAATATTAAACAGTCATCTAATGACTCAATACTTGTTTCAATTCAAACAATAAGTCACACATTGTTTGACACATTGTTTGAAACAATTTCAATGATTTTATATATAATTGTTGACTCTTTCAAGTGTTTAAAGTGATAATCACTACAAACAGATCCATCAAATGAAACGCAGAGCAAGTGTTTCGCCACCCATTCGTCAAAATTTGCCGTTTGATGGCCAACACTATGCAATGAATGAGCAGTCAATGGCCAACCATCGGTCGTATCCGACAATGAATGGACAACCACTTAGACATCCAATGGGTGTGAATCTGATGCCAAATATGGGAAATCAAAGACATTTCACTCCAAGAAGCAGTTATTTGGGTCAACGAAATATGACGCCAGTATTCAATACATCATTGATGACCACTTCGGCTCAAAATTTAAGTTATAATTACAATCCAAACGATTCACTGACTCCGACCCGTGACAGTCGTGGACAGGCCTATGATATGATGGCCAAAGCGAACCAACCCGTATATATGACACCCGAAACTAATGATACTTCAAAACAAAAGAATGTTTGGGATGGAGTGATTCCATGTGATTACACTGTGGAACAGCTCCAAGATATCTTAAAATCGGCTAATAAAGAGACCGATGAATCCATTGACACGACAACTACTAATGAATCTAAAGATGATATCAATGTATTGGTCATCAAATTAAGTGAAACGAGAGATAAAGAAGAAATGATTAAAAAGCAAAGAAATGATACCGAAAATAAAATCGAAGAATTGGATAACAAATTGAAAGAGTTTGAGAATTTGATAAATTTTAGGGAAAATCTTAAGAAATTGAAGAAATCATTGGTTGCTGAAGAAGAAGAAATTGGTAAGAAGACTAATGAATTAATTTTAGCCATTAAAGACCTAACGAACAACAAAACGTCTAAAAGAGCTGACAGTCCAAAACCGTCTTCGAGTAACAATACAATCTCATCTAAACCATTGAGCAGACCTTCAAGTGATAGTGATATCACTAATATGCAAAAGGATAAGTCTAATGATAATGAATCTATTATTTATAAACCAACTATTAAAAGATCAAACAATTTTGGATCTAATAGTACTAATATTAAGAAAACACGATTTACCACTGATTGTGTATCAAAGACTTCTAAAACAGGTACCAATAATACACCGACTAATAAGTCCATTAAGACAACTAATGTTAAGCTAACTCCACATCCCATAAAACACAGCACTAATACTTCAAATCCATTGCTGTCTTCACCAAAAGTTAATCGCATTTGTAGACAACCGATAGCACAAAATACTTTTAAAAATTCAGTCACAAGTGGTGTCCGAACATCTCGACCCGTAAGGACACCCTGTGGTCGAGGAGTTCGTAACACTGATAATAGCGAATCTTCAAACAAAACGACACAAAATGTTAAAAAATCTGATGATAGAAGTAGTGTTGAATCTGAATCAACACCTTTACCACAAACCAATGATGAAGAGGAGGATCTATCTGATAGTGAAGTGTTTAATGTTTTATCGAAAAAAATTGATTTGGATATTATTGGTAAGGAAACTCATAATAAACAGACAACTGTTACTGAAAGTGATGCCATTGATCGACAAAATAATGAAATAAATGATAAACAATTAAGAGAAGATACAACTATTAACACTAAATTGATAGACACAAACAAAGATGACAATACTATTTGTAATAATGAGTCAAATGATGTTGAATTGGTTACCATTGATAGTGATGATGAAAATATACCACAAATTGAACCCATGATTTCAGTAAAGAAAGAGAGAGAAGACGCCACAAAAGAGTCGATTGCTAGTTCCGAATCCAATGCAAATAGTTTGAATAAAGACACGTCTGGTGATAGATCAACAGTTTGTGAACAAACTGAACAAAATGTTATACCAAATGAAAGCACAAGTAGTTCATCGTCACCAACAAAGAAACAAATAAAATATTGTGGTTTTGAAAACATTATATACGAACCAACAGTTACTTACACTAATGGATTAATCAAATCAAAATCAGGACCTAAATCCAAAAGTATTAGTATTATAGTAATGAAATCATTTAAGGACTATTTGATTGTGTCGTTTATGGATTCTTCGGTCTTAAGATACCGTATTGACGACAAGTCTAATATTATGGCCTATAAAGGTCATGAAGAAATTGTGTTTTCAATGATTATCATAGAGTGTACCAAACAAGACAACACATATTTGTTGTATACCGGCTCTAAAGATAAGAAGTTACGGGCATTTAATGTCGAGACCGGTATTTTAATCAATACTCTTGAAATGGACGATCAAATTACTTGCATTGACTACAAGTGGTCTCATATATTTTGTGGCTTAAGTAGTGGTGTTGTCGTTAAATTATCTCCAATTCATGAAATTGATGAACAATCATCAGCTGATCGCCAATGGAAAACATTTGTTGTTAACTCAGGAAAACGTATTTATGATATGGTTTGTGTTAAACCAATCTTTACTATCGATAATACAATTATAGAACCCATTATTACTGTCACTCAAAATAAACTTCGAGTCTTAAATACAAGTGATTCAATTGAAAACAATGAAAGAATTCTTACTTCTTTGAGTGTCAATATGAACCCTCCTATTGTTATGAAAGTATTATCCAATCATTTATTTGTTTCTTATTCGATGCCAAAAGTCAAGAATGAAGACAAGAATAACAAATTAGACAATAAGTCGAAAATAAATGTTTACGATTTGAATCAGGTATTCAATAAAAAATATTATTATAGTTACCGTATGTTTTTAATTACTGATATATATTTGATTTTATTATAGACATGGAATGTCCTAAAAAATATTGAAATGATTGGTCGCATTCATTGTTTGCAAGTAATCAAAGATTATGTCATAGCGAGCAGTCATTTGGGCAAAATTTTTTGCATCGATGGCACAAAACTTAACCTAAAGTGGCGATCATCTGGAAGAAGGATTACGGCATTCGTTCAGATTGAAGACCGGCTTATATATGGCACTGAAGATGGATGTATTGAAGTGATATATCTCTATCAATCACCATCTGATTGTGACACCTGTGGCATCACATTTGCCCGAGAAGTAGATCTTAAAGAACACGTTAGAATTGAACATGAAGTCAATGAAGAAAATAATGATAATACTGATAATTAATGTATTTATTGTAATATATAAAAAATAATAATAAGATAACATATCAATCATTATATTTATGCATATATTAAAATTTTTACCGTTAATCAATAAATTTTTTAAACAAATGTTTATTTTAATGAAAACCATATGCATTATAATGTTTTTATTTCATCATCTCTTTACTTGTTTGGTAAGGGAAGGGTAGTAACTGGTCTTATCTGTGACTATTTAAACTGTGGTTTTAACTTCACCTCAAATTAGAATAATCAATGCGATTACAGATACCCAAGTAGTCCATTACTTTTTAATGTAAATTAAATCGATGATTGCATTATCATTAATATGTAACTAATTTAATGTTTGTTGTAATTTCACATGATTTGTAATTCACAAATTTTGTATTATCGATACAATACGGTATATACAAGTTATGTACAAACAAATGAAACTTAATTTTTATATACAGTATTAATTGCATTATTTATAATTATGTGAAAAATTAATTTATAATATGAATTGTTTGATTTATATTTGGTATAACTTTAACATAACTTGATAATAGATGATAAGGTCTTAGATCTGTCAAACTTGTAGCTCATTTCACGACTGATCCACAATCGGTGTTACCGTACAGTAAACCCAGTATACAGTAGTCATAAAAGTTAATCATTTTAGTTATTTCCAGATATTAAGATAATTATTTAATATTATTAGATATAAACACATTTCTAAAATCAATTTGTTCTGTTTGCGGGTTTGTATCTCAATAACCGTATTATCAAATTTTATTAAATTTATCTAAAATCAAGAAAAACTCTCCAAAAATTTGATATAAAATTTTCATTATATTATAATTACTAGTTTTGAAAATATATAACAAATATGTGAAAACTTTAGAAATTAGAAATATAGACACAAACTAAATGATGATTAACTCATGTGTTCATCAGTTTAACACTTAAGTTGATTCCATTTGATTTGATATTGATTTGAATAAATTAGTGCATCATTTAAGTTAAATCGAATGGAATCAACTTAAGTGTTAAACTGATTATCACATGAGTTAATCATCGTTTAATGTCTATATTTCTATATTTCTAAAGTTTTCACATATTGTTATATATTTTCAAAACTAGTAATTATAATATAATGAAAATTTAATATCAAATTTTTGGAGAGTTTTTCTTGATTTTAGCCAAATTTGATAAAATTTGATAATATGGTTATTAAGATAATATTACAATAATTTAGGTATCAATAACTTATTGAGTCTATTATACAGTATTATAATTACTTGAGTGGAAAGTTATCTCAAAACTTAAGTTTCATTTAATTTATAGATTACCGCAATCTTTGTCAATTTTCTTATATTATATAACTTTGACATTGTTTGTACATAAATTGAGATTAAAACAAAATATAAATTAAATATTATAAAAGATTAATTGTAAGTTTTGCTTTATTTGATCAATTAAATTAAATGGTAATAATTTAATATTGAAAAATTATTTTATTAAAATTTGTAAATACAAATATGATATTAATATACAGTATGGTATAACAACATCAAACAACAATAACATTATACAGTAGTATCAAATTGAAAACTTAAACTTAACAAAACTTGTAAAAATACAACATTTAATAAATAGAATATAATAATAAAAAACATTAAATTAAAATAACCCTAAACTCAATAAAATTAATTATGTTTATCAAAATCACAATTATTATTATCAATCAATTCATTATCAATAAGTTTGATCTCATACGCACAGACAACTAGTTTCAAATGATTATCAATATTGTCAATAGTTTTCATTACTAACTCATTGGTTCCCCTAACTAGTGGTAAAAATGAAAAAACGTATTGCGAACCCTTTAAATAAATCAAATAATTATATCAATAAATCAATTTTCAATTAATTGTTTTATAATTAATACCTCAGTTAATGGTTTTTGTACTCTACCATTGAGCACAACTTCTTCAATGACATCGGTTCCGAAAAATCGGCATTTTATGTCATTTTCTGTAATACTAGTGTTAGCCGCAAACAAAATATAACCCACACCTATTATGATAAGTTTAAGATATTTATTAATAAAATAATAATAATAATAATAATAATAATAATAATAATAATAATAATAATAATAATAAATACCAGGTTTTTGTTGACAATCAATGTTCAAATCAAACTCAAATGAAAGTCTGAATTGATTGGATTCACTCATTGAATAGCATTGAATGGGAAAAAGTGCGTTAACTATAGTGGCTGTATTGCACAGTATGTTCATCACCTGTTCCTCTAGTGATAGCGCGAGTCTATAAATTAAAAATTATATAAATTTTATTAATACAATTAAACAATAAATAACTATTAGTTTGTTAATCAATACCTCGATATATAATCAAATAGAAGTTTTTGTACTGATTGTTGACCACTATATCTGGTAATTCGTAAGGCATTTATACCTATATTATTAATTATTGCAAAATTGGATCCGTTATATAATAATAACTTAATAATCTCTTTAAAACCCTTACGACAGGCCTGTTGTGTAAAAATAAATAATTAATAAAAAAGATAATCGCATAATAATTAAATAAAAATACAATTATTAATGCCGTATCCCCGTTAAGATTTTGTATGTCTTTGAGAGCGCCATTGTTTAGTAAAAATTCAGTCATTTCTATATTATTGTCTTCACAGCACATCATCAAAGGCGTGAATTCATCATTATTAATGAATTTACAATTAATATCGGATCCATTATCCATTAAACTTTTGACTAACTCTTTATCACATTTTTTAATAGCAATCATTAAATCATTAGATTTATATAAATTTTCCTTTAAGTTTGTGTTTAACAGACAATCTTTATTTGTGTCGTCTTTTTCTTCATTGTTGATATTTTTAGTTTCATCGATCATATCATTAGAGTCATTGTCTGCCCACTCCTTCAATGAATTGGGTGAAGAGCTGTTACTTTGTTTTGGAGAATTGTCGGATGAGTTGCCCCGAGAAGAGGCCCTACTTTTGACTCGACTATAGAGGTCTTCTTTGAAGACATCAATCTTGCCTTCCTCTAAGTCTTTCCAAAAAGTATTTTTCGTTTTTTCAGTAGTAAAGCAGTATTTCAATCGTTTCTTATGAATCTTTTTCATTACAATTGTCTTTTCATTTGTTGTATTATTTAATTTGATATTTAATTTAAGAGTAGTCTTATGTTTTTTAATAGATTTACTTAATAGTGATTGTTGTTGTTGTTGTTGTTGTTGTTTTTGTTGGACTATATGTAGTGAAGAGTGTTTCTTTGATTGACTATTATCTGTGCTGTTATTACTGGTATTACTGCAAGTGGTCGATGGTCTGCCTCTTCGCTTGTTATTTGTTGAGAGTAATGACATTTTATTATTCATTTTATTTTTATATTTCTCAACCATTTTCCAAACAGTTTGTAAGTTAGACTCCGGTTCCCAGGTATCACTTTGAGGACCATAACCTTTCCATCGCACCCTAAATACTGTTGTGTCCTATAATTTATAAATTTAATATTAGATAATATTTCATTAATTATTAAAACTTTATATGCTATATATATACTGTATTATACAATATGTTTTTGATGTAATCAAATATTGTACAAATATAAAAGTCTACTAAATATTAATATAATGTATATTAAATGTACAGTCAGTACTGTAGGTGTAGTTATGATTTGAGACAAAACTTTTTATTTTCATTCAATGTCTACAAAACTACGTCTGAACTGTTGATCAATAATACGGTATAACTATTTTTATTACGTTTTTGTTATATAATTTAAAACTAATTAATTTTGTCTGTAATTAAATATCATTAACTTAATGTTATGTTTTCTATAGTACAGTATATTTTAAATACAAGTTAATTATTAAAAATATTAAAAATCAAACCATCTTTAGTGTAGATAAATATTTGAATGTTATCAGAAAAAGTAAACTATAACTATACTATAAAAATTCTGGAATTGAAATATATAGTTTAAATAAATGAAAACTGGGGTAAAAAATAGAATTAATATTAAATTAAAAAAAATCAATTTTTGTAATTAATCTAAATATTAATATTAGATTAGATTATGTGTTAATGGTATTCATTAAAATATAAGATTCAATTATGACAATCAATTTGTCGGATCCTATAAAATATATTATCTCTAAAATCAATAGAAATATAATTTAGATGTCAAAACTTCAAAAATCTGCAATTTTACCGAATGTTTAAATAATAATTAATACACAACAATAATAAAATAAAAAAATTTCATTATATTTTATAGTTTTAATTTTCATGATTTCTTTAAAATTACTTTAATATGAACTAATCTCTCAGCAAAAAAAAATGTATTTTATTATTATAAAGAAATTTATATTAATTTTTGATACAAATATCAGAAAAATTTAAGAAATTTATCAAATTTAGAGATTTTCACACAAAATGCCTAAAATTATGAATACTATTATTTCTATAATTTTTATATTTATTTATTTAATGATTATTTGTAAATAATTGCTGTGAATCTTGAAATTGTCTAATAATTGTCTGATAAGTAGAAAAGTAAGAAATTATTGAAAGTAAGCCAAAGGAAGGGACAAACATAATGTTAGTCGTAATGCAATGAGTTGTGTGTATAGAAAACAGGGAAGAGATATGAGATGTGGTTTTGATCGACTATTTCTTATTAAATCAATAGTGTATTCAGTGTTTGCAATATTCTAATGTTTGAAGAGCACCGGCACATACAGTACATACATATACTGCACACTTATATGCACTGGTATGTGTGGAAAAGGTTGTGTTACAGTTAGTGATGGATTGAGTTTTCTGGACTACAGAAGCTTTATTATATGGTTTATGTGGTGAATGCAATAGTCGATGATTTTTCTCTATTCAGACGATCACCACTTTTTCGAGCGCAGGGATGTTCAGTGTATGTATTCAATAGACAACTAACCGATTCCCAGAGTTCTCTCTCTCTCTCTCTCTCTCTCTCTCTCTCTCTCTCTCTCTCTCTCTCTCACTCACTCACTCACTCACTAACCATACATCACAGTGCAATGTATATATTGAAGTGATGGTAATGTTCACCAGTTCTGGTACTTCACTGATACATACTATGTAGTAGTAGTAGTAGTAGTAGTAGTAGTAGTAGTGAATGCCATTCACACTAATACACAGTTCTGTTAACTTACATAATACCAGAACTACACTCAATACTAGAACTACGACTACAGCAACAACAACAACAACTATTACTACCTACCAGTGCTGGTGTTGTTGGCATTGGTATAACCAGTAAATTACAGTTCAATAGATAGACAGGAAAATTGTAAAAACAAAAACTCTAATTTATATACCTTTACATTTACAGACACGACATACTGTACACAGTATATGACTTGTCTTTATATATAAAGACAACCAAATTAGTGATAATATTAATAAATGTAATGAAAATTATAAGTAATTTCAGAATATTTATCATAAGATATATTGCAATTCATTTACTAAACAATTGATTCCTTATTACTCATGCTTTGTATATAAAAAAGTTTTTTATTAAAAATATAATAAAAATAAATATTAAAACTCATTCTCAAATATACTATAAATTTATTATTACTACTAATTAAATCAGTTTTGGCATAATTTATACAAAATATATTATCAAATGTTATCAACCAATATGTTATTCAGTGTGCACTCAAACCGAGAGTATGTTTTACAGGAAGAGTCTAATGTTAGAGTCGATGGGGTAGTACTGACATCACTTGACATTATAATTATTATTCACTAAAAACACAATACGCTAAACAAAATTAAATATAATATAAATCTACTATAAGTTTACTAATAAAGCAGTTTTATTAGTATGTATTTAACTAAAAGATAGTATAAATATAATATACAAATTATATGCAAACGATAACTAAAACATAACTAACATTTAAAAAATATATTTAATAATATAGCTTATAAAAATAATGATAAACATTTTGATTAAACACAATAAAAATTGAAATAAATATAATTAACTGTCATTATCATCAATAGATCATTACATAGTTGGCATTGAAGATAACCAATGCTAAAGTAGTGGTTATAAATTAATTTAATTAAAGTAAAATTTATTTATGATTTACAAAAACTATAATTTTATATTATTAACAATATTTTTATCACTCAAGTATGCTGTATATGATATCTAATATATGAGAAAATAATATATAGTATAGTTATAATAAATGTCATTTAAAATTATAGAAATATAAAAATAGTAGTAATTGTAAATCAATTTAATTGTGAAATGATATGAATAATCGTAATTAACTCACGTCTTCTTCAGTTTTCATCCCAACAATCTCTTGAACTTCATATATGTCATCCTTGGCTTCCGTAACACTGCTATTATGAACGTCTGAATTATTATTAATAATTTTGTTATTACAAGGTTTGCTAATAATATTATCCATAACTTTGAATGATTTGTATTGATTGTTAATTTTTGTCGACACAATTCAATGCTATAGTTTTGAATATTGAAAATTACTTTCCAAACAACCTATTCGTCCATTTGTTGGTATTTTTTTGTATTGAGACAACCTATGGACTGAATCCTTATGAGTTAACAGAAAGTAAAAGTAAGATTCATATCTAATGTAAACTTAAGACTGTCTTCTCTGGTAATGATATAAGAGAGAGAGAGAGAGAGAGAGAGAGTGAGTGAGTGAGTGAGTGAGTGAGAGAGAGAGAGAGAGAGAGAGAGAGAGAGAGAGAGAGAGAGAGAGAGAGAGAACTCTCCAAATGATTACCACAACAGTAATAGTAGTTTAGTCTCACTTTGCGAGGTTCAGGCATTAGAGCTCAGTCTCAATCATCATAACTAACACACTGAAAGTCAGCTGTAGATGCAATCCAATGCACACACTTACGCACACACACACACACACACACACACACACACACACACACACGCACTCACTCACTCACTCACTACTGTATTGTAGGCTACAAATAACAGTGTTTTTATCGGCTACTCTGAGATTTCTATAGTTATGATTCCCTTTCAATGTAAACGCTTACCATTGAATAAACCAGAAATTGTTTATTTCACATCTCATCGATGGATAAACAGTATATAAAGTAGTATTACCGGTATATAATTACAGTAAATATTACATATAACGGTACAAATGTTATTTTAAACACATATATATAAACTAACTAATATTTATATATAATAATTAATTAATAAAAAAATATAAAAAAGATAGATACACAAAATGAGATGATAGCAAAACTTTTGGTATTTATTTGGCACTAAAATATTGATTGCAACAAAATAAATACCGAAACTCTCCTATTGGTTGCAATACCGGAATTTAAACAACGGTTCACAAGTTGTTATGTCATACAAATACAGTAGTGTTATCTCGTTATATATATTTAAACAAAAATTTTATATTATATACTGTACAATGGTATTAATTTATATACAATATCTTATATTTCTCAATATATTTATTATTTATAAATTATATTATTTTTGTTTATTTTGAAGAAATAGATTATAAATTATTATTAATGAGAATATATAACATATGATACTATATATTAATAGATGATTTATATTTAAAAGTCAGTGAATATTTATTATATTTATAGTTTACTTTATATTTACTGCAGTTATTCAAAAAAAAAAAATTGATTGCTCATCTAAAATATTATCATTAATTACTAACTAATTTACATTAAATTCTTTGATATTTAAATATTTAATTTTCAGACTAATGTTATTTAAGATGTTTTTTTCATCTGAGATCTTAGTTAACAGGAAAAATAAAACATACAATTGTATAATGTTTATAATTATATACTGTATTTATTAATCTTACTTAATGATTAAAACATATAATAAAACATAATTGCATATTTTTATTTCAAACTTAGATAATATATCCGAGTCATATAAAAACAATAAATTTGAGTTATATATGTTTTTGAATATATGTTACACATAAAAATTTATTCTATGTATTTAAAAATTATAAATTATTTTAAATAATTGTCATGATTTTAATATATTTTATACAATAATAATAATACAGTATTAGAGTATTTTATATTGGTTGTACTTATTAATTTTAGTTATAATTTTCTAATAAATAACAATTAACTCTGTTTATATATTTATTTCAAATTATAGAAAAAATAAAAACTAAAATATATTATTTTGCATATTCTTAATTATTGCATATAAATTATGTATTCAATATATTAACAATTTTAATAATTAATTAGTTCATTTAAGTTAAAATACAAAAGTAATGTTCAAGTTTAAAAACACTATATATTAGATTAATTTTTATTTAAAAAATGTATTTTTTAAAATTTTACTATAATAGTACTGTATATTATAGTATAATGAAGTATAATATTGTATATGTTTAAAATATTAAATATGTTTATTATATATTTCTAAGAGAGAGAGAGAGAAAGAAAAAGAGAGAGAGAGAGAGAGAGAGAAGAGAGAGAGAGAGAGAGAGAGAGAGAGAGAGAGAGAGAATAAACAGCTATTTTAAGCAAAAATTGCATTTCTAATAATGGTTTTTGCAGTACAATCAGGAAACACATTCAAAGCTTTTATTGCCTTATTTGTGTATAAATCCAAATATCTATTGCATATGTCAATGGCTGGTCCTTTCAATATAATTTGTTTGATCTATAAAATGATAACAATAAATAATTTTATTTGTGATAAATAATTTTATAAAAATTACAAAATTTAAAACTTACTAAATTATTATTAATATCATCTTTACTATTAATCATTTGTGACAAATAGTCATAAAATTTAGGATCACTTTGCATATGAAATATAACGGGTGCTGACATTAACTTTATCGGGACATCATTATAATCGGTATTATCCATAAAAATATCCATTTCATATTTTAACTTTAATATAAACCAATAGATTTAATAAAATAAAGAAATAAAAATAATTAAATAATAAATTGAATAAATGATTACATTCCAGACAAGTTGTGAATAGTATCCGACATCAAAGCCTGACTTTTGATATCTATCTGAATGTTTGGCCAATAAAAACATAATTTGCGAACAATAGGCCAACATCTTTGTTAGTGAATATCCAGACATCTCTTCCCAATCAAATATTGTCATTTTATTTGATGGTATATCAATTTGATCAACATTTTTATCATTGTTAAAATGGTAGATACAATAGTCATCAATGGCACACATAATCAGTTTTAATGCCGAGTTATTATTGACCAAATTAGCCAATTTTACAATAGCATAGGATAGTAGATAATCACCGCCTAAAATAGATATCTTGTTGGCGTCATTCAGACGTTTGATGACTGGGTTTGTAGTTATTTGATGAGTATTTGATGTTGTATTGACCGGTAAATTGATGACAGCCTCGTGATGTATAAACAATGCTTTATTAATCATTGAATAAATTTCAACGAAATCGTTTTGTTTTTTAATAATTGTTTTATCCGATGAATTAAATGATGGCAAACATTGACTTACTTTAGCTAACAGTAATAATAGCATATTTCCTGTGTTATCCATAATATAATTTTTCATTTTATTATTTCTGATGTTTGTTTCAAAGTGGTTATGATTATCAAACATATCTCTTGCAATGTCGACAATAGGATGATTACTTTCGGCAATATATCGAGTATTGACTTTATCTAATGTGAATGTCTTCAGATCTAACTGATCTCGAAGTAAATTATCGACATTAAAGTAAGACATCGGAAACCCCACCACTTTCTCGCCTTCAGTCAGCACTTCATATACTTTAACTGATGAATAGTTTAAATGATTTTTAAAGCCATTATTTCTGCTATTAATAATCCTTTGTTGTCCAAAACCAATCCAATGTTTTGTTGATATATTAATAAAACGAGACATTGTTTTCATTTTTTAATTCACTTATTAGTTTTATATAGATTTTTAATTGTTTTATAAACATAAAAATTAATTGACAAAATTTTTAAAAATCTTTTTATATATTAAACAATTTTAAACATTAATTAAATTATATAATGATTTGACTAAACAGTTAGGATTAAATTAATATTTTAATATTTTGTTGAATCTAAGTTTCACACAACATGTTTAAGTGGTATCAGTTGTTAATTAAATGCTAAAAAGTGAAGTATTTAACAAATGAAAAGTTTTGTTATTTCAAAGTAGGGAACAGTTATATTCCAGTGAAAATGTTGGCCCAAATAATTAGCAATTGGTTTGAATATTGAAGTAATATTTATATAGTCAGCTCTGAAATTTCAATTTTATTTGTAAAACATGTTTATCATATTTAAAAGACAACTTTATCGCAATTATGTGAAATATCTTTTAATTTAAATAAAATACAGTCTATTAAATCAATCAAACGTTAAGATTTAAAAAATAATTAACAATTAAATAATAAATAACTTTCAAATTATCACTTAATATAAAATTTATGTTAGAAAAATAATAAAGTATTATTTTGTTGATTTAATATTTATTCTGGTGCTATATTAATGTTGTGTAACATTTTTGTCGATGCAATTAATTTTTTAAAAGATTTATCCGTTATATTTTAATAAAATAATTTATATTTAATTTTATAAATATTCTTAACTGCATTTAGATATAATACTATTATTATATTTTAACTTTAAGCTAAAACTTTCTGTTTTTAATTTATCACAATTTTCTTTATGTTTATGAAAAGATATCAAAATTTTAGTTTTGATATCTTATACCTTATTTTTGATGTTATTATCGAATCTGAAATCAGAATTTCAAAATTCGCAAATTGAAAATCTGCTAACACATACACCCACACACATATAAATTATATACATATGTAGTGATATGTATATAATTATTGTCTTATTATATATATATATATAGATTTCTTAAAACAATTTAAAAAAAAAATTAAAAATCAAATACAAATAAAATTAAAAATATATTTTTATACATATAATACAAATACGTGTAATATATTATAATATTAAACATTTTTGATAAAAATTTATAAAATAAAAATAATGAGTGAAATATATTTATATATTTTAATAATATATAAATAAATACAATGGATATTAAAATATTTTTAGTGCTAATATGATATTAATGAGTGCAGTCTTGGCCTCGGAGTCGGTAAATGTATTTATTTGATGAAATGCATGGTCTGAGTAATAATCTATTAGCGATTGAGTCTTTTTAATCACATCACTGGCTTTCACTTCATTGATAATCTGTTTTATAAGAAAAAATCACTAATTTTATTAATTTGAAAAAAATAAATGCTTGCATTAAATATTATTAAATATACACATTGTATTACTGAACTATACACTATTATAAATTATATTATCTTAATTACAGCTAATTAATATTTTCTGTTAAAAGGTTTACTAATTTATAAGTTAATAATAATAATTTTTTAAACATTAATTTTTATGTATTAATACTGCAATTATATGCCTCATTATTATGATAATAATGCAAATAATGTAACATTTTTATAAGTAAAGTTAATACTGTAAACAGTGTAGTAAATATTATTATAATTATTAAATAAATAATTTTTATCGTTATTTTTAATGCTCAACAAAATTAATTATTACTTCATTGAGATAAACTATTAACACTTTTGACCTTATATTACAAACTATTCATATAAATCATTAACATTAATTAAAATCATTTTAAGAAGATAAATAATTTATTAAGTTTTTACATTTAACTAAAGTATTTAAATCTATAATTTTTTTTATATTTAAAATTTAATACTTACAGTATTAATAAAAACTTGTTTATCATTACATTGATTAAAATACGATAAAAGTTGTGGATTAGATTTAAAGTATAATAGCATCGGTAAAGTGTATATAAAATCAATATTAGTAATACAGTTATCTTGAGTTGTGGTTAGTTTGTTGAACAGATCCAACTCATCGCATATATTCCAAGCAAATCCAACACTATTTCCAAACTTATAGACAGTATCTTTAATATCTTCACAGTTTGTTGATAAGTATACCATTGATTGGCATCCATGAGCTAAAAGACTTGCATTTTTCATACAAGTAATGTTAACCCAATTATCTAATAAATTGTTGACATCTGCGACAGCTATTTGTTCTTTTAACTTAACCGACAAATATTCTGCTTCTATATAATCCCGAAGAGCTTTACTCATAAGTTCCGTTACTCGACTGTCCTTTAGTTGCACTAATTTTTTTGTTGCCATTGAAAACATAAGATTACCTTTAAGTACAGCCATTCGGTTACCTTTTAATAAGAATTCAACAGTTTGTTTATTATCGGCACCGGAAGTAATGTCTGAGTTATTTGATGCGACACCCGTTGTATGATAAACACACCCGCCATGTATTAATTCAATAGTTTCTGCCAAAAGTAATTGTTTTGTTAATGAAGCTCCAAATTTACTGTCGAAATTGAGGTTAAACTTGAATTGAGGGGTCGTTTTGGGCTCCGGTAGAGTCGATACTACTTTCGCCAGCAATAGTGTAAGCAAAGCTCGACTCTTGTAGTTAACCTCAATCTCAGGATCCAGTTTTCTAAATGAGGACAAATCATACAATTATTTTGTTGTTTAATAAACTTTTACTTTAACTTCATATTAACACCGTTTTTAAATATGGCATAAATAAAATAAAATGTTTTTCAAATAAATTATATAATAATCAATTGAAAGTATCAATACTAATACATTTATCAAGTTCATTATTAATCATATAAATATGATTAAAAATTATTTCAAAAATATACTAATAATACTAACAATGTTAAAGAAAAAAAAACTTTTATAAATAGCTTACTTGTCTGCCATTAACACTGGATGACTACTAGATTTATCCATTAAAGTATCACATAATTTTGGTGTAAATTTTTGATTAAAATTTTGTTTAATACAAAGATCTTTGATTGAATAACCTAAACATATTTCGGCTTTAGTGATGGCTTCTCTCATTGAAGGCACTGTTAGATATCTTTTGCTTATATATGATATGCCAATTGTTGAGGTATTTTCAAACAATTTATAAACAACTTTACTGATCTTCATTTTTCTGAAAACTTCATATAAACTAATAAACGTTAAGATGAAATCATTTATGCGTTTTATAAATCAAAATTTGTAGGCGTCTGAGTTATAAATAAGCAAATAAAACAAAATAATAAAAATTGTTCAAATGTTGTATAACAGCTATGCCATTACATTTCCAGTACAGTTATGCCATATTTTTTTAATAATTGCGTTATTGTCAGCAAAATGAGGTCAAAGGAAAAGTGAAAGTTCACGATATCTCTGCCCATAACTGTCATTGCACTCCAATACCAATGCTTTCATGTTATGCAACACTTAACAAGTCCTGTCCAATAATAATACTTTATTTATTGGTTCACTAATTATTTTATATTTTTAGTTAAGTTTCACTTCAACTGTTTTTTAAATATTTTAAATACTATTAATATATTATACGACATAATTTATACCTTATTTAGTCTAAGCTGTAGTCGCATTTCACATAAATTAATAAGACATTTAGTAATAAACAAAAATGTATAAAATATATTATTCATAAGATCTCAAATTTCAATTTTAAATATCAGAGTTAATAATTTAAAGTTATTATTTTTAGATACATAAAAATTAATTATTATAAAAGTCGGAAAGTAATTATAGATCTCTATTGTATTCTTTATAATGTGTTCTACATTATATCATTTTTACATAATATATAAAGTTTATTAAACCAGTTTAAAGTTTATAATATAATAAAATTATATTATACTTATAGTTAAATTATTAAATATTATTATTAGTTAGACATTGCAAACTTTAATTTTTAAAATATTAAAATAAACGAACACATAAACAGTAATAGATTGTATAATTAATTTTACTATATTAGTTAAAATCTATAATAAAATTGATAATAATGCCGATAATACGTTAACGTTGTGATAGTAATTGTGTACTTTTAATATTAAAAATAAAATTTGAAAAATATCACTGGTGTTTTAATTAAATTATAATAATTATACTTATTAAAATGAATACATGAAATTATACATATACTGTGTAAATTACAGTACAGTATATTATATTATTGTATACAGTTTATACCGGTATATGAATGAATAAACCAAAGTTAACTATAAAATCTATATTTTTTGCAATGACTACACCAAATAATTATTTAGTATATACTGTAGTTGTTTACTTTTAATTTTCTTTATCATTACTCTATATTATTAACAATATAACACTAAAAATTATTATAAAATTTAATTAATATTTAATGTTTAAGAAAATTGTTATCATTTCGACAATAAGTAATTAACATCATTGTAAATTGATATAATGATATTTATGTTAATAATAACTTAAAATATAATAACTGAACCTATCTATCTAATTGTGATCATAAAAGTATAAATAAAATTAAATAATTTTAAAGAGGTTATTATTATGGGTAACATAAAATGACAATTTATTTAATAATCAGAAGATTTACTAATTGTTGAATTTAATATTACATAGAAATTATTGTTTATATACCTGTAATACATTTATTATTTCATAAATACTGATAATTAGATCATATAATATGAAACATTTTTTTGTATTAATTGTACATGAATTAAATTTACATATAATAATATATACAGTGTTACATGATGATACAATTTGATACATAAAAATCGTGTAAATTTACTTTTTATATTTACATTAATATAAAGTTAATTAAGAGTCTATTATCGAAAATGTTGCACTAAAAACAAATGTCAAATATTTATAACTTATTTAAAGTGATGTGATTTAGAGAATTAGATTAATTTATATAATGTTAATATAATTGATTGAATTAAATATATAATTTATACAGGTATACAAACATAAACTAATATATGAGATTAAAGCAAAAATACAATTATACATATTAGACATTTTTAGACATTAATTTACATAAAAATTATTGATACTTTTTAGTTGAGTATTCAAGTTATATACTGTATAAACTGATTGTACGAAAATTGACGCTTCACTCACATAATTCTATTTAAATATATAGTAATTTATATTTTTATTTACTATTATAAATTATACGAATATTCTATAATAATAATAGTAAATTAATAATCAATAATTTTTTTTAAAGAATTTATGTTAATAATATTAAATAAAGTATTATTTAGTATTTAATAGTAATTAAAACTTTTATAATTATTGATTTTATAATTACTGGTAATTATTCAAATTTTTCCATGTGATACATATCTCCCAATAACTTTTCAACTGGTATTTCTCCGATAGTTTCTTTGAAAAACAATTTTTCCACATTATTAGCAGCAATAGCCCGCAAACACGGAATCAATAGTAATAATCGGCCAAATCTGGTGGGTTGTCGCGGGTACTTATGTCTGACATAATCACCGAGTATGCACTGGGCCTGATCCTGGAGCATCTCAACCGGTTGAACATCACACAGACCTATAGTTTCTATTATAAATGGAGATCAATAAAAAGATACTAATAATTAGTTTATAATTATTATAATATTATATAAAAAACTTGTGTATAAATTGATTATATGATTAATACCTGGTTTGAAAAGTACAATAGCTTTAAGACAACTACATTCAGTACCATCCGGTGATAGTTGTCTGAATCGTCTCATAATTTCCTGTATGTATTGGATATCTGCTGACATATTTGGAGTGTCATTAGACTTGAAATTAGTGATAGCACGAGACAAATAAGTAGGCGCTCCTGGCATTGGTGACACCAAATCAAGTGTGACCGACCATTGGGCCATATTTAACAAAAATAAGTCTTTCCACGAATCTTCTAATAATGTTATCTATAATAAAAAATTGTTAAATTGTGTTTTTACAAAAATGAGCACCTACACTTACCTGATCATTTTTTGATAATGTCCTATACGTTGGCAGACACTTAACCCAACGGATTACCATAAATAGCAAGCGAGCGGTCACTTCATGTACAGAATCCCAGTGAGGACTACTATTGGTGGATAAATGTGCCAATGGTTTAGGAAATGGTAGATTATTAAAAGTACAGTTTCTTGGAATTGATCTATTATCAGTTTCAGGTGTTTGAGTACCATTTGATCCACTACCAGTTGATGATGGAGTAGTTGACTGAGACGGCTGTGTCGTTGTTGTGGTGTTGAGTGTTGTCGGGAAAATAGTATGAGAATTGGAAGCACTCGATAGGAATGACGGAAAAAATAAAGGGTTTGGTTGGGGTGTCATATCTTCAAAGATACTCCTTATGCCAAATGGCATGTTTGCTGAAGAACTGTGCAAATGACTAATAACAGCACCGCTTCTAATGCTATTCCAAATCAATTCCTGAGATTTCTCTGCATTCAAAAGCATTTGCAACAGTCCCGGGGGTGCAGTTGTATTACTACTATCATAAAAGGGATTACCAGTGCTTCCCAATCCACTATTAATCAACGACCCGATTGGTGTACACGTGTCAGGTTTATTAGCACTGTTAGAGAACAACCCACTGAGCAGTTCCTGTCTATTCTCAGTAGTTTGTGATATAAGTGGTGGTATTTTACTCATTATGTGAGAAACTGGTGGTTGATGTGATGTTATATGGTGTGTGTGACCACTATTGCTATGTTGGTGTTGGTGGTGATGGTGTCTCTCTAATACAGCAATTGTTTTATTGAAAGGCGAAGTCAATGCAGAAATGGTGTTTTGATGATTATGTAATGTTTTCAAATCGTTGTGATCCCTAAACTTTGGTTTTCGCGGACCTCTTTCGTGTTGAACGGCTTAACATTTAGTAAAACATATTATTATAATCATATTATACAATAATATCTAATTTATAGTTGTAATTATCAGAACATTAAATTAAATTTGTTATAAAAAGAAATTAATTAATATTTTTTCTATTTATTTACATTATGTAATTAAATATTATATCTATTAAATACTGCTTATAATGAAAAATTAATTTATTTTGTAAATTTAAAAAATATGTCTATTATCTTTTATCTAATAGATAAGTCAAATAACTTGAATTGCATACTTAATAATTGTATTATTATAGTATTTTATTATATTATTGTATTTTTATGGTTTACAGTAATTTGATATAATTGTATTAATTTACTGTAATTATTACTTATAGTTTATACATTATTAAAAAATAATATATTATTAAAATTAACAATATTAGTAAATGAATGAGTGATATTCATGCTTTAAGTCACATTTGTAAGTATAGCATATTTACTGTACAATTAATGTTTTAGTAGTTATTGTAGTCATAGCCTGTGAGACACCGGAGCTAAAGATATGCCGCGCCTTTAACTCAGTTATGCACAGCATTGCCATTGAGTATCATTTAAGGCGCTCTTCTCATTGGCTTTTTATAGGCAATGCATTTGATGTAAAAATCAATTGCTTTTTTAGATAGGATTCATCGCTACTGTATATAATACTGTTTATCTGATATATAATTAACTATATGTTTACTTAAATGTCAAATTCAATTATCATTATATGGTATATTCAAAACATAGATTATATTATGATATAAATAAGGTAAGTGTTTTAATATTTAAAGTAATACTCTAATCAAATAAAATATGATATCAAACAAATCTTTTTACAAAAATTCGTTTTGTTTCTAAGCAACAAATCTTTAATAAGTGTTTTACTTTTATGTGCAAAAAGTCTGTCATAAATGTGATAATTTAAGTGGGCTTTTATGATATATATTCATACAGCGAGAGACAGTGAGTGAGTGAGTGAGTGAGTGAGTGAGTGAGTGAGTGAGTGAGAGAGAGAGAGAGAGAGAGAGAGAGAGAGAGAGAGAGAGAGAGAGCTGTAGTTATAGCGATTGACAAGAGAGTAAAATTATAAGGCGATCATAACATCATATAAATTGAGAACTCAATGGATTAAATGTTAGCTTAACTGTTACTCAAACCATTTATTAGTGTAAATACTAGAGGTATAGAGTGTGAGCCAAGTGCTACTTAACCATATAGATAGCAAAAGGCCGAGATTTACTATTTTTGATGTCGATTCACACATATGTATAATCGTGTTATATATTTATGTTATATAAGTTTTAGATAAACATTGGAGACAAAAAAATAAATAAAATAAATGCGTTTTTAATGATTACTGAAATTGAGTATTATATAAGCAAAACAGCGATAAACTGTTGTATAGACCAAATGATAGCTAACAATATTATACAGACCTTACAGTGTTGTACAGTGCCATACAATGTCATACAGTTTTATACAACAATCAAACAACTAAGCGATGGTTCGGTCAACAAATCTTAAAGCCTGTGCTTTCATCTCATCTCTTATTTCTGTATCAATGTTTGTAATATGACGTTAGGTTACAATTCAAGTGCATAACATCTATGTCTAACTACCTAACTATATGGCTTAACGGCACCCAAACAGACATCCAATATCTAAGTACTCATTTCACATAACATAACAGATATATACATTTAAAAATATTGTTGCACTTATGTTACAGTTCCCAGACATCCTATTCTCTCTGACTGTAGTCCCGTA
Source organism: Oppia nitens (assembly GCF_028296485.1). Classification (NCBI taxonomy): domain Eukaryota; kingdom Metazoa; phylum Arthropoda; class Arachnida; order Sarcoptiformes; family Oppiidae; genus Oppia; species Oppia nitens. The sequence continues at coordinate 4,170,199 of NW_026533243.1, forward strand.
TTGTTAGCGTTCAGTTCACGATATCAAACACTTCATCCATACAAATGTTTTACTAAAATATTGTCCTCACTATATATATATACAGTATATATATATATATATGGTATATGAGGGCATCAGTCAATTGTATTACATATATTATGTACACAAAACTCTTTTGTCTATTAAAACATCAAAATGTTATAATAAGACAGACAAATACTATGTTTGATTTATTGATAATAACATATTTAATATATCCGTTATACAGTATTTTTTGTTATTTATTTAAACAAAATTGCTATTTTTATAAAATTAAGTTTATAAATTTTATATAATATGACTAATAATTTTGAATAAATTAAAATATAATTAAAAATATAAACTTTGTACTTTTAACAATAAAAATAATTTTATTAAATTATAATTAATTTTTAAAATTACAAATTAAAATAATAACTTTAGTGACAATTTACAAATAATTAAATAAAATAAAGTAATTACGTTATCTGTTGCTTATTTAACTTAATTTTAAAAATTGATATAAAGTTTTAGTCAGTTATTTTAAACTAAAAAATAATTATTTAATAACTAATTTCTTGTTAATAAAATTGTTTATTTTGAAGCTAATATATTTTTTAAACTTACTAAAATTATTCAATTTTAATAAAAATAAACTAAAATTACTGAGAGTTAGAAATTATATAATATTATAAAAAATTAATAAATTGTCTTTTAAAAATTTTATCTATACAAAAAAGCAATATATTTTAATGTATAAAACATTTAACTATATAAGTTATTTTAATTGTATTATAAAATGTACAGTTAACATCGAAATGTTATATAACCTCAGGCATTAAAATAACATTTTTTTTACATACACACACACACACATACACACACACATACAGATACACACACACACATACACACACACATACACACACACATACAGATACACACACACATACAGATACACACACACATACACACACACATACACACACACATACACACACACACACATACACACACACACACACACACACACACACACACACACACAATACTATCTAAAACACTATTATTATTCACTTTTCTAAAAGCATTAAAAATACCAATTTTTATGCCAATGTTATTCAAACTCCCGGTGCTCTAATCAAAAACACTATTATTTACGGCTTACAGACTTATTGCAGCCGCGAATTTTCACATGAGATGCATATTGTTATATATTGTAGTTTATTATAGATTTTCATACACTATAAAAATAATTTTGCATTTACTATATTCAAGTCTTTAATATTCTATACTAAATGATGTACAAAAAATATTTATGCATACAGTATAAAGTTGTATACTTTAAATAGCAAAACAATACATAGATTTATATATATATATATATATATATATATAAATTAAAAAATATATAAAAGTATAGTTTATATGATATTAAAGTACAATTAAAGAATAATAATAACAATATAATATATAGATTCATACCGTCCTTATTCATAGACGCTTCAAAACACTTTTTGAGCCGACAGGCCCTGCATTGGTTGCGATGTGTTTTGTCAACCGGACACTTGCCGTTTAGATCTGCCTGTGCTTTGCACGTATAGATGCGATTGCGATGAATGCTTCTCTTAAAAAATCCCGAACAACCTATAATAACAGCAGTTTTATTAGTTTTAATAATTTTTTTACTATTTTGAAATCATAATAATCTTTGCTAATCAAAATTTTACTAATTTTACAATTAAAATTAAAATTATGAGAATCACATCAATATAAGAAATAATTATATTGATATACTATAGTTAAACTATGATATGGACAAAAATAATATAATCCCAGCAAAACATGATGCTTACCGTCACAACTATAAATGCCGTAGTGTTTGCCAGAACTGCGATCCCCGCATACCCGGCACGGAATGTCTAATAAACGATCGCCTATATTGTTGGCACAGTTAGGTATATATCTTATTAAATCTTTTAATCTGAATATTATTATAGTTTTTACTACTCTATAGTAAACAACATGTTTTTAAAGATCATATTTACATGAGTTTTTCATCAATTAAAATAAAAATTACTTACGTTTTTCCATAAGATTGCGGATAAATATATTTATTAACTAATTGGGTAATAACATTGTCACCCAATTCTTTGTTTATTTTTTTAATTCAAATTTATTTATTTAATTTTAATGTTAACAATATAGCCAATTAGTATGATTACAGGGAATTTAGATAATTTAACGATGAATATCACTAATTACAATCAATGAGTGAATTGTAACATAAAAACAAAAAAAAGTGTGAAATCAGACAATATTTGAAAACTTTAAAAGTTGAATGTTATAAACGAAGTGACGTTTATATTTAGTAATTTTTAGTTGGATGAGAGGTCACATCAAATTTACACAAACATTCATACACTCACCGCAAAACATATATAAAATAGTTGATTGTCTATAGTTTTTAGTAGATTTGCACATCCCAGTGCTCCTCACTGTTTGTGAGATGATAGGATGGCACGCATGAGCTTCAATAGACACACACACAGTCATAACCATAGATAACTCAGGCTTTCATTTTTCAGGGCTTTGCATTTGCCACTATGTCACGAATGTTATAGTTAACTATAAGGTATAGTGATGTATAAACGCTTTGGGAAAGGGTGCAGGTGCTCTATGCCTAACTGTGATGCATGAGATAGCTTTGCACACTATATGCACAGCTTATAAAACATAGCAAACAGTCACCAATGAAATGTACTGTTACTTCATTGTTAGTAATCAACTCCTCTTTTGAAACAGTGATCACAAGATTGTTAACATCCCATTCAAACAATACTATCTTTTTTCTTAATAAACCAAAGATTGCACAGTTAGCTCCTAAAATGTGAGATCCATAACAATTAATCACTAATACTAATGCTTGTTATATAAATTAATAGTTTCCTATTTACTAGATGTTCAAATTAGTCTAAATTACTTTTTAAATTTTTTTTAAATAAAACATGTATGTTGTTAATATAATATATCTATTATAAATATTTATATTTAATTAAGTCATTAAATTTAATTAAATATATGTATATATATAAATTTAAATAGTATGATCAAATATATTTTTATGCAACTGTATTTGTTAATATATTGTGTTGTATGGAACAACTGTATATTATACAGTATATACTATATACAGTGTTTTACATTTTAAAAATTAGTATAAAAATAAGAAAGTGTCTAAAACAGCGGCGCCGACGACGATAGCGGCGATTCATTTAATTTCAATTATCTGGTCAACAATAAGTTTTATTATAAGTAAGATTTAAAAGTGACTAAGGGCAATTTTGTAGATAATTTTAAGCTAAATAAGATTGTAATTGGTCATTTTTTAATTAATTGCATGATTAGGCAGATAATTGCAGTGGATTATCATTTTTAAAATTTTTTAGCAGTTGACTGTATATTTTATAGTTTATATTTTATAATTCATGCAATTAATTAAAAAATTGCTAATTACAATCTTATTTAATGTAAAATTATCTACAACATTGCCCTTGGTCAATTTTAAATCCAAGGTATTGTTGACCAGATAATTGAGATTAAAAGCATCGCCTCTATCGTCGTCGGCGCCGCTGTTTAAGACTCTCTCTAAAAATAATTTCGAAATAAATTTTAAAATATTTTGTTTAAAAATAGATTACTTACTACAATAGTTATATAATTGTTAAATTTATATTAAAATAATACTTAAATTTAGATTTTTATTAAATTTATATATATATATAAACATATAAAAACATTATATATATATCAAAAACAAAACCTATATATTTCTATGGTTTAAGTGAGATATAACTTCAATTTTCTCTAAAATCAGCCCTAAAAGGCATACAATATTGTTTGGTATTATTTATGTAATTCAAATAATAAGCCAATAATGCATTTATTTCAAAAAATACAACTACACGACATGTTATGTAGATTTCATGCAAAGTATATATCAATAAATAATAAATATATATGTTTTTGAAAACTATATTTACAAATATTTAAAATAGGTATACAGTATATTCAATAGTATTGTACAATATATGCAAACATTTTTATAAATAATATAATACAATCTTTTATATTGTTTGTAAATAAATAGTGTTTGTAAAATATGATACTATAAAATACATTTTTCATTTAAAATAATTGCCATTTTAATACTGTTTTAGACTCAATAATAAATAAAAATTTTGTTATCGATATTTGTTATTTTATGTATGAATATGAGTTATTTGTACTAGTTAAAATATTTGTTATTAAAAAAAGTTAAATAAAAATTTTAATCAAATTATTTTAATGAACAGTACAAAATTGAAAAGTTAATTATTATTGTATTTATATTACAATGCGTAAATTTATAGGAAGTATATATTGTATATATATTATTTTTACTGTCAATAGATTTATTTATACCATACTATAGCTATTTTATATAAAAAATAAAGTATATAAAACATAATTTTCAAAAGTATACAAAAATACAGAATAAAATATTGATTGTAGATATAGTGTAGTTGAAACATAATGTAATTTTAAGAGTATTATTATTATCTATCTTTTATGTCAAATTATAAACTTTCTTATTTTGTTTATAATATGGTATTTAATGGTTTTTAGTATAAGCCGCCTAAATGATGGTATGTTAATAAAAATAGGTTAGATTAAGTATTTTGAATGAATACACTCTTCAACACATATGTCTCAATAGCTTAAAAGTTGTGTCAAAGTGTTTGAAAATCTTATTGTGTATAACATTATAATAGACATAATATAATAATAATATATAACAACTTTATTTTTACACAAATTTATAAGCTTATGATATAAAACTGTTTAAAATATTGTTATGCATTACTTTTCAAAGGATGACGTCTTGCACTTTACTTAATATAAATAACAACAACAACGACAACAACATAACATCAATAACATGTAAATGCATTTTTCACCGGTATTTGCATGTTATAAATGATGATAAATAACACTTTATTTTTCAAAATATTTTTAGTATAATAAGTAAATCGTATTTTTATTCTTATAAATAATGCTAAAACTATATTTTAACCAAAAGATTACAAAATAATTATAAATATTATGATTATTAAAATATATTTATCCCGTCAAACCAATAAAGAAACAATTATTATATAATAACAATTTATATATAATAAATTAAATTAATTAATCTATAATTACATCTGATTCTGAGGATAATATTTATTTAAATTAAAATAAATAAATAAATTTTATAAATTATTAATAAACTAATTTATTATTAAATGTTTATACTGTAATTAACACCATTAACACCATTAACAACATTGAGAATAAAGTTAGCATTGCCAAAACAAATTTATCATTGCGTTATTATACCCATGAATGCAGTGTAACATTAGTGGCAATAGTGTCTTATAAGTTATAAGTTTGACAGTATGGCGTAATTTTTTTATCGACACATAACACATTAAATAGGCATCTAATATATTCATTATTAATCAAATCTATTTTAAATTAATGATGATTTATTGATTAGGGATGTGTAATACCATTATAAATAGGATTAGGTTGCGAGGCCTAAACCAGGTTAGGTAACGGGTGAACAATGATTTAACCGAAAATAAGTTTTAAGGTGAAGACAGAAAGCCGCCATAATGTCAAAGTTAAATGACAAACACCATATAAATAACGTAATTTAGTGTTTTTACCATTTAATTAAATATACAATTAATAGACATTTCTAATGAGATTACCCTATAATTGAAGGTATACCAAACATACCAACAAACAGTGATAAAACAATTTTTAATCAATTAAAAATATAAAATAAAAAATAGATGCTCAGGGCAGGCATTTATCAAAATTGGCATCTATTGTTTATGTCTGCCTTTTTTAAAACTTTATCATATTATACCTCACATATGCAGAAGTTTTTAAGTTATTTATGATTTATAGTTGGAATCAATTTTAAATATTGTTTTATTATGCTTTTAATGAATGCTTAGAAATCATTACATTTTTAGAGTCCTATTTTAATTTTTAATGCTTTATCTAAATTTGAAATTTAAAATTTACTAAAATTAATTTTGTCAGACATTTTGATTATATTTATGTAAAGATAAGTAATTACTTTTACAGACAAATCAATTTTATATTTCTAATAAACTCTATCCGAATCTGAAGTGAAAATTTAAAAATTGTATACTTTGTCAGTCATTTTCTCCATTGTTTCCTCAAGAGATAAGTCATTTTTGGTTCTGTTTTTCTATACATTATTTTTATGTTTTATCCAAATCTTAATTTTAAAATTTCAATAAAAATGCGATATATATACAAACAAACAAACACACACTTATAAGAATTAAGAAACAAAGATTATAAGATTTAGTTGAAATCTTAATATTTTATCAATATTTTATCATATAATCAAATAAAAACCTAACATATAATAGATTTTTATTTTCAATTTTAAAGATTCTTATAAATTAAATATAATTGTTTAGATAGAGTTAGAGATCTTTGATTAAAAATGATAAATTAATATATATATATATATTTATTTATTTATTTAATAAGCGTTTTATCAGCGCTGAGAAATTGTTTTCTTAGTTTTAGTACATATAATATTAAGTAAAAAGTAATAAAAATCATCTAAATTATAGCAATCATCATAATTGTGATGATAAATGTAATGCTATTTCCAAGAATGAGTATTGATTTTAGAGTTAGAAAATAATAAAAAATATTATAAATTTATTTGAAAATTATTGCCAATAACTATTAAGAAAAGTTATTTTAATTGAAATATAGTAATAAAAATCTAAATGACTTTAACAACCGTTAAATATTATGCTATTTTAACTATTTTAATGTAACTCTAGTTAATGATCACATAATAGCTAACACTCCATAATCTTAACATATTTAATGTGTTTAAGTAATACAAACAATATAATAATAATAAATACAAGTAATGTTTCATTTGATGCTTTTATTAAATGATCATTTGTTGTGTTGATGAAGGCCTGACATGGCTTGAGTACACTAATGTATAGTTATTATAGTATATGCATTGGAGGCACTCCGCTATATAAAAGACAAATGATATGAATAAGCTTTACATCTATTGTAGTGCCAGTGCTTTGTGTTCATTACTCTTAGCCAAACCGTAGCCTAAATTATTAATCCATAGATGCCATCAAATATTAGCCAACATATGAAAAGATTATTTTGAAATATGAATTCAATGAAAAAGGTGTACAAATATTGTGTAAATTATATGTTTTAAATGTGATGGTCATTATTGGTGTTAAACAAATTGTTTGTACATTTCAAATGGCTTTCCAAAATTATATTATTAGGTACCAGTGGTTCTCATTATATAAATGTTAAATCATAGATTTGAGATAATAGCCGATACATGCTTTTGTTGACAGAGTGTATGTGTAATATAACATTATAATGAATGATGAGCTGAGGGCACACTTACTGTTCAGTAGAGCTAATCATTCATTCACACACACATTGATGTCTCATAGTATAATGTATGGCACTATTGATGGAAAGGTGTATGCAATTAACCCCACAATCTAATAGCTAATCCATTGCTTAGAGTATATGATAGCGCATAGTGAGCATAAAAAAGCCTGACCTCTCCCTCTATTCCCTATATTTATTGTATCATTTATATAACAAACCGCTGCATCCTTTCTCATAGCAACTCAACTCTGCTCTGTTATATCAATACAATTACAGTTTTACATGTTTTATATGTTTTACATGTAATTATTTCTTATTTGTATAGTTTGTATAAAAAGTATAATTTTTAAAAAGTGAACAAATATTTAGTGAGAAAGCAAGAAATGATAAGTGGATAACAACATTGATGTCAAACAGATAAATATGATTTGATTCACAATACTCAACATTATAACAATTTACTTAAAAATAAATGTATTAAAAAGTATATTAAAAAAGATTTCAAACATTATAACACTTTGCATGCTATAAGACTTTACGCATATAAATAATCAAATAAAATAATACATGTTATCCTTTTTCCAATTACTTTATGCATTAAATTTGCAATTTTTGCTTTGAATACATGAATATTTTAAATTTAATTTTGAACAAACTATTCAATGCATTTTATGACCAAAATTTATTTTTCATTGTATTATTTTTCTTATATAAAACTATTATATACGACTCATTAATTTTTATAAGTAATTTTTTATTTTAACTTATTTGATATTAACTTTTAAAAAATTAATAAAATTATTAACTGATAATATAATTTATATTCTATGCAGTATATTTCAAATTAATAAAATAACAATTAAAATTACTTAAATGTAAAGCAAAACATAAACAATAAATAAGTTTGTTTTAAAATCTCATTTCAAACTCTATTGCGTGATATAATAAAGTAAAAGTAAAACCTATTTATTGTGCGATGCATTGCATTGTAATGTGTTTTATATGGTTTAAGTGTATTCAGTATTTGCTTTGTATAACAAACATTAATGTCAGCAATGGTTAACTGTTCATCACATTGTTGGCTAAAATAAAAGTCTCAGCAAAAGGTTAATTAGTAACAGATGCCATACAATACAAAGCATACAATATATACCGTATATACATGTATTAGTACAGTCATACATAATGGTGCCAAACATGAAAGTGTCGGATCAGACATTCATTAAGAATGCAGTTCACCATTAAATTAATAGCCTCTCACTTGAGTCCCATTTTATTTAATTTTGTGTCTGATTTGCCAATTGTATGGCAAAGTTGGGCGGAAAATTGAGTTTTTTATTGTAGAATCTGCGCCGATTCCCATCCCTGTGCTCATCACATATAACTTAACAATACTTTGTATATAAACACAAAAATTGATGTCTAATTTGTTGATAAATAAAAACCCAAACTTTTTGTATGATTATATTCATCGGAGTCGGATGACTTGAATGCTACTTTCTCTCTCTCTCTCTCTCTCTCTCTCTCTCTCTCTCTCTCTCTCTCTCTCTATCTATCTATCTATCTATCTATCTATCTATCTATCTCCTGCCCTCGTTTGCTGATATATTCTCCCATTAGTACAGTGAGTGAATTTGTCAGGTTTTATGGCATGTCAGCAACTCATCAGTGAAGTAGAAAAAGTAAAACCTGTATTAACTACCACTGTCTGCCAAAGTATATATATATATTAGTTAGATATACTGTATATGGTATATAATACGGTATTATATAGAAATATAATACAATATTCTATAAATGTTAAGTATGTATGACTGGCCACACAGTTAGCGCACAGTTAGCTAATCGCTTCAATAACTTTATGTTCTATTGGCTTCACACAAGTTATCTTTAATAAGTTGTATAATACTGTACACTATAACAACAATACTTTTATATTATAATAACTAAAATTTAATTATTTATCAAATATTCATCAAATACTATTTTTAGATTATTTAAATTTTATATTAATATGAATTCTTATATTTAAAAGCATATACTTTATTATTATAAATAATCTAAAAAATATATTTTCAGATTTAGTTTAATTTTAAAATCAAACATTATTTTAATTAAAATATATATATATATATATATATAAAGAACATATAGAATATAAAAAATAAAAATGGCATACTTTATATAATAACTTAAATGAATGTTTTTAAAAAAAGTGTTACGTAAAATTAAATTATTCAAAACTTTTCACTTATGCTCAAAATTGAAAAATTAATCCTATTATATTAAAAAACTTAATTAATTTTTTTTATAAAGTCTGACTATATTTGCTTATAATTTAAATAACACTCAAAAATATAGTTTAAAAAACTAATTTCTAAGTGTTTTTATAGATAGAAGTATATTACAAAAATATGTGATAAAATATATATAAGATTATTTTTATTTTTAGTGGATTTTCACTAATATATATATATATAATTATATGTCAGTAAAAACACGAATAATAATAATAATTTTAGTTAATAATATAAATAATTTTTTGTGTGATAATTTTAATTTAAATTATTTACTTAATTCTATCAATCATATAATATAATGTACACTAAAATGAAATAAAATAATTCATTATTTGTAAAGTTTGCTAAATTATAACTTAAACTATTTGATTGATTGAAATGCTAAAAATTAATTTTAGTCTTAGAATAAAATTCCTATTAAATAATATATTATCATAATTTACATAAACTATGGATAGTTTTTTTATTAATGAATTTCTGCATCACTTTATTTGCATCACATCAACAAATTGTGATTATCTTTCAAAATATATTTTTGTCACACAAACAACATTATATTAAATAAGATCAATAATTCACTTTAAAGTGTTTTGTTTTTTAATTTTATTTAAAAAAGCATTTACATTGCCATTAATGGCATATAAAAACAATGATCAAACACTAAATGATTCAAATGCACCCTAAAAGTGATTAGTCGTGTGAATAAAGCACGTGTAGACTTGTATGCTATCTCTCTCTCTCTCTCTCTCTCTCTCTCTCTCTCTCTCTCTCTCTCTCTCTCTCTCTCTCTCTCTCTCTCTCTCTCTCTCAATATAATGTAGTACATCATGTATTATACTGTATATAAATTTATTTGGTTGTTTTGAATGAGTAGACAATTGAGCATTAATTTCACTCATTGAATGTAAGTAAGTTAGAGAAAGAAAGAGAGAAATTTAATAATATATATGAAGTATATGATTATCTTAGAATCAGTGTTGGCAGAGACAAAATATTTGTATTATACAAAACGTATTATTATATATATTGTAATACAGTATAATACAATGTAAAATACAATGTAAAATACAATGTAAAATACAATGTAAAATACATGATCAATTTGGTTTACAAAAAAAATAGCGCCACATAGTGCTAAAAACATTGATATAAGCAAAGTGAGCGATGCTTTATAATAAATATAAAGTAGCAGGGGCGGTTAAGCAAGTTTTGGAAATTGATATTTTAATATATAATATAATTTTACATAAATATATTAAATTTTAGATCAATCGGACCAATAATTTTAAGAAGTTATTAAATAAAATAAATTTTGATTATAATTAAAATATCAATTTCCAAAATTTGCTTAACCGCCCCTGCTACTTTAATTATTTTTTTTATTGAATTTCATTTTATTATAAATTATTTCATTATTATTACTAAAAAACAACGATTATATCAATAGTAATGCATTTTCTAGCAATTTTATTTTTACTGAATATTTTAAATTTTTTAACATAATGTATATTAGTTTTAAAATGTGTAATAATAGAATGTACTGTATTATACAAAGTGTATTATACAAAGTGTATTATACAAAGTGTATTATACAAAGTGTATTATACAAAGTGTATTATACAAAGTGTATTATACAAAGTGTATTATACAAAGTGTATTATACAAAATAAAAATTCAAAACCTTGTATTTTTCCAACACTGCTTAGAATTCACTTGAATATCACCAAAAAATAGCTTAAAAGTTATTAATTTGAGTAGTATTTATAATTTGGTGTATATTTAAATAATATAGTTTACTATATCATGATAATACAAATTAAACAATAAAGCAGATTAGTGTTATTGAGTATTATTTATTCAGTATTTAGGAGAGAGAGAGAGAGAGAGAGAGAGTCTTAAACATCGGCGATAATAACTGATAATTATAATTATTTGGTCAATCGATACATTGGATTGAAAAATAGTGAATTACAATATTATATTACAAATGTTTAGATTATATAAGACTTTGAAATTGTTTTAATTTACTATTAAATCTAATGATTGTTAAAAGTATGGGTAGATATGGTGTATGCATTTGGGACAGTATTCGGTTAAACAGGTATTCCACTCATCAGTTTATATTAAATATCCGTTAAACCATACATTCAATTTAAAAATGACCAAGCACATAATTGTAGATTATATTATACTCAACATTATTATAACTAACTAGATAATAGCATCGACATAAAATAGTTGACTAATATCTACTATTATCTAGTTAGTTTTACAATTCATCAAAAATGACCAATTATAATAATGTTGAGTATAATATAATCTACAATTATGTGCTTGGTCATTTTTAAATTGAATGTATGGTTTAACGGATATTTAATATAAACTAATGATTGAAATACATGTTTAACCGAATACTCTCCCAAATGCATACACCATATCTATCCATACTTTTTACATTGAATCTAATGTAAAGATAAAGATAATAATAATTAATAAAATCGTTGCAATCATTGCTGTTGTTTAAGATTTATCTTGAATTAATGTTGTTATTGAATACAGTTTTAAAAAATCACTTTAAAAATAACTAAAAAGTTATTTATTTTTATATTAAATTAAAAAGTTTTTAAATAATTATTTATTATAATTTAGCTTTTTATGCATTGCTATAATAAAATTTGAATTTTATGAAATAAAAAATGAAATAATTAATAAAATTGAACATAAAATTCAATATTAATAATATTTTTAATTTAATAGATTTTCACAACAATAGTGACATCTTTTCATTTAAATATAAACAACAGTTATATTTGCAAACAACAGATGTCGACATTATTTCAAATAATCAAATAATTTAATAAATAAATTCAATTATTATTAATAATTATTTTTATTAAATATTATTTTAATAAAAGATAACTGAATTTTCTTAATGATATTGACTAAAATTAAATACTTTTATTATTTATTATTTTAATTAAACTAAATTGATTTAAATTTGATTAGTATTTTATTATATGATAATATATAATTTGTAAATATTTAAATAAAATAAAAATTATATTTATATTTATTAAATAAAATAAACGCCAAACAAATTATTGAAATGTATAAATACAATGCAATATAATATTAATATAATAATAATGGGATAACAGAGTACCAGTGGTTTGACATAACAGTCAAACATAGTATGTGTTTATATAATAATAAAAGTATTCGTAATATTTAGTTAAAGCGTCTAATCTATAGATTGGTCGACAAAATGACAGCATTGGGACTGAAATTCCTGAGATTCGAGATTTTTGGACGAAATATTGCAAACAGTTTTGTTATGTATATTAAAAGCCTAAACACAATCGTTTAAATGACATAAAATAAGAAATGTTTTAAATGCCTTAAGATATACGCTTAAGCTTACCATAAGTACTATTGCCATAAACATTAGACTTATAATTAAGTTTATATTTTGGACAAATGATAAACTATTAGAGCCATAGGCATAACATTCTTGTGATATATGGCACACACACACAAACACACACACACACACACACACACACACACACACACACACACACACACACACACACACACACTTACTGCACTCATTTGACTCAACATTTTATATAATATGTAATCTTTTATATGTGTCAAACTGTGTTTGAATATGAAAGTATGTAAGTAGTAGTCTGTAAATTATAAATAAAATGTATTTTTGTAAAACAAATTTTATATGAATATAAAATGAGATGTTTATTAAAAATATTTTTATGTAAATTCCAGATAAATATTTAAAATTTTAGATAATTTTAAATATTAAATTAAATTATCACAATTTTTAAAAGTGTTAAACAAGTTTTTTACTTAATTTTATGCAACTTAAATTGATTACTATATTTTATTATACTTATATATATATGATTTAGAATGAGTATTTAATAAGTAATAAAATTATAAAAATAGTCTATAATATAACAATTTATAAAAATTTTATTAAAAATTTATATTATATATTTAAAAAATTAAATCACATTTCAATTTAAAAATAACATTTTATTAAGTTTTAAAATATGTAAGAAATAATGCAATTATCGTATATTAAAACATAATTTTGATGCTTTTGTTTGTTTAAAAATAGTAACAAAATAGAGTTATTAAATTAAATTGTTATGTAAAGCACTTTTAATTGTAAATTTTGTTGCATTTTCATCATATTTTGTTACACAAACATATCTCAAATATCCATTTTGTAGACATTGAGTGTTTAAACCATAGTTTATACAAAATATCTCAATGTGTTTGTGATGTTATTTCCAAAACAAAAGATTTTTTGTCTAATAAAAAATAATAAAATAACAGTAATAATAATAATAATAATAATAATAATAATAATAATAATAATAATAATAATAATAAACGACAGAAAATATTTAAGTTACGCGACTTATTTTGGGTCCTATTGTTTAGATGTTTTGCCGTATTATTACATTCATTGATAGACAAAGTATGAGATGGAGTGTTACTATTAGTTAATGCATTCATTGATTTGATAACATCGGGCGTAACGCATATTATTAAAAAAGGCGCAAACATTGCATTTTTCAATGCTTTTTGTCATACAAACTATTACAGGGTTTTGTAAAATGAGTTTTTTGGTAGGCATTCCTTAAATTGATATAATACTAGTCGTCATAATATAACTTAATTTAACTGACATTTTCTTATAAGTTATTTACCGCACATCACTAAACAACAACTCCCAAAAAGATAATAATTTTATATATAATATAAACTGTTATACAATATTACTCAACACTGTGTGCGAGTTTGTATAAGTGAATATTTTACTATTTTACAAAGTTTACTAAAATATATTTTTAAAAAATTTTAATAATAATAAATTGTTTTTATGCTATAGTCTCTTGAATTGGTTATATAAAAAATATTGAATGTATTATATCTTTAGATGCAGTATTAGAAAGATGTTGTAATGTTGTACAACAAAAATATAAGGAATATTGAAATTCTATAAAATTTATAATATATATCTTATATATTCATTGAAAATGTAAAGATTTTACATAATATCATATTTGATAAATATTTTAATATAGATTAAATATCATGGTATTTTGTAATCATATTAATAGAATTATCGTATATTCTATATTTTATCATTTAATTCATGTATATTGCATCTAATTTTTGTATTTAGATTTTGAATAATTAAGAAAAATATTTTTTATGTTATTTAATCTCATAATATAAATATAAATCAATTTTTTCTGTAAAACATTTCATTTTAGTTTTACGGTAACTACAGTATTAATATTTATTAGGAGCACAATTACAGTACATTAAAAAATAATGTATTTTGAAAATAAATGTATCATTTTATTTGAATATGAATTTGTGTTACAATTTTAGTCTATTTGTTGCAGTCGTGAAACACAGACAAATCAGACATGAAATGTATGGTTAGTGCTGTCACTTATATAGTGGTTTTAGACAAAAGATTTACCCATAAATAGATTGTCATATATTTGCTAAAATAGACAAAATAGTATTAATTATATATATTTTTATTAAATACAAAATAATATTATGAAAAATAAATAATTATGTTTTTAATATACCGATAATTGTATTTATTGTTTATACTGTATTATGATTTTTCAATTATCATAGAGTTATTTACAAAAAAAAACAGTTAATATCCTTTTAGCAAAAGGCTTATACATTACAAATTGCTATATGTTTGACATTAATGTTGTGTTTGTGATGTTGTATTGTATATATCATATTTTATTATATTAAAAAATATAGTATATCAACATTATAAGCCCAATGTTATTTAAAATTATAGTATTGAGACAAACAGTTTAGTGATCTCACTGAGCACACAGATAATGTATTTATATTAAAATGCATAAAATTAATAATATATATATATAGAAGCACTTTCTAATAATAATATGTTATATAATATTATTGTTATATTTTATAAACTCATATATAGAAAGACTTATTGAATAACACGTATAGTTTATAGCTAACAGTGCATAGTTTAGTCAAAGGCAGCGGTGAGTGCTTTGATATAACCGATAATAAGCAATATTACAAACTAACTGTCAGAGAGCAGAACTGGAGAATAGATAAAATAATCTTCAAATGGCAGCATAGAGTAGGTGTGGCCTATGTGTGGATCACCAGTTTGTCACTCCTACCAGTGCTGTCCTTACAGATCAAGTTTGAATGCTTTTCAGAGTAATGGTTGTGTATTTCATCACTAGTCCTCGTGAAGACCCTATCGGACAAACAGATAGACAGACAGTCAACTAAATTATATAAATATAAATATATGTGTGACTGAAAAGACTTTTAAATTAAGATCCAATAGTAGAGTGAAAATTGTGTGAATAAATAAAGTGTAAACAGAGAGACACTTAAGTGTTATATAAGAACATACGATACGTTGCCTTTGGGTGCTAATAGTCATGAGCTGTTCCCAAGTGATGTATCAGCCTTATTCAAGTTACTTTCCATACCCGCAACGGCCATCACCGGCCAGTGGTCATCACCACCACCATCATCACCATCAGTCACCAACTACTGCTTCCATATTTGGCGCCACAAGTTTCACGCCAATGGACACAACAGGCAGTCGCTCAGCACTAGCTTTCAGTGACAACAGTTCGCTGTCATCAACATCTTCACTGATGACGGCCAACAATCATACAGTTGCCATTAGCAGCACCGGGTCGTCCAGAAAACTACTCGACCCGTCGTCTCCACCCTTAACACTCCAACCCTTACAGTCATCGACATCTAATTCCCGTAAAAACATGGAAACATCACCTAAAGAATCTATACCTAACACAAGAGCCTCGTCTTCTTCTTCATCATCTGCTGGAGGTTCAGGTGGAGGCGGGAGTGGACCACAACTAAGTACACAATCCGGTGCTAATAATAATAATAATAATAATAGTCTTAGAGACAATGCCAGTGATGCTCAGTACTTATCCGCCAATTGTGTTGTTTATACATATTTTTCTGGTGATACTTCATCTGTTGTCGACCAACACTTCAACAGAGCTCTTAATCAACAGACATACAACTCAGCTAATGATAAGCAAACTAAAGGTATTATTTAATTATTTATTGCGATAATTATTTATATATTTTAAAGTAAAATCAATTACAGTATCATTTATAAAGTTTAATTCATTATTATATATAATTTATATATACTGTAAATCTTACACAATGTGTCACATTAATAACAATCATGAAATATAGAAATTGATTATTACTTTTAAGTTTAATATAACTTAAAATATTATATAAGTTTTGTTATTCATTATTTGAATGCATGGTATGTACTGTATGTTTATAATAGATTTACAATTGCGGTAACTTTAGTGAATATCGTTTATTATTTATAAAACTGACCCAACATTTACATACATAAATTTAAATCAACATTTATATAGTGCTCTTAAGTACATTTAATACTGTAGACTATTTAACACAAAATTTTATTTATGTATGCTAAATTTATTTAATATATTTATATATATCAAATTAACTGCTAAAAATAAGATATATACTATAAATTGTAAACATTGTAACAATATTTTTTAATTGAACATTTTATATAATAAGTACTAGTTAAATTTAAAATGTTATATTATATGAATATTTTGATAAACTTTTTATTGTTACAGTATTTTTAATTTTTCTAAATTAGTGTTTAAAATATATAACATTTTTACATATTATATCATATAGAGTATATATATATAAGCTTAATTCTTAAACACACACACACACACATATATATATATATATATATATATATATATATATATATATATATATGAATACATAGAGTGGAAAGTGAGAAGCATGGAAAGGGAGAGTGTATGGGTCAGTGCCGACCAGACCTCAAGTTTCCGTCTTTTGATGACTTATCAGAATATTCTGTCACTGAATTTGATACTAAAGTGAGGGACCAAACGTTAAATACACGGCACATATGTAGAGAAATATGGACCCAATTTTCTATGTGCATAGTCTACGACACTTCCTCTTATAATAAACAAATGCAAACACCAATACATACTATCGCCTAATGTTTAATTAAATTCAATCTCTTACCCTTTGATTTGCAATTTACTAATTTGAACGAAATTCAGATATGTTTTTCTTTGAATACAATAGTTTATCTCGTCTTTGAATTAGTTTTACAATATATATATATATATATATATATATAAAACTAGTTATTTTACTATAAGACAAAATTGAAATAAATAAAAAAAAACTATTTATATGTATTACAATTAAGTCTAAATATAATAATCATAAAACTATAAATACTATTACAATTATTATTATCGTAAGATTTTATCAGTATATAATAATCTTATTCAAAATATCATTATGTTGTTTCTCAGTGTGTCAGATATGTTTGCATTGTATATATAATTATAAAAATCATGAATTGCTTAATAATTTTATTTTTATTGAATGACATGTCGAATAATATAATATTATATGCACATTGTATCTACAGTATGTAAATGTGTGTTTGTTTATGTGTATAAATACAGTAGTTATTATTTACTATATTATATGATATAATAGTATATAAATTATTATCATTTATAGAGCTACTGTAAATATAATTGCAATCTATCAAATATTATAGAAATAAATAAATAATCTATTTTAGCATCATATTATATTATAAATTCAAATTATATGATATTATATGTATAGTATGTAAGTTATTTAACTATTTAACTTTATAATTCTTATTTTTCTTTTAATATTTAAACCTATTAAAATATTTAAAAGTATTTAGTATGCTAAATAATTTTTTATTATAAAACATTTTAGAATTTTTAAAACTAAATTTTTAGTTATATCTATAAATTATTTTAATATATTATAGTTTGCTTTTAAACTTACTTTTAAATTGAAGTAAATACAATTTTTTAAAAAACAATTAAACATTTGTCTATATACTATAAATATCATTTATGTTTTTTAATACTATTATTGACTTAAATCTAATTTTATATTTAAATTTAAAAGTAAATATAAGTAATGAATTTTATAATTAATAATATTTTCTAAAGTAAATGCTATAAAATTATTTTTATTTAAATATAAAACAGTTATCATTAAGTGAATTAAGTTAATAAAATTAAGTGTTATCATGATAACTTTTTTGTTTAAAAGTTAAACATTATTATTTGTGAATTTATATAATTATACAAATATGACAGTAAAATATAAGTTTGTCAAAGTTCTTTACATAAATTATAATAAAAATATATATATTTGTTTTATTTGTAATTATTTTAATCACTGCTATAGAAAAAGAATATAGACATAAGTTGTTTTGTTTTAAATATTAAAATGTCTATAAAATGAGTTTTTTAATTATAATTTATAAATGATACAAAGAAATTAAAATGCATAATTAAATTATTTCTATTTTTATAAAAAGATATTATTGTTTTGAATAGTTGTACTATAAATGTTATACATTATATATATCGTAGTCTACATTTAAATATATAGCTTTTTCATTGAATTTTTCTAATAAATAAAAATCAAAGGCTTTTTCATATTACTGTATTATATTATATACAATGAAAATACACTTATACTGTATCCATATCCATGTGTCCGTTCATTAGGAGCTACATTTGGACTGCTTTTTAATTATGTAAACTCCTTAAAAGTAATTACTTTTAACTATATATTTTGAGACACAAAAAAGTTACTGTAATTCAAGTCGTTAAGACATTTGGCGTTTGTATTACTCTCTCTCTCTCTCTCTCTCTCTCTATATATATATATATATATATATATATATATATATATACAAACATACACTTATTCACTCACTCACTAACTCACTGTATGTGTGTTTGTTTGCCGCAAAACCTATCGTTCATTTGGGCACTCATTTTAATGATGCGTGTCTTGGGATAAACAGTAAAGATTAAATATATGTGTCGTCTTTCAAAGACTTATTTATATATAAAACCAAGTTTTTTGTTTGCAATTTTGTTATCTATTATTGTAGTAATTTTTAAATTTTTTTATATAAACATAAATTTTTGAAAAAGATAATACTTAATAATTACGATAGCGATAAAATATTCTACATCATTTATATATTAATTTATTTTCATTACCCGTTTAATTTTAATTATTCATAAAATTTAAAAATGCTCTATAATTTAGTAAACATTATGGAAACGAAATTAGATAATAATTTACTACTAAATGACAAAAACAAATTATTTGTATAATTAACTTAAAAACACACTGTTTTTTGCAATGTTTTTTTAAAATATAAATATTTTGAATCGTTGATACACAAATTCAGTATAAATTTTGCAAAAAGATAAATATATAGCAATTGAAAGTCAAAAGTATCTGTAATATATAAAATACAAAACACATAAATGTAAATCATTATTTTTTTGTTTTGTTTGCAAAATTTTGTTTCAAAGTTATTAAAACTCGTAGTCTTGTGTCAAACAATGCCATTAAAAGCGCTTCAAATGTTAGTTTCAGCAAATTTTCAAAACAAACTCATAAAAATTATTGTTAATTATTGTTTGCTAAGTTTATATAACATAAATAGTATGTATCTTACATTATACTTGATTTATATACAATTAGTTTTTATAAATATAAACCAGTAAAATAACTGTTTTTATGTGTAATGGTAATACAGATATACCGGTGCCAATGTCTCAGCGAAGTTTTCCGCCATCATTTTGGAATGTCAACCATCAGCCGGTGCTCTCAGCAAACCATCATTCAAGTCATACCACATCTTCATCATCGGTCTCATCGGCACTTTGTTTACCGACACCGAGCACTTCATCGTCAGCACCAATGCATGAGTTATATGCCGATGCTTACCACCATTCGGGTGCATTACACGCAGCTTCCATACATCATCAGAACGATCCCTGGCATTACACTCTATCAGCTACCGCTGCTAATCCATACAGTGCTCATCATCACCACAGGGCTGCCGCATCCATACATGACTTAAGCAGTTACTCGAGTGCCGCCAGCAATAGATTCAATGCCCAATATAGCTCACTATTGTTACAACCGGCATCTATGAGGTCAACACGTTTAACACCGGTTTCTGCCACGTGTTCGGGCTTTGATAAGTCGACAAATGATACAATGAGTTGGCCAACTACTAGCCGTTACCACGAGTCGGCCATGAACTTTGCGGCACATCCATCTATTGATCCCAGCAATTATAGTGCCAGTGCTGCCTATGGGGCCGCTATGAGTGCTGCCATGTCTGGTATGCATTACTAACTAATGTGATGATTATCTATCAATATATCCATAATACTAATATAAAAATATTTAGATCAACTTAATCTAATATCAATATTATAATTGAAATACAAATAATAAGATCAGATGTTTAATTATACAATAAGTTTTAATATAGTTTTTTATCTAAAAATATTTTCTTCTATTTATTTTGTTTTTCATTTATTTTTGTCGACATTATTACCAAAAAATTTGGTCAATTCATAGATCAAAACAACTTTTACGAGTTATACAAACTATCGACGAATCAATGCATGAGATCTACATATCGATGACTGCGTCCACCAAACCATCAAAACAGATAATATTTGTCACAAATAATATTTGTCTCAAATAATTATGTGGGGTTTGCATATACCAAATGTTTAATTGACAAAAAAAAAGGGACCACATATTTGTTCATATATTTTCATTCAGGTTTCAGTACCTTATAGTACCCGTATTACTGTCAGTGCCAGATCATAGACAATATGTGAGTATTTATATTTATAGTACATATCGCTTATTAAAACAAATATAACCATAATATGTACTACTGGTGATGGTTTGGGGCAGTTTTTAAACATTTAAATAATAGTGCATGCTCATTTCTATAATAAGTATTTATTATAAATATATGATATCTACATTCATGTTACGCATTTCATATATTGCTTATAATAATTATTTAGCAATACATTATTATTATTAGATAACATACCCGGAATACACACTATTCATATATAGGTTTGAAAATGTGTAACTGAGTCTATATTTGCATCAATGCTATGATACTTGTGCTGTCTTTTTGATGATACCAGTGCTGACACGCGCAATGTCTCGGTTAACAACAAAAAAGAGCTCAATAATAGTTTTTTCCATACTTTTGCCATTTCTATCATTTCTATATCCTTTATAATCAAAACATCAATAGTCTATTGATATTAAAGTCACTTTTGAAAACATAAGTTTTTGCCCAAAATCTATTTGACATTTAATTGAATTAAGACAATTTAATTATTTAAAGTTTTAAGAATACTAAAATTATTATAAATAAAACTCATATTTAAACAAAATTAAAACAGTTGATAATTATATTTTTAATATTTATCCTAGTTTTTTTATTGTTGAATAATTTAATAATTATTATTAGTTTAAAATATTGAAATAAGTTAGTGTTGATAGAATTATATCATATATAACACTATGAATCCCTAAACTGCAATATAATATAATTTATATTAAGTATTGTATTGAAATTTGTTTCGCTATTTTCCAGTCACTCATTCAATGCTTGACTACATTTATTGCCATCACTTTTCTAATATATAGTGCGATGCCTTCAACACAATATCGCAGTGAGTGATGCCATCAAAAAGGCTCAACACATACAATACATTACAGACTTGAGTATCGCTTATATATTGTATTATTGTATTATTAGTTAACCCATACATTGTTAATGGAAAGCCTGATTCCCTGAGCACTGTGTCGACAGCATCCCCGACAACGATGACAATTAAATAATTGTCTTTTGAAGTTTAATAACACTTTGAAAGTTAATATAAATGGGATTAAACGCCTTAATATACCATTATATTTTGAATAAATTTGTGAATATATGATATTTATAATATTATTGCTTATAATTGCTTGAGTACTAAAAAAATGAGAGTAATTGTTACTTTAACTAAATGCTAAATTATAAAATTTAATAAAATCACAAATCAATAAATTTTTAAGATTTCTTTTATCTATTTTAAAACTTAATTTGGATATTTAAATTGAACTGTAATATCTATAGAAATATAATTTAAAGATTTATTTGTTGTTTAATGACAATTAATATAGACAAATAGCATATACTGTATATTACAGTACAATATCGTATATACAGTATATATATGATATGATGAATTGCCTAATAATATAGTAGAGAACTATTATTATTTTTAATACATTATTGTCAAAGTAAACATATAGTATGATATAAGACAGTTAATACATCAAATGATAAGTTCAATATTTATATTTTAGATATATATATAAATTTTTATATATACTCTTTAAGAGTAAATATATTAAATTACTAGACTTAAACTAATAAAGTTAGGACTCTTTTTACTGAAAATTTAATTTTAACTTTTTATGTTTTTAGATCAATATCAGTGTTTAGATTATTAAAGGATTTAGTGAATTAATGAGTCAATTAAAGAGCAATTCAAACCCATCATAAAAACATTTGTTTTTATTTAAAAAATAAAATAAAATTTAAGTAACAAAGATTTAATATAAATATATCATATAATTAAATTGATAATTTCATCTCGATTACTTTTTATTATCTTTATTATATATTTAATAAAAACATTGTCTAAAAATTTAAAAATTTATTATTAAATCAAATTTTAATAGTAGTAATATATTAATTTAAGTCATAATTAATTATTATTTTTTAAATAATTTGTCTTTACTATTAAACTATTAAATATAGACAGACATATCTGAGTCCATTGGATCTCTTACTTAAAAATAAAGTTATTTCTTAATGCAAAAACAACAATATTGTCTCATTAATTCTCAAATAAATATCATATATAAAAATCACAAAATAAAGCTGTCTTTAAAAATAGACTCAATTTTTTCAAGTCTTGAGAGTTAAACGCATTAATTGCCACAAAAAAGTTTGTAGTCATGTGCTGGAGATTGTGACCATTGATAGCAAACAAATCATTAATAAATACATTTCCAAAACTGAAATACTACTCATTTAATACATTAATGGTATTTTGTTTTGTAAAAAAACTACAGAAAACTTTAGTTATTTCTGAAAATACAATATATCTATATATATATATAAATTTATATTAATGATCCTGGTAGATTTCTAGCTGTTACTGTGCGTTACAGTTATTAATTTTGTGCAACGAGTTTAAATAGAAAATGAAATACTAATAAATAAATTTTTGACTTTAATTAATAGCATAATTTACTTTACTAATTACAGTTTAGAATTAATTTAATAATATTATATATGATAATAATATTAATTATATTATATTTATATATTTATTTGTAAATGTTTTACTCAATGACTATCTATATTATTGCAACATTTCTTTATATATTTATAGGACTCGACACAACAGTTCAGGACTCAAGTAAAGATCTTTATTGGTTTTGAAAACATTGATTCAATTAACCAACAAAACAAATACTACGCTTTAAAACAGACTAAAAACTTTGATAAATACTTTAAATCTGATAAACAACTCAAATATATGGTTCAAGTAATTGCGAGAAATATATTCAACAAATTATATAACAAGTGAAGGCTTATTAAACTCATCAATCAATGAAATCATTTGAAATTCATTTAAAACAAACTTATGTTAATTGATTTGAAAGAGATATCAATTCATTGATAAATAGTATAAATGATTAATAATTATAATTATTAAAATTATAATACAATATGAGTAATGCATTGTTGATATGATATTACATTTGTAATATCCATCGGTCATACCAATAGCAATACACATTAATCATTGCGAGACACTGATAAAAATGTAATTATATAATAAAATATTATCAATGTTGTTTATATAATATAATATATATTAAATATAAATACATATCTTTCTAAAATCGCCAATTTTATATGGTTTGTTAAAACAATAATTATCTTATAAAAATTATTTGTTGCATTCATATACAATATGTTTAAAGTGCTGATAAGGTATTAACCTTTTTATTATCATATATGAGCTATAAATCAATTATTAAATATTTATATTTTTAATGTAAATTATAAAAATGCATTATTTATAAAATTTGTTGTGTAGTATATTTATGACATATATTTTTTGGCTCCTCATATATTGTATTATAAAATATTGTATACACAAAAACACATAGAAATCCAATAAAGTATATACTGTGCAATATATGCTATATTGAAAACTAGACATACCATTGCAATCTCGACATACAGATAAAAGCAGTATTCAGTTTGATTGTCACAATACCCTCTTTGGTACAAACCCTACAAACTGCCAATTCATTGAAAATTAACTGTCACTAACTTATCAAAAAAGCATATTTCTCACTCACTATCTCACTATCCCCTTCATTCACTTTGCTTGATCTTTCTCTCTCTCTCTCTTTCTCTCTCTCTCTCTCTCTCTCTCTCTCTCTCTCTCTCTCTCTCTCTCTCTCTCTCTCTCTCTCTCTCTCTCTCTCTCTCTCTCTCTCTCTCACTCACTCACTCACTCACTCACACTCACACACTCACACACTCACTTACTCAATCTCCTCCCTATCTCTTAAAATGTAATTTTACTTAACTTTAAAGCAAAGCTCAATGATATAAAACCAAATATTTTTTTGTCTCGACTTATGATATGATCATATGATATGAATTGTGTTGAAAGAGACGGCAAAACAAAATCAATAGTCGGAAACAATCATATTTGACAGTAAACATCCCACCCATACGTATCATACTTACTATATAATTGACAAAAATTTATAAAAATTTACACTCTTTTGCCCAACTTTTTGAAAAAATAAAATTTTTATAGATTTAGTATCGCTTAGTGCTCTCTTATGTTATCTTTTTATTTTTATTATTTGCAAATTTTAAATACCATTAAATACTATTATTTACTGTAACTTAATTTTAATACAAACCTTTGAGTAAAAGAGTTTGGATCTAATGTTTTGATATCTGATGAGACACTAAATTCTTTGTCATAATTTTGTTTAAATATTTGTTTCATTGACTTATTGTACAACAAAGTAATGTACCGTTTTGTGAACACAACAGTGTATAAGCACTATAGTATATCTAAGGAGTTTAGTTCATTACTTACTGGCAAACAAAAATGAAACATCATTTATCATGTAATGCTATGCTCTTTCTATAACATTCAGATAGAGGAGAGAGAGAGAGAGAGAGAGAGAGAGAGAGAGAGAGAGAGAGAGAGAGACCGTAGATTACATCCCTGTTTACCCCCAAAATGTGTGCTGAGTTTTCTTCATTTTGAATACCGTTAATAGTAAGAGAGGTTTGAAAGCGTAACAAAATAGGATTCACAATATTTTATGATACATATGATGCATATCCCTACTTAAAATATAGTGAGTGAGTGAGAGAAAGTGTGGTGTGTATGTATGTATGTCTATGTATGTATGTATGTATGTATGTGTGTATGTATGTATGTATGTATGTATGTATGTATGTATGTATGTATGTATGTATGTATGTATGTATGTATGTATGTATGTATGTATGTATGTATGTATATATGTATGTGGTGTGTATGCGTGAGAGAGAGAGAGAGAGAGAGAGAGAGAGAGAGAGAGAGAGAGAGAGAGAGAGAGATTTCTCTCATTTAACATCACTAAGGATTACATATACAGTATATTCTCACATCTTGATGTGTGTGAGTCCTTGACAACAGTCAATCCTATGATCTATATCTATGATCTGCCATATTATAAGTATGTCCGCTAATGTCTATAAAATGAGGCCCTAAATCATTGGTTTAGATTTGAGGACTGATTAACAGTGAAATAAATGAAAATAAGGGATTAAAGTGTTTTATGTGTAGGAAAGTGATAAAATACCAGTGCTTTTGTATGCTATTTGAGTGTAATATATTGGATTAGATGTATAGTGTTTGTCCCTTAATATGTTACACAACATTCTTTAACACATTTTTTTGTACAAAACATTGAAATAGTTTTTTGTTTTGTGGCATTTAATAGTCTCATTCACTAAAACACATTTACAATATTTGCTTACATTTAGTGCCAAATATATGTAATTTTATTTAATATTTATTAACATTGAGTTTTTAAAAGTTTCTCTAAAGAGAGACAAAAAATTTCTTTCATAAACACATCATTAAATTTTATTTTATTAAATTATTACCGTTTTAACTATAAATCCATAGCTTGTTATTCTGCATTAAATATATTAATATTGTACCGGTATATTGTAATATAATATAATTTTGGGCACTTATACTATTAATCTCATTTTATTTGTACTGTACATTATATAATATTTAATATAAACTACAATATCCTATAATTCATGTAACTATAATATTGTATTAATTATAAATTATTATTATTGCATAATAATTTAACTATAAGATAAAATATGTTATTTTAGTAGTTTAGTAATGTGTTTTTACTTATCATTTAAGTATATAATTCAAACATATTAAACTTATTGTTTAAAGAAAATTAAAACAATACTAGTCACTAAATGTTAATAAATTCATTAAACATAAACTTATAAATATTTTAGTAAATTAAATACTTTTATCTAATTATAAAATAAAAAATTATTATATAAGTATACAATAAAAATTACATTTAAAACAGTTTACAGTTTAATTATTGTATAAATAAAAACAACTTTGTGAATATAACAAATTATTATTATTTAAATTAAATATATTAAAATATATTGTATTTGAATATAAATTAGTATATAATAATAAAATATATTTTTTATTCAATATAAATTTTATTATTTAATTAATATTACATTTATTTAAGCTAATCACATATTTTTTACAAAACAAATTACTTGTCACATAGTGTTAAATGTCGAGTTATATACACTATACTAAAGTATAAATATTCAAATTATAAATTGAGAAAAACAAACACTTTAAACAAATTTATAAAACAAAAAGTAATATATATATATATAAAGTATATTGTATATAAATGTCAGCAAAAAAACACTAAAACTCAAAGTAAAAAAATTAACTTAATTTTAAACGCATATCATTGCCACTTAAAAAGCAAACAGATTTTTTTTAAAGCAATGCATTAGTGATATCAGGAGTATTTTTTCCCAAAAAAAGTTTTTACTTACAATATATTTATTTGTGATATTTTTTAAGAGGGAGACCACCTTAAAGTATAGATATGCGGTTAGTTTAAAGATAATAGCCTGGCTTCTTTATTAATCATTATAATTTTATTATGTATACTTCAAAATGATGCTTAAATGACTCCTACAGTAAAATATCTACTGTTTCATATATATAGTCGTTTATCTTTATACTTTATTTATTATTTATTACAATTTATTTATAGATTAGCCCCAGTGATGACTCTCACGGCTGCTTAAATACCGTCTGTATGTCTCAACATATATATTGGTATAAAATACTATAGTTTTTGTATAATTTGATATACAGTATAAATGTATATATTCTTATGTCTGTTTCCAATTAATTTATATATTACTATTCAAGTCATCAAACAATTTACCAGAAAGAGATAGATAGATAGATAGATAGAGAGAGAGAGAGAGAGAGAGAGAGAGAGAGAGAGAGAGAGAGAGAATTATTAGAAGACATGTTTTAGTCCTATTTGTTAAATGCGGAGACAATTTTGATCTCATAAAAGCATAAAATTTAATATAGATTATAGAAAATCTAATAAAATAATCAAACTGTTTATCAATATATTTGCAACATAAATTGTTTTATTTTATTATAACCAAACATAAAACTTATATTAAAATAAAAATTTAAATAATCTAACGCATTTATTATGTAATATCTGTATAAAAATTTTTTTTGGGTAATATTTATTAAAATTCCAACAATTGATAATCAAAAATAATGCCAAAAATGTGTGAGTAATGCATTCATTGAGTCCACTGTTCACACCAATGCCTCTTAAATTAACTGCAAGTTTGCAATTCTCACTCCTTTTTATACATTATTGATAACCGCCAGAGCTTTCATACCCACGTAATTGACCGACACTTTGATGGCTATCGAGTTTGCAGTAAAACTGATACCAATAATAAATGAATAACACTGTAATAGTTTTAATCACTTAAAGGATATTCACAGAAATTACTAAATAAAACACATGAATATGAATAATCATATATTCTTTGAACATAAACGGATTCATAGTATTGTTAGATCGGTGTCGGCACTGGCATTATCCAGGATCTCATCAATAGATATATACAGACAATTAAATGGTAACACATATTAATCTAATGGTAGCACATATTTAGTTGCATTGGATAAATGTCTTCAAAACAAACGGCATCTTTGAAAAACATGAAAGAGTGGATCAAATCATTAACAAAATCAAATGAAAGCCACTTTTAAACTCCTAATTAAGGAAATGCTTATATTATGTGTCTCTTCTCATTCGCTGACCTTATCGTGCGGTTTGCTATTCATTAGCCAAGTAATTGTGTGCACTGTTTGCCTCTCTTTATCCGCTTGTAGTCACATATTATAATATGGTCTCTCAGTCAGTCTAATGCATGTCTGGTCGGGATCTCATATGCTATCAAAGCACTGGCAGCTGTTATAATGAATTTTTAACTTATTATTAGAGTCAAGAGATAAAGACTTCAAAATAATATCTCTTTTTATTTTTCAAACTCACACACACACACACACACACACACACACACACACACACACACACACACACATACATACATACATACATACATACATACATACATACATACATACATACATACATACATACATACATACATACATACATACATACATACATACATACATACATACATACATACATACATACATACATACATACATACATACATACATACATACATACATACATACATACATACATACATACATACATACATACATACATACATACATACATACATACATACATACATACATACATACATACATACATACATACATACATACATACATACATACATACATACATACATACATACATACATACATACATACATACATACATACATACATACATACATACATACATACATACATACATACATACATACATACATACATACATACATACATACATACATACATACATACATACATACATACATACATACATACATACATACATACATACATACATACATACATACATACATACATACATACATACATACATACATACACACACACATAAACACTTAAATATTGTCATTAAATTAGTATTTGTTTTATATTTGTTTTGTATATTTTTGTCTAAATTCTTGTCATTTGTATTTTGTGTACAAAATTTAAAGTTTTAAAAAATACTATATTTTATTTGAGTTATATATTATGTAACATTTCATTAATCTCGTACTAAATTAATTGAGCAAATTTTTAGTAAGTTATGCAAAACATAAGTAAAGTACAAATACTGTAATTATTATAACTGATATAAATAGATCAACGTTTTATTAATATAAAATAATATAAATGATATAAATTTTCTTAATTAAGTTTATAAAAATTATATATTATTTATTAAATATAATTTATAATTTTTTCCAATATAACACTTCAAATAATAATATATTTAATTTTTTAATTAAAAATAAAATGTAAAACTATCATAATTTTAAAGATATATTCATTATTGTGATTTGACAATTTTGTTTAGTTGTCTACTTTATTAGTTATTATTAAGTTATTGATTGCTCATTAGTATATAAAAGTTTTCTTATTATTAAAATTAGTGTGGTTTAGTTAAAGACATTATTAAAACAAAATTGAAACAATTTAGTTTAATAAATATAATGAAAAAAACAAAAATTGGCTCTAATTCAACAAGATTTCAGTTTCACATTATATATATATATATATAATATTATGTATAAATTAAATATATAATTCTCTTATATTTTATTTTTGAGTATTTGTCACTTATATATAAAAAGTTAAGATAAAAATTTCTAAATAAATAGTTATTTACTTTTAGTCTTTTAGCAAAAAAGTTCTTTTATTTCAATTAAAGTTTTGAAATACTAACCGTTCATTACTTAGTGTAGACAAAGAGCAATGATTATGACTATTAAAAATATTTCTCTCAAAGAGATTTTGCTGTTAAATAAATTTATCTTAAAAAATAAAAGACTTGAATGTCATTAATAATAATGTTTATCAATTTGATAAATTTATAGAAAACAAAAAGTATGTAAAATAATTGTGAATTATATATATAAAGTATATATAATTCACAATTATTTTTAAATACTTTTTGTTTTCTATAAAAAAAATTTAGCACATATTCTTAACCCTATTAAAAACAGATGAGAGAGTCATTTTTAAATACAGTAGTAATTTGCTTTATATCTACAGTATATTGTATTTGACATTATATAATATATTACTTGATTACAGTATATTTATCGCAGCCATGACTATAACGATAAACTTTATAAATACTAACTTTATTACATAATAGTAACAAACAATTTAAACATGTAAATGATTAAAAATGATGTTTATGGGATTAACTATAAATAATTGGAAATTATATAAATATATAAGGGGTGTATAACATTTTAAGATAAAAATATTTTTATTAATAATTTATATTAACTTACAGAATATATAATTATTACAGTATATCAATACATTTTTATAATAAAAATATCATTGATACATGATATCATTATATATACATATATATATGTATATATATAGTAGTATACTATAGGAAAGCATTTAATTAACATAATAAAGTAAATCATTTATATTTTAATTAATTAAATTAAATTATATGTATTACACAGATATTATTTAAAAAGTAAATAAGCATAGCAATAATAAGTAGTACTAAACTATTGCAATGTATTTATTATAAACAATTTTCCAGCAGTTTATTAAATTACCTGATAGTGAGGGTGCAGACAGGTATATACAAAATACATACTCATGTTATGTGCTCTGCAGGTGATGTGTCTGTGTCTGCTAAGAGCTAACAGTGTTTTGAAAGGTGTGATCTTATCTTAACAGTAAATATTTTAATCTTAACTTATCTTTGTATATATATATATATATATAAATATATAGTTAAGCTATAAAATTAATTTTTGTTTTTTGAGAGACAAAATGAGAAAAATTGCTTTAAAAATAAAATTAATGTCTATTTGGTTTTTCTCATCTCTCTTTTTAAACAACTTAAACATTGCAATAATGCAAACATAAAAGTAATGGTATTTTCTTAATAGGTTAATACTCTCAATTTAGTAAATAATACAATAAAACAATAAATCAAATATTTATCTATTCAAGCAAATAAATAATTTTGATACTAAATGTTAAATTTAATTTATTAACAAATATTTATAAAATGTTATAAAATTTAATATATTGTTTATGTATAAATATCAGGGTTGGAAAAATACAAGGCTTTTAATTTTGACTTTTTATAATATAGTATAATACAATGTACTGCATGTACTATACAATTTTTAAAACTAATATATATATTATGTTAAAAAATTAATTAAAAATATTGAGTAAAAATATAATTGCTAGAAAATGCACTATTATTATAATCGTTGTTTCTAAATAATAATAGTAAAATAATTTAAAATAAAAAAGAAATTCAATAAAAAAAATAATAAATCTATATTTATTATAAAACATGTTTTACTTTACTTATTTCAAAGCTTTTAACAATATGTGGCGCAAATTTTTTAAGCCAAATAGGTCATGTATTATACATTGTATTATACTGTATAATACGCTTTGTATTATACAAACATTTTGTCTCTGCCAACACTGATAAATATTAATTAAATGGATATGAGAGAGATCAATTATAGTATTTACATGAGCAATGCATATAAAATCAATTGTTTTTAATAAGTTTACTACTGTATATAACGGGTAATGAATACGATGATAAAAATTAATGTATATGTAATACATATTATGTATAATAAAATCTATAAACTTTGATGAATTCATTGAAAAATATAGTTAACATATAGTATACATAACAATAGTATTTACAGTATATAGTAATTTATAATACTATTGGTAAACATAGAGTTATAGTTTATTTTCCAATGTTAAAGTATGTTTCGGAAATTTGTCAAATTAACTATATTTTTCATGATTTCATCAAAGTTTATAGATTTTATTATACATAATATGTATTACATATACATTGATTTTTATTGCTGTGAATAATAAAAATATATAACAAGCAATTATTAATTAATTTTGCATCATTTAGGCGTGGTTCACATATTACGTTCGCACTTGAGGGGAGGGGGTTAGCCAAAGCAAACTTTTGCGAACGAGGGGGAGGGGAGGGGTAGAGACTTTAAGAACGTTCGCATTTAGATATTTTATTTCTTGTGGTGGGGGTAGCGGTTAGGGACATGAACGTAATTTTTTTAAATGATTACATGCGAACAATTGCAAAAATAGGGGAGGGAGGGGGTCTAGATTTCTTAAAAAGTGCGAACGTGATATGTGAACCACGCCTTATTAATTGTTACTGAATTTTATTGCAATAGATTATTGCCAATAGTAATGCCAAAGGCTTTATAAAGTATTATAATATTGAGATAAAGTTTGTTATTGAATGGCAACGAAGCAAATCAGTAGAGTTTATAACATAGTTTTAATGAAATTAATTGAAATGTTTGCAAAAAATAAAAAGTGTGTTATTAAGTATTATGTGAACAAAAATAAGACAAATATTTTTATTTTCACTTTCTTTATAAATTAAGGGACGAATGAAAAAAAATTCAATACAAAAGCCGTAAAACTTAAGTGTTGTTATGAATGTTATATCAAAAGTAAGTCAACTTAAGGAAGGCATGCATACAGAGGAACGCCAACAATCCCTGTTCTCTCTATTCGCATAATACTATGATTATAGTTAGCGCTATTTGTGAGCGTCTCGTTGGCCGTCACTATAGGTTGGATACCGTTTGCTTTGAAACATTTTACGCCAAATTCCGTACATCTTTCAAATTTAACCGATAAAGAGATATACAGTTTGTTCAATACATCTCACAATTGCTAAGCAATAGTCAATTTTATTTATTTATGCCTACATTAGATAAGTCTATAATATTTGATAGATAGATAGATAGATAGATAGATAGATAGATAGATAGATAGATAGAGAGAGAGAGAGAGAGAGAGAGAGAGAGAGAGAGAGAGAGAAAGAGTATTTAGCATAAATGAAATGTTGACAATCAAGCATTTATTCAATTTACTATTTACTAATCTCTCTCTCTCTCTCTCTCTCTCTCTCTCTCTCTCTCTCTCTCTCTCTCTCTCTCTCTCTCTCTCTCTCTCTCTATAAGTTATAGACTATAACACATACACACACATACATACACATAAATATATACAATTTATACTTTCATCTAATTTATCTATATATTTATCATTTTATCTCTCAATATTTTTTCACAAATTCATCAAGCAAAAATAGTATATAAAAGTATATGAATTTTTAATACTATTTTTATAAAGAGGCATAAGTTATGAAATACTATATTATAATATTTGAAAAATTTCTAAACAAAAATTCTTGTAATTTTTTCTTTTCACTTTTACTTAAGTCTCTATTTTGGGTAATAATTTACACATAAAGACAAATGTTATACTGTTATGAAAGCATTTTATGCTAAAATATAATTATTATCTCATCTTCTTATAAGTCAATCAAAATAATGATTTTATCACTGTTTATATATTTGCAATAAATAGTCAATTTTACATTAAATATAATATATTATAAATTATAATAAGTATAATAAAATCTAACAAAGTATAGTATTGTATTATATATTCATTTTGTAATATAAAACTGTTGGAAAATTTTAATTTAATTGTTATAATCTTATTATTATATTTTTGTTATATAAGTTACGTATAAAAATTAGTTTTAAAGTTTCATACAGATATTTATTAAAATACAATTAAACCATTATAGTATTATAAAATTTATTTGCAATTTTAAATATTATATAGTAAACATAGTTTATAATAAATATTTTTAAATTTTTTGTTATTTAAAACATGTTAGAACTTGTAAAACCGTAAACTGTAGAACTGTAAATAAATTTTATAATTTTAGTATTTAAAATATTGAAAACTATAAGCATTGCTGAAATTTTATTAGATTTTTAATTTTGTTATTTAAACAGTATTTATTGAATTATCATTAAAAAGTTTAATAAAAATAGTTTTTGGTAAATATGGTAATTATATCGAATTAATTGAATTAAATAAATTTGTTTTTAAAAAATACATAAATGGATTAAATTTTCATCTATCTATAAGTTTGTTTTTATTGTATATTTTTATATTATTAAAATTCAGATGTTAATAAAAATATATTATTTATATTTAACCAATGCCTTAATAAAAATGTTTTATAAAAATATTTTAGTTTTTTGGCAATTAATTATAAACATTTAGATATTAATTAAGCGCTTCAAATCATAAATAACTTTTTGAAATTTAGTACATTAATGAAAAAGTTTTATTTATGTTATGCTTAAATTGTTTTTGAACACTTGAAATATTTTATAATATTTTATAAACTACTTATAAATTAATTTATGATTTATAGCATGTTTTTTGAGAAATAATATAATTATTAAATAATCTGTGTTTAAATAATTTTAAATTATAAAATAGTTTAAAATTTGATTATTCTTTTTATTAATTATATCTTATTATTAATTTAATAAAACATTTAATTTAATTTTCATAAATATTTGTTGTATTTGTTGTTTGAGACATTGTAATAAACTAAGTGAAGATAAACGCAATAAAAATTGATAAGTTATATCAAACCAAAATGAAATTTAAAGACACAATGTTTGGTTAATTGATTAATATTTTTGACTATTATATTCAATATTTATATATTTTATTATTAGCATTGTTTATGTGAGTAAATTTTTAAAAAAATCATCCAGTGATTTGATTACAAAATATTAATAATGTTTTAATATTTATCATAAATTTATTTTGTTAATTTTTTTAAACATTTAAATCTTATTATAAATCATGCATAATGTTTACAAATTATATGAAGCTTAACAATATAACTAAATGACTTGACAAACAAAATAAGTGATTTTAAGATTTGTATTATATTGTAATTCACCAAAAAAGACAATTGTTTGCGCACTCATGTGTTAGTCAAAGCTTACGACACATACTCTGAACGCTAAAATAAAAAGTCATTTATCTGTGCTATCATTGCATTTAATATTATAAAAGAAATTATACGAAAACCCGTTGTTTTGCAATTTTCTAACTTCAATAGCTTTTTATTATTATTTGGTTCAATAGCTATACATTAAATATTAGTACTATTATTAAGTGAACCTAAGAGAGAATGAGGAGAGAGTGGGTGAGTGAGTGAGTGAGTGAAAGAGAGAGACAGAGAGAGAGAGAGAGAGAGAGAGAGAGAGAGAGAGAGAGAGAGAGAGAGAGAGAGAGGCAAAAGACATCAATTCGGTAGAGTATAGTTTAGTTTAAGCAAAACACACAACACAACTACAAAAGCCATTGAAATAGTGATATGATGTGCACTGGCTTTTCATTTAATACCATTCATATGGTTGTACACTATATATGCCTTATTGTATTCACTACTCATTTGATGGCAAGCCTTGAGTCGAGAGCCAGAAATGAATTGCCGCTAACTTTTAGCAAACGATGCGATTATTTGGATCGTTAAGCAATGAGTCGGCAAACAGAAAGCAAGCATTGGATACCATAAGCACAGGACTATCATATAATATCATAAAAACTGCGTTTTTTGGTCGCATTCACTCACTATTACTACTATTGGCAAAAGGGAAGGACATTGCATTCAATTTACTACTCATTCACCAGAATTTTATATATACTGTATTTACACAACAATTCTTTAATTATAACAATGTATAACACATTTACTAAACAGTATTACAATTGTTATATACATTACCTGTTTTATAATAGGTTTTCAGTTTGTCATATAATAATACAGTAATACTATACAACTGATTATAGGATAAAAATACATAAAATAAAGTATACTATTAAAGCATATTTATAAAGCATATGAACTCTTAAGTACTAAAGATGACTATCAAATACTGTACTTAAACTGTAAACTGATATTTGTCTACAAAACACTGAAAATATACAGTAAAATTAACTTTAATATACAAAACAAGTAGAGTTGTATACATACAAACAAATTTTCATTTAAATAGATACTGTGATCTTAACTTTGATAAAATGCTAATATTTAAATTCATAAATTTGAATATTTGTTAATTAAAAATTATATTTACAGTATATTCTCTCTCTCTCTCTCTCTCTCTCTCTCTCTCTCTCTCTCTCTCTCTCTAGATATATATATATATATATATAGAGAGAGAGAGAGAGAGAGAGAGAGAAATATACAGTGTTATATTAAATACTAAAAGATAGCGAGGAGTTAAAAATTATTTGATATACTAATTTGAAGCAATATTTTCATTATATTAAATGCTGTTTATATATAACTTTAATTATATAAAGTAAAACCATCATTAGTTGTAATATAATAATTATATAGGGTTTTTATAAATACAAATCATATACAAAAGATTAAAAGATTTAGTACTTTTACTTTAAAAAAGACAAATTTTTATTCAATTTTTCTTAAAGTCAGTTGCAATTCATATGCATTTTAGTTAAATTTAATAAACTGTAATAAATTGTAAACTCTATTGACATAATTTATAAAAATAAAAAATTTGATTTATTGTAAAATCATTTAACAACTATTTAGACTTTAGTTACCAAAATTACTTATACTGTGAATAAAGTAATGCCTTCACTAATCCATCACATCATTCAACTATTTGAATCTCAGTTTTATTTTGTTTTTAAACAATATTTTTTATGTAAAATAGTTAATATTTTCGTTTATATTTTTATTTTGATAAATGTCAGATTAATAAACAACAATTCTAAACAGTTATTGACTTTTGATTTTTTAAATTTTTTTTATTGTTGTGTATTTTAAATAAATACCATAAAAATAAAGTGTAAAATCATTGATCATACATTAGAAACCTTTAAGCATTCAAACTTATACTCAAAAGGTTATGTATATATATATTAGTTTTTATTTTAAAAATAGTTAGCATTTTTATTTAATTTTTATAACTTTTATATACATTTTTATTATTTGTAAATACAGCATAAATACATTTTAAAAATCAATACAAGATTTAGCTTTTTTAAATTTATTTATAAGCCTATTATTATTTATTAAAATTGAATTATTATTATTATCTTAAAATATTTTGGTTATTTAAAATTATTTTGCTAAATAATATAATTGACCACATTTAACGACCATCAATTATTTTTTCACACTATTAAATAAATTTAACAATAAAAATACTTTATAATAATTGAGTGTTTATATGTATGCATATGTAAGTGCTTAGACACACAAAGTTATATTATTGGTAATCAAATATTTAGAACTTTCTGAGTATTTTTTAATTAAGGCTAATATTAATTAATAAATTTATTATTATTATATAACAAACTATCATCATATAACATTATATTCTATCAATATATTAAAATAGATATTAAAATTAAAATTAAAATATAATTTTATATTTCACTTTTTAAAATGTTTATTGTCTAAGAAATGTATTAAATTTTGCACAACAATAGTCACACTTTAATTAATAGTAAGCATCTGTTTTCCTGATATTATTAGATAACGTTATATAAATTATATGCTATTAATGCTAAATATATTTATTTCATTAAAATGTTTGCTCGGTTACAGTGAATTAAGCATAAAAATTGTCAAATGTATTAAAGTTATAGAAGTGGGTGAGTGAGTGCACAGGGAGGCCAATGGTGTCTATGGCATACGTTGGGGCAAATTATTATACGATTATTGTTATTAGTGCACGTGTGGCTTATGAGTGTCTGTGCCCACCATAACTATCCCCATCCATATACAGAGATTCCTCGCTATAATAGTTTTCCTCATATTATTGATTATTATTCACATACAGTGGTATTCAGTATTTAATATAACATTTATTATTATATACATCACTGTCTACCTCTCCCTTACTTTCCTTTACTCTCCTGACTCTATGACTCTGTTCATTGAGTAATATTAGAGCTAATATTATGAGATGTATGAGATGTCTGTGCGAAACACGTGCGGGTCTTAACGCTATAATAGTATTGTTGTATATTTTACGAACAAATGCAGAATAAAGTGAAAACTATAATATCATACAAACATAGCTCACCCTCGCCCTCACCATCCCTTTCCACTCACAACCATATTATACATATTAATATATATTGTTATATAAAACATTTGACGCAATAATTTTCTGAACAAATGATTTCAACTCTCAATTACTATAAGGGATGTTGTGTTGAGTCAATCGCGTGGATAATCACTAATAAAATTTGTGTATTCATAACACTATTCCTTATATTTATTGCTCAATCAAACCAAAGGTTGGTTCAATAGTAATAATTGTTTTTTATATCAAAGATTATATAAAGTTATATGAAAAACTTTAAAAATTAATTAAAACGTTAAATTTGTTTAAAAACTACTTTAATTTTATTTAGAATAATTATATTTTATATTTCACAAAAAATATTTTAAAACCAACAAAAGTACAGATAATGTTTGAATGTTTATATGTAAAATAAAATTATGTTTAATATTGACGTTTTTACAGCTTAGTTTTAAAGATTAAATTAGTGACCAACTATGCTTAAACCAACTTTAATTGTAATATTAATTAATATCAAAGATGACCTGTATTTTTCTATATATTAATAATTAAACCTCAAAATATTATATACATATTCATATCAGATAAATAGTGGTGCAATTGATGCCTATTGCTTGCAATTCAAACGCCTCCAAAATATCAATTCATGAGATATGCATTTTATGCACACTTTATGTTATGTTAAGCGTTGAGAGAAAATTATTGCAAAGAAAAATATAATTAATCACTTTATTCATACATATATTTCATGCGTGTATTTGAATATTAATATTGCATTTCAGTCAACAAATGAATTGAATGAATGAGAAACGGGAGGAATATGTCATAAATAATATTATGGCTGACTATAAGTTACTATAATTTTTGATTATTTTCAAAATGGGTTATATTTATGTAAATATTACATCTATAGAGTGGTTCACTAAATCACAAATGGTTTGAGCATTTATTTTATTAGATATAATACAAATATAGAAATCATCAAATAAACAATATAATAAACAAATAACCCCTTTAATCGATTTACTTAAAACAATAAATCAAAATAATAATTTACAAATATTGTATGTAAAAGATATCTATAGTTTAAAATTGTATTATTAAGTTAATAGTCTAGTGTTAACACTGTTAAGTATAATTATGAATCATCAAAATTCAATATATTTATATTAATCATAACTTACCATTTATATACTCAGTATTATACTATATATTAATATATACTATTCACAAAACTAAATACAAGGTTTTGAATTTTGTTTTTGTATAATACATGCAATACATTGAACTACACATTTCAAAAACTAATATATATATTATGCTAAAAAATTTCTAAAAATTATTTAATGACAATATAATTATTAGAAAACTAATTATGTTTGTTAACTTTATAAAAATAAATTAAGAAAAACGATAGAAATAAAATAAATAAATAATATCATATGTAATTTATATTTATTATAAAACATGTTTATTTTTACTTAAATCAATAGTCTTATTATAAGGTGGCGCTAACTTTTGTTTTATATGTCAATATTGGTCGTGTATTATACAAACATTTTGTCTCTGCCAACACTAATATTTACTAACTTAGTATTTATTTGTGAATCAACCTTAGCTATAAAACTTGTTAATTATTTAATATTAGTTATAGATATTATCAAAAATACAAAATTATTATTTTTTAAATTTTCACACATAAATATATTGACAATAGTATTAATGTTTATTAACCTACAATTATATAAAATAAATACAGTAAATCAAAATAAACTTCAATTTTAATCTATAATTAAAAGTAATAACAAATATATATTTTATTTTATTTTAATATATTTAGATAATTTATTACCATTTATTAAAATATTGTTGTTTTTAAATTATATAATATTTTACTAATAACATACAAAAATATTTTAATTACATATTATTTTGTATGAAAACGCATTGATAGTAATAATTAAATTTTTTAAATAGATATTTTTAGTATATTAGATATAATTAAAATAAATATTCACAAAATATACAGTTTATTAAAATATTAATATTATTGCGGCAAATATTATAAAGAGCACCGACAGGTATTATAGTGCAGGTGACAGACATATAGAAAGAGAGAGAGAGAGAGAGAGAGAGAGAGAGAGAGAGAGAGAGAGAGAGAGAGAGAGAGAGAGAGGACAAAGATACTAATCAGTGGAAATAAAAAACAAAAATATTTTGTACTATAAATGGATTGTCGGATACAACAAAACATAAGGAATTTTGTATATATTTTAAGTTGTGATACAACTCAAAGAAAATATGCCGCAAATACCCAATACTTACATATTTAGTAAAACAAAAGTGACATTTTTGACCAAAATATACTGTTTACTTATATCCCGTAAAATTTACAATTTTTTTAGTAATAGAAATATATCATAACTTAAAGATTAGTTAAATATTTGTACCGATTATTAGTCAATATATATAATAAAAAACTAACAAATATACAAAATACTAAAATAAATGAAATACTATATAATATTATGTTTAACTTAAGTATATAAATATAGTGGGAGTTTACATATTTGACATTTTTTCTTTATAATTAATACCAGATTAGTTACATTGTTATATAAAATATACACAGAATTAATATAATAAAAATAGTTAATAACTATAGTATGTACGTTAAAACTTCACTATTAAAATAATATTTTTTTTATAAATCCTAACTTATAATAATCAAAGTTTATAAATAAAATTATTTACTTTAGTTTTATTATTTTATTTTAAAATTGTTGTTTTGTGTCTTTAAAAACCTATTTAATTATAACTAACTACAGTATAATAAGTATATTTGTATATAAATATCAAACTATTCTATATATAAATATAAATTGTTATAGAATTGAAAAGTTCATAAGTAATCAACATTATTATCGGCACTTTTATGGTTTAAGAAATATTTAAGAAATTTTGCAAAAATGTATGTCTCGTCACTTATTTGCAATATTTACGTAAACCAAATCACCACATATTTATGATCCCTTTCCCCTTCAAATAGCTATCGCACACCTCTATTGATGGGACAAAAATTGCGATGTCTTTCAATAATTGGCTTTTAAACGACTCATTTATACCGTTTATTATATACATTACAAAATTCGAGTTAAACTTATATATAAATTAAAACTTAGTGTCGAC
The DNA here is from genome assembly GCF_028296485.1 of Oppia nitens. Lineage (NCBI taxonomy): Eukaryota > Metazoa > Arthropoda > Arachnida > Sarcoptiformes > Oppiidae > Oppia > Oppia nitens. Next base: position 4,212,727 of record NW_026533243.1, read on the forward strand.
TTAAATATAAATCAAAATATATTTAAGATTAACATATAGTAAATATAGTAAAAATACATAATATAAGCAAAAAAAATACTATATCTGTCGGCAATGTTTGTGTCGTTCAATGTTTGCAATGTTGTTGTAGTTCTGGTTATGGATTAAGATTTGACTAAAAGATTACATTCAAAAATCATCACAAAGTATATGACAATCAAGTCTTAAGTGATTTTAAGTAAATAGTTTGCAATGCAATCACTTGTGACAGCTATAGGTCAAGCATTTTCATTAATTTCATATATTTTACTTATTTATTAAATATAATTTATATTAAATTAAATATGTGAAATTATACTTAAAATAATTTAATGTAAAGTATAAATAACAACAACAAAATACAGTAAAATATTAGTTTATAAATTATAATTTTAATTATTATAAATGTTTCAAAGTTAGCATTAAAACAATAAAATACAAAAGTTTTATTAATATAGGATATAAATTATATTACTAATAGTTATTTACTATATTAATATACTATACTATAAATTAATTTACAATACTATAATATAGTAGAGTTCAAAACGGTTTCGGTTTAAAACAGTTTTTTAAAACTATTGCCATTAATATTACTGTACAATATATTAAAATTATTATAAAACATATTTAAATTATTATTACATTTCAAGTAAAAATATATTAATTATAGCTTATTTTGATTATTCTGTATTACTTTATATTTATAAAAATTTTAAAAATAAAATTATATATTTTATGTGACGTAACTACGGTTCGGTTTCTAAAATTAGTTTTGATTGCGATCTCTACTATACATTACATTAAATACAATATTCAATTAAATTGTATAACATATGAAAATTTAGTATAATATGTGACATCTATAGAGTCAATAATAAATTATTTTTATTACACATTTACTGATGCATTAGACATTAGTAATATTAATAAGAAATGTTTTATTAAATAAGAAACTTTAATTTTTACTAAAATACCAAATATGTAAAAAAAATTAATTAAATTAAATAATTTTAATTCAGATAATAGCAATCAATGGTAAATGATTTAAATAAAATTTATTTAAAATTGTATTGACACTAGAGTTGGGGCAAATTTCAATAGTTTTTTGGTTATAACTTTTCAACGAATTGGAAGAAAACAAAAATATTTTATTTAAAATTTTATGTCTTTTTGTGACCAATAGAATGATTATATATAATATATATTTATTTATTACTTTTATGTATTGTATGTATTTGTATGTAGAAAATACATGTATTTTTTATTCATTACATTAGAATTTTTATAAAATCCTTAAACACGTATCAAATGATTTTGTATCGAATATATTATACATTTTACTGAATCTCAATAACTCTTATAGATTTTGAGATATCGAACATCCCTGACCTCTCATCCCTGACCTCTCATCCCTGACCTCTCATCCCTGACCACTCATCCCGGAGCCGTTATATAGAAAATGTATTGCTATAACATTCATCCCATTTTAGATTTGTTTTCAAAAACTTATTTTTTAAAACATATATTTTATAAAGAATTCATAACTATTTAATAGATGGCGACATAGTTTCAAAATTTATTAAATTAATGCTATATTTATAGATTTATTAATTTTAATATACAGTTGTATAGTACAGTAATTATACTACAATTATTTATTTGTTAGATTTATTGTATAAATTTTGTACATTTTATATGCAAAATAATATAATAGATGTTTTATTAGAAGTCCTTTTTAAATAAAATCATAAACCGTTATAAAATAAGTTTAGTAATATATAAGTTAATAGTTTAAAAATTTAAATCCTATGTTAATTAATAATAATTATTATGATAAAATTTAAAATAATAATATAGTAAAAAATATAATAAATTAGTAATAACAATTATGGTGAATTAACGATTTATTAATTTATGTAATACTTTTATTTTTTTAAATTATTTATATCAATAGTAATATATTTTGTATTTATGTTGACTACTATTATTGTTTCCCAAAAAAACCTAAACTGAAAGTCATTTACTTAAACTATTCAAAAATTGTTTTGGTTTTAGTTGTTTTGCAAAACCGTATCAGTTCTGAACATAAATATAATATCTTATAAAATAAATTTTAAAAAAATTAAAGCATTTTTCAGAATTAATAATAATACAATACATAATCGATCACACAGTATATATCATGTCATAATCAAAGTTAAACTTAATTAAGATATTTAATGTTTTCACAGATTATTTTGTCCAATATATATATATATATAATATTTTCTGAATATATTGAGATTTTGTATAAAAGTTTAATTTTGAGATAATTTAGTTTAATTTTTAAATAAATATATTTATGATTCACTACGTCTATAATGAAATTCTTGTATAAATTGTTGAGATTAAATATTTTTTAGTATTTTATAGAAATTTATCCTTATTAACAATATTTTAAAATATTAAATTTTTATTATATAATATATATATTCAGGATTGTAGATATTTGTTATAATTATTATACAGTATAAACACTACATTTCTTTAGTACTAATTTTTTCTATATATAGTGACACAAACACACACTAAAGTCATCAACAATAGTGTACTTCAATTTAACTCTCAAAAGAGTTTATAAATACACCAAACATACCGTTCCTTTTGGGTAATGCTTACGAGTGGCACAAAATCTTAAGTGAATCCAAAAGTTTATACTAACCATAGTTTAGAAAAAAATCTCATTTTATATTCAATACTTAGTGAAGTCTTACAGCTGAAGCATTCACTAAAATCAAAGACAAATGCAAAAAATATTTTTAAAAAGTGACTGAATGTGCGCTTAAAAAACATTTAACTACTGTTGTCTCAATTGAAACGAATATTCACTAATAATTTGGATAAATATAACTTCAATTCTCCAATAATATTCTGTAAATGTATTTTAAAGATATAGAGAGTTATATCGACAATTGAAACTCATGTGATAATCAAATTATAATCCATTTATATAAATAAAAAAAAATTGTTTTCAAAGTTATTCCAGGAATAACATGTTTTTAAAACTATAGTGTCATTAAATATAATCATAATAATGTGTTGTTTTATCTATTTTTACTAATATTATTTAAAAATTTTAATTTGTTTTTTAACTTAATAATTATATTATAGTTATTGTGTGTTCAAACAGACAATGTCTTCAAAATTAAGTTGTGTTAGATTATTGACTATTTTATTGATATGGATATTGTGTACGAGTGGTAGTATTGATACAATTAAACGCAAGTCTCCGCTTCATTCAGATTTCATTGAAGAAGTTGAAGCAAAACGGTTAGAGAAACTGTTAGACGAACAGGACTTCATTGCTGTGTTTTTTTGTAAGTCATTTAATTATTATATCATTTAATTGTTTAATATATTCGTAGATTATTTAATATATAAATCAATTTGTGTTCATTAATATATATATCTACAAAAATAGCAATATTTTTACTTATATAATAATTAGCTTGTTTTTCATTGTGATTAAAGATAATAAATAATAACACAATAATAATATTATAAATAAAAAATAGTTCACATTTTAAATCTCAAATTCAATTTTTAAAAATAATTTAGATTAAAATAGATATGCTTTAAAATGTTTGTGCAAACATTTTTTTTTTTTGCTTTAGATTCTGTTAACTATTGACTAAACCGATAAATAAAAACAAGAAATAGAGAATATAAAGAAATAAAGAGAATAATAGTGAAAGAGATTATCAAATTATATCAATTAATACAAATCTATTAATCTAACAAAAAAATAATAAACTATAAAAATTATTTTATTTAAAGTTGAATATAAAATTTAAATATTAAATCTATTTTTCCAATGCTTTTAAATCAAACGATTCGTCCCTCAAATCTAACAAATACTACTATTAATAATAAATGAAATCTATTTTTACAACTTTAGAGATTCATAAGCATAGAGCAAACAGTTATGCGTTAGTGTAACTAATATACACTAATATATTAATAGCACTCCTCCTCTATTTGTTGCTTAAACTTATAGGACTTTCCATTTTTGGTTGTCTTAACCACCTTTCAACTAACAACTATGAAATTTTCATCAAATAATATAATATAAATTTCAAGTAAAACTTTATTTTTATTATTCTAATTATACATTAAATAAAATAATAATTTATATTTTATAATTTAGTTTTAAAAATCATATAATTTAAAAATAATATTTTAATTAAATTATTTTATAACTGTGGTAAATTTTTAAAAAACTTGGTAAAATAAAATAATTATTAAAATGAAATTACTAAACATTATTATAATATTTAAACAATTACTAATAAAAACAATTAATTTAATCAGTATAAAATGTTATAATTTAAAAATATAATTATCTACTCATATCTTATACAAAGAAAACTTTATAGATTAAAAATTAGATATCAAGTTGTTTCATACACTATAATTAAGTTAATGATGCACTTGTTTATTGTAAATTATTTTATAAAATAAAATAAATTATTTAAATTTATTTAAACATTTGATAAAAGATACTAGATCATGTGAAAATTGTAAAGATATATTAGACGAGTTAGAGAAGATTGATGGAGAAGCAGACAAATATGGGGTCGAGTTTGTCAAGAACTCTGAGAGAGCGGCCGCCAAAAAGTATGGTATCACTCAATTCCCATCCCTTGTCTACTTCAGGCACAGGGAATCCACCCTTTTTGAAGGTAAACTCGGGTTTATAATCATATATTATAGATTATATGACATCAAACTTTATTATATTACACTTTTATTATTTAGTTATATTAAATTATATTAATATTAAGTGGTTAATTAATTAATTAATTATTATATTGAGAATACATAAAAAATATTTTATTATAAAATAAATATTTGATTTAGGTTATATTTATAAAAATATTTTTATTCATTTAGTAGTATAGTTTAATGAATTATATAAATCGTAATATAAATGTATAATACCGGTTTGTATTATAAATTAATTTATAATTAGAAATATAACCGTAAATATGAAATATTATAAATTAATTGCTATATATTTGGAATATAAAGTATGTATAGAAATGTTTAAATAAGAATATTTTTCAAAGAAATTCATTAGTATTTGTTTACATTTTCTATATTTCTAAATTTGAATAATTCATTATAATTTTAAAATTTAATTATAATATAAATCATACAAATTATAAAATAAAATATTTTTAAAAAATGAATTAATAGGAGATCTGATGAATGAGTCGGAAGTATTGGAATGGTTGACAAGTGTAGAGTCAATGGATTTGCCCGATAAGATTGAAGAAGTAAATGCAAAAATACTACACAATTATATCGATGAACACGACTTCGTTGCCGTACTTTTCTGTTGGTTTTCTTTGTTTTCTAACTTTTACTTTCATTTAATAACTAATACTTTTAATTTAATAGTTTATTATAATTTAAATGACAGTTTGAACAATGATTTTATTGTGTTTATAAAGTTTAATAATTTGTGCTATAAATATATTATAATTGTTTATAAAAAAAATTGAGTCATAAAAATGTTATTTTTAGCTAAAATTTAAGTTTAGTTAAGATTTAGTTTATCTTTTATAAAAACACATAAGCATTGAATAGTAAAATAGCAATAAATGAATTAATTATATAAATAAACAATAATAATTTATTAGTAAGTGTTATAATGACTTTTAACTGCTAAATGATGACTATTTCTTATATTTGGTAATATTATGACAGATAAACAAAACTGTAAGAAATGTGAGAAAGTGTTGCATCACTTGGAGGAGATCGACGACGACGCCGACCAACACAACATCGGATTTGTAATGAATCTGAAAAATGTATTCAATTTTTAGTTATAATTGTTTTATATTTTTTTAGGTAAAAATATCTGAACCCGAACTCGCATATGAATATGGTTTGTATTATATATTTTAAATTTCAAAGATTTACTGTAAAACTTGATTCATAAACGGAAAATGCAAACAAATGTCATATTATTTTATTGTATTTGATTACATGTTTTTATCACAGGACTGGATGAACTGCCAGCTCTGGTCTACTACAGGAAAAAGATCCCAATTGTATACACAGGTATTGTGTTTCTAAATAAATAGAATTTTTTAATTAATAATTTGTATAATCAGATAACTTGGAAGAAGAGCAAAAAGTGTTGGACTGGCTCTTGGAGTTTAGGGACACCGTTGAAGAACCGGATGAGTTTGTCGACGACTCCGATGAGATTGAAGACGTGAGCGCAGCTATACTGACACAACTTATTGAAAGTTCAGACTCTTTGGCTGTTTTGTTCTGTAAGTGGTAAGCAATTTATGGTTCAAACAAATACACTCTCAACTAATCTCTACTTTACTCTCTAATAATACATACTATAGATGATGACGAAGACAAAGATAGTATGGAAGTGCTCCGAGAATTGGGTCTGTCATTGATTTTTTATAGTCTAATACTATATATTAATATTTTTATTTATTTATCTATTTTTATATAATTAAAATTATATATACAACAGAAAACATTGACGACGAATGCGATCAAAATAACATAGCATTTGTCAAAATAGGTATTAAAATATTTATTTGACATTTATTTTATACACACTTTTTTAATTTAGAAAATTTTGTTTTTACTGTTATTTTTTAAAAATCAAGTAATGATTGATAATATCTCATTAGTTTATTTAAAGTTTGTTTGTTTGCTTACTTTGCTATTTACAATTTGTTTATAAATTTGAGTTGTATTTTGGTATTCAATCTTTTTGTTATTAAAAAATAGCTGAAATTATAGCAATTAAAAAAATAAAGTACATACAGTTATGTTACAATTGGCATTACTTAAATTACTTATAAATATTTATATAATAATATTTTGATAACTGTTTATTAAAATATTATTAATATCTAATAAAAATCTGAGTACTATCTGTTTGTCAAAAATAAAAGTTTATTTACCAAAATGTTTTAATTATTTTATAAAAAGTTTTTATATACAAAATTTAACTCTTATTTACTTTTAAACAATTAGTTATAATAATAATAAGCAATTATTATATTAATAAGCAGTAAATTTAACAAAATTTATATGAAAACCAATTATAAATCACTTTAAATAATCATATACTATTGAATTTTTTAATTATAAATATTATAGTTGTAATCTCACAATATAACAATATATAGACTAAGATAACAGTTAGACTTTTTTATATAATTGTATAAATTAATTTATAAAATTATATAACTAAGTCAATGATATAATTAATATTAACTGACTCATTAATACAGTAATATTAAAAATGTTTAAACAATGAATATTAATTTTTGTCTAATAGATAATTTATTTAATTAACATAATTATTATCTAATGTTTATACAGATGATGTTGAAGTGGCCAAACGTTTTGGCATTGATTATCATGAGTTACCAACTTTGGTATATTTTGAGAAAAAATTACCAAACTTTTATCAGGGTATTCATTATATAATTTAAAGACAAACACAAACATTAATAACATTGAAATATTAATTTCATTATAAAAATTTAGGCGATTTAATGGTAGAGGAAGAAGTACTCAAATGGTTAATACATCAGAAAAGTAGTGATGAAATAGAGGACGTATCAGATGTAGTATTGGATAATATGATTGACTCATCCAGTTATTTGGCAGTTTTATTCTGTATTACATTTTATTCATTTATTACATTTAATTATCAAAACAATTAATGTGATCTTATTTAATATGATAGATGATAGAGACAATCAAAAATCAATGGAAGTACTGCAAGAACTTGAAAATATTGACGACGAATGCGACGAAAAGGGAATATTGTTTGTCAAGATAGACGACGACACCGTTGCCCGAGAGTATGGCATCGATGATGAGTTACCGACTTTGGTCTACTTTGAGAACAAGATTCCCAGTGTATATCAGGGCGACCTCAAGAATGAAGAAAAAGTACTCGAATGGTTAGTCAGACAAACACAGACCGATGAGATTGAAGAAGTCAGTCATGAAATGCTGGATCTACTCATTGAGAAACATAATTACATTGGAGTTCTTATCTATAAACCGAAAGATAAAAATAGTGAAAAATTACTCAAAGAGTTGGGTAAGACATCATAATTGGTTTGAATTTTAACATAACTTTTAATCTTATATTTATTTTATTATTTATTTTGATTAACCGTAAGAGCTATTAATTAATTTTATTAATTACAGAACATATTGACGACGATTGCGATGAAAAAGGAATAGTATTTTTAAAGACCGACGACAAAGAAGCGGCAGAAAAGTATGGAATCAAAAAACTTCCCGTTATTTTATTCTTCAGATTCCAAGTGCCCACACAATACAGCGGTGACATTATGAATGAGGAACAGGTCCTCAAGTGGTTTGTTGACCAACAAGAGACTGAAGAGATTGAAGATGTCAATAGTCGGACATTGAAGTCACTCATCGATAACAGCGATTCATTGGCTGTTCTTTTCTATGATAGTTCCTCTGCGAAGAGTACTAGTGTTTTAAAGGACTTGGAAGAGATTGATGACGACGCAGAAAAATATGACATCCCTTTTGTTAAAATAGACGACAAATCGGTAGCCAAAGAGTTTGGTGTTGACGATGAGTTACCAATACTTGTATATTTTGAAAACCGATTGCCAACTGTATATGAGGGCGATCTTACTAATGAAGAAGTTGTCCTTCAATGGCTAATTAAACAGAAAACTGAAGATACTGTTGAAGAAGTAACAGAAGAAATATTGGATGACTTGATCAGAGAAAGAGAATATGTATTAGTCTTCTTTGCGCCCAATAATTGCAAAGATTGTGACGAAATTTTGCATAAGAGTTTAGAGACCATTGATGACGATACTGACGAACACGGAATATTACTCGTCACAACTGATGACTTGAATTTGGCCAAAAAACAAGCAAAAGTCAATAAATTTCCAGCACTTGTACTCTTTCGTAATGGAGAAGCTGTACAATACAAGGGAGATATGCGTAAACCAGAAGCTATACTTAAATGGGTAACCAGTGAGGAAGCATTGGATAAACCGGACGAAATTGAAGAAATCAATGACAAAATGTTGGATAAAATGTTAGAGAAGAACTCATATGTGGCTGTTTTGTTCATTAAAGAGAAGTGCAGTGAATGCGATAAAGTATTAATTGAATTAGAAAACATTGATCACATCGCTGAAGAACAAGACATTGATTTTGTTAAAGTCAAAGATCCTAAAGTTGCCAAAGAGTACAATATATTGACATTCCCGACACTTATGTTTTTCAGAAATAGATTTCCACAGTTTTATGAGGGAAATCTCAAAGATGAAGATACTGTACTCAAATGGCTTATTGATCACAAAGAAGCCAAAGAGGATATCATTGAACTTGTGGACAGACATATGTTAGAAGTACTTCTTGACGATATCGATCACATAACTGTTTTTTTCTACGATGGAGATGACTGTCCTGACTGTGACACTATACTCAAAGAACTGGAGAATATAGACGATGACACTGACAAACACGGCATTCATTTTGTATGATTTGTTTTGTTTTAAGATTCATAAATGACTAACAATTCGGCTATATTTAGGTTAAAACAGATGACGATGACTATGCAAAAGAAATTGGTATAATTCAATTGCCAGCACTTGTCTACTTTGAACATAAGGTTCCCTCCATTTATGACGGAAATCTATATGAAGAAGAAGAAGTATTGGAATGGTTGATAAGGCAGAAGAATGAGGACACCATCGAGAATGTCAATCGAGATATTCTGTTCCGAATGATAGCTGAAAAAGAGTATTTAGCCGTTTTCTTCTATAAGCTCGACGACGACGAATCAGAAGAAATAATTGAACATTTGGAGAAGATTGATGATGACTGTGCTGACTATGACGTCCATTTGGTCAAAATTAGTGATCAATTGATTGCCAAGAAGTATGGTATTCGTCAACCACCAGGTCTTGTATTTTTCAGACGCGGCAAACATATCAAATTTGAAGGCAACCTCTTCGATGAAGAGGAAATACTAGAGTGGTTAACCCGACCCGAGAACATGGAATTAAGTGATGCCATCGAAAAGGTTAACAAACGTATGTTTGAGCGTATGTTAACCCGAACCGTATATTTGGCGGTACTTTTCTATAGTAAAACTGATTGCAAACAATGCGATAAAGTGCTCGAAGAGTTAGAAAGAGTAAGTAATTTCATTATAAAATCTATTAAATTTATTAAATAAAGCAATTAATAGTAAATTTTTTTTATTAATTTAATTTTAATATTATTAACTCAATTGCTTTAAGATTGACGACGAGGCCGATGCCGCCGGTATTAAGTTTGTTAAGATAGACGACTCACAATTGGCCAAAAACTATGGTGTCTTTGCTCTGCCGGCACTCGTATTCTTTAAGAAGGGAGATGAAGAAGAGCCCATCATTTATGCCGGTATTGAGAATTGATAACAATTTTTAAAAAATAATTTATGATATTTTACCAAATTTTTAAAATTAAATTAAATTAATAAAATTAACTATAAATTTTTAGGTGATTTGAAACGGTCTGAAAAGATCTTAGACTGGCTCATCAATCAAAAGGACCCGTCACTCGACAAGATTGAGGACGTGGACGCACCGGCACTCAGAAAATTGATTGAAAACTCTGATCATTTAGCCGTCTATTTCTGTGAGTGCTTATCATAACTATTTTTTATGAGTATATCTTTATTTATGAAATGATAGCATATTTTTAATTATTTTTTTTGGTTTTTCTCTTCAATGACTTCCTTATACTTAGAGAATGAAAGTTCAAAAAATAAATATTAAAACTTAAAAAAAATCGAGTAAACAATTTTCATATGAATATAAATTGTTATATTATTTTGATTTTTTTGAGTTTATATTTTACCACTTAATATAAATAAAATGTTTAATTCATTATTCTATCAAATCATACGAATCTTAACAAAAACTTTAATTATGCATTCAATTGAATGTTGAAAATTTGTTGTTTATATAATTAGCTCATAGATATACAGTATAATAAGTTTTTGGTTTTATTTTATTATTTTTTAAGCATTTTTTGATTGAAATAAACGATTTTAGTTTATTAGATGGGTGTGTATGTTGTGAATGGTTTACATTTAATATTAATAGTCTATACTCAGGGTTAAGTAAAGAGGGGGTAGGGGGGTAAGGACTAAAAAAGTAAAAAAGTTAAAATAACGTTAAAACTCATCTAAAAATAATATAATTTTAATTAAAATATTAAACTAAAAAATTAAAAATTACCTATTTGTTGAAAAGAGTAATCATATTACAATATAAATATAAGTTTAAGATAGTTTAAGAAGTTAATAAAATAATAAATACTTATATTACAAGGTTTTATTAATAATTTTTAAAATTTTAACTAAAAAATTAAAAAAATTTCAATTTTATAATTAGTATTCAGTCAGTATTTATATAAAAATAACATTAAAAAATAAAAATATATATCTATAAACTATAATCATTAAGTATTATTTAAAAAATTAATTATTTTAAAAGTTAAAAATTACTAAAATACTAAAAAAACTCATAGTGTATTATTAATGCTTTTATCAACTATTTTTAAGTATTAAATACATAATTATTTTATTTTTTGTTAAAATTTAAGTTTTTATTAAGTTTTTGTTGTTTTAAGTTTTTTTTGTATTTTTGGAAATTTTACTTATTTTCCTGTGAATTTATACGGGAACTTATGGGAACTTTATCGAATTTACATGGGAATATTCGGGAATTTAAGGAAATATTAGGGAATTTTCTTTTGACCCCCCCCTTGATTTTTGAAAAAATTGCCGTTTAAAAATGCAATAAAAATCTTACCCCACCCAATACCACCCCCAAGATTTTTCGAGAATTTTGTAAATTTTACCCCGGTCTACCCCCCTAAAATCCAAAACCTTGCTTAACCCTGTCTAAACTGTATAGAGCAGTGACTAAACGGGTCGCTTGAATACAGTTATTATTTTTAGTCAAACATTTTTAATGAGTGATCATCACGTGATTCACTAAACATTTATAAAAAAAATATAATTTAAATATAATGTAATGTAAATCCAATAGAATAGTCTTTACTTAAAATGAATATCTTATTTAAAATTAATTTTTTAAAATTTTATTTTATTTGTATAATGAGAAAGACTATCTTTTATAAATATTTTATTATCAAATCCTTGTGTGAAAAGTAATTAATTTTAGTATTCTTTTATTATTTTTTAATAAGAAAATTTTATAAGACATAAAAATGATAAAAATAAAGAAAATGAGAAATTTTTATTTACAAAAGATTAGTTGAATACAAATAATAGTAAATAAAAATATGTTTAAATTAAACATTTCCTGAAAATGTATAAACTATGTAAAGTAAAAATTATTATAATAATAATAATTGTATAGAAAGCAAAATTAGTTGAATATGTTAGATGAGACCACATTTAATTGTAAAAATTAATTAATTATAATATACATTCAGTTTTAATAATAAGTTAAGCATTATGTTTTTTTTAATTATTATATAAATATATTATTGTATTTTACAATTATCGTAATATGCAAAAAATTTCAATCAAACTATTATTTTATAAATAACATAATTGCATGTAAATGATAAATATACTATCAAACTAACTACAGATTTTAATTGTGAAATCCTATTTATTATTTTTTATTTATATTTATAAATATATTGTTTATTTTTCATATAAGCATAATTAATATTGCAATTTATTTTATTTTTAAAATATTGGCATTGATATATTATAATTTATTATATTTTATTCTTATTGTTTAGTAAAACAATAATAGAAATTATTATATTATTACATATTACTTGTATATATCAATCATAACTAAACAATAAAATCTATTTCATATTATCTCAAAGATACACTTCCGTCAAGTGTTGTAACCAATTATATTTAATGTAATTTAAAAAACATTTTATTTATTTTTATTTTTTCTTCTCATTTTGAATGCAAATCCAAAAACCAAAAAATTCCTAAACATTTTGTGAAAACCGATGAAAAACCAAATATCAAAATCCAAAATCAAATGATACTCTTTTAAGACGAGAAGGAGTTGTGTGATAAATGTGTTCAAAAGGGCACAAATGGTTTAAAAGGTAGTGAATAGTCATTAATTAATATATATTTTTAATTTTGTATTTGTTTTTTTCATTTTATTGTTACTATCAGAGATGTACTAAATATTACTATAAATTATATATATAATTACTTTTATTTTATTTTTATAATTTTTAAAATTTATTTTATTTGGTTAAGTTAAAAATAGCAAATTTGTTGTTATTTTAATTTAATACGAGTATGATTTTTAGCATATAATTATATAAAGAATATATAATGAAATTATTATACTATAGTACATCTTTGATTATATTTATTAGTATTAAATGTTTAGATAATCTAATAATTTGATTAATTTGATAAATTTATATAAGTAATTGTAAATAATGGCAAACTAGACTTGAAATCAATTTTATTTTGTACAATTGATAGATTAATAATGATAATATAACTTACATTAATAATTAAAGTCCGCATAAATTATAAGCGCTGAGCAATGATATAACAATAGTTGCATCAAACAGATTAGTACTACTACTACTACTACTATTACTACTACTACTACTATGTGTACATAATCTCCTTTTTCCCAATTTTTGTTTATCATTTGCTATAAAGGGATCTCCAAGTGCTTCATTCACTATACAAGACATTTACGGTGTGAGTCAATATATAAAAACTAATATTTTTTATTATATTTTAATATTTACAGAATATGATATACAATGAGCTTTAGATGATATCCCAAACCTCCCATATTTTGTTTCACACATCAATATTTTTGATATACAGCTCAATTGGTCAACATATTGGCTGTAAATATTAAATTATGTATAAAATAATTTGTTAACTTCAGTAATATATAATATACGGTATTCATAATAATAACAAATAATAATAAGAAAATTATTTAATAAATAATTTTATATATTGTTTATGATGTGTTGATAAATGTCTTTTATAACAAAATTGATTTTAATTTAAATAATTTAATTGGTATTATTTCTAATATAATTAACAATATAAATTTCTATACTAAAATCTATAATTTAAAGTACTTATACAGTATATTCAGACTTAATCAATAAATTCAAAGCAAAACAAAAGTATTAAATATAAGTTTTTATTGAATTTATATATTGTCTGAAATATTAACTTCAAAAATGATAACAAAAGCTGTTGTTCCCCAACATTATATGTTTGCAGCTGAGAGACAATTGTATCTTAAATATTGTATTATAGACTATAATTTATAGTATATAAAAATATATAACTCCATAAATTGTATGTTTATTACTAAAAATATGTAATTTTATAAAAAAATATCTCTCACCTTAATGCTTATATATGTTTTATTGTATACATACTTATATTATAACAAATATTATAGTCTACAGACATTTTATTATGGATATCAAAGTTTTTTGTTGTTGTATTATTCATGAAATTTGCTTGATTTACAAATACATACACAATGTGTTAAAAAGCAAATTATTATTATTATTAATATTTTTCTGTAAAATTTTTACATTTTGGAGGTCATTATTAGACATTGAGTGCCGCGAAAGTATTTTTAATTTACCACACATTTCATTGGGACAGTCGTGTGAATACTATGACTAGTTTTAGACGTCAATGATATTTGAGGTGAATAGCACCCACATAATTTGAATTATGTAATTGTGCAATGTTAGTAGTGTTAGTCTTATTCATACAAATTTTGACTAAAATGCTAATTCAGTACTTGATTTAAATATTTTTAGTTTTTTAAATTATTTTATATTTTATTGTGTATTGCATTATATAATACATACATTGCATAGAAATAGCATATCAGTTAAACAGTATATCTTAACAAAATCTCCACATTTATTTGATTTAAAATTACAATAAATATTGTTATTTTATATATTTTTTTTAATTTTTAATGTTAGTAAAATATAAATTTAAGTAAATAATAATTTAATACTCTTTTCGGATAAAATAACTTCTTTAAATCTATTAAAGCATACATTTATTAATATTATTTAAATGTATAATAAATAATAAAATATTAATGTTTTTAAATTATTTCATTGATATAAAAATAAAATTATATATATTATTTGTTAAAATATTTTTATGGTAACAGATAAAGTTTATACGATAAAATTAGAAATAGGATTAATTGAAAAAATTACATTTAAATTTATTAGATAAAGTTTTATTTATAAAAATTGTATAAGATATGTTTGAAATTGTTATTTATATTAATTTTCTTAAACTTAACTTAAAATATGCTAAAATAAACAAAAATTTAAAATTCTGTTTTGTTTTTTAACTTACTGTTATAATAAATAGGCCTTAAAAATATACACAAAAATTATTATCATAATAGGAATTGTCTCAATAATAAAACTGATTACAAAAATTTCCAAATAAAAAAATTATCAAAAATTTTCAGAACAACTAATACTGTCTTAAACTTAATACATTTATTTAAAATAAATTTCTCAATAATTATGTGGAATTAAAATATACAGTTTTGCTTTCAACCAGTCTATTGATTTGGTGTTTATAAAAAACAAAACAAAAAACTAATTGAGAATTTTATTTCTTACAATATATTAAACTTGATTTTGTTTATTAAAATTTAATGTTAAACAATATTTTTAAAAAGATTTGTATTTATTATGAAAAATAAATTATATATTTTAGCTAGTGTTGTAAAAAAAGAGAAATTTATAAAATAATATAGAAATTTCTAGAGTTTCTAAAAGAAATTTCTATCTATGTGATCACCATGTTAATTTTTTCTATATTTGTTATCTGTTAACAATATATAGTTTTTACAAATAATAATTAAATATTATTATTATTTTAATTATTAAAGTAAAAAATTAATTAATTATATAATATAATATAATATATAATAAAATGAATCAAATTTTACAAAACTGATAATTATTAAATAATTATTTTATATATAGATATCCCATTTTATATAGTAGTGTACTATATAATATATTATTATATGTATAGTATTGTCTCATTAATATAGTATTACAATAGCTTTAGATTTTTATAAACTTTATATTTGCCCATCTCTAATTATAACACAAAAGTTAGCAAAAATATTTTATTATTAATATATAAATTTAAATTCAAAAGAAAACTTCATTTAAATTTTGAAGATATTTTATAATTTATAAACTATAATGTGAGATGTTATTTAAATTTAACGAATATTTTATATAACAAATTTTGTATTACTCCCAGAAATCTCTAAATCATTTTTTTATTATTAATTATAAAGATTCAAAAATAGCAATGAATTTAAATTTGAAAGTTAAGTGCTAAATATATGGTGTCAATTATATCTATATATTTTGATAACTTACTTTCATTAGATATCAATATTATAAATGTTTTATATTAGATATTTTAATTAATTCTTATATTTGAATTTAAATTTGAAAGTTTATATTTGTAATAACATGTATTATCCTATTATAAAATTATTATTATTTAATATAAATACAATTTAACTTATTATATATAATTAAAAATTAGTTAATTTGTTTAAAAAAACTATTGAAATATACAGTTATTCAATATGTAATATAATGTATATTGTATATTAAATGTTTTGTGAATCATATACTCTATTAGTTAATTTTTTAATTGTTATTTTAACTAATTATTTGTTATTTTATTTTATTAGTTCAAACCATTTGTTATTAAGCTAATGGTTAGAGTTTAATATTTTATTAACTTAAATATTATTAAAATTTAAATAGTATACAACATATTACTGTAGTACATATATTAACAGTATTTTATTATTAAAAATAAAGGAATTATCTTTATATAAAGTTATGATTTTTATGTGGGACTGCAATCAATCAAAAATCTAACTATAATAAAAATAAACATGATATATATAACAATATTTAAATTTTGTTTTTTATGTTAAACATTATTATTATTATTATTATTATTATTATTAACAATGTTTTGAACAGTTAGACCGAGATTTGCCACAAGAGATGATGGGAAACACCTTTTAAATGAGTTTCAGTATATTGTGTGCAAACATTGGTATCAATTATATCAAACATTTTTACAATATAATCATTGATTATTTTTTGTTACATACATAGGTTATAAGTTATATTAAGTCGTGACTTTAAAATATTAATTAGATAATTTTTAATCGGTAATTCAATAATATACAGTATATATAAAGCAAATTTTTATTATAAGTTATAGACAACAATTAATGTATTAAAATTAATTGTGGTATAGATTGCATAGTAACTTATAAATAAATTTATAATACAGTATATATATATATATATATACACTGTATATTATAAAGTAAAATAATAAAAAGAGTTGATTTAGGGAAAACACCCAAATGTGATCCCGGATTTTCAAAATTGAATAACAAATAGTATAACTTTTGTTGTTTTTTATTTTACAATTTATTTAAGTGATTTTTATTCAAATTGTGTATAACTATACTGTCCAATGCATTAATCATATAATGTTATTTGATGTAATGTTTATAAAATTAATACATTGTTGATTGAATGAAATCAATACATCAATTGTATAAACACATCACTTAGTAAATGTAATAGATTTATAAAACAATTGTAAGGATTTCATCAAATGACTTATATATTATTATATTTACACTAAAATGTTTATAATGTATTCAAATAACATTTTTTATAAATTTCATAACAAATGTGAATAAATATAAATATAAGTTACTTATATTTTTATAATTAAATTCAAAATAAGACCAGTTATAATTTAATATTGATATCTATGAATATGAATAAAGTAAATTATATAAAAACATAATTTGTCAGAATATTTTTTAAAATTTTTAAATTAATTTAAATATATAAACATTAGTTTAAATGGATTTGTCAGAAAATTTTACGTTAATTTAGAAATTGATAGTTTTTTGCATAATTAATACAACATATGAAAATATTTAACAAAATTTACATAATCATATATAACTTTTTAAAGATTTTTTAAAATAAAAATTATTTAATTTATACAACTCATTTGAATATGTATTAATTAAATATATTCTGTTCGTAGATTATTTAAAAGATAAATTTTATTATATGTTATCCTATTAATTGTGTAAAACATTGATTTCACAAACAATCTGCTTATTAAACATTAAAAAAATAAATACATTTACTTATAACTTATGAACATTCATGCTTTTTACATAAATTATAAATACTAGTTTTTTTTAATAATAATAATATTTTTAATCTTTTTATATATATTAAATAATAACACAATAGCTAAGCAAAAGTGAAAGCTTGTGCTTTCTGTTATGTAAAATAGTATATTTAAAAAGCTTTTTTTGTGTACAACTATTTATTATTAAATTTATTATTTGACTATTTTTGCATTTTACTTATTATATAATTTTTACATATATATAAAGATTCACCGGATTGTGTTGAATGTAAGGCTGTTCTCGAAGACCTCGAAAATATTGATTCGGATACCGATAGACACGGAATTATATGTAATTAAATATTTTATAATAATAGATATTTAAGGCATCATTAGATAGATTTATTAGATAACATAAAATTTACAAACATTTCTCGTGAGATATTTTTTGGAAATTATTTGCTATTTTTTGGAAAATAAATTTTAATTATTATTATTAGTCGTGAAGACCGCAGAGACAGAGATTGCCCGCGAGTATGGCATTAAAGACCTGCCGGCACTCATATATTTTGAACGACAGATTCCCAGCATTTATGAGGGAGACATGACTGCTGAAGAGGATGTCTTGCAATGGTTGGTCCAACAAAAAACTGAAGACACCATTGAGTCAGTTAACAGAGAATTGTTGGAACAATTGATTGAAACCACACAGTATTTGGTTGTCTTTTTCTGTATGTTTTAACTAAATAAATAGGATTTGAAGTTTATATTATCTAATATAATAATATCAGATAAGCCCAGTTGTAGAGCATGTGATATAGTATTGGATGAATTGGAAAATATTGACGACGACTGTGAGATATATGGTATCCATTTTGTCAAAATACAAGACATACCATTAGCCAAACGGTATGGCATTAAAACATATCCGGCACTTATATATTTCAGAAATGGAAATCCACTCATCTATGATGGTATGAAAAGTAATTGATTAAAAACTTAACTTTATATTTAAACAATTATAAAAAAGTGTGATTTTATATTTCAGATATATTTTTAATTTTAAAAAATAATTGACAAAATCTATTGTTTGTATTTCTTATGATTGTTGTACTGGTATTCAACCATTAGGTGATCTGAGAAATGAAGAGGCAGTTCTTGATTGGCTTATAGATGATGACAACCGAGAGTTGGCCGACGAGATAGAGGACGTCAACTCAAGAATGTTAGAGAAACTGATCGATGATTCGCCATTTCTTGCCGTTCTCTTCTATGACAGTGATTGCGATGATTGCGAGGAAGTCCTCAAAGAACTAGAGGTATAATTATATTCATGTGAATCATTTGATTTTTATTTAATACATATATTTCATTTCAATTTTCATTATCTCATTTTAAAGTATAAAATAATTTATTTTTATCATATTTTTAGCCTTTATTATCATAGATTCACTATTTTTATTAGTATAATATATTTAATATTTAATTTAATTAATTAAATTTATTTGGAAGCCGTAACCATAAAATTTATTTTTATTTAATTTATTTTTTGTTAATTTATTTTTTGTTAATAACGGGAAAACAGACAAAATATAGGAATAACTAAAAATTTATATAATTTAATATTTACAAATTGTTTTCATTTTTACAAAATATATATATATTATAAATACCTTTAGATCGTAATTCATTTTTTATTTTTAGTTTTTCAATTTAGTTTTGCGCATAATTTTTTTTTATAGTTTTACATATAAACCACAATATAAACTAACAGAGAAAGTAATTTATTATGATATATTGATATTATATATGAATTATTTGTGAAAAACAACAAATAACAAAAACAATAAAATGATAAATAAGTTGATAGCAGCTTAACATATACTGTAGTAAAAGTAAAGCTATAGTTGCAAAATATTATTAATATTAATTAGTTTTTGTTTAGATATAAAAGCATAACCACAAAAAGTCAGTTATATTTTGTATAAATAGTGCGCTGGACTTGACATTCACTGTAAAACTATTAATCTTTTATTAAGAAAAAATAATAAAACTAAAAACTTAATGCATTTCTATAGTGTTAGAGCCAAACATTAACTGTAATGCTAGTGAACACATTATTTTTCAAATAAAAAATATTTGAATTTATTTACATATAATTTTAATATAATTTTATACACTTTTTATTATTTGTTTTGATAGTTTTTTATTGTAGTTCAATGCACTTTAAGACCCATTAAGTATATCACATGTTTTCCTATCAATCATTTAAGAAAATTAAATGATTTATGATTTTAGTTGAAAAAAATATAATAAAACAATGCTTTTATGTTTATATCATACTAATTAAAACATAAATTTAATGCATTGTTTGTTTTGTGCCATTAAATTATGTATTATATATTATATTATAAAAGCTAATATATGATTGTTTTGATTTAATTGATGCTTTAATATCGACCACTACTACCACTACTACTACTACTACTACTACTACTACTACTACTACTACTGGTTGTTATCGACCAAACGTGCAGAACATTGACGACGACGCCGACCTTTTTGGCATTGATTTCGTTAAAGGTATTATTCATCTATTTTATTGATTTCACTTAATTGTCTAATATATCTACATATTATACATATTTATGTAATATTTATAACTATTTTTTGAAAATACATTATTCGTGTAGAAAAAAATAAAAAACAAAATTTTCACACAAAACAAAATACTATTAAAATTACAGTACAGTAGTTACATATACAGTATATGATAGTAATTTGTAAGACAAGTGCATTGTTAATGGTTTGCATGCTTTATAAACCCTTACTTTACTTTATATTATATGTAATTATATGTACTTAAGATATATTCTAAATACTATATAATTATTCAGTGCATTGATTTTATTATAGATTTGGCATTTAATAATTGATTTTTACATTTAAGATAGCATTCATAGATGACAAATATTTAAATGATGAAATATATTTGTTTAGTTTTTTATTTGTGTTAACAAAATAAATCATTAAGATTATATTTCCTTATTGTTTAATATTTATTTGACTTTCATAAGACTATTTAATTTAGTATGTGTACCGGTATATAGTATATAGTTGTTATGTTACCAATGTTTTCTGTTTAGTGATAATTAATAAAGTATTATTTTTATATTATTTTTTATATAAAATGATATATAACTTTAGTACTGGAAAGTTAGTAGATTGATAATTTTATTATGAAATTTTAAATACACTCACTTACACAACAAGTATTTCAAAATAACATTTGTAAGTAAAAGTAGACTTTTCACTAAATAGCAAACACTGGTGTTTAGTGTGTCATCAAAAGAAAGTAATGATAAATAATATTCATATTAATAATAATAACATTATACTAATGAATAAACAATTGTTGTATAACTTGATTGTTAGTAAATGATGTGAAGGCGGCCCACAAGTATAACGTCCATACGTTCCCAACTCTGGCATACTTTAGGAAACAGAGTCCCATCTTATATGACGGCGATCTTTTGGATGAGGAGAAAGTCCTCAAATGGCTGACTAGTAATGATGTCTTTGAGATCAAGGATGAGATTGAAGAAGTTAACAGAAAAATGTTGGATAAACTTCTTAATGATAATGACTTTGTGTCCGTCTATTTCTGTGAGTCATATCCATCATCTCATAATAGTTTTGTTAAATTGATTTTTTTATTCACTCATTCAAACATAAATTATTCAAATATATACTTAACAATCAGCATATCATACATTATAATAATTACTATTTGTTGTTAGGATAGCATTTTGCATACATGTAATTGTAATGTTATTTAGAAGTAAATTTTAAAATATTAATTAAAATATTATAACATTCTAACATATTTCTTAAATTGTTATAAAATTTAATTAACTATTTTTGCATTTTAAAAATTGTGATTAAGATTTTGTTAATAATAAAAATTAACAATAATTTGATTCTTAAAAATAATATTATTTTAGATGAAAAGGATTGTTATGATTGTGAAGAAGTATTGCATGAGTTGGAGCACATCGACGATGAGGCCGACGAATTAGATATAATGTTTGTTAAAATACGTGACACGCGTTATGCGCGTAAATACGGGGTCAGTGAAGTACCCGCATTGGTGTTGTTTAGGAAAAAATTTCCTGCAATTTATAGAGGTATATTTTTATTATTTATTTATAAATATATACTAAATTTCATATATATATATTTAATGGCATGACAGTATTACATTTTTATAGTTTTTATATTATAGGTAAGTATATACTATTGTTATTGTATAACCAGAAACAGCAAAATAAATGGTCGATATTTTGATATTTGATGAAATTTGACATCAAATTATAAAAATGTGAGAAATATTTAGCACTAGTAGTTCTGAGCAATCATTTAGTTAGACATCAAAAGATAATAATAATTACTACTATTTGATTGCAATGATTGTTGCATTGCTGTCACTGTTCTTCAACCGATAAATATTAGGTTTTATATCCTTTAAATGATTAGATGTTTCTCACAAATCACTTCAGTATTAGATAACATTTGAAAATTATAGAAAAACACTGTAAAAATCTCACGAAATTTTGAAATGAGACGAAAAAAAGTGTAAATTTATTTTAATGATATTTTTGTGACAAAATTTTTATTACACACAATATATTCAGTTAATAACAGGTTTTTATGAATTTCCAACAAAAAATTTACTAATCCATAACTATTGTATATTTCATATAAATAAATAAGTTTTTATTGTTTTATATAATATAACAATAGACAAAAATAAACTAACTGTTGAGCCGTTAAGACTATTATTTACCATATAATTGATTGACAGGTGATCTCATGAAGGAGGATGAGGTGCTCGAGTGGTTGAGGAAGAACAGGTACCGACACCCGGAGCTTAATTTGTTTATGTATGCATTGGCTTCAATTACGGGTGCATTCATTTTCTATACTCTGTTCCTAATATTTTGCATTAAGGCACCGAAAAATGCCAAAAAAGACTAACAAATGTCGTCAAAAGTCATCGTCATTACAATCAACAACACAATTGACATCAAATAATTAATAAATCAACTCAAATGTGGCTAAACTATTCACCAAATAAAGTAAATGTTTAAATTTTGGCCCATTATTGCTCACTTTAAGTATATATATATTACAACAGATATTGTAATTATTATTATTGTTGTTAATGCATTATTAATAATAAAGATAAAAATTACTTTTTTGAAATTTATATTTTGAACATTTAATTTTTTAATTGATTTTGATTTTAAAACTATTCAATATTTAAATTTACATTAAAATTATTTTTTATTTTATTGGTAATTTATTTTATTAGTTCACTAAATTAATTTTGTGACTATCATTTATACAGTCAAAAATAGTATCCATCATGTGTGGTAAAAATGCTACTTTAATTAATAATAGCATTAATTTATTTATAACTCATTAAAGTTTTTAAAAGATATAAATTACATATTTAGCATTATTTAGCATTATTTAGCAATTTCCAGTCATTCATTACAAACCTATTTATATAGGGCTTGAAATATTCAAACTTTATAATTACTGTAATATTAAATTATGTATTTATATACTGTATAATTATTATGACTTTCAACAAATTATAATCTAATAAAAATTATGTTATTATATATCATAATTATGACGACATCAAAACAATTTGATTTTATTAATGTTTTAATAATTTTAAATTATTAAAAGTAAAAACATTAAATTATATTTTATAACTATTTAAGTGAAACTAATGTCAGACAGATTTTATGACATCACGACTTTAAAATAATAATACATTTTGTCATAAATATAATTTATTTTCACGAATTCCTGAAAGGAGTCCGTATATGCATTCTAAAAGTCTGTCGGTCGGTCTGTCTGTCTGTCTGTCTGTCTGTCTGTCTGTCTGTCTGTCTGTCTGTCTGTCTGTCTGTCTGTCCCATATAGGTTAGTGGTTCGAATCCAGACTCTGCTACAAATTTTTTTTTGATTTATTTTATTTTATTTTTTGATAAAGCATCAAAAATGAGCTATGGGATAAGTATTGAAATTTTGATATTTCATCAGGAACATAGAGATAATGGCGTCTAAAAATTAAAAAATATATTTTTTGATTTTTAAATTTAGATTTGTGTAAAGCATCAAAAATGAAGTATAAGAAATATGCATTTAAATTTTTATCTCCAAGAACTACGAGAAAATGACAGCTAAATTTTTAATTTTGTCATACTGAATCATTTGATACCCTACATGATTATAGTTGAGATAATTTTGGTATTCTGAACTATCTATATTTCACATTACTATAGTTGATTTTATTTTGTCATACTGAATTTAATTTTTAATTAGGATTTAGGAGTTCGTATGGAAATGCTTTCTAGCATTCTCAACTGGTTTATTAATCAATTGTTTCTTTAGATTACAAGACTTTAAATGCAGTAAATACTGTGTATTATATAATAAATTATATTAATTATTTGTTCTCTGTATTTGATATTTATATTATATATTATTGTAAAAATATGGTTTAAAATTAGAGTTCTGCTAATAATAAAAATTTTTAAAAATTTTAATTAAAAACTTATAATATCTAAAATTTTAATAAGCATTATTTTTCTTGAATTTAGTTTATTAATTTAATTTTAGTGATTATAAAGTTAATTAGTTAAATTGAAAATTTTTGTTTTTTAATTTAATTTATATTAATATAATTTTGATGAAGTATGTATTAACTAAATTATATTCAATAACAAAAATCATTTTTCAATTGTTTATACTGTATTTATTTTTGTATAATTATATTGTTATTTCTATATTAAATTTTTATAATAAGTCAATGTTTAATAAACAAATGAATATTAAAAATACAATAATAGTTACTATTATTATATGTATTTAATGATCATATATTGTGTTTTGATTTTTCTTATTTTTCATAATTATTTCCAGATATATTGTATTATACAATATAATACCATATAATGTATAACTTATAAATCTAACAAATTTTGTTGAACTTCGCTTATGTAATGTACGTAATCTCAATTCACTGTATGTCTGTATGTGTCTCAGGTTTTTCATATTTGATGAATAAGTAAAATAGGATTATTTGAAAAAATAATAATAACTTATCTTTCAAAGAAATGGACAAAAACAGACAAAATTTTAATATAGAAATTTCTTGATATTTAACAATATGTAAATTAAATTTTAAATTAAAGAAAATAAGACTATTAAATACTCAATTTTTATAAATTAATAAATATTACTATTACTAATAATATATACAGTAGTATATATTTTTTTATAATTGTTACATCTTAAATTTAAGTCTAAATTTTTAATACATATAATTTATGATTTTAAAATAAAATGATTCAGTATTGAATTAATTTTTATATCTAAATTTAAAAAGTTTAGAAAATTGGTTCAATCAAATAACAATATTAAATTATTTGATTTTTAAATCACATGTTTGAAAGCAATTATTATTGATATTTTTGAATTGAAAATATAAATATTAGATATTATTATTATATACAAAATTATACAATTGAATTGCGTGTATATATTTGTATAGATGTGTTTGTGATGCATGTATTTTATAGTTTAAAAAATATAAATATTGTTCAGTATATTAAATGACAAAAATACTATATCTTAAGTATATACTGTACTATTAATATATTTATTTTATGTATGCTATTTGTAAGCAATATTTAGCAATTAAATAAAAAATTTTAATAATTAAAGATCAAAATTTAACTTAAATTTTATATAGTAAATAATTAATTCATTATTTTCAATAATAATAAATTTTATAAGAGTAAAATCCTTGTATTAACTAAACAAAGCAATACATTTGGGCGATATTTACATTGACACCCATTTTTAGGTCTATATCGTCTCCTACATAATCACTATATATAATATTAATAATATAATAAATAGCTATACATTATACTGTACACTAAATATAAGGTTATATTTGATTTACAAATATCACATATTGTATCACAAATATGAACCAACAACTATGTTATTGTGAGGTAAAACATTAAAACTTTTTATCATATGGTAAATATAATTTTTTTTTATTGATTGTCAGATATAAATGTATTCATATATAGTCACCAACAGTTTTCATTGTTTATTTTTAAAATATACTTATTTATAATAATCAAACAAATAAATAGTTTCATTGTTTGCCATCAACTTTATTCTCATAAATAATTTCAAAACAAACGTTTCATACATATTTTTTTTGTATATTATGTGCCAAACAACTTGATATTATTTTTTATTAGATAAAACACAAAACCTTTCAAACAATAATAATAGTTGATATAAAAAATATCACTTTGATTGATGTCTACCTAATTGTATATATTTGGACAAATGTTTGCCACCCTTTCATTATAGGGGTTCATCACTTCAAATATCATTTGCTACTGAAATCTGTAAACAATGGGATAAACACACAACTGCTTGAGTGTTGAGATTTCTAAATAAAATTATTTTAATCGCTTCAACAAATAAAACAACAATATAACTATAAGTTTTGCTTAAAGTCATATTATATAAGATTGTATATATACTGTATATAACTTATTACAGTATATTATAATATATTAACAGTAATTTTTATTTTAAATATTATATACAGTTAGTTATGTTCATAATATTTATATAATACAATGTCACTATAATTAAATTGATTAATAAAACTGTTTATTTATATAAATCTTATATAAATATATTTTATAATTCTTAAAATAATACATTATTATTATTTGTGTTAAACTTGTATATCTTTTTAGATGATTGAGTACTAAGTTGTAAGTACTAAGTTTAGTTAACAATAATGTTTAGAAAGTAATTTTTATAAAAATTTACATAAAATTATATAAATGTTTACAAATTAAACTTGACCAAATAACATTATTTTGCTTTTGTAACTATCATATAATAATAATATAATTATACGATATTATTATGTTTACGTATTATTTTTGAAGGATAATAATGTGAAGTAATTGAAGAGCATTTAGTATATGTTAGCACAGGTATCCTTTTTTAATGATAGTTTTGAAGAGTTTATTTAGTGTTGACTACCCTTTCCCTGGTGAACAAACATTGACAGTAAATAAAAACTAAAAATTATTCAATGCTATGTTATGTTATAACTTTACTATACCTTATTGTATGTGTAAAAAACTTGAAAGTAAAAAGATATACAATTCACTGATTTTATGTGACTTTTCCATTTATTGTCTCTCATAACACTATATTATTTGTTTGTTTCTTAGTTTAAAAGGACTGGTAGGTAAAAATTTAAAGATTATCTCCTATTTTACGTGACAAATCTTAAACATTATTATAAACTATATCTGCAGTACAGCAAACACATAAACTTTTTTTTTATTTTTTACAAGTCGTTGAACTTCAATGAAAAAGCTATAGAAAATTGCTTTTAAGTAAAAGAGTGAAAATAAAACATCGATTGTGAAGATCTTTGTATAAAAAAATATGCAAACATTTAGTTTTTAAAACTATTTAATCATAATTGTTGTAATCAGTAACTCTTTACTTTGCAATTTTTTTTAATCTTACAGATATTTGTTTGTTATTAACAACAGTGACAAAATAAATGTTAACTATTTATTTGTATATATTTACAAAATATTAATTATAAAATTCAAAAATTACTCCTTTATATCACATGCATTGTCATACAACAGTTGATATCAAATAAAGAATATACTGTATTATACTTTTTAGTGTTATTTCCATATCTATTATACAATTAAATTTTTATGTCTCTATTAAAATAAATAAAGTTATGAGTAAAATACAATTATTTTCAAGTATCTTAAAAATTAGCAAATGTAACATATTTGTTATTTTAATATTAAGGATCGTATAATAATTTGATATCACTGTTATGCAGTATTATGAACTAAAGTTAGATACATTAAATTAGATGAAGTGTAAAATTAATAAAATAAAATTTATGTAAAAATTTAAAAGTTATTTTAAGTTTTGTGTAAAATATCTGTAAATTAATTTTTTAAAAGATAAACTTCATGTATAATAAAGATTCAAATATTACATCACAGCATTACAAGCAATAAAACCATAAAAATTTAATTATACTTTATTACACTGTTTTTATATTCATCTCAAAGTAATTTCAAAGTTTTGTATACGAATGCATTATATGTTTAGTAAAAGCCATAAACAAAAAAACTTGTTTTCAATTACTTTTATTTAAATCAATACAATTGTAAAATTTTAAAATAAATTGATTTAATAATTTTTTCAATAAAATAATTTTATATATAACTCAAATGTAGGCATTTAGTTTGAAATAAATTATATATTTTTATCTAACTTTACTCTTTGAAAGAATCAAATAATTTTATTTATTTTATAATAATGTAACAAAAACAATAATTTATTTAAAATATTACCCAGGTATTTACTATAGTGTAGGTATATTTTGCAATGTTCAGCTTTTCTATATTTTATTGACTATTTTATTACAGTCAAACAAACACTTTAATACATTTACTGTATTATATAATATTATACTATAATATTGCAACCAATTATATAATATGATGAATAAATTTTACATCCAATATACTTTTCATTTAAAAATAACATATATTTTGATAGTCAATGATTGTCAGATCTACTCATTTTATTTATTCAATTAGTATATGATTTTGTATATATGATTACAATACAGTATATTTTATATATATATATATATAACATAATCTGATTTAATAACATTTTAGTTCATTAGATAAAGGAGTAGTTTTCAACAACAAAAAACATTTTATATTATACCATATACTGTATGTACTGTACATAATTTGCTTTGATTATATAGCTAAAACATAATATTATTGCACAGTAAAATATAAATTATATTAAAGGTATATTTTCAATCCATAGAGATTTATTTTAATAGTAAAATTATTGAAATATTTTGGTAGAAAATTATATACCTTATATACTGTACAATATCTTTCAAATAATCAAACAATAATAATATAAAATTATGTTTATTTTTAAAAATAATATAAATTGTATAGCATTAAAGTTGATGTATTCATAAATATTTTCGAGATTTAATGTAAATTTAAGTAATAAAATATTTATTTAAGAGTTATTTTTTTAAATTATCAAAATTGTGAATCTTTTAGTTGAGATGAAGTCGAAGTGAATTAAAGTAAAAGAGAGAAATAAATAAATAAAGAAAAGAGAGAGAGAGAGAGAGAGAGAGAGAGAGAGAGCTAAAATTTTGAGACATTAAAATTTTAGAGATGAGTGTAAAGACCTCTTTCATAATCTCTCTCTCTCTCTCTCTCTCTCTCTCTATATATATATATATATATATATATATATATATCTCAAAAAACCCTTTCAACAAAACAAATACAATTTATTTCAAAACTTMGAAAAAATCTTTACTGTATATAAAGTGAATGCTTTTTTACTTCTAGTAAATTGCTTTCTAATTATTCCAAATTATAGTCTATTAAAGCAAAATATAAAATGAAAGTAATTTTTATGAATATTGCATTTAAAATAGCTTATTATGCATATGCTCTACAATATTAGTATAATATTTAGACTGTTTTTATATTACAAAATATTGTATCAAAATGCCTATTGATGTAATGATTAGTGTATATTAAAATAACATAAACTCTATAAACTTATGTGTAAAATAAGTTTACAAATTGCTTTATAATATGATGTTAATATTATTAGTTACAGTAGTACATTTTAATGATTTGTACTGTATATTGTAATATTACTTAAATTTTTAAATAAAATCATTAAATGAATTTAAAAATTTCTAATAAATTCTTAGAAAATTTCTAAAGATTATATTTCTATAGAAATTTAGATTTCTCACTGTATTAAAAGATTTCCATATATTAATATAACAATTATTGTAATTCTGTATTATATATTCATTATATAAACTTACATTACACTACAATACAAATAAAATTTCAATATATTGATATAACTTTTAACCAATCTATAAATGGCACCACCACTTTTATCCCTATCCATATACAGTATAAACTAATGTATTACTTAACACTCGCTCTCTTACCTATTACCTGACCTATAAAATATGTCCTGTCTGAATATAAAATATATTAATTATTTTTAATGTAAGATTTTGCAAAATTTTATCATTAATTAAATAATTTTTAATTAAATTTGATAATAAAAAAATAAAAACCTACAAAAATTAATTTTAAAATAGTTGACAGATATTAATTTAGTAGATTTAATATAATATTTTACTTAATTAAGTCATTTATTATTAATTATTAAATAGTTATTTTACTATATAATATTTAGTTATTTCTAAATTATATTTAAACTAAATTAATTACAAAATAACAAAAATTAGCCACATTAATATGGCAATACAATAGAATTTTTTAGAAACATTGTAGAAATTTTTTTTTGCAACTCTAATAACAAAATACTGAATAAAGTATTTAAATATAAATTATACTTATAATTGTTATTTAAGTAAAACTTTATTTATTTAACTATAAGTTACTTGAAATAAATGAATTATTAATTAGTTTGTAATTTACTTTTAAAATTGTTTAATACATAACATTAAACTTTATTATAGCCGATATCAAAAATATCTATAATTTTGTTAACAATAATACATTGCATGTCTTACGATATAAAATTACTTTTGAATATGTTTTTATAAACGAAAATTTTCTGTTTATAAAAAATATTCAAATGACACGATATATTGTGCAATATATACTGGTTTATAGTAATAATAATAAGTATTATTTTATTGACAAAAAATAATGCTATAGTATTAGCGAAATGATTGTTTGTGTTTTCACTATTTTGTTGTCAAATTTGGTTTTAAAGTTGTATATCAAATGATAGATAATTTTTGGAAATGAAAATATAGAGAAAAAACATAAATCAAAGAAAGTGTTTGTTGTCTATGAAATGTAGTGTAAAAATGATTGCATTCACATTTGAATCAGTTTTACAAAACAAGTTTGACTTTTATAGGTTCAGTATTAGCCTAATAAATGCCATATCATAAACACAATACTACCCAATACTACCCAATACTACCCAATACTACCCAATACTACCCAATACTACTACTAATAATAATGAATAAAATATATATTTTAGATTTAAATTAATTTTGTTTATAAACTTATTAAATTAAATTTTATAATATAAATTATCATAAAATATACTGTATTTATATCATGAAATTGTTTAAATTAATTTTTTCAAAGAAGAGACAACTGAGTACCCACTCTAGTGTCAGACCAGTGATCAGTCAACATCCCTGTGCTGTGTATTACAACATCCCTGTGCTGTGTATTTGCAAATTGCATTCAAATTCAGGTGAATGTAGTGTTTATGAGACGGCATGCGCTGTATAGTCATAACTTAGGTATACTGTATACATACGCAATGCATAAACAACAAGAGAGCCATACAAGTGATAGTACAGTAGTAATCTGTATGAAGGACTGGTAGGTTCTCACAGCACACGACTGTTTAGTATAGCATTCAATTGGTATCAAAGACTCGCTGTTTTCCTCATCATTCAGTAGTTGTGTTGTTTGCCTACAGTGTGTAGCGTTAAGTCAGTACTCAATGTATGCTATAATGCAATGCATTTGAAATCTATTATGAAATGGCGTTAATGTAGTGACAAACTAACCGATCATACGATAAATCAGTGTTTGTCTGACCATATGTTGACACAAATATCTTCGTAACGGACACATCGGGTCGTGACAATTGTCCGACAATATTGGACACTGTTTTATGGCTAATATTAAAGAGTGATAAACAATGTTGAGCTGATATACAGAGGAGTGCTATTGAAAGACAACAAAACCGATGACCACATCAAGCGGTGGTCGACCGTTACCTGAACGGCCATTATTGATGCGTTCAGTGGTGACACCCAATGGTGGCGTGGCTTACATGTCGTCCACGAGTTGGTCACTGTGTCGGCCTAACTGTTATAAAATATTGTTGGCCATAGTCTTAGTGTTCCTATTAATGCAATTTACGGCCAATTTTGTGGCCTTTCGGCACAAGTTTAACATCAGTCAAGTATTGGCCGCCAACTCGGGAGCTCAATGGTCACAACTGTCGTTAATGGACAACATTGAAGGTCATCATCTGAACCAACATTTAGTTCAACCAAATAATGTCCATAACGTGTTGGCCACTAATAGGACAATATATGGGACTTATTTTAATTATAGTATTATTAATAATAATTTATTAAATAATAATAGTTTTAAAAATAGTGATCAATCAGTGAATGCCATTAAAATGACAGACAATGTGTCTGCCAGTGCCTCATCTGCGGACATGTCCTCCGATACGGTTGTCGACCCGATTGTTGACTTCATTAACAATACATTATTGACATCAAAAAGTACTTCTAGTCTGCCGTTGTGTCCATTAGTTCCGCCAAAACTTGGTATTGATTTTTGTAGTTATTTTTACATTAAATATATTATTTTTATTAATTATTTAGCATTTTAGTTATTTTTTTGTTTAATGTACTAAAAAATATTTACAATTTAAATTGAAATTATTTAGTATTACGTGTTTACAGTATATGTCTGAATAGTTTGTGTGTGTCCTACAGTACAACATACCTGTTCCCTAAGCTATGCCCTACTAAAAGCATAATTGAGTAATTAATTTAAAAATTATCGATAAGTTTTAGCTAAAATATTTTTTGTTGACAATATAATTGCAATATTACTAAAATATACATTGTTTTGATGAAAAAATATTAACAAATATCTAACAATAAGTTTTTAAAATTGTTTGTCATTAAAAATTTACTCATTTAATAATTATATTGCATTAAAATTTAGACGTCAACTATTAGTTTAGGGTATAATTTGCGAAACTATCAAATATGACAAGTATTTCAATACATATTGAAGCGTCTATTAATTAGACACTGTATTATTATTATTATTATTATTATTATTATTAAAACGATATTAGCATAAAATAATTTTTATTATATAAAATCTAACTCAAAGAAAATTAAAATAATTTGCATTTTATTACTCGCCGATAGTTTAAAACTTTTATTTTGTCTAAATTTAATGCTATTTTTAGTTGATTTAAATACAGAAGTAATTTTTTATAGTCTTGTATTGTAACATCTGATACCCATTTCTATGAAAACTAATAATTATTTCAATATATAAATGTATTGTAAATACTGTGAACTAAAATGAGAGCACTTTAATAGTCCCGAAGCTATTAATAAACAAGAGATCCTTCTTTACATTGATTTATCGGCCAATTTTGGCAATCAATGTATGTATATATATATATACTGAATATAGTATTTAAAATTATATAATTAAAATACATACCTTAAAAATATTTTTGTTGACTGTAAATACATATTGAATTTTATTTAAACTAAATAGTTTTTGTTATCAATTAAATTGGATGTTAAAGTAACTGCAATGCTCTCTAAAGATTCATAAATATCACAATTTCTATTCACATTTAATGAGGTTATAGTGTTGTTGTATTTCTTTTCATACAGTTTTTTATATACAGTATATTATCTCTTAAAGTAGTTTATTATAATCTAAATACAAATGTAAAAAATACAACACAAATAACATTGAATGGTGTTATTTTGGACACAACAGGACCCCAATTATGTCTATTATCAATATTTTTACTTTATTTGATGCCATCACTCAATCTTTATCCCACTTTCATTATTTTAAGTTATTGTATTTCTCATGTATTTATTGATTACAATATATGGATAATCTAACAATTGATTAGTTATAATTACGGTACTATGTATATAGTTTAGTACTTTTAAAAAATTGGTTTAATAAAATTATTCAATGACCTCAACCACATTAATATAACTGTTTTCATTATTATAATTTAGTTTAAATGAGTTTTTAGGTAAACATTTTAAGGTTATTTTGTTATATATTTAAAAAATAATATAAAACATAGCGTTGAAACTTTAATTAAATTTTGATAGAAATATACTTATAATGAGATTTTGTTTTATTTTGAAAATATAGAAAATAGTATATAAAAACAATGTTGTCATGTAACAAGGTTAACTTATTTATATTGATTTTTATTTTACAAATTATTACATTTATTGCTTTTATCATAATTAGTAAATAATATTAAGTTTTAAAATCATTTGTTGAATAGTTGGTCGATTAAAAGTGATGAAAGAGAGTCCATTGTTTGAAAAGTTGGAGGAAATGATGTCGGAGTTGGAATCGGGAGGTCGGTATCGACCACCTGATTGTCAATCGCGACACAAAATGGCAATTGTTATACCATATCGTGATCGTGAAGAACATCTCAGAACATTCCTATATAATATACATCCCATTCTTGAAAGACAACAACTCGATTACGGCATATATATTGTTGAAGAGGTATTTGTTTTATTAATTGTATTAAACAATTGTTTCAATAATCAATTTTAACTATAGTATTAATAATTTAATCTTTATTCAATATATTTATAATATGTGTCATATTATTTGTATTATTAGTTTTCAAAACTATTAAAAGGAGTCCATTGTGTTATTATTTTTAGTTATATCTGTACATTAAGTAAATACTTATATACTGTATATATCCATAATGTATTTTGTTTCCTATTAAAATTTATTAATATTATGATTTAAGTGTAACTTTATATTAACTTTATTTATTGCCAAATTTAATACTGTATGAGTAATGTTTATATTTAAAAGTGACTAAAAACATATCAATATTAAACTTATAAATATGCTATTATTATGTTATGATTATGATTTCATGTTTAACTGAACGAGATTTTGATTGAATGAAATTAGTTTTATAGCTAACAAAATAAATTTATACAATAGACAAACGATTATATGATAGGTTTTATTATGTATAAGCCTATGATTGATGCAAAATATAATAATTAATTGTTATATCTTTTTTCATTTACATCCTTTCTGTCCATTGCTACACCCAATGACTGACTACCTGTCCATATAAAACATTATATTTAGGTTGGAAACGGCAAATTCAATCGGGCAAAGCTTATGAACGTTGGATTTTTAGAAGCTCTTAAACAATACGACTACCAGTGCTTTATATTCCATGACGTGGACCTGATTCCTGAAGATGATAGAAATCTATATACATGTCCAGAACAACCCAGACATATGTCGGTGGCTATCGATAAATTTAACTATAGGTACTTTTTTAATTTGTATATACAATAATTATTGTTGTATTAGATTTAATAATTATTGTTTATCATAGACTTCCTTATAAAGATCTATTCGGTGGTGTCAGTGCTCTTACAACTGAGCAATTCAAGAGAATTAATGGCTTCTCCAACGAGTTTTGGGGGTGGGGTGGAGAGGATGACGATATGTAAGTTAAATAATATAATACACTTATTACAGTATTTTTTAACAATTAATTGTCAATTTACCTGAAAGTTGATTTTGTTTTTGTAACCTAAAATAATAATAAAGTTTAACTTTGATTATGAAAAACAGGTCCAATCGAGTCCGATATTACGGT
Organism: Oppia nitens; assembly: GCF_028296485.1. Classification (NCBI taxonomy): domain Eukaryota; kingdom Metazoa; phylum Arthropoda; class Arachnida; order Sarcoptiformes; family Oppiidae; genus Oppia; species Oppia nitens. The sequence goes on from NW_026533243.1 coordinate 4,248,818, forward strand.
TATAGGATAACTAGATATTCGGCAAACATTGCCAGATATAAAATGCTCAAACATAAAGGAGACACACCTAATCCCGATCGGTAAGTGTCGGCTCTTATAGTGACCTCATTTGATTATTTTACTTATTTAGTATTTGTGTTAAAATATAAATTATCTATTTTTAACAGATATAAGAAGTTATATAGTGGTAAAAGGCGTTATAAGACAGACGGCATAAATAATATTAAGTACAAAGTGGTCGACACAGTCTTCAAAAGACTCTACACATGGATTCTCGTTGATCTGCTCTCGCCTTAAACACTACCTTAATATATGACATGTTATTAATTTAATTGATTCGCAATATTTATTAATTTAGTTAAATTTATTTATATTACCAACAGTTATACATTATAATCCATTTTAAATATAGATTTTAATTTTCATAGTTAAGTAATCGAAATGATTGGTAACATTTAGCACTCATATGGTCATATATATATATATACTGTATATATATATATAACTACCGTAAATGTTAAATATTTTATTATTCAAATGTATTTTATTATTTTATATAAGTTAATTGAAATATAAGAAATTAATTGAGTCACAAGTAAATTATGTGAGATATGGTTAGATTATTTCATCAAATTAATATTAAATTTAGTTAATAATCGACTAAATAGAGATTTTAGCAATTTTTTGTTTGTTTAAATAACAATGAAATTAATTCCCATCAGTCTTATCCTTGAATTGTTTTATAACACAAGTCATTGTAAATGTATTACCATTAAAAGTGTCCTTAATTTTACACACAATTTGTTAAAGAGAATGATTGAAAATATATATATATTTATAATTTTCAATATAATTCTTGTTTAAGTGATAAATAAATTTTATTTTAATCTTATTATGAATTTTTAAAAATTGTATTATGATTACAGTCACACAAATATACTAATTATTCATTGAGACGATATAATAATAATAGAGTATATGAATACATCCATGAATAATATATTTTATTTATAAAAATTAATTTGAATTAATATTATTAACAATAAGTGTCTGTACGGCGACACCGATTTGAAGTTCTATAGCATTCAGCTCTTCTTTAAGCACTTCTTTGGCTTTTTTAGCCACAATTAGTGGCGAAGAATCAGTCATTTGGTTGCCGTATAATTCCATCTCTTGTTTCATGCTATCAATCATTTGCGTCACTTCAGCTAATTGTGAGCTCTTCTCGACGACACCAGAGCTCACCAAAGAGTAATCATCTCTTAGTTTGGAGACTTTGCTGCGAACCGACACAAATTCTTCGATGACATCTTCTAATTGTTGTTTTAAATACTTTTCTCGTGAATTAACTTTTTCTTCGTTTGTTCTCAAATCATACAAAAGAGTATCAATTGAACCAAATGTTTGATCGCAATATATCTTCATTTGTTTATAATTAGTCGAAAGTAAGTTGTAATGAGTTCTCCACTCGTTGTCCATATTTTTTCGGTCGATGCGAATCCTAAGTTGTGGTAAAACTCTTTCGACTTCAACTTTCCATTCATTCAAATCCATATCCGACTTCATTATAGAAACGTCTTGTATATCACCTCTAATATCGTCCAATTCTTCTTCTTTAATCTCAAGTTTGTCTCCTTCGAGATTGTAATCATAGTCTTCGTCCACCAAATCTATAGCATTGATGTCATCTGAAGTTAATTCTTCCAAAACATTTTCATCATTAAAATCATCGCAACCCTTGATTATAATATTATCATTGTTTTTGTCGTTACTATCAATCACTTTATCGATCAAATTGTTTAATAAAGTGATGACTTCGTGACCGAAACCAAGTCTTAATTTATTTGCATTATTGTAATAAATAGTGACATCAATAAAATTTTTGGCCGATTCTATGATATTATTAATAGTGACATTCGGGTCATCAAACTCTTCGACATTGATTTTGATGTTTGCATTGAGTTTTTGTAAAAGAAATGAAGACAAAGAACAGAATGTATAGAATTGTTGTCCAGAATTGGTTTGTCGGCAGAAATAATAGCGATTAATAGGCGGACACTTGTATTGGCGGACAAACTCTTTCTGGTAATCAATAGAAAACAATTTATCGTTTAAGTCGTGCATTGACTGAAAAAGCAAAGCAAACGCGTGTCCAGGACTTTGGTGATCATCTTCGGGCACATCTTTATCAATCATTTTTATTGTCAATATTTAAACTATTTATGTTATTATATTGTTTTGCAACTTAAATATATTAATTAAATTGTTTTGTTTTGTATTTAGAAAAATTGGTTGTTATAGGAATTGGAAAATCAATTATTTATAGAATACACTGTATGTTAGGTTAGGTTTGGTTTATTCAAATAATTCAAATATATATAAAATTTAATTCATAAGTATTTAAAAATATAATTATTTTTGTGTTCAAAAAGAAATTTTCAGATAAAACCAATGAATCCCGTCGTTAAAAGGATATCATTAGTCGGGTATGTATTAATCAATGGTAATCATAGCCCGATATCATCATTATATCAATTGTAGGTCAATAGTAGCCCTACAGATGACTTAAATATTTCTAATTTCTTAACTTCACTTCTATCTAATGTATTATATATTTTATTACAGTTGTTAACACAAATATATATGTTTTATTCATTTAAATTTAATTCAAAAAGATATTTATTATGAAATTTAAATAAACTAAATATATTTATTATGATTATATATATATATATTGAATAGATTATAATTAAATAATTAATTAAATTAATAATATTTTCATTACTGCATTAAAGTATTGTATTATTATTTTATATTTTACTTTTACATTATTTATCCGAACGACAATAAAAACACTATTGCATGTATAACACAAAAAACATATATTAACTATAGATTATGTATAATATATACATACAAAACGATTAATGTGTATAAAGCATACAATCACAATAAGTCACGCCTCTATAGCATAACACATACACATATTGCGCTCATATGAGAAAACAGTGTCGTTGTATGACATTGAAAAAACCTTTAACTCCACGTATTATTTTAGTACTTAAGTATTTAGTGATAAAATGTGATATAAAACCTAATATTATAGTCAATAAAAGTATCAAATGATCAATATTAGTAAATATATATATGTTTATTGTCTTTCGGATAAATAATGTAATCATAAATATATTAATAAAAGCAATAAAAGCGCCAAATTTAAGTAAAAATTTAATATTTTAAAATATATGACATTATATAAGTGAATATTTGGTGAGATTTTCAATAAAATGAGTTTGTATTTAATAAATCAGTGAATATTTATTGTTAAAATTATTTTTATTTAATTTTGTCACTAATAGTATATTTCTCATAATTCTTTGTCGGGTCGTATGGTTCCCAACGACTGGCGGGAAATATATGTTTATTTCGTTCATACCATGACCTCAACAATACTTTTCCTGCGTGTGTCTCATCCTTTTCTACATTAATATCACCCATAAGTCGTATATCTTCGTGAACGTCAAATGCAAAAAGTGGTCCACTTTTGCCGCGGGCTTTGGTCACAATAAAGTCATAAAAAGTGTAGTGCTGTGGGATTATTAAGTCCTCTTTAATATACCTAATAAAGATCATAGAATTTATTGAATAGTCTTCAAATAAATCAATGATTGTCCTCACATGAGTTGATCTGCAGTGACAGCTCGTAATTCATGAAACTCTTTGCGTAAGGTTTCCAACGATTTTTGGAGAAATTGGTAAATGCTATTACCCTTCTTCATGATGGCTGACCGTCTATGACCCGAACCGTCCCAATAACTGAATGTAATCTCTATGTCCTCATCTTTAAGTTTCTCCTGTTTCTCAACCCATTCCTGACGTAACTGTTCCCTCAATCGGTTTTCTTCGTCCTCCCGATCTCTATCGGGCAGAAAACTTGTATCGACGTCGGGATTCTTAATCATTTTGTGCCTCTTTGGTGCCAATGTTGTCGCTGATGATGACTAATGTAATCAAAATAACATTTTAGTTTTAAATAACTTAATAACTGATTAGAAAATCTAACTGAATCTGAATCCTCTGATATTAAGTTCTTAGCGTTTGTATCCAAACAATGGTCACTCTTATCAATAACTTGTGACTTATTATTACTTTCCTCAGTATCGCAATCACTGTCATTGTCTTCTTCATCATCGAATCGAAACGAAAGCGTTTGAATCTGTAATCAAAGAGATGAGTGACTTATGAATACAATTACCGTAATGTCTATTACCTGTTGTTTTTGTCTTTCCTTTTGTTGTCTTTTTTCATCCAATTCTTTCTGTTTGATGGCTTCATTCTTGAGGGCTAATTGTTTTTCCCTATCTTTGACGGCCACTTCTTGTTTGGCTCTCATCTGATCCAATGTAACCAAACCAATAGTAGATGACTTGATCTGTTGTTCAATGGCATCATAATGAGTGGCAAACTTGGATCCAATGTATGATAATTTCATTTCTTCCTCAATCTTGCGTTTCTTGTGCTCTAACTCTTCCAATGCCTTCTCTCTCTTTTTCTGCAACTGGAGAGCCCTTCCGGCCTCAGAAGCGGCGCCCTTGTAGTGAGCCATCGGTGGTCAACAAGTCTTCACGCAATCTAATACTCGCAACAAATCAATTGTTTTATTGTTTTACTTATAATAATAAATATTTACATTTTTGATCCATTAGTTCAAACATAAAGTACGTCAACAATAATAACATATAATTAATAATTAATATATAATTTAATTGATAATTAAAGTTAATTTATTTATATAATTAATACATTATTAAGTGATTCAATCATTTAAAACTAAAATTAATACCAAATTAATGGCAATTATTGTATATTTGAGATATTAATTATAATAATATTATAAAATACAACTATTTTTAAAAAACTTAATATTAATAGTATTGATGTCAACACATGTGCTATACATGTGATACAACTTAATAACAATGACTGACAAAGTGTTTGATTCATTGACAGAGTTGTGTGACTCCGATGACCAACAATTGGTCCGACAATTGGAGTCATTGTGTATGAACTGCGGTGACAATGGAGTGACGCGAATGCTTCTGACAGAGATTCCATTCTTCAGACAAGTGGTGGTCATATCCTTTGAGTGTCCGCACTGTCACTACAGCAACAATGAATTACAACCCGTTCAAGATATCGGTGATCGAGGCATCAGATTTGAGATCAAATGCCACACTTCACAGGTTTGACACAATCAAACATTTCTGTCATTTGATTGTATGTATTGATAGGATTTGATGAGACGTATAGTGAAGACAGAATGGGCTGAGATTCAGATCCCAGAGGTTGAGTTTGAAGTGAAGAAACAGACAGGACTTATCACTACCATTGAGGGTATCATTGAAAGAGCCATCGATGGACTAACACTTAACATACAACAGGTTTAACTCTTTAATTTTATGACTCATTGAATCTAAAGTTTTAATGTCTTCTCGTGAATAGACCAATGATGACGATTCTTCACGACAAAAATTGTGTGATTTTGTTGTTCAATTGAATCAATTAAAAGACGGCACTAAACCTTTTACTTTTGTTTGTATTCATATTATTAATTTATCGGTAAATAATTGATCAATCATTTGAAATTTTTATTATTAGATAATGAATGACATCAGTGGTAACAGTTTTATTGAAAGTTTTTGTTCTCCAGAACTTGATCCACAAGTTTCTAGTAATCGATTTATTCGGGGTATAGAAGAAGATAAAATTTTAGGCATTTATTCGGCAGATAACGATGTAAAGGACGAGCCTAACAATGAGCTTAAGAATGAAGTGCTTCAGTTTGCCACCAATTGTCCCAATTGTTCGGTACCGGTATTCACTAACATGAAAGTGCAACGTATGTCATAATTGACATATTTTTAAAAAATCACTAATTCATTGATTCCTATATAGAAATTCCACATTTTAAAGAAGTTATAATTATGGCCACCAATTGTGACTCTTGTGGACATAAGACTAGTGAAGTCAAATCTGGCGCTGGAATTGGGGAGAAAGGCATTAGAATTACTCTTAAAGTTAAGGATGAAAATGACCTCAAGAAAGAAGTGGTTATTGTATGTATTTTTTAAATATTTATTATAGAAAGTTAAGAATGATTTCTGTTAATTAATATGAAAATAGTCGGACACGTGTGCCATAGAGATCCCCGAATTGGACGTTAAACTATCAATGACTGGTTCGGGAAAATATACTACTGTTGAAGGTATCGCCCAAAGCATGGAAAATGATTTGAAAAAGTCGAACCCATTTATTACCGGAGACTCTCATATTGAATCCATTAAGAAAAAGATAGAATTGTTTTGTCAAAAGTTATCTAATTTGTTGGAAAAGACTATCATTTTGGACGACCCGTGCGGTAATAGTTTCATCACTAATGCCGACGATGTGGTTACATATGAGCGAACATTTGAACAAAACGAAGAATTGGGATTAAATGACATTAAAACTGAAAATTATATTTAAAATTAAAAAACTATTTTTATCGATCTATTATATGTATTATAATAACTGTACTAAAACTAAATTTTATTCATTTGATTAAAAATATCAATAATGCAAACCTTGTGTTAAATACAGTAGATATGGAACTATAATAGTTTCGGTTCGGTTCCTAAATTTGGTTTTTAAAAACGGTTTCTGTTTTGAAAACGGGTTTTAAACAGAATATATATTTTTAATAACACTAATGATATGTCTATTATAAAACATTACCGATATATACATTGTATACAATAGAGTACTAGAGTTTAACGTCATTTATGAATCTAATGTACTGTTTTGTAAAGCATGTCAAACATGTGATCAATTAAAGTGATGTTAAATTAATATCATATAAATAACAGTATATTGTGTTTAAATACATTGATATCACTCTCGATGGGAATCACTCGACAATACCTTCGATGGTCTCAAAGATCACTGTTTGGATGCATTGCTTCACAAAATGCAGACATTGTTTACTTAAATAATGCAAAATATGGATCAATTGATAGAGTGGTGGCCACCGGTCAGTGCGAACGAGTGGCCATTTGGGACACGAAGACTGGCGAACAAGTGATGATATTAAGTGATGACAATTGCAAGAGTGAAGTAACCGCTTTAGTCACTAATGCAAATACGGCATTGTTGGCCAGTGGACACGCTGACGGGACCATTAGGTTATACGATATCGATAGTCGGCAATTAAAAGTTACTTTCTCGGGACATAAGTCACCGGTGACCACACTTTGTTTTGACACAAATGGACTTAGACTTGCTTCCGGTGGTAAAGACACGGAGATTGTGGTATGGGATGTGACAAACGAATCGGGTTTATATCGACTAAAAGGTCATAAAGGAGTGGTCACTAAATTGCAATTTATGACTAATCATTCAGTACTAGTGTCGGCATCAAAGGACACTTACATAAAGTTTTGGGATCTAACGACTCAACATTGCTTTAAGACATTAGTTGGCCATCGAAGCGAAGTTTGGAGTTTTGTTATCTATAACTCAGATCGACGACTAATAAGCGGTGCCTCTGATAGTGAACTTAAGGTCTGGAATATTGTTCATAAAAGTGATAATTTGGACGAATTTTGTACCAAATTAGAAGATCTTAAGATTAAAACTAATACCAGTAATGAAGATATTGACGATGACATAGAAGAGGAGGTGAATGAAGAGTCAGATTTGTTAATAATTGAGAGGTTGGGAACTATTATGAGAAAAAGTACACAAAAATTGACAAATTTATTTGTGGATTCATCGGAGAGACTATTGATATGTCACTCAAAAGAAGCCATAATTGAATGCTTTAAACTTCGATCAGAAGAAGAAATGAAGAAATCGATTAATAGACGCATTAAAAAAGCAAATAAACGACGAATTAAGAGTACCGCCAATGATTTGAGTGGTAATGAAGAGGTAGAACAGGATTCAGTAGACAAAGAGATAAACGTTAAGACATTATCGGATGAAATTGAGAAATTGGAGTTTATTCATACAAATGGTGCAAAAGTGAAGTCATGTGATGTCGTACTCGTCAAGAATGAGTTCAAAGTGGCCGCACTTTTGACAGACAATTCAATTGAACTTTTTTCGTTTCGTCCATTAAGTGAACCACAAATGTATGGTTGTCTCCGATTACAAGGCCATCGAACTGATATCAGATCAGTTAGTATTAGTTCGGATAACTTTTCATTAGCGACAGTCAGTTCCGATTCGGTTAAGATATGGAACAAATCGAGTACTAAATGTATAACAACGATATCAGATGGTGTAGAATATGGTTTGTGTTCAGTGTTTGCACCGGGAGATCGATATGTTATTGTTGGCACAAAGACTGGTAGATTACAGATGTATGATATAAATGCCGCACAACTTATCAATACTATTGACGCCTCGGAAGACTTGTTACCAATTTGGTCGATATGTTTGATACCGAATGCACAGGGATTGGTGTCGGGTAGTGAAGACAAATTAGTTAAATTTTGGACTTTTGAATTACAATTAGACACCGTTTCAAACACGAGATCACTAATTGTTGGTTATAAACGAACTCTGAAGATGGATGAAGGAGTGTTGTGTGTTAGGGTCTCACCAAATGGCAAATTTGTTGCCATCTCACTGTTGGACAGTACTGTCAAACTGTATTTTTACGATACCTTAAAATTCTTTTTGTCATTATATGGCCACAAATTCCCGGTACTTTCAATGGACATATCATCTGATAGTTCACTTATAGCTACCGGTTCATCAGATAAAAACATTAAGATCTGGGGAATGGATTTCGGTGACTGTCATAAGTCAATCTTCGCTCACGACGACAATATAATGTGTGTCCAATTTGTACCAAAAACTCATTATTTGTTTACAGTATCTAAAGACAAAACTCTAAAGGAATGGGACGCCGATAACTTTGAGAAAATAATTACATTAACCGGACATCAAGCAGAGGTATGGGCTCTAGCGGTCAGTCTAAATGGCAAATTTGCTGTCACAGCATCACATGATAAATCAATCAGAATTTGGGAAAAATCTTCAGAACCGTTAGTTTTAGAGGAGGAACAGGAAATTGAAAGAGAGAAACAATTTGAAGACTCATTGTTTGCTCACGAAGAGACTGTCATTGCCGGAGAAACAAACAAAGAGACAGCACTTCCATCTAAGAAAACTATCGAAACAGTGAAAGGCGCTGAAAAACTTATTGAAGCTCTCGATGTGTTTCGTACTGAAATAGAAATACTTAAAGAGTATGAACTTGAATGCAATGTCTGTGTTAAAGATCAGAAACCATTACCTATGCGACCACAACCTAATCCTAATATGATGTACTATAAAACTGACTGTCCTTATCGTTATATATTAGAAGTGTTAAAGAGAATCAAATCCAATGAATTAGAAGAAACTCTTTTAACACTTCCATTCAATTATATAATAGAGTTATTACAAGTATTGGTGCAATTGTGTGCCCGAAAGTGGGAAGTGGAGCTTTTAGGTCGTTGTATTTGCTTTATATTAAGAGTAAACTTTGGTCAAATTGTGTCGACACCAACTTTATTGCCAACTTTGGATCAATTAAGACATCATATGAAGAGTTCAGTTACAGATCTCAAGGTATACCTCTTATTGTTGAATAATCATTAAATATTAATCATTTTTTATAATTTATTGCATTTATTAATGTTGTATTAACTTTTGTATTTCAAGTTTTATATTAACATACTGTATATTTACCACAAATGATTAATGCATTTTGAGATAAACTTAATATAAAATAGACTCAGATTTGTAATATTACTAATTTTTTAGGATATAGTGGGCGTAAACACAGCTTCTTTACATTATTATCATTCAATACTTGAGTCCAATGAAGAAGTTTCATTGTTTAAGGAGGCTTTTGACAAACAGTCTCTTAGAAAGAAACGGCGTACCAAAAGTCATACTACCAGTGCTCCAATAATGGCATGGAATTGATTGTGGCATCACTTCAATGTTTTAATGAAGATAATTATGATTTTTTTATTAACTTTGAATTTTATGTAACAAATATATTTTATATTGATATACAGTATAACAAAATGTATTTCTATAAATTTACTAATAAATAATTGTTGGGAAAGTTATAAATAATAAATTGATGTCTAACTGCCCTAACCGTCATCCCCTCTCTATTTTCTCATCTATTTTTAATATACCTGTGCCGGTGGTCTAACTTTCCTTCTCATAATTAAACTAAATCTCTATATTTAAGTCTATAATTTATATTATGTGTATCAATGAATACATTTTTAAAAAATGTTCCAATTTTTAAAAACTATATAATTCTATAAAACCTATGATTAAAAAAATAGTATTATATATTAGTCGACACTTAAAATTTCGATATAAAATTTGGTAAATTATTGGAGAAATAAATTTAGATTGTATTTAATATTTCCCGTCATTAATATAACAAAAATATTTGTTGTATGGGATTATTGCTTAATATTTTTAAATTACTGTTTTGTTTATGTTTGCGATTAAAATACATTTAAAAAGTGTATTCATTCTTTACATTTATATTTTGTTTGAAAGATTTATTTAAATGTTTCAACTTATTTATCTCACAATTAAATTACATTATATTGTAAATCAAATGGAAAACTAATGTTTGATAGCTAAGGCTCACGACTTATACGATTAACTATTTATTTAATATTATTATTATTATTACATAATGTTATTAACGATCGGAAATGCATTCCTTTTCACAATATATTGTAATTTACAGACACATGACATGCAAGCAATCACTCAATGAATAAGATTTTATGGTATAACCGATGTTAACGTTTTAAACACTATATATCATAACTTTTGAGATCAATTTATTCTATTAGTTTAATCACTAATTTTGTGATAACTATTTTTTTTAAATTATTTACATATATATTTAGGAATTTAAAAAATAAAAGGGTTTTAACATTTTATATGTCACTCGATGTTTACCTGTAAATTAAATATGATTTATAGCTATTTTTTAATGCAGAAGTACTGGCGTCCCTTACAACCATCCTTGCATATGCATGGCTCAGGTATTTAATAGTAAATGAAAGGACAGTGAGTATGAAGAGGATATAGTGTCTGCCGTTTAGGAGTCCTTTAAGGCAATTATTTGAAAATGTTTATTAAAGTCATTCATTGATCAAAACGATACGTTAATATATTTATATATATATAGATATATATTTTTTAATTTAATCAACAATTGAATCCATTATATGGATTCACTACTAATGGTTTACAGTATATTAATACTGTAGTTTACTTATCTTATATATATTAGAAATATCTGTTTTCCTAATATAAACTAATCATTTGTTAACAAAGTTATTTGATAAAACATTTCTAATTATTTTTTAAAATAATTTTTTTTTGTGAATTTAAAAACAAAATTCTTAATAATTTTTCAGAAATGCAATTATATACTGTTTATGATTTTTTAAAAATATAAATATCATATAAAACATATGTAATTCCAAAAATAAGACATTTAAATTATATAAAATCTTTAAAAATATATCAAAATAAATGTTTAATATTTTTATAAATGTTTAATATTTTTATAAATATTATTTTTTTGTGATATAATAAATATAAACGATTATCTATTTAAAGACTGTTTTTAAATAAATATAAAAAATCTCAAAATAAAAATCATTTTTTACATTTATTTTAGTTTCCATAAATTTTAATCAAACTAAATCATCATTTTGATGGACATCTATTTGTTTTTGTGTCAATTTTTACTTCAAACATTAAAATAACAATTTTGTGGCGCATTATATATTAACTATCAATAATTATAAAATTTCAATTTACTTTTTTAAATTTTGATTATTGTTTATAGGCTTGAAATCAATGTTTATATATAAATGATTGGTGATTCCACTCATAATTTTTTATAAACAGAGATTTTGATCACTAATTAGGACTACTTATTAGAGACTGATTACATAAAAAATGAAAAATAGAAAAAAGAAGGAGAGAGAGAGAGAGAGAGAAAGAAAGARAGAGAGAGAGAGAGAGAGAGAGAGAGAGAGAGAGAGAGAGAGAGAGAGAGAGATGAAAGTCTTGTATTTGTTGGCAATAGTTTACTATTCTTGTGGTTCAGTTTTGTTGGGCGTGGAGTTACAACGCTTACCATTATTTATATCAAATGCACTCAAGGAGTACACCAAATGACAAACTAATTTATACTTTGAATGGTTTAAAATGAAATTATTTATATCCGATAATTTTAAATAATAAATTTTCAATAATTATCTTTAAAATATCACTTATAATAATTAAAAATTATTAATAAAATATGAAAAGTAAATATATATATATATATATATATATATGATACTGTATAGCTTAAAGTACAATATTATTGCATTATAAATTGGTATACCTTGAATATACAGTTTATTAAATGATAGACACTCGTCCACACTATATAGTATATACTGTATAATAGTTATAATGTAAAACAGGGACCTGTTTTTAGGGTCCTAATATTATTGCTTATAACATATAAATTAAAACTATACATATAAAAATAGCCCGGAGCAAATCATGACCAGTATCTCTTGAATTATGAGTCGTTAAACGTCCTCTTTCTGGACGTTCATAATATATTATATATACTGTATATATAATCCTTATTTTTTATACATTTATTTTTCTTCTATTTTATATTTTTGTTGATTCTGATGGATGACTGAAATAAATGAGAGGGCACTCAATGAAAATAAATGTATAGTTTTATACAGTACTATAAGTCAATACAATAAGTCTATAATATTGTATGCATTATAGCTGTTGTACACCTGACGAGTGATTTGATGCCCCTTTTCTTACACAACATCTCAACGACTTATTTGTGTATTACATAACATTCAAGAACTGGTTTTTTCAATAAATATATTAACAGAAAATATACTGTATTTCATTAAAAACCCCCAATACTTATGTTTCATGAGTTGAAAAAATAGAAATAAAAATAAAACGTAAAAATGTTTGCATAAAAAATATAATAAAGAAAGAAAATAAAAATTTAGTTCAAAAGTCAAAGAATTTTTACGTTTTAGCTAAAAAACTTGAATTTCTTGCAAATTTTATTCAATATTATAGCATCAGATTGTCTTAATATCATTAAACTATATTTTAAACATTCAACTTATCAAATAAATAATTACTGATTTTTAAGTTAAAGATTTCAAAAGTTTTAGATAAATTTAATTTGTTATAAAGAAAATTAGAAATTTAATTGACTACACATTAGAATTCAATTAATTTGTGACTAATTAACAAAAACTAGTGATATATTTAGAGAACAAATAGAAAGTTTCTAATAAATTTCTCTCAAAAAGTTTATAGAAAATTTGAAAAATTATAGAAGACTTTATTGTTATATTATGGGATCCACATATCTAAAGCTATTGTAATACTATAATTTACATATAATAATATTGATATATATATACTACTAAAGGGTTAAGCAAGGTTTGGATTTTAGGGGGGGTAGACTGGGGTGAAATCTGCAAAATTCTTGGGGTATAGGGTGGGGTATAGACTTTTATTACATTTTTAAAAGGCAATTTTTTCAAAAATCCAAAATCAAATAGAAAATTCTCTAAAATTCCTTAAATTCYCGAATATTCCCATGTAAATTCCATAAAGTTCCCATAAGTTAGTCCATAAGTTAGTCCATAAGTCAAAATAATTAGATTCATATAAATATTAAAAACATAAAAACATTTACTAAAATAGTATTAAATAAAATTAAAATTTTTATAAATTTCAAAAAAAATTCGGCGCCGAGGGCGGGGGTCATTTCTTCTCGTTTTAAGCGACAATTTTTCCAATTTGGTCAAAAAGTCTGGTAAAATCCCAATTTCTTGATCTTAGGGGGTATTTTGGCCTTATCCCCTTCCCCCTTACTTAACCCTGGTACTACTACTATATAAAATGGGATATCTATATATAAAATAATTATAATTATTTAATAATTACCAATTTTGTAAAATTTTATTATATATATCATAGTTTAATATAATTAAATTAATTAATTTTTACTTTAATTATTACATGTAAAAACAATTTATTGTTACATAATAACTAATATCGAGAAAACAAAATTAACATGTGATCCAATAAATAGAAATTTCTTTTAGAAACTTTCTATAAATTCATCTATTATTTTATAAATTTCTCTTTTTTATCAACACTAGATTTATTGTTTATTAAATTTTAGGTAAAATTAAATGTTTATTATTTTCTAATTAAATTTTTTTTCATATCATTATAATCAATGATCCGTTACTATTTAATAATTATGAATGAATGAGTTAAAGTTGAAATCAAATAAAACAATATATTGAATAATAGCTGTTTTTCACATTTTTCAAAATAATTTTGATTTTAAAGTTATAAAAAAGATTTAATAAACTTATATTTGGAAACTATTATGTATTGGATATAATACACTATTATTACTAATATTTATATTATATGAAAATGGATGTCAAACAGAGTTTATTTTATTGGAGATAAATGTTAATTGCAATTATAAACTAATTATTTTTACTTTTATTAAAGTGTAACACTTCACACAAATGTTATTTCAAAATTTTTTGTAAATAAAATTTATGTATTTTATAATTAGTATGTTATGATAATTAATTTACTTTTATTTTATATTACATCCAGTATTGATAATTATTATAAAATATATTATTACTGAAAATTTACAATATTTATTATTATTACTCAATAACTTGTTTTCAAACGTCCCAAATCCTATAGTTTAAACTAATTTCACATACAATTAATATTTATTTAAAATAAATATATGTGAAATAAAATTTGCAAAATATTTCTATATTTTATCATTTGATTTTATGTTCATAACATTTTAATCACAATTACAATCAATTACTTTATAGAATTTTAACTTTTAATCAAAATTATATTAATAAATAAACTTAAATAAATTAAACAACATTATAATTAACAATTATATACTATATTTATATATTTTAGTAATTCTTACTAATCTTCTAAACTAATGTAAGATTTTATTACTAAAAAAAGTAAATAAATATTTTAAATTTGTATACATTGCAATAATTGCATAATATTTATATAAATAAATTATTTATAGTGTATAAAATATATAAAGCATTGAAATTTAAATTATGTAGAAATTTCTCTTATAAATGATAAATATCGATTTAATTTACTATATTTAGTTTAAGTATAGATAAATATTTACAAATACAAACAAAACAAAATATTTTTCATAATAACTTATAAAAATTAGTGTAAATTCAATTGGTATCGACTCTATACAGTACTATAGACTATTAGAGTAGTAGTAATCCCTTTACATGTTTTCCATTCATTATTCAAAAGTTTGTGTAATTTATTTAAGACTTTAAGCTCTTATATAACTCTTTTACTTATAATTTGAAATACATTTTCTAAAAATAACACAAAAATAGACTCAAATAATAATAAAAGTGTTGTAGTGTTGGAAAAGTCATTTTAAAGTAAAACTTGATTTACACTATTATTGTAATGAATTCACTACTTTTTAAATAAATTTTCTTTTGTATTATTTTTCAAAAATATTATTTTGGCTCAAGTTTTGAAAAATTCTCTATAAAAATAGTTTTTGTCAATTTTAGAGTTGTTTTAATAAAATGTCAGATAAAATACATTAGATATATAATAAATAAATAAATATAAGGAGTGTATGTGTTATATAATTTTTTTAATATGCAGAGCGTCCGGATGTTATCGTTAGTAATAAATTATTTATATTATAGTTATCGTGATTTAGTAGCACATTGTTGTTTAGATAATTAGTTTTGATTTCTATATTAAAATAAAATGTTAAATTATTATAAAATTCTAATAAAATGTTTTACAAACTTTCACATTTAAATTACAAACGCATTGCGAAATTTTTTAATTTTAGACAAAACGCTACTTTTCTTGCAGGGAATTCCCGGCTTTACTATTGTTATCAAACTCTTTATCATTACATTAATGTGTGGTCTATTGTGTGGTATTATAGTATAGTCTAAGTAATATAATTACAAACCGGATGTTTTGAATTTTTTCAATTATTTAAATTCCATATATTTATTGTATCTTATTATAGATAGTGTGACTTAACATTATTACTCTATTTTTTAAATTTATAAGTCTAAGATTAAAAATTGTATAATACTACATTTTGTTAAGTTTATACTTAAATAGTACAGTATTTATCTTTAAAGTTAATATTTTTGTAGTTATAAACGTGTTTATCAAACCAGTTATATAATAAACATAAAAATCTTAAATAAACAAACATTATATCCATTTTTCATTACAAGTCATCACTAAAGCTCTTCTAATTTGAAAAACATTTTTATTAATAAAAATTATTATTATTGCAACACTTTGTATAGATATACAATATAATGCAATTATTTTTGATTGCAAATATTAATACATTTAACCCAATAGATATTTTAAAATATATATACTGCTAAGCTTAAATATACATGAATTTGTTGTTTTTAACATCAGGGGTGGGATACAATATTGTAATACCTATGGCTTAATCTAACACAACAACAAATGATAAAGAAACTGAAAAAATTACTGAACTATACACTTAAATGTAATTTTTGCGGGACGTTAGCAATGGGAATAACAAACAGGTGTAGAATATGGATCTAAACTGAGAGCCGGAAACATGTATTTATTGAATAGTAAAAATTTTGCGCCAAAAATATATCCTTATTTTTTATATACCACAGGTATTAGTTTAATATATATACACATTGTGCAGTATATACTCAGTATACTATACTGTATAGTACACTATGTACTACACAAGTCATATAGTGTAACAAAATTGACTGCAAACAGTAAATAATGTTTGTGTATATCTCTGAGCATAGGTATACATCATATATATATGTGATGTGCCACCTGTGCCACTGATGCCAAACCTCTTGTCAAAATCAAAGATGTATATAAACTTATTTCTAAAACCAAACCCATCAAAATTATCATTTTTAGTCTACTGTATCAGTAAATGATGAAAAACCTGTATATAATTTCTGGTTTTTAATATACAATATTGTAATCTAATATATAATCACTTTTTTGTGTTCCCAGAAAATAATTTATAATTTTAACTTTCAATTTTACTGAATCTGTACATTAGGTATATTTTTAATAAATGAATATAAATCTATGCACTTGTCTTAAAATAAATGGGATTATCAAAGGTGAAGGCAGTCAACAACATAATAGTATCCAAAATTTGGTCATATTTTCACTAAAAATACCATTTGTTTTCTCTATTTATATTATATGTTTGACTTCTACCATAATGTGGTGGAAATAAAGCAAATAGTAATGTAAATTCAATTTTATTAATAATAAGCATTTGCACGCAATGAAAAACTTTATACAGGTATAAAGTATATACAACTTTTACTATTATATATACAGTATATATGCTGTATATTGAATGGCACACAACTGGATGGTGACCCCCACACCATCGTATATATATATATATATATATATATATATATATATTTCACTGTACATAATATGGGCCCATAACTTGTTTTATGTATGCCCTGTGCCCTCTCGACTGTGGCACTCAATAATAATATACAACACTTGCCATTACTATAAGGATTGTCTAAAGTAAGAAACTAATAATTTATTGAAAGTCTACAGATATTATAAAGTATATGATTTAATGGGTATTATTTTTAAAAACTACAACAAACTTTGTTATTGACCTCATCCTCACTCACTCACTCACTCTCTCATTGATTTGTGTCTTAATGGTTCACTCGTTCAGTCTCAACGAATGGTACCTAAACACCCCACCCATCCGTTGCCATAAGATATATATATAGAAAGATATATATATATATATAATGAATAAGTTACTAAATTCATATAAAATCATAAAATATAATGTTTGATACTGTAATGCAATGTACTAAAAGGCAAACTTTAATAACAATGTTAAAATTTAATACTGTATGATATTAATATCATAAATTAAAAACTAAGTATATACAGTGTATATATAGTGTATATATAAAGCATATATAATTTAGTATATTAGTAAACATTTTTTATAGAGAAATTGAGAATTTATAAAAGAAAAATAAAGAACTTAATAGAAATTATCAAAAACTGAGAACAATTTTAGGTCCAATAATTCACTAAATATACGATTAATTATTTATTTATATAATTTTTATAAGTGCACAAAAATTCTTGTATTTGTTCATAACATTTGGTTATATATTATGTATAGTATTATCACATTTGTATATAAAATATTTAACATTATTTAAATAAAATTCTGGCTCTCAATATAAACTATTGACCCCTATTTTTATACCATTTGCCAAATTCAATACACACTCTTTTCCCTTTCCCTTTCTCCCTTACTCTCTCTCTCTCTCTCTCTCTCTCTCTCTCTCTCTCTCTCTCTCTCTTTCATCTCCCCATCTCATCTCTCATTTATACTCTAAACACATATACAACTATTTGTGAGTAAAAATCTTATTTATAATTCACGTTATATACTGTACTGTAATACTGTATACTATATGGCAGACAATACGGTATATCTGCTAACAAAAAGCAGACACGACTTAAAGCCACGTCTTTGGGCGCCTTTAGGGGTTAACAATGGTTTGTACTAAACATATCGCCCGTATAAATGTAACTCCCGGTGACTCACAACTACAGTATTTGTAAAATGTTTTTAAAGGAAAGGATGA
This sequence comes from Oppia nitens, assembly GCF_028296485.1. Lineage (NCBI taxonomy): Eukaryota > Metazoa > Arthropoda > Arachnida > Sarcoptiformes > Oppiidae > Oppia > Oppia nitens. The sequence goes on from NW_026533243.1 coordinate 4,267,711, forward strand.
CTTGACTGACAGCGCGCGCATACAGTGAGACCAGAGAGCCTGGGAACCAATTTTTGGTTCAGCCATATGATGACAAAAAGTATTGGTACTGTGAAAACACTCGGTCGGTATATAATTGGTATTTTATAGTATAGGGAAGAGTGAGGGTAAGGGTCCATCAATTGTAGGATACAGTCTACGATACAGTCAATGGTTGTACAATAAATGCACAGATACTGTAATGTCCAGTCGTAGTAAATGTGTTGCACAGATACAGTGCTACTTAAACACTGAAAAAAATGTTTATAAACCATTTATATATATTACAATAAATCTATACTATTACAGAAATTTCTATAAATATTGCATTTATATAATATAATAATTATAATATTCAGTGTATATATGATAGTATATACAGTATATACTATATACTATATACTGTATGATTCATATTTTGAGTTTCAAACTTCATGAATACTGCTTATACAGTAATTATATCAATGAATACACACCTTATTTATGACACCGACACTGAAAAACACCTGTACCCAGACATTAATTATAAGTCAATTTTCATTATTTGACATTATTTTACTATAATTTATTCATTCACAAACTTTACAAACTATTATTTTATTTATTTAAGTTTAATTCAATGAATTTTCATTTTAATTATTTAATGAAATGCATCGATAATTCTCACATAAAATTAATTATGTTTTCATTTGTTATCAAAAATATTGTGTAAATAAATCAAATGATTAAACAATAAATTAATAAATATTAATAAAAATGTTATTTCTTATGTTTGATTTTGTCTTATCATTGAATGATAACTGTATTATCAATGTTTTACTAACCTTTTAAGTGCTTTATCAATGTTTATTTATAACAATTAATCTAATTTATAAATACTGTATATTGTTTATTATCAATAGCTTGACAATAAAATATCACATTTTCTAGTATTATATAAATTATATTTATTCTTAACATATATTTTAATGAGGAGAGAGAGAGAGAGAGAGAGAGAGAGAGAGAGAGAGAGAGAGAGAGAGAGAGAGAGAGAGCTTAATATGCAATTTGATGAAAAAAGTTGAGTTGCAAATTGCAAATATATTTTAAGCTAAGATTGCTATAAAAAATAACATTTAAGTTCAGGGAGGGTGTGATGTGAGACTACTTTGCAACTAATATTCATAATATTAATAAATCTAATAATAAATAATAAACTTATAATGAGAACTACTTTTTTTTTGTTAATACATTATATCTTATGGTGTAATGTATGGCCAGAAAACAAGTTTATGAAACCCAATGTATTAATAGTGGACTGTTATGAAGGTTGTCGTGTATTGGTTCAACCATTATAGCTGACGGCTTCCGTTGTACACACAATGTATTGCTTTGGTGTATGGGCTCAACCTTAAGCCTCTCTCAATCAGAGATCCCCTGAATCTCTGAATAAGTAATACCTCTCTCCCTATCCCTTATTTGATCTCTACAAACACCAGTGCAAGTGAAAGACATTCATAGATAGTGTGAGAGCACTGGGAGTTTTACAGCCAGTCTATCCATAAGCTGACTGTTAGCTCAAGTGTTGAGTCCCTTTCCCACTATACTATCACTTGTAGTTTAGGCGACACTGATGTCTGTGCAGACATAGCAATACACTCTACAAGTGGTGCCATTTAATTGTCTTTTACAGTGTTGTCAAACATACAGTATTTTAATTTCAATAATAATATTATTATAATAACATTACTTTTTGATTACATTGATTGAAACGAAACAATGTTTGTCTTATTAGTGGAAATAACTTTATATTAATTTATTATTAAATATACGGCTAATTGTATTAAATGTGTTCAACAATATTGTTATAAAAAGTTATTTATTGTATATTATATGTGATATAAGTTATACAATGAGTTTGATTAGTAGCTGAAGTGTTTGACTATAATCTAAGTGATCATTGTTTGTGGTAATAGTTTGTATAATAAATGGCATACATTAATGTCGCCGAATGGACGGCCAATAATACGGCCGATTGGCTAAAGGGTTTGGACGACTGTATTGGACAACACATTGAATTTTTCTTGAATAACAACATCAATGGCTGCAAACTTTTGTTGCTTTCATGTGAAGACTTAAACAAATTGAATGTCAAGAAAGTGGGTCATCAGGAGCTCATCTTAGATGCCGTGGATCTTCTCAAACATTTACACTACAACTTCGGTTCGGAAACACTTCAGTCATTAGCCCTTAGACTCGGCTGTAAATCTCGCGGTCTTTATAATCAACTATTAAAGCGAAGTCAAGAGTTTATTAATAACAATAATAATGAAGACAACAATAATAAGGACAAAGATGACAGAGTGTCAACACAGACATTATCTGCCGTTTCCGATATATTGGCTTCTGTTAAGGCTTTCATCTCATGGATCGATAGATATCCATTTGAAGGCCAAGATCTTTACATACCGGTGCGCAAAACAATTTTAAGGTTAAGTATTGAGTTAGCGTCGACATCACAAAGAGACCAATTTGTGGAGAGACCTAATAATGTGATAATGAAAAGTTGCTTTACATTGGCTGAACTCTGTGACCATATAGTACAAGAACTAAACGACTCGTTGGCCATTCAACCGGCTGTACTCGACATCGTGACGGTCAAGAAGAAACCGGACGAAGAGTTGGGAATGCATATACATTCGTCATATTCTGGTATTCATATCGTCGGTGGCATTAAATTTCAATCGCCTTCACACCGATGCGGTCGTATTGAAGAGGGAGATGAGATCGTTCAGGTGAGCTATCAAACAGTAGTCGGATGGCAATTGCAAAAACTGGTCAATTCTATGAAAGAACATCCAACAGAAATTATATTAACTATTAAGAAGAGACCACGACATAGCAATTTATTGGGTCAGGTCATTGTCCTCAAGCCATATAAGATCCCAGCCCTCAAAGCTGGCTATCGATCCTCAAGAAGTCGTTTGAAAAATGCCGCCACCACCACAACAAGCTCTGATGGTGATGATGACGCTTTCCTTCCCAACGATGAAAATAATAAGTCAGCCTCGAAACCAGTCTATCAATTGTATCCACGAAAACCAAAACTCCCGGTGCGTCGTAGGGCTACAATTAGTGGCTCTTCATCTACTGCGAGTCAACCACCAATTCGTATCGAAGATTTGGTCAATAATATAGATAAAAGAGAAGCATTTAATAGAAGTATATCACATGAATCTCAATCACACATTAAAACTCTGAACACACGAAGTCGTGGTCTTTCAGTAACAACAGACGTTCCCTCACCTTCTGTGCCATTATTTTATGTATTTAAACAAAACACTGCAAACACTATTCATATAAATAATAATATTATTAATAATATTAGAAATAATAATATTTATAACAAAACTGTTGCCACTAATAATAAAATCAATAGCAATAGTAATACTAATTCATTAAATAAACAGCCGTTGGGATTGCATTCACCTAAATTGCCTTACGCTAAGGTACATCCCTTTCCTAATGAGGAACAATCAATTGTAATGATGAAGAATGAAAAGGAAACAACACCTAAAAAGATAATTTCATCCAAAGAATGTTCAGACGATTATTCTATGATTAAGCAAACAATTATCGATAATAAACCAGATTTAGTGCCTGTGATGGTTACGAATGACAATAATTATAAAGACATCTATACGGAGACTAAGCGATCGGGCGGTGAACAGCAAAAAATAGTTGACTCTTGCAATAACTCATCCATATCTTCAAATAGTAGTGTTCGTCCAACACAACCTCCCCGTCCACTACCAAGAACTTCCAAAACCATTAACAGACGGGACAATGTAATGCTAGGTTTTGTAGCTAAAATGGTCGAGTCTTATGATAATAGCTCCACTGTTCCTCCATTGCCGGCCACTCCACCTTCAAGACCAGCTGTTCCTAAACCCACTTCTAAATTTAGTAGTCATGATAAACACGATAAGCAAGAGGTTAACAATTGCTTTACAAAAGATGAAAAAACTTATGAATATGTTTTTAGACCAACAATGGCTATGATTAAGACGGGTATTGTCAACCCTTTGTATGAACGCGTGCCAAATGTCGGTGAAGGCTCTAAAGGTAAGGCAAGAATGCCTTTACCTAATGAAATAGATTTGCCTAAAGAAATGTCGAAACCAACGACACCGACGACACCAATAACTACACAAAATAGTGTCGAAAGTATTTTGGATCGAGAATACAATCGTTTATATGGAACTAAAAAACCAAATGAAAGACTGTCTCCTAAAGGAACAGACATTGGACTTCCAGATCAATCTTCAGTGACTTATATACCTAAGTCGGGGCCAAATGTTTTCTGGACTTGAATTGGTTAAAATTGTCGAAAATGGTGACTGAAAAATGTTAAATTGGGACTTATATTAAATGTTAACATATTATAAATTATCATACATAACAACTAATTTTTATCATTGTGTATTATATTTTCACAATTTATTTAACTGATCCTCTCTGATGTCTTATAAAGATATAAACTATATTTTCAAAATTATTATTTTGAAATTGTTTAAATAGTCATTAATTAATAAGAATCACGTAAAACACGAATATTAACAATTTTATTATTACCGTAATTTAATTTTTTTTATTGTAAACATTTGTGTTGAAGTACTGCCATTGATCTCTCGGTGCACAATAAAATGGTATTACCCGGGAATCAATTTCTCTACTGTATCTTAATTATTAGTTGATGTCTGAGTCTAACAATAGCAATCATGATTATTAGTTACATTGGGTATAATTGACTATATTTATCCATATTTTTGCTAATCAATAATTGTGAATTACCAAAATTGAGACTTAAAAAATGTATTAATTACATGTTATGAATACGGTATAAACATTCCCCACACAACTGTATTTGTAGACTATTTTTTCGTAATATAATTCATATGAATTAAATTACAATTGCAAAAGTTTTTTAAATTGTATAAAATTTTAGTATAAAACTATTTTTAGTAATGTTGCTATTATTAGTAGTATTAATAACATTGATAAAATAGTAGTGTATTTTATTAAAAAGTTTATTAAATATTTATCTCCATATCTTATCAGTTGATTAAATTTGTCGTTAAAGTAAAAAAGCTATTTAATATATATTTAATAGTTTATAAACAAAATATTGAACAATTTTTGATTTTTTTTGTGACTATAATTACATCCAAATGTATTACTCAAATAGTATCAGTGATTGTCTATTTATACAGTAGATTAAGTCAACTCACAATACTAAATATATAATTAGCATTGCATATCAATAAATATTGTATATCTGTATTGAATAGTTAATTTGAATTGACTGATTTATAATTTTTTCACAAAATATTAAGGTTTTAAATGATTTTTAAAATATTAAGAATATTTAGATGTAAATTTTTTGTACATTTATATGTTTATAAAATATATTTGCTATATATATATATATATATATAAATTAAAATATTGTATATTCTTACAGGTATAAAAAATTTTAATTATGTAACACTTAAATAATTATTAAAATTTACTATTATTCATTTCATTTTTATATTTATATTAATATATTTTTATTTTATATGAAGTTCAAATATATAAAAATTATTTAACTTCTCAATGTTTATATAACATTATTTAATATTTTTATATTTAAAGAAATAAAAACTTTTAAACTACTAAATTAAGTATTTTGTGAATTTATAAGTAATTTAATATAACAAATAAATGATAAACATTTTATAAGAGATTTTTTGTACATAAATGTATTATCAATATTAATAAAATGAAACTTAATTAAAGATTATTAATACTTATTCTATTAAATACTTGTACTAATCTTTACAGTATATTATATGATGTAATACTGTATAAGTACAGTAAGTCATATTATTTGTGTTGAAAAAAGTTGACTTAGTTTTATGGTTTGTATTTTTTCTAATAAGTTGATTGAAAAATATTCTGCTGGAAAAGTATATATTTGATACTTCTATGCTAATCAAATAAATGATGATAAAATAGTGACATTTATAATTTCGTATATTTCTAAATATGACTTTTGAGTCTTTAATGTACTAACAATTGAGTGCAAACATTGTATAAAATGAAAATGCATTTGAATTAAAGCTAAAATACTCATTTCATCATTTAATAGTAACTATAGTTTAATATAAAGATGTTATCGAAAATTATGCTATTTTTGAGTTATAAATAAATACTTATTTGTTAGAAATAATATATAATTAGTGCACATCTTTGTCTACAATGATAGCTTACTTTTCACGTGTCAAACATGTGAATACAAAAGTACTTTTAATGTTAAATAAATTAATATTTTTAATTACTTAATACATGTGTTGCTTTCATAAGTAAGAAAAGTGTTATTATTGTTAAAACGATAATTTCTCTTAAATTATTAATCAGTGATTAATAAAACTCGTAGTTTTAATAATAACAATCACTAAAATTAACAATAATATAGTATATATAGAGTATTCAATATAGTTTGTGGCAAACAAATAAATGGTAAACAAATTTATATATAAAATACGTCATTTAATTATGTTAGCAAAATGTTCCCCATTTCTGGCTATACATATATAGCCTATATATAAAATTTTCAATAATAGAATTAAAATTAATTTGATTATATTTAGAAAATGCATTTATAATTCTTGATTTTAAATCGTCTAAATTAATTATAGGATTTTGAAAATCATAAATCTCAGTTTTAGTTGCTCCCCAAAAACAAAAATCAAGTGGATTTAAATCGGGTGAGTGACTTGGCCATTGAGTGTCGGTTTTAAGACTTATTAATCGATTGGAGAAATGATGTCTCAATAAATCTAATGTTGAAAATGCTAATATATAAATAAAAAAGGCGCGGTTAAGCAAATTTTGGAAATTAATATTTTAATTGATATATTTTAATATATATTATAAATTTAGATCAATCGGACCAATAATTTTAAAGTTATTAAATAAAATAAATTTTGATTATAATGGTAGATATACAGGTATAAAATAAACAAACCTGTATGAGGACTTGCACCATCTTGCATAAAAATTTGATGGCAATAATTATCACCTGTCTTCAACTTTAAATTAGGTATAAAATAATTTTCAATTAATGACTGATATTTATCAGCATCAATTGTATACTTTTTTCCTTTTTCTTTTGGAAAAATATACGGCCCAATAAAACCATATTTTACACTCCAGGCCACCCAGACGGTCAAATATTCGGGATGTGCCTGTTTTTCTACTGCCGTTTCTGGTTTTTCTGTTCCCCAAATCCTCATATTTTGTTTGTTTACATATCCATTTTTGTGATAATTGCATTCGTCTGAAAACCTAAATCAAATGAAAGTCAAAGTCGAACAGGAATTAGAATATATTAAAGAAGTTAAAGACAACATTGTTTGCAGTTTATGCTCTTCGGGTCTAAATAGAGGTTTGATTAAACATTTCTTTAAAAAATAAATAAAATAAAATAAACATACCAAACATTATCCAAATAATTATTGTCATCATTTAAGTTAATTAACATTAAATTACAAAAATCAATACGTAATTGTTTTGATATTTGTGTTAATTTTGGTACAATTTGAATTTTATAAGGAAATAAATTTAATTGTTTTGTTAATATTGAATGAATTGATCCAACACTCAATTCAATATTTATGGATTTTAAATATTCTTGAATTTTTCGCACAGATTTGTAAGTTTTAATTCCTATATTAATTATAATATATTTTAAGATTATATAATGATATTTACTTTTACATGCACTACCATCTGATCCAATTAATAATATATTTACCATTTTTGACTATTTCAATATTTTCAATAGTTAATTTTGTTTTTTTGTGAGGTTTTTTATATTTAGGTTGGAGAGTTTTTTCATCATCAAATTGTTTATTTAATCTTTGAATTGTCATACGATGTGGAGGTTTTGTTTTGAAATGTTCACTAAATTTATCCTGAACATATTTAAATCTTGAATTACCATCCTTTTGTTTTTCAAATTTTTTATAATAATGATTTATCCAAAACCGCTCTTCTTCCGTATAAATATGATTCACTTTAATATTATTACTTATATTTTCACTCATTTTAATTAAATTACTTATATTTATTGCAATTATTATTTTTAATTATTATTATTATCAATTTATAACTATTATTATTAATTTATAACTTATTATTAATTTATAACTATTATTATTAATTTATAACTTATTATTAATTTATAACTATTATTATTAATTTATAACTTATTATTAATTTATAACTATTATTATTAATTTATAACTTATTATTAATTTATAACTATTATTATTAATTTATAACTTATTATTAATTTATAACTATTATTATTAATTTATAACTTATTATTAATTTATAACTATTATTATTAATTTATAACTTATTATTAATTTATAACTATTATTATTAATTTATAACTTATTATTAATTTATAACTATTATTATTAATTTATAACTTATTATTAATTTATAACTATTATTATTAATTTATAACTTATTATTAATTTATAACTATTATTATTAATTTATAACTATTATTATTAATTTGTAACTATTATTATTAAATTATAAGTATTTTATGACTATTAAATGACTAATTATTTATAAAAACACTATTGTATGGAAAATTTTATACTAAACCCTTTTACAAATATAAGATATAATTTATTAATGTACTGGTTTCTAACCAGTTTTTGTCATGTGATTGCTATACACTTTATTGAATACTCTTTACATTATCATAAATTAAATAAATCATTTAATTAGCTAATATAATAATATGTATCCTAATAAATACAGTATTATTTGTTAAAATATATTAAAAAATAATATAAAATAGTAAACAATATGTTGAAGATCAGTTCAAATTAGTAAAATGACTTAAATTAAAGTTTTTAATTATTTCAATAAAAGAACTTTAATTTTAATCAATTTTAACTTAATTTACAATATTAATATATATTTATTTAATAAAACTAAACTTATAAAAATACTAAGGTGCATTATTTTTTATAATACATTTAAATGAAAATTTTATATTTTATTAATTAATTCATTTTTTGTTTGTTTATAATTTGTTAGCCTAATAGTGATTACGAAAAACTAAAGTTAAAAATAAAGATAAACGAGATTTAACTAGAATTTGCTCTTAAAATATACATTCAATTACAAGTAATACTATAGAATATTCCATAATAATGTATAGTAATTACTATAATGGTATTTATATTTAAATATAGACTACATATACATGAATGTGTTGGATATGTGTTGGATATGTTTGGATGTGTTTGGATGTGTTTGGATGTGTTGGCACCGAACAGTCTATAACTACAAACTTTTATTATTATACTGTAATTCCGATTCTTATATAATTGTCATATGAATGACTTGTTATACTAATTGAACACTTTTGCCAAAAATAATATTTTTAATACAAGTTTATTCATCAAATTACTTATTTGCATCAAAAGTTAGGAAAATTTTTTAAAACAAAATTAGATAAAACATAGATATTGTGTGACATTATATAGATTTTGGTGATACAAAATACATGACCCGATCAAACCCTTGCGCACATAAAACACTATATTTTAGGCAATTCAAGGACTGTTTAAACAATATATTACGACATTTGATAACAACTTCACTATTAGTTTATATAAATACTAATAATATTATGTGGTTTGACTGTTGGGTACATTGATATATTGACGTTATATATTATATTTACATTGTATGTAACATTGTGTCCAACATTGTGTCCAACATTGTGTCCAACATTGTGTCCATGTCCTATTTCTATTTAGCAAATCTTTCAATTTATTTATATAATATTTTAATAGTAAATACTATTATAATAATAATTTTGATTTTTTTAGAAAATTATAATTAAAAAATTATTCTATAGTTTATATATTATTATAATTAATATTATTTGTAAAAAATAAAATGTTTAAATGAATATTTGTTTAATTGAATTGAATTGAAAAATAGTTAACAGAATTGTTTGGATAAGATGTTGGGCTATAACTTTGGTCTTTGCGGTTCATATTCTGAATTTGTTCCGACATCTGAATCACGCAAAGAATCGGTTGACAAACAAACGATTGCTCAGGGATTGCAAAAAACTAGAAGTGCTTCCGGATTGGACACTATATTGTCTTATTGTAATCAATATGAAGTGATGTATGTCTGCAGTATTAGAGTAAGTCATGACAATTGATATTTGCATTTATATCAGTATTTTATTACAAAACGATTTAATATATATATATATTGCGATATTTAATAGACGTCTCAAAAAAGAGCTCTTCCAGAGGTTATTGACAACGCCATTGAAAAGTTTAAACAATTGGATAGCGAAAGAAATAAGATTAATACTAACAATGGATCTATGGATAAGAGTTCAGACAATAATGATAAAGAATTGAATTCAAACGATACGACTGGTGCTAATCAAACAACTTTGCCATCGACTACACAAACATCAGCCGGTGTTGAACACACCATAACACTGCCCACAACAAGACGTTTCTTAGTTAAAGTGGTTGAAGAGGGTAGTGAACGCTCGCCATCGAGTACTAGCGTATCACCTGTTCCTCCAATTGAGACACCGGTATTTGCAACCCAAACAACGACTAATCTTTTACTGCCGACAACACTCATACCAAATACACAAAGTCTTGACGCGGAAACTAGAGTTTCACTATTAAGAGAGTTTCGTGATTACCAAAAGCGAACCACACAAACCATTGACTGTCCCGACACTGACACTGACAATATGTTTTCAACTGTTCAATCACCAGAAAGAAAAAGATCTGTTAGTGGAGATAATGAATTGACATTACAAAAGCAATTATCACTTCCTTTGGGTGAAAATGTTGGAAACATTTGTCGCTCTCGGGTTGGTTCGGGCGGATCACTGGATCTGTCGCGACCCAGAAGTATACGCTATCAAAACAAAACAATGCTTTTTCTAATCGGAAAGTCAGAGCTCTGTCTTATTAGTACTGATAAACATAAAGTAGTCTTAAACAAGACATTTAGCAATATATCCCATTGTTGTCAAGGCATCAAACATAGCGATCATTTTGGTATAGTATGTCGCAAATCGACACTTAACACACCCGAGTCTTATGTAATTCATGTGTTTATGTGTCAATCGGACAAATTAGTCGCAGAGATAATGTATTCATTGAAACAGGCCTTTAGTAACGCTTATAAATCAAGTAAACAGAGAAATACATACATTTGTGAGACATGTCCTATGCTTTGGTTTCATAGGTTATGCTGTGATATGGAAGGTGTGAGCGCCGAAAAAGCCCACTCTATTATTGTCAACCGTATGGAAGAGCTGACCACTAGAGATCGGGAAGACTGTCTCCGTAAATGTCATGGAGTTATGTGTCAAACGGTTTACCAACAAAATAAACTATACATGACTGTCCTCAAGCAATGTTGTGAAGAAAAACAACGCAAACACCAACATTCGGGCTTTCAGGAGAAGTCTGTGTTAGAAAAGAGATTATCGTTGGATAAGTTCAAGGAAAAGGCCAAAACATCCATTTCCAACACATTTGAATCTATTTTCAAAGTAAGTTTTGTAATATAGTATTTGGCCAGTTATGTCAATACATTTTGCTTATAAATATCTGCTTGATTATGCATGCAATTCTAACCCTATTTGATATAATGCACGTTTGGTACAATTGGATTGTTTGCATGTTAAGACACCGGTAGATAATAACAAAAATAGGATATCACATATAAGGAAGCGATCAGAAACACTGGACAATAGTTATTTAACCAAATTTAGAGCGAGATATGTAAGACATTTAATATTTAATTAATATTGAAAGTTAGTAAAAAGCAATTTACAAATTTATATCAACTTTATATTTGAACTTTTTTTTAAAAAAATAAATAATTAAATGATATGTTTTTATAAATTTGATTGTTAATTGCTATTATAACAGTTAAGTCGCAACGAGTCATCTGAAAGTTTGATTAGTTCTCCCAGTTATTCACAGCGATCAGCACCGGTAGATGAATTATCATCTAATACAGAAGATTCACCATTACATTATCAAATACGACCTCGAAGTAATACACTATCGGAGATAACAGAATTAGCAAAAGATAGCGATGAAAAAATTATGATTAGAAGCGAATCTCTGGCTCTTCACCAGAAGCTGCCTGTTTCACATACCCGACCCAAACCATTACTTAATATATTTATGAAAGTTGGTTCTCAGTCTAAGCTTAACGAAGAATCAGTACAAAAAACAACTAAATTGGATGACAAGACAGATAGCAGTACTAAAGATGACTCACAATCATCTTCTTGGAGACAATCGATATTTAATCGCATACACAGCACATCCAATAGTAGCAAACATAACAATTCAAATTTGTTACTTAATACCAATAAGACATACGAAATGAATGTTATGAGTGGTCACAAACACCGATCAAAACAAGAGATCAGAGATTTGTGGCGATCGGCTATCAGACAACAAATGCTTTTGAATAAAATGAATAAACAAAATCAAAAGATTCAGGGTTTGCATTCAAACTTTATATTTGTTTATTAAATTAATTGTTTTTTTATCATAAAGACTATCAAAGTATAACTAATGACAAACGCTTGAAACTGGATTACGATGAGATACCCAACTTTAGTGATGCCACTCAGCTCTGGGATGCAACCAAAACTTGGGACACTATACTCGATGACCACAAACATCACAAACCTCTAATATATGATCATATTTTGAATGCAGTGCATTTGGGTCAGTCAACTTAATTATATTTGAATAATATTTTTAATTTAAAGGTTATTAAAGCTTATTATTTATATATATTTTAATTATTTATTTAATAATAGGAATTCCCAGAAATAAGAAAGCGGATGTTTGGCTATTTTTGGCCCATTATTACAAAACTTGTAATTCTGATGACAATAACCAACAAGTTATACATGACATCCCATATCGACAACTATTAGGACAGTTAGCTATACAACAACATGCTATTCTTGTGGACCTCGGTTAGTGTTTGCATACTTATTGTTAACATAATTAAATAATTATACAATATATATATAGTACTTATTAAATAAATATACATTATTTTATTTAATTAATTAAATTATGATTTAAATATACATAAATTATATTAAAATAATGTAAATATCAATAATAATATTTAAGAGATGGCAGTTATGTAGTTTAAAGTAAGTATATTTGATTATACATTATATTTCTAATATTTAAGAATATAATATAATATACTGTAATATAAGAGTAAGAATATACAATAATATTTACATACAGTATATAATTAATGAGTATTGCATTTAAATAGGGATCATTCAAATAGTAAATCAGAGTCAATGAATAATATTATATTAAATTATAAAATAAATAATAATTTTACAAAATAAGAAAATAATGTTTAATAAATAATTAAATATAGCGTTCATTTCTAAATTTAAAAATTAAGTAGTTTTATTATTTTAGTTAAATTTAGAAAAAAATAATATAAAAAAGTATTTTTTCTGTCTCTATTTACCATAAAAACACATTTAACAATAATGTTTTGCAATCACTTGCAATATATCAATAGCTTTATGTGTATTAAATTGTTCCACACTTTTACCCTTTCCATTGGTTCATTCAATAGTGTATAATAATACAAGTTAAAGCATTGTACAGTTAGAGATGGACAAATAGAAATTTCTAATAAATTTCCATAAGAATATTTCTCACGAATAATTTTCTAAAGCAATTTTACTTTATTATTATACTATAGGATCCCCATATCTATTAGCTATTGAAGTGAATAAAATTAAACTTTATAAAATTAGATCTTACAAATAAACTAGTACATATTAAATGAATAATTATGAATTAATTATTGTTTGATATAAATTTTCAAAATTATTATAAAATATCTGTTAAATTAGTTATATTATATATGTATGACAAAGTTATCATTGATACCACTTACCGGCAATTTTAATTTTATAGCTGCTATTGTAATTAATTATTAATGTATTAATGATATATAATATACATTACACTATTGTATAACATAATCATTATATATAAACTTAATATAATTATAGTTTTGTAAAATTTTATTCATAATTCAATTATATTTTTAGTTGTTGTAATTAAAAGAATTGTTTTTTACTTTGAATATTATGTAAAATAGTAATAATAATATTTATTTATAATTCTAATGTATTGTTATGTGATAACAAATATCGAAAGAACAAAATTAAATGGGGATCTTATAGATAAAACTTTTTTAGAAACTTTATAGAAAATTTTCTTTTTAATATATCTTTAGTGTATATTACGAATTTGAAAATCGTTTTATTTTATAATTAAAATCATATAAATTAGATGATTTTAAATTATTATTTAGATAATTAAAATTAATAATATTATTATTATGCTTATAAAAAATAGGTTAAATACTTTTCAATATTTTTACAACATATTGTTTAGTGTAATACTTTCAATATTACTAATTAAATTTTACTGTAGTATATGGTTTAACAATTATATGATACAAATTTGATTGGAAATACATATTTATAGAGTTAACCTATAGATAACCTTTGCTCGATTTAATCAATTTAATACATTAATAGTTATATTTATTATTAATAAATATAGTTTAAGAGAATTGCATAATTATCAATAATGATATTATAAATTGTAATTTACAATACAAATTAAATAATACAATATTGAGATTTTTATGTAAACGTTTTGAATTATACCATTTAATCAACAAAATTCGTGACATATGTTATTGTTTTTAATTTTTGGTAACCAATATATAAATTATATATTAATTTATGTTTATAGTTATCAACTATATTTTTGATAAATATTAATTATTTCATAACTAATATTAACATAATTATAATTATGTTGAAAGTATAATATTTTCAATTTAGTTGTTAGACAAAAATAAGATAGGTAAAATGTAAATATACTATACTAATGCTATTAATTATAAATGGGTGTCAACTATAAGAAAACGACGCTATTATCGGGAGATATTAGATAAATAATATATTAATATATATTATATATAAATTTATAGTATATATAACGCTTTATGAATAAGTAATGACTGCAAATAAAAAATTAATTAAGATTAAAATCATGGCATGAATTAGTTATGTAAGTATTAAATATATTATATGATATTACTGTATATCTTAGCGAAAATTTAAATCCGTTTGTCATCTTATTTCTTATAAAATAAGTAGGATATGGTTAGGGTATGTGTACTAAATGGGAATACATAATTTGAATTTCATAAAATACTGGTGCATTTTATGTATCATTTATTATTTATTATTAAGTGGTGCTATATTTAAGTATATATACTGTATACAGGTATATATCTTATACTACTTATGTAATGTAATTTTATCGTATAAATCCTATATATCTATACTTTATATATTATATACACACTTTTTGTATGTTACTATAATATATATATATATAAGATATAAAAGTTTAGTTTAAAAGTTGTCCACAAATAACTTATTAAGAATAGCCTAAAGTGAAAGAGTATAGTATTAAAGATATTGTATTTTATAAAACGTTTGAACATTTCCTTATAATATATCAGTCTACAAAGTGATCCCAATGTATAATTTTGAAATTATTATAATTTTCTATATGTTTATTGCTTTTAATTTAATCCATTTATTTGCATATCATTTAAAAATGCATTTATAATTTTCGCAATACTTTTATTTTAGTTTAAATTCTCACGAATTAATTATATTGATTATGTTTAGTATAATACAATAATTCAAATACTTTTGAAAAATTAATCTATTGGTTACTTATTTATAATATTTAGTAAATTTTTTGGTTAGCATAACATGTTATTCAAACATAATTAGTAATTGTTATTAGTATAATTTCATCTATTTTTCTATTTAACTTAATTTTGATTTGTTTTATTATATGTTATTTAGGTACATTATTAATTGAATTTATACCTGTAGTATTGCATATATTTTAAAATTTAAAAAGTAATTAAATACTAGAACGAGTAAATTTATTTTCATGCAAGCAATTGTAGATAAAATTAAATATAAAGAAATTCAATGAATATTGATTATCTAAACTTTTTTGCTATTTCTTTATGATAATATTAATATTGAGATTATTTTAATACAATGTTTTTTTAAGAAACATCAATTGAATGAATGATGCGAACAATAACTATATAAATGCAAACATAATATATTAGTGATTTTTCTCACACAACTGTTGTTAAAATGGCATAAAATCGGAACTTTCTTTGTGTTGATATTTATTAGACATAATAAAAATATCTAAAAATATTTAAGTATTTAAAACTTTAATGTTTTGATTATACCTTTGAATGCACAGGAAATTTTCGACAATAATATGAATGATAAAATTGCATAAAAATATTTCTAAGCACATTATAGACTCAAAAAATTTGCAATAAAGTTAAATTAATGCCACATTAACAAAAAAAAAACTTAAATTGTATTTTAAACCAAAGAAATATAAGATACAAAATATATGGTACATAAAAAGTTATTGTGGTCAACCAGTAATTTCATTGTGTATAACAAAAGTTTGAAGTAAACATTACATAATAATAGTTAGAAGTGAATGATTAAAGCACTTATAAAGTCATATTAGAAAAATAAAACTTATTTGTAATGTTTATATAAAAAACTAATCTAAAAGTCATTCCGTGTGGTCATTAAATATGAACTAAACATATAATATAAGCAATGGTTTAACTGATAATCATATGTTTTAAATGACATTCACACACAATAAAAATGTATTTTCTATATGAATGTGTGAGAGAGAAAAATAAGGACAATAAATGCTTAATACTTATCCATAGATTATATTATTATTATTATAATAACATAAAGTGATGACTGACTATACCATACAAACAATTTATGCGAATATGAATGTTTTGATTGCGTGATTAATCATAACACCAAACAAAATAAGCATCAAATACAGTATAATAATAAATATTATACGAAGATTTGCATATTATTTATGTTTAATCTTATTGTGTTTTGATTTAACTTAATTTTAATTTTTAGAATTTTCTATCATAATATTATATTATAAATTTTATTAAATTATTTTATGAGAAGTTTATTACAAAAATAGCTAAAATAAATTTCTAATTATATTTTAGATGAAATATATATAATTCACACAGTATTTTTAAATAATGTAGTTTGTATTGTGAATAAATATTAACAAAAAAAATTTAATATATGTAATTAAATTATAATTTCTATTGTTGTTTATATTTATAATTAATTTACTATAAATAAAACAAATATATAATATTATAGTTTGCATGTAATTTGTGCTAAATTTGTAATAACGTGAGACATTTACTTTCAATTTATTATATTTATAACTTATAATAATACTGTATATTACAGTATATACTGTAATATATATAGTATAAGCCATAACTTAGTTGTTTTCGGTACATCCCTATTGCTGACCCATTCTCACGGAGTTAACCCCAACTATGACATACATTGAGTGCCAGTTATATAATTAAATAATAAACTGATTATAATCTTAGTTATGCTTAAGATTTTTTAGAAACAGTATAGCACTAAAAATTGGTTATTTTATAATTAAAATCAATAAATTATACAACTAAATGAAAATCCCTTATAACCAGATTATATTATATTAGCATTAGTTAAGTGTAGAAAAATAAGATTTAATTTTTTAGTGACAAAAATATGAAATAAATTATACTATATTTGTATCAATATTTTTTAGAATGAAATAGTTTATTAACTTAAGTAATTAGTTTAAATAATAATTTAAGTACCAAGATTATATTATAAAGTTATTTTTATAATGGTTTTTTAAATGTGAGACCCATTGTCCAACAATTAGGTAACAACAAAACAATATCTAATTCTTAGTTATATTAGAGTTGGATTTAAAGTATAATTTTTGTCCTTATTTTTAGAGTAACAAAGAGATGATATAAGATGTGCCAGAAATTTGTGTGAGAGGTGTGGTATAAGGATAGTGATTGCCTTTTAATTCAAAACGTGACATAAAAATAATAAAATAATATTACATAAAATGAATTCCTCTATCTCTTGATTTTTTTTGTGTCTCCAATGGAAAGCTCATTATATTTAGATAGAAATAAAACATATTTCTAAAGATAGTGATCCGCACCGGCAGATCGTGATCACTAACATTCAATATGTGATTAAGGAAGACATCGTAGACCCCTCTCTAACTCACTCCCTGTCCTAATGAATTGTGTTTATCTTTTTATACAATTTTATGGAAATATAATGTAATATTTTATAAAATATTAAATGAAATAAGTATTTACTAGAAATATTTATAATATAAATTTATACTGTATTTTTAAAAAGTATATTATTTTATTTTAATTGATTAAAATTGTACAATTTTCCAAATAATTGATCAAGATTAACTTAATATCACATGAATAGAGTATTATATATAAAATTGAATAACTTTTGTGATATTAATTTATAAATATCATAATTTATATGACTGTTTTATGAAACAAATAAATACAACAAAGCAATAGGGGTTTAGGGAAGTTAATATCAATAGTTTGTGTGGTCTCTAAAAATATTGTAAAATATGATATACGAGTATGTCTTATATAAGGGAATATATCAAATGTTAATTTTTAAATAATACATATTTGTTGTAAAAATGACTAACTTGTTATTTACTATTTTAAAGTATCTATTTGTAAAACAGTTTTAACATAAAAATAAGATTTAATTCTATAATATATTTTTTTGATAAATATTTATAGCTTTTAAAAATATGATTGCAATATTGATGCAACTATTTGTATAACTAGTATTGCATAAATTGTTTAAAGCATATTTGCTAATTTATTAAACAAAGTTACAATAGTTATTACAATATAATACAAAAAAAAGTATTGTGGGTATTATAAATACTGTAATATATCAAAATTAAATAATAACTTTATATTGCCAAAATCTAATTTAAGTTTACTTAATGGCAAAAAATTAATTGACAACATGAATATACTGTAGTATTAGATTATCAAATTGAAATTTTAAACACTGTTATGATTTAAGCCGTTTAATAATATTTTATATAAATATTTTGAAATATTAAAAGTTTACTTAAAATAGAATTATTTAATTATGAATACAAATAAATTTAAGAATTAATTTTCACGAATACTCGTGATTGAAGTACAAATTATTAATATTTTATACACAATATACAGTACTTATGGTAAATATGCTATTTTTAAATATTATATTATTTATTTATATATGATATAATAAATATTTATGATATAATATTTGTAATATATACAATATTAATACCATTATTTTTTAAAATGTTATTACATAGCTTTAATAGATCTTAAAAATTAACAAATGTATTAGTCTATAAAAATAATTATATTTTTGATATTTTTAAATTAAAAGTTTTTAAAATTATTATTAATAAATATTGAGAAAAAAGAAAGAATCCGGAAATTCTATAAATAGTTGAAAAATAATTCACTTAAGGATTCAGTATAAAAAATATTTAGTACAATGCAAATGACTGTATTTAAAATGTTTTATATTGAAAACTTATATTAAAGTAATATCACGCTTGCAATGCAATATCAGGTAAAACAAATGAGCAATTAATAGGTGCCTCTCATCTATTATTTTCTCTTTCTAGTGTTAGTCCATATAATATATTGATATAACTTTCTCTGAGGCTAATCGTGAGTTAAAGTAAATTATATAATATTATGATTTGTAGTACTTTATAAAAACTATACCGGATTTTAAACTCAAAATTTATCTAATCTATAATAATTGAAAATTATTACGTTTTAATTGCAAAATAAACTATTTGCGACATCAAATTGATTATTTGTTTATTTAATATTAATTCGTTATATACAACATTAACATATAAGCATGAAAATCAAAATCAAACTCAAAATAAAATATTTATTATTTATAATTCCTAACTGTATTTCACTTGTTTTAAAATATTATTATTTAAAATTACTTAATACATCTTATAAGAGGTGTGTTTAGTACTTAATATACCCATTAATTATTGCACCTGTTATTGGCAAATACAATAGCAATTTATTTATATTATACAATATAATATGATTTTATTATATAGATTAAAATATTGTTTTTTAAAATTATCGGTAATAATAATGAAACCATAATATATTAATATTATTAATAGGTCGGACATTTCCCAAAGTTGCTTATTATGCACAAGCATTGGGAACTGGACAGTTATCATTGTTTAATATACTTAAAGCATACTCCCTTTACGATAAGGTAGTATATGTGTATATTTAGTAATTAAACTACAAATTAATTTAACACTAAAAATCTACTAATTAATAAATTTAATAAAAATTATATTTAAAGGAAGTTGAATACTGTCAAGGATTGAGTTTTGTTGCGGGAATACTATTACTTCACGTAAGTTAATACTTATATAAGAGTGTAAATTATATTAAATTTATGTTTTTATGTTTAAATAGCTGAATGAAGACGATTCATATGAAATGATGAAATATATTTTGATGAATAGACAACTGAGAAAACAATATAAACCAGATATGGATGGACTTCAAGTATGTATTATTTTTATCAATACAATCAAAATCATAGTAACAGTGATGTAATTGAAATTTAACTCATAATTATTGTTAATAATATGCTTTTTGTTTTTTAATTTTGTTATATTTCCTAATGAAATGATAATAGAAATATTTATTAAATAAAATGATTAATTTGATTTTTATTTATAAGATATAGTACATTATATATACATATATACAGTACAAGTACTGTACAGTGTACAGTATACCGGTATATTGTTTTAGCAAAAGATTATATAAAAACATAAAATCAATTAATATAAGGTCTTTGCTTTATAAAACAAATGCACGCTTTCATTGTATTTAAATACTTATTAAATAAATGACTATTTGTTAAAATAAAAATTACAATATAATACTATATATAATTACAATTAATTTTTTAAAAAATTAGATGCAATTTTATCAATTGACGCGCTTATTATACGATTACAACCGATCTCTTTATCATCACTTTGAGATCCATGATATCACACCCACCTTATACTCTGCCCCCTGGTTTTTGACTCTCTTTGCGTCACAATTTGCCATCTCATTCGTGACCAGACTATTTGGTTGGTGCCGTAAAACAACCAATTAATTAACACTCAATTTTAGTAAAATACTAATTAATTTAATACATTTTGTAAACAGATATCCTGTTTTTGATGGGAATTGAAGCCATATTTCGGGTATCACTTGTATTGTTGGACATGTATTCTAAGGAAATACTTGAATGCGATTGTTTTGAATCTATAATGGAGTTCCTGAAGGATAGGTTGCCGGTCATGGATTTGATGCAAATGCAAACACTTTTTGAAAAAGTTTTTACATTAAATATTAAGAAACAGCTGGAGATCTATGAAGTCGAGTATCGGGTATTTCAGGAAGAGTTGGTTCATATGTCCAAAAACAACAACAATAGTAATATTAAAGTTAATTTAAAACAAAACGATGAAGTTTTTGTTAGCCAAAACCACGACAACAAACATGATATCCAGGAGCTGACAGCACAGATACATGTCTATCAAAACAAATGTCTACAATTACAGTCACAATGCGATACATACATGAGTACAATCAAACGTTTAGAGCATAGGGTCAGGGCCTGTGAGGATGAAAGGGATGCACTCTTACATAGTGTCAATGCTTTACAAAAACGTAATGAAAAATTAGAAATAATAATTAAAAACAATGACAACGACACCAATAGTCAAGAATTAAAACCTAAACTTCGATCAGGTATTAGACCATTGAATAAACCATTCAATAGACAATTAATAACTTAATTTATTAATAAATTAATAAATTGTTTAGATCGTTACAGTTTGTCAACAGCACCAGTATTTAACATAAGTAAACCCGAAAATAATAACAAAGATGACAAATGTGATAATAATAACGATGACGAAGAAGAGGGAGTGATTGTTGTGGACGAGGATGAGATCGACATTAATTCAGACTCTGAGGCATCAGATTATAAGCTTAATCGCACACCAAGTGATACAAGCAATTTGAGTATCTAAACAAAAAATTTGTTAATTATAAGACATTTAAATTATAAACTAATTTGATTTACAGTTATGTAAAAACAGCTTATATTTTTATTTTTCATAACTACATGAAATAACAGGTAAAAACAGGTTTTATTTTTTGTTTTTTATTAAGCTTTTGAATTGTTATTTACATTTAGTATTAATAATATTGTTATTCACTATTATTAATATTATTAAAAATTAAGGTATTATATAGTTTTTGAAAATTGTTTATAAATTTAGTATTATATGATAGTATTAACAATATTTTCTACATTAAAGTATATTTTGTATTTTTCTTAGATTAAATATAATTTTACAATTTACTAATTTATTTAATATAGATTAGGTATACAAATAATAAACGACATAACTTATTATTCAATAAAGTAGTGTAGCTATATGAAAAATTAAAATTATATATTAGCTATAACAGCATAATAATCAAAACATTTTATACATAATATAAATACATAAATATATAACAAACTTAATAGTTTACAAATACTATATAAATACAGTATTATAGTTGAATAATATAATTACTATGAATATTATGTATAAATATATATATATATATAATGCTTATGTATAAATACTGTATATCATGCACTTATATATAAATGATAAAAGTTATAAATGAGAGAATATTCTGTAAAATAATTGTTTTATTTATATTATATTTAAATATTTGTCAATTCGTTTAAATAAAAGCTTAATTTATTACGTAAATAACTACTATTTTAATAGAGAGTACTCAAAAAGTACAAACATTTTACAATCAATTTTAATGTTTCAATTTATTTAAAATTATTTTTGGATGCAATAAATAAAAATGGATTTATTGAATGTTTAAAATGAAATATATATTAATTAATATAATGTGTTTTATTCAATTATCAATATAACTATATAATTTAATCATTTATTATTCATAAATTTATTATTGAAATATTTTTTAAATATTAAATTTAGTAACTAATAATAACAACATATAAATGTATAGCATTATTGTAGATACTATATATATACACTATATTAAATTGCTATGTAAATCTATTTAAAAATTGATATCAATAAAATAAATTAATTAAAAATGATATTTAATAAAATAATATTATTGTAATATAAACTTTTATATTATAAGTCGATATAAAGATATATCAATAATTAGAGGTCGATTCCGGGAATTCACAATTTTTATTAATAGTTAAATTGTTGAGAATTTTCTATAATCAAAAATACTTATTATAATTAATAGATTCTTTTGCTGAATAAATGCTGAAAAATACTTATTTTCCCAAAATATGATGAAATGTGATAATCAATAATAATTAATGAGTGTTTTGTGTGTAAAATCAATGTACTATATTATATATAGTCTATATATAATATGAAATTAATATAATGATATATTTAGAATTTTGTTTCTAAATACAGGTATATATATATATATATATATTATATATATAGTATATAAATAGCAGAAAATCTAAAAAATATATTTTATAAATTGTTATAAAAATATGAAACTTATATTTTAAAATTATAAAAAATATTAAATAATTATACCAAATAGCGAATAAATCTGCAAAATGCTCTTTATTTTGTGATTTGTTTTCATGATTAATATTAAGCCATTTTCTGATAATGCACAGGTAGTCAACTTAGGTTTTCTTAGATCTGCTCATTAAGAAAGGGAATGTCATTACAGCACAGGTAGACACGCATTGATACATTGATATTATCATATGATAATGTGACTCACTTTAATTAATTGATTCAAATTAATAAATATTTTAACATTTAGTAGTTTTTTGTATTATTTAGAGATCAATACTCCATAAATATCAATCAAATATAAAAAATTTGAATCGTTTTTCATTATTGATGAACACATGTTATAAATCATATAATAATGGAAATATAATTGAATAAAGATATACTGTTAGATAATAAGAGAGATAACCTATAATTTATATATATTTTAAATAACGATAATAATATAATAGAAGTATTTCTTATGTGTATTATTGTGTAAATTTCATAAAACAAATATTAATTTAGATATTAATTAAAGA
Source organism: Oppia nitens (assembly GCF_028296485.1). NCBI lineage: Eukaryota > Metazoa > Arthropoda > Arachnida > Sarcoptiformes > Oppiidae > Oppia > Oppia nitens. The sequence continues at coordinate 4,292,150 of NW_026533243.1, forward strand.
TTTTTAAAATTAACATATTTTGTTTTTAGTAAGTTATTGAAATCTAATAGTAATTAATTTAGTTATATTTTGACTATATAAACTATAGTGTATTGAAATTAATAAATTAATCATTGTGATAAGTATATGTAGTGTGATACTATATACAGTACTATATGTATGTTATACATAAATTGTCTTCAAAAAATTATAATTAATTATACATAAATAATACTAAGATTTAACGTGATATAAAAATCAGGTTAAACTGTAAAATATATTGACTTTGTGTGTGTTTATAAGTTTAAAATAAGTACTGTATATGTTATATAATGTATTTTCATAATAAAAATATATATGAAATACTATTATATCAATATAATGTAAACTATATACCAAGCTTTCTAGATAATATAAGTATTGTATAAACATAAAAATGTTTATCATAATGTAATATAATTAAACTAAAATAAATTATACTTTAGTTTCACTTAATTAAAATTAACAAATACTTTTTCATTAATTATATTTGCTTTTGTTACATAATTCATAACTTTAAAAAGTTGAAACATAATAGAAATTTCAAATAAAAACTTACTAATTATAAAGACATTAATGTTTTTTAGTTGATTGCAATTTAAAAATAGATATTTTTATAAACCCTATTCTCATCATTTGCTATTCTTAATGTTATTATAATTGAACACAAAATACTGTATAATCTTTTAAAATGTATTCAGCAATAAAAACTTTTATTATTTTCAGGAAATATTTTCAGTATTTTTAAAAGATATTTTTAAAATAACTTTTTTTAAAAAAAGTTAAATTATAAAACATAGACTCAAAAGATAGGGTGGGTATAGATAAAAGAGAACCCCTGTCGAGAGCATCACAAAAAATTATTGAATATATTATCAAAAATAAAATATTATTTAAAAGATTATCTTTAAAAAATTCTCGTGTGAATTAGTCATTAAATATAAAATGTTGAAAACAGTATTTATATAAAATTTTACCTCATTTTTGATATTTTAATTACTTTAAAAAAAACTGTAATAACATCAAAAAATCAATTTGAAATTCTATTTATAAAATAATAATAAAAACTTTATGCTTTTTTAGTACTTATGTTTATTTAATTTCACAATTATTTATAATACATTTTATTTATTTATATAGCAAATACAGTATCAATAAATTTCAATTTCAATTTACATATTAACGTCAAATTTATATAACACTAGTATCATTAGTTTATTAGATTACATATCAATTAATATTAGACTATTAATCATATGAAAACTAACGTATATTTATGATAACCATAATTAATGTCACATTTAATTTATATATTATTTGTATTTTAAAGTACAGATAATTTGATAATAATTTATTGTAAATTATAATATGATATAATTCCTCAGGCATATGCAGTTATACAGGTATTAATAATTAATAAAATAGTTTATAATTTAAAATTCAAATAAATGCTTAATAAATTATAATAATAAACAGTATTATATAATTTTTATATTTAATTTAATGATATTATTAATATGAAAAAAACAATTGACAATTAATATAGCAATATCAATTATTTTATTTCATTAAGTATTATTTAAATTAAATATTTATAAATATTTTGCTAAACATTATGCAACAATAAAATGCAAAATATTTATTAGTTAAATAAAAATTAATAAAAAGTTCTCATAATTGAAATAATAGTAGTATTAGTTTTGCAAACAAATAGATTTCAAAAAAAAAACTTTTATTTAATTATTACAATTTAAAATTTTTAATTATATTTATACTGTATATAACCTACTTTTTGCAGCAAAACAATTATTTTGAGCTAGGACACATTTTCATATAAAGTACATAAAGTTATTATATTATTAATTGACAGGTTGTGGCATATATTATAAGTCAAACCTATATTAACATAAAACACAATAATAAAAGATTACAAGTCATGACAACGGTCTCCGCCACTGTCATTGTGGACAACATATACTAATGTAATATAAAATTATATAAACAGTAAATTTATGTTATTATATAATATACAGTCAAATATAGTTAAATACAGTAAAACTTGAATATACTGTCACTTATTGTTAAACATTGCGTTTGAAAAGTGAAAACCCATTGAACGCACAGAAGCAATGTTTCCATAGCAACACAAACATAAACGACACTCGAATGCTATTAAAGAGTGAAATAATGTATGAATAATATGAATATCTATTTATATAATCAAGTGTTGACTTTCAATGCATTTAATAATATTATATTTTAAATGACTATTAATACTAACAAATGAATCAAATGTTTGCTCCGTTTTTCTCACACTTGTCCACACATTTGACAACTTGTTATACATTTATATAACAATTATATATTTTTATTGATTTATATTTGCATATATTTTTTAGTTTAATTATAAAATGAGTTTGTTTTTTAATATACATTTTAATTAATGTTATATGATTTGATATATTGTTTTACTCACCAATTAGTGTATTATTTAAATATTTTAATTAATTGGAGACCAATTGGTAAGCAATAATTGTTAAATTTATTGTATATAGCATATGGTATTTAAATAGTTAATTGATTATATATTATATTGATATTATACAGTATATATAATTTGATATATTCATACATTCATATATCACCAAATGTTATAATTATTGTTTAAATAAAAAAAAAATAAAAAGATATTTGTAATACAAATTATATCTATATTTTGACACATTTTTAGTATACTTTTTCCGGTAAAATAAATTAGCGACAATTAATATCAGATTTGATGCGATTTATATATATATATAATAATTATGCATTTAATTATATATTGCACTTATTATAGTTTTATATTTTGCAAAAATATCATTAAATATATGACAAAAATTTATAATTATGACATCAATTAATTAATATATCACATTTGTGCTACAATTTGTGAAAAATGTTTGTTTAATATACAGTAGTTAACAATATATTCATTGATTTAATTGCAAACATCTTTCATTTAAGTATTAATTGACTAATAATTTGAGTTTATGTTTGGATATAAGGGATACTATAAATGTATTAAAAACACACTTATGTTAATCCAAATAATTTATTGATATATAATTTTTTGAATGATTTTTAAAAAATATAAGAACTAATATTTTATTTATTTTTAAATATTTAAATAAATTATAATGCTATGTCTGTGATTTATAATCTTTACAAAATTTATAATGTGATTTTATAAATTAACAAAATTATAATTTTTAGTAATTATAACTACAATCAATATTTATAGTTATTTTACAATAAAAAAATTGATTTAATTAAACTGCCACATGTATTGCTAGCAAATAAACACTATATTGTATAAACATTATACAGTATACAAGTTTTTAGTCTAAAATTTATACTATTTTTGTAATATTTATTTGAAAATATAAAAAGCTAAGAAAATTTTGTCGTTTTTTTTGCTTTATAATCACATAATAATTACAAAAAATTTACACTTCAAATGAGTTTGTTAGTCATATAATGGGTTAAACAACTTATATTTCTGAATAATTATATTACTATTATCATAGTTTTTAGTGCCTTTAATTTACTAAATTACCAAGTTGACTATTTATACAGTAGTAATAAACATGGTGAAAGTTAATTGACAGAGTTATCAAATAAAAGTTATACCATTGAACAATATGCATAAAATCAACAAAATATTTTGTCATTTATTTAAATTAGACTATTATAAGTTTTATTATGTGTAGTTCATGTTTACTTTATTGTTGTTATTAATTTAGATAATATTGTATATAAATCATAACTAAATTATATACACTGTTATACATTTATAAATAGATTTTTTTATTTGAAGTAAATTAATAAAAATGAAAATATCATGTATTCTATCCATCAATTAATAACTGACCATGTTTATTATATAAATTTTATTGCATATGAAGTACCTATACTTTTTAGTATATACTTATAATAAACAAAGTGTTCAATGATGAAGTGAATATTCAATGACATTGTTGACTGATTTATTATATTAAGATCGTTAAGTTTAGTTGACTTGACATACAGGTGTTATTCATGAATTTAAAGTCTAGTTTTATCTAAAGTACAATAATATAATATAAAAGAAAATTAAAACAAAAACGTTGAGTCCTTCGACTCCCTTAAGGCATTGCAGCGGAACTTCTTTTTGGTTTTATTTTTGCACAAACTTTTGTTAAAAGTAAAAAATAATAATCATTTTGTAGTTTACTTCACAGTTGAAGGCAGTGTTAGCTCCGGGGCAGGGAGTGGACGGGTGTGTGTTAGTTATGTCTAATGTCTTATACTAATGTCACTTATCTATCTATATCTTGCTCTCCATATCTTTGGCGGCAAAGAAAAGTTTTTAGTTTTCAGACATAGACTTTGAGACAGAAATTTGTTTTAATTTTGATTTTTTCCGATATTTTGGGTTTAGTTTATGTTTATTTGCTTTGTTTGTTGAATGTATACTCAATTCTAGTATTTTTGTTGAATTGAATTCACTTTAAATATAACTTTGATTTGTTATTTATGTTGGTGTTCACAACAATGTAATATTTACTTCAAATTATTTTTTGTTTTGTCGATAGAAAGCAATATTTTTTTGAATCTCTTATTTTTTTGTCTATTAATTTCACTATAAGTTATAACATTTTTTTGAAGTTATGTATTTCTTTTTAAGAAATTTTTATATTATTATATATAATATGTATTAAATAATAATTTAGTGGATTTAGAAATTAATTAAATAATATTTAAGTTTATGATTGTTTTATTTGACTTTCATTATTAATTGGATAGTTTACCAATTGATAAAATCATTGATTGTTAGATTACAACGTAAAAGCAAAAAATATTAAATTGTTCTGCAATTATATGATTGACTAATTAAACACATGATTATCACCCAAGAAGACATCAATTGGTAACATATGATTAACATAGAGTCCGATCCCATTAATTAGTCAATACTTGGATCTTAAGTTCATTGATCTTAACTTTAAAGGTATAGTAAAACAATTTAATATATTTGTTAAAAAAGTTGCTCTAAAATATATTTAATGATAACTCTTGATATTAATTGCACAATATATGATAAATATAATTTAGTAATACAGTATACTGTTAAACCATTTACTTTATATGAAGCAAATAAAAATGGATAGCATTTACATCATTTTAAGAACTTTGTGGCCAAACGGGCCCTAATATGACACCAGTTTAGTGAGATTACCTGATCTATGAATTGGTGTCATTGGCGACATACTGGGCCCATAAGTTTATACAGGAATGCAGTCATTCCCGGAGTGTTTCTCATTTAAGTCACAAACTTTTTGATAAGAGATGAGCCAATGAACCGTCTATTTATCCAACTATCCCTTCACAAAACATTACGTTAATGAGTTTAATTGCATTTATTATTGTCATTAAATTTATTTTGAATTAATTAATATAATATAATAATAGAATTAAGTGGAATTGAATAAAATAAAATTAATTACAAATATTTACATACAATAATACAATTTTATTTTACATATTTATTGATAAATACCTAAATTTTTACAAGATATTCATATTTATGTATCAATATTTAAATTAACTTACTTATTTAAATACACAGCAATTTGATATTTTATTTTACCATAATATATTTTATTTAAAAATTAATTCATTGACTGTATTACATAAAAAGTAACTTTTTATAAAATTGAAAATAATATATAGTTAATAATTAAATATTATTAATAAAAATTGACAACTATAGTAACACAAGTCTTAAGTGTACAAATAATTGGTTTAACAATTAACGCATTTTGTGTATTATATAATTATATTACATAAAAACTATTGAAGTAAAAATATTTGATTGATGTGCATATTCTATACACATAGTGTATATGATTTTGGTTTAAGCACTTATATAAAATTGAAATTTTAAAAATGGATTAATTATAATAATTTAAACAATATTACATTATATTATATATAATTTGTGATACGTTATTAAAATAATATATTATAATAAAAACAAATTAATTGTATTAAAAATGTATATAATTTACTTATTTATTTTAAGTTGATAAATATATTATTTAAAATTATGTATAAAAACTACTAAATCTAAATTAATTTAAAATAGTTATTGTTAAATTTTTCATACTGATTATGTTACTACTGTATAAAATCATGTATAATTAATGAGACATTTTTTATATCAATTTATATAAGATACATAAATTTATAAATATAAGCACTATTATATTTATTATATTTATTTTAGTTATTAAAATTTCTAAAATAAGTATAACATATTTAGTCAAATTGAATTAATGTGAATACAATAAATTAAACAATGCATTACTTTTGCACATAAATACAGTACATGTATTTATATGTTTCATTTACAGTATTAAATATAATAGTATATTATATTACGTTAATACTGTCACTACATTGTTATTACTTTGGTAACAGATTATGTATTGTATTTACTTAATTATATTAAATAGTAAATTAACATAATGTATGTATTTATTCACTATATTTATTTTATTTAACTTATAATAATATTTTTTCTATTAATGTATTGATTAACATTTAATTAACATTTAATTATTTTTTATTGGCTTCAGATAACTGTGCCGATACTGTTATAGACAATATTTAATAAAATGTGTTAAGGCCATTTATTAAAAATGTAGTTATTAAAAATAAATCATTATTTATCTGGTTGTATAATATTTTTTTAAAATTATAACTATAACATTTAGTACAATATCTATTTATTTTATTTTAAAGCAATTAAAAATTATTATTTACTTAAATTATAATAAATATTATATTATAATATGTTATTTTCAGTATGTTCAGTATCACTGACTTAAGAAAATTATGTAAAATTTATAAATGATATATTTTTAATTTAAGTATGATTTTGAATATTATATTTTGAGATTCATAAGATTTGATTTAAGATATTTTGTTTTTTCTGTTTACAAACTACTAATATATTTGGTTAAATGTTATATTATTTTAAAGTCAACATTTAATAGGATTCTTAATAATAAGGAGGCGAGGGTGGGGTCAGTCAATGCGTTTATAAAGAGTGTTTATTCTGTTTTTTGTAATTTTTTCTTTATTTAACAATATCATCCATTATAGGGTATTAAAAATTATTATATTAAATACTGTAGTATTATATTGTTAGCACTATATTTCATCGTTAATTGTATTTTTGAATTAAATCGTTTAATAATATAAACTAAGGAAAGGTTTTTTAATAAAAAACAAATACAATATAAGTTATATAGTATATACAAAATTCCAACATTTTTCGCATATTTTACTATATGTATCTAATTTAGCCAAACTATAATATATAAAATTATATTTTAAATCAAAAGTATAAATTTATTTGATATTTATTATATTTAATCGTATTTATGGGTTTTTTTTGCATATTTCAGTGCGCAAGTATATAATGTATTAATATTTATCATATATTTTTATAATAAATTTTAGTTATAATTCATATTATTTAAGATTAATGAAAATATATATCATATTATTAGAATACAATTCATTTATTTTGTATTTCGTATACCTCTAAAAACTTTAATATCATTTTAATAAATAAAGCAATGAAATACATATGTTATAAAATACAATTATTTACAATTATAGTAATACACATCAATTTAAGGTAAGTTGAATGGAGAGCGATAGAAACAATGTTAAAATTTTACATTATTTGATACATTAAAATTTTATAACAATCACAAATGCACGCGCATTAAGATGGATGGCCTGGGATGTGATATAGCAATTTGAAAGTAAACCCCAAACATGTCTATATGTTATTGTTTAAGATTTTATAGGTGTTTCTATACGAGATGGACAAATAAATAATTGTAAATTGATTTATTTTAAAGATTTTTTGAAAAACGCATTTTAATTTATATTGTAAACATATGATTATTTATTAGTAGTTAATGTGATATTATGTGAATTATATTATTTTAATTAATGTTAGATTTTTCTTATATTACTTAAAATGTGTATTTTTATTTTGTAAATGGAAATTATTTCAATTAGTCTTAATTAGTATCAAAATATATTTATTATTAATTTATAATATTATTTCTTGTTTAATTAAATTGTCACTTTTAAAAATATTTTTTATATTCAAAAGTGTATTGTATAGTCGTATTTTTATACTGTATATTTTAATCAATAAATGTTACATGATACAGTATAAAACTTTTTATTTTAATTTTTATGCTATAAGTAGTGTTGGCAAAAAAGAGAAATTTATAAAATAATAGAGAAATTTCTAGAAAGTTTCTAAAGGAAATTTCTATATATGGGATCTCCATATTAATTTTGTTTTTTTTCGATATATGTTATTATGTAACAATACATTGTTTTTAAAAGTAATAGTTAAATATTAGTTTTAATATTTTAATTATTAATTAAAGTAACAATTAATTTCTTTAATTATTTTACATTCTTATATATATAATAACATGATTATTAAAATTTTAGAAAACTGATTATTATTAAATAATAATAATTATTTTACATATAGGTATCGCATTTTGTATACAGTATTTTGTAGTAGTGTATAGTATAATGTTATATGAGTAGTAGTAAGTCTCATTATTTATATATTATTACAATAGTTATAGATATGGGGATCCCATAGTATAATAATAAAGTTAAGTTTCTATAGAAATTTATTCCTGAGAAATTTTCTCACGGAAATTTATTAGAAACTTTCTATTTGCCCATCTCTAGCTATAAGTATAACATTGTTTGCAATAATTTATTCAAAAACTAATATTGCTATTGTATTGTGAATTTTAAATAAATAAAAATTTATTATTTTTTAATATATTTAAAAAAATAAATTACATAATTTATATTATACTTATTCAGCTCACATCATGTTTGTATAAAATTCTATTATATAAAAATATCCTCAATATATATAGTATTTAGATATTTATAATACATTTACAGAATTAAAATATCTCGAACTATACGTGAGATAAACATAAATATCAATGTTTTTTCCTACTAATAATACATTTAATAAAAATATGTTTTCATTTAGACTATAAAATGTAATTTTAGTTTTATTTTTTAAGTGCTTAAGAATTAGACATATTTTTAATAAACTTATAAAATGATTAGAAATTGTTTATAATAAATATTTATTTACTAAAACATTAATGAATGTAAAAAAATTTTAAAATATTTTATTGTAATTAATAAGATTTGTATATCCATTACAAGTTTAATTTCAATTGCATTACAATCTTTATATAATTATACTTTTTTCTGCAAATTGTACCACAAGTCAAATATCTTAGAATATTGTGATTTTTTCAGTCACTTACTATTAGAGCTTATATTTTCATTATATATAATTTTTTTATTAAAAAATATAGAATATATATGTAATACATTGTATACTGTCTATAGTATTAGTTTTATGTATTTAAAATGATATAATTTCAATTCTATACTAGTGTTGCACTAAAATCTCAAATTGCTTTATAATAGATTATAAAATAGATATCAAAGTTATTTTCGGCATTTTTTCTCTATAAAATTTGAAACATTGAACTGGAATTAAAAGTAATATATTTATATAATTGTGATAAAACAGCTTAAAAATGCTTTCACAAGAAAAAGTGGTTGTATTTTATATTTATTGACTTCAAGTGATTTTAAAAATAATGTAAAATCTTTGTACCCATTTAGGGGTTTTTTATTATAGGCGAGGCTTACAATACACAAAGTTGTTTTAAAATTATTTTACGAAATTGATTTTCACAATACTATAATATAAATTATATAATTATAATGTTTTTTATTATTACAAATTTTTCAATCTATTATTGGAAATTTTTTTTAATCATTAATTAAATTTTTTTAGTAAAAAAGTGTTTTTTTAAATAAAAAAGGCTAGTCTACAAAATGTTTAATAAATCAATTCATTAATTGTTTTAATAATATGTTTGGCAACTGTTTAAAGACATATTATATCTATTTCTATTTTATGTGTTATCTTCACTACAAATACTAGCAATAAAAGCCAAATAATAAACGCTATTTCAATTAAATAGTAAAAAATCAATTTATCATTTATTTTCATTTAAAAATTTATTCAATTTATATTTAATAAGATATTTCTGTTAATTTTTAAGTACGTATTTGTATTTTATGTTTTATTTATCATTGGTTAATTTGAGCATTTATATAATTTATCAATTTTAAATATTTTTTTATTATAATGTTGTTAAAAATGATTGGGAAGTAATTTTTCTGCCTTGAATTTAATTTTATAGTTTTTATTGTGTTAATAATAATAAAATGATTGAAAATATTTTATGTATTTTTTTATTCATTACATATTGTGATATCTTTCTAAAAATACAATTTTATTGATATATACTATTTATTCTATACTAACATTTTATTATATAATAAATCCTTTTACCTATTGCTTTGAAAAATGGTATATGTATTATAAAATATACTGCAAACTATTTATCAATAGTGTTTATAAATAATACAATAAATAGGTTACAAAATGTACTATTTTTTATAAAAATACAAACAAATAAATAATACTATATTATAATAAATATTAGGAAAAAATATGTGATTATAATAGCTTCCACACCACTGGGTTTTAATTGTAAATTGTTGACTAAAACTTAATACATTATTCTACTACTGTATTACTGTATTACTGTATTACTGTATTTATATTTTATTATAATCAAAAAATATTTAAATTTTAAATTATATGTAGAATTAATTAAAAATTGTTATAATTATTGACCATGTTAAAATTTTGCAATGCTATAATATTACTATTATTATCTCAATTCTTTTGAATATTAATCAAATTTATTATATGTTTTAATTAATAATTAGTAATCTTATAATAATAATAAATTTAAGTGTATTTCAAATAAGACGCCATAATATTAAGACAATAATTGTTGATCTCTTTTATTTTGAATCGTTATATATATTATCCTTTAAATCAATATTCAAATATTATGTTTACGACATTGTATATAAATATCTAAAAATTAATTTGATTTTATAATATCTTATTGTCTACACTCCTATGTAAGTCCATTATCATCAATATTATAGTTTATTAACTCCTTTCTCGATTTACATTGACGTCTTTTTTTGAATTGTATATAATTTGTTGGTTATTAAGTATACAGAGATAAAAATAAGTCATAATCCAAGAATTTTGTTTATTATTCAATAGAATAGAAATAAAATGTATTTGAAAGTAGAGTTGTTATCATTTTGGTTAAAATTGTAAAATTATATAAACAGTAGAGTCGTTTAGTAATAGTAATATTAATAAAATTCATGTTTTTATTTTTTTCATTATTCAAATAATTTTGAATTTTATTTTTATTTATTGTAGTTTTTATTTTTATATAATATTTAATCTACGAATAAATTGAAGATAAATTACAATTGAAGAAAAAAGAAATAAAATATCAAAAATAAAATTATTTATAATAATGATTATATTGAAGGATAAAATGATATAATGTTTTTCATTGACTATAATTTGTTGTTTAATGTGTCAAAATTGACATTTTATATAATTAGTGTAAATTTTACTATTTATTTAGTAAATATATATTTTGTAGTACACGATATTACAAAAAGCGTTATAAAATATTATAAATTATTGAATTATTATTTTATTAGCGTAGAAAATGAAAATAATTTGCTTAAAATAAATTTGATCTTTTATTTATTAATCATTAATTATATAATTTTTAAAATAATTTTTTTTAAATATTTGTTATCATCAATATTACTGTATATTATTATATACTTAATATATTATATAAAATATATTGCATAAATGATTTTATATTATATATTATAAGATAAATATTTACTGATCAGTTATATCAACTAAATATTTTAATTTACTTATTGTCATTAATTTATCATTAAATTTTTGTATTATTTATAATATAATATTTAATATAAAATTTGATTTTAATTTTATATTATATGTATGCATATGTAAGTAGTTGTTTGATAGCACCCACCTGTTTGAATGAGCTCACGGGTGGAGCACTCGTTTTCAATTAAACTGAGCTTTAATTTTATGTTTTATCCTCCCTTTCCAAATCACTATTATATATATATGATACTTAATGATTAAATTAATGTGTGTGTGTGTGAAGAGAGAGAGAGAGAGAGAGAGAGAGAGAGAGAGAGAGAGAGAAAGAAATGATAGAAAACGGATTTAGAGTTTATTTTATAAAAGACACACAAGTGGTGTAATTGTCATGCATTAGATGTGCTGCAAAATTAAGTGCCATCAATAGGGATGGGGTATTAAATGGTTGAGCCTTAAGATATGCCGTTTGTCATCCAAAGCGATTGAAAGCAATAAAATAAAAGACCTTCAATGAGACTCATTTGTAATAACTTTGTATTTTAATTCAACGATACAAATGCTGGTTCAATGAAGTGTTTGTTTCATATTTTGTACATTCATTTGCAACAACTCATACCATTTGGCTCCTTATCCCTACCAGAGTGTGGCTTATTATATGAGTGACCGCTAGTATGTCTTCACTATAATCCAAAATACATTATATGTGTTGCGTGTAAGAGATGGCATAAAATATGTGGGAAATGCAATACTACACTTGATTTATGTCGGAGCTTAAGGGTGTGTAATATATAAAAGTATGGGATGTATGTTAAGAAATAACGATAAAGATGATCTACTGGTGCTCATATATTGTGTGACGGATCTGAACGGCAAATAAGGAGAGACATAGTTTTTCATATTATATTTATTAATATTACAGCATATATTCAATTGACCTTAACTAGCGCTTCTCCATTTAAAACACCAGTGTTTTGTTGCGTGATTGTCATCAGGAATACACTTTAATTATAATCAAATGTATTCACTTTTTTATATTGAATATTAAGTATTTTCTATCCTTTAAATATTGCCATAAACATTGTTAACGCATTACATTCATAGCTATACATAATTGTAGTAAAAAGTTTGGTTTTTGGGTCATTGTGATATACACAGTGTGTATTACACACACATACATACAGTGCATCTATTATTTTATCTAAATTTGATAATTTTTTTAACTCAAAATATTTTTTTTATTTAAAAAATCATATTTGACAAAAATTTCATTTATAATGGCACTTTTAAGGATATAATTTTAATGATAAGTATTATTTTTATATTAAAAATTAAATTTGTTATCATATATTTCTACGTTTGAAATTAGTTTTATTAATATAAATATAAATGTAAAAATTCATGGATAAACATTTTTCATACAGTGTTGTATATAAATTCATTAGTGTTGTATAATTTCACAATAAAGTTTATATGAAACCCATTTAGAGAAACGATAAAAAATATCACAACAAAATCAATCTCATGCTATCCTAACTGTTTGTTTCCTCATAGACAACACCTCTGCCATCCCGTTCCTCCCATTCCCTGCTGTTATGGTGTTATAGTGTGAATCATTCTCATGTATATTATAATTGTTTTATTCTTTAAAAAATAATTTGAATTGAAATAAAATAGCATAATTATTTAGCGATTTACTAGTATTTAATTTTTCGCTATATATTTTGTATTAATTACTAAATATTCAAAAAATAATAATATGTGTTCTTATTTTTGAAAAAAATAAAAAAAAAAGTTATTTGAAATTATTGCTTAATTTGATATATAACATCAAATAATTATAATTTATTAGTTTTTTTGTATAATCATTAGTTATTATTATTTTATAGTTCGATAGTATTTTAGGTAAATTTACAAAATTATATGAATTGTAATGAATAGATATATTATCTAAATTTATTTGGTTGAATCAAATAAAGTAATAACATTAGCGAAGGCAGTGTCTACTGTATTCAAATTATTATTGAATTCAATAACTTTTGATAATAATATTTAAGTGAAATAATATTTCAATAATTGGCCCACAAAGACATAGATATTATATTCAATACATATAATATAGTACTTGATATTTAAACAACATAACACCCCATTTGTATACAATTTATATATATATATATATATTTATTTATTTAAGAACCACACCCAATATAGTATTAATATATATTATATAACTATAGTTAATATACTGTACAATACATATGATATTTCTATGAAAGGATAAATTTTATTGTTTTATATAATACAATGACTCAACATATCTTCATTATTGCATTTTTTCACAATTTTTAACCACATTATAAACACTTAATTTAATTTTTAATTTGTGATTCATATGATAAATAACTAAATAGAAATATTTGATTGTTTAGCTCAATAAAGTTATCACAATTTTATGTAATTTGGTTATAATATTGATAATTATTTGGTTATAATTTGTTTCTAAGTTAGTTATGATATTATTTTTTATTAAAATAATTTTACATATATTATATTTTTAGTTATTTTAATTAATAAATATTTGTTAAATATAGTTTCACGAACTAAGTTATTATAACGAACAGTTACTAAGTTATAAATCGATACTCATGTTAACTACAAGTGCTATAAATTGTACAAATACTTTGGCGCCCATATAAAAAATAATCGTACATTTGTTTAAATATAGTTAAAGTTCTTAATGTATTAAAAAAAATAATAAATATTTATTATTAATTTCCATTTGAATGGTATATTGAAAAATGACTCCTATTTTTAAACTATACTTTTTGACCTCTTGTGTATTCACAAAATTTTCCCAAAATGTTATTTTTATAATATAAAATTAATATCTATTTATTTGAAACCACAATAATGTAGGCGTTGGTCACAAACTGTATGACAATTTCTGTGCATTTGTTTGATTGTATCTAAATTTATATATAATATATGTATGTTTTTCTCATATGAACTCTAGTATATTACTATAGTTTCATTGCATATTTTTATGTTAAATACTATTATGTTTATAATAATAATACCTTATATACAGTATAATATAAGAAAATAATGTACACTTTGATTGTCTATGTTTTAAATAGTTTAGAGGCGTATACTATAATGCTATCATAATTGAATATTTATCTCTTATTTTTTTGATTTATTATTATTTTTCTGTTTCAATAACATTTAGTACTAAACCTTTTAATTGACGATTAATTGCGAGAATATTCTGTACTTTGAGACTATGACGAGCTGTTAATATATTAAGCACACGACTCAATACACTGATAAGTTTACTCATTGTTGACTAACTTGCAGTCAATAGATTACAAAACTAAAATTATTTCTAAGAACCGAACCGTAATTTAACTCAAAATAATTAACATTTTCTTAAGTAATAAAATATAATTATATATTTATAACATTTTTTAAAAGATGTATATTATTTTATATGATTTATTATATCTTTTACATAAATAAACTTCAGCTTTATATATAATTTTAAAATACAAACATTTAAATCTTAATATAATACAACATTTTATTTCAATGTATAGATAATCTTGTAGTTAAATGAGAATTTGATTAATTATTAATTATGTGATCCAGTGTTGGCAAAGACAAAATTTGTATAATACAATGTATAATACATGGCCAATTTTGTATACAAACTAAATTTAGAGCCTCCTAGTGTCAAAAGCATTGATATAAGGAAAGTAACACATGTTTTATAATAAATATAGATTTAATATTAATTTTTCATTTAATTTCTATTTTCTAATTTAAATTATTTCGTTATTATTATTTAAAATCATCAATTATCATAACAAAAATGCATTTCTAGCCATTAAATGTTTACTAAATATTTTTTATAATTTTTTCAACATAGTATATATTAGTTTTTAAAATTGTATAATAAATGCAGTACATTGTATTATACAAAGTCAAAATTCAAAACCTTGTATTTTTTCAACCCTTGTGTTATCTTATGTTTGATTAAAATATATTTTTGCACTCAGGTGTGAAAAATCCGGGGATTGATACTATAAAGTCTACAGTAGGTGTAAATATATACAAAATGTAGATTATACAAAGTAGTTTAAATTTAAAATTTATTTTTATTATATTATAAGATAGTTTTGCATTAAAATTATTATACATAATTATAATTTATAAATTGTAAATAATTTATAATTAAATATTTTATTAATTTATTATTATACAGTATAATAAATTATAACTTATTATAGTCATATATTTTTATTATAATTTATATTTTTTCAAATTTAACCCGTTTTTACTTTGAACCGTTAACCTACAAAACCGGAACCATTTTTGAAGTCTACTTTTTATTATCATATTTTATATTTGCTTAACTATTCTTAAATATAATATTTAATTCAATACTTGATTTTTTTATTTTGTGTTTTATAACTCATTTTTATTATATCTTTTTTCAATAGCAAGCTATTAAATGACACATAAATATTGTTTCGAGTAATTGTGAAAAAATAATTTTGTTTTTACTTATTTTTATGGGCTATAAATTAATGTATATAAAACTTATTTATATTGTTATTTATATGAAATAAAATTATTTTCGGTAAGATTTGATTATTTAATTCATATTCATGTATTTTTTATTAATGACAACTCAATAAAACATTGAAAAACTGATATCATTTAAAAACTAATTTTATTTATTTGTTTGTTTGTTTTGTGTCTACTTCTCATATAATTGAAAGTGAAAGTTATCAGTAAATTAAATCATTGCATAAAATTGTTATTTAATGTTAAAGCATATGAAAAACTAATGTATATATTGTCATATTATTTATTAGATATGAAGTTTAGTACTAATTAAAAGATATTTTTGAATTATAATTAATCTATTAATTATATATTTGTTTAATTTATGTGAATTACAAAGTGTTAGAAACTGAAAGCAAAACAGTGTTTTGTAACTGTTTTCAAATTAATACAACATTAAGTGAAATAACAGTCCTATTTGTGACATTTTTACGGTATTATATTATTATTATTGAACGCCCAGTTTATAATGAATATATACGGTATATACTGTATAAAACATTACTAACATTACTGAGACTTAATAAACACATTTAAGCAAACCATACGATTTTTGTAGCAAATAAGCCAAATATATGTTGACATAATCTGATGGGATATATGCTGAACACACCCATTAATACACTACCCGTGCGATCATTAAATTGCAAATAAACCATTTGTTGTTGTCATTGCATTTAATGACATATTTTTATTATTTCTACAGCAATGCTAAGTATAATAATACACAATCAAAAATGATTATTATAAATAATATTTGACAGTTGACTTATTATTGAATATTATTAATTTACTATAGATTATCTCATTTCAATGATTTTAAATCGTGAAAATATATTTCAGTTTAATTTTTGTGCTCATGTATTTGATTTAATCAAATTGAATTATTGTTAACATTATATGAACAAAATTCGCAACTAATCAATAATTTTATGTTAATTTTTATTTGATAAAAATAAATTGCAAAAATATTATGTACACCCATTTTTAAGTGTTAGCCCTGAATGATATGAATGTGTCATTTAATCAAACGGGTGTTGTGTTATCCGTTATAAATTACGGATATTTTATATTTAAAACTATTTTTCTCTTCATTTTAATATCAATTATCTTTCTATAAAATTTGATTTTTTTAGATATATTACACTATTGAATGAATTAGTATTATTTTATTTTATATTGGTTTATCTGTTTTTCTATTATATAGATAAATATTTATTGAATTAGACAAACATAGGAGTAGCTATCGATTTATTTAATTGATATTAATGTAATGTCATAACAAATAACAATATTAGAGGCCTTCCATAATATATTTAAATCAATTGTTTTACTAAAAGTATTAATATTTTGAAACCTTGATTGTTACAAATTGTATTATAATTTAATCAATTAAAATACTATATTAAATTATTTCTACATTAATTTTTATTTATTTTATTTCTCACAATAAAAAATGAAAACGATTAAAGTTTAAAGTTTATTATAAAATATGAAAAATAAAAATAACTATAACTTAGTAATAAATATTGAATTAACTAGAAATAAATGTAACCAAATATAATGGAGAAAACTTTTAACTCTCTTTACACTAATTTTTTAATCAACAATAATAATTAAAGGAAGTGAACTAGTGTTGGCAAAAAAGAGAAATTTATAAAATAATAGAGAAATTTCTAGAAAATTTCTAAAAGAAATTTCTATTTATGGGATCCCCATGGAAAATTTTGTTTTCTCGATATTTGTTAACTTGCTTTTACATTGTTTTTACAAGTAATAATTAAATATAAGTATTAGTATTTAATTACTAATTTATTTAATTATATTAAACTGTGTTATATACAGTATATATTGTATATTAAAATTTAGAATGATGAATAAAATTTTACAAAACTGATTATTATTAAATAATTATTTTATATATAGATATCACTTTTTTGTATAATATATGTATATTATTACAATATTTATAGATATGGGGATCCCATAGTATAATAATACAGTTAAATTTCAATAGAAATTTTATTTATTTATTTAGAAGTTTCTAGAAACTTTCTTATGGATATTTATTAGAAACTTTCTATTTTCCCATCTCTAAAGTGAACTAAATTTTTTATTTTTTTAATAATAATTAAATTTATGATCTAATAAAATATATTAAATATATAATAAATGAGTATAGATAATTAAATTACAATTAAAAATATTTTGAGAATCTAAGTATTTAAACATTTTAACATTAAATATTACTCATATTCTATATAATTGTATTGTAAAATCATATTATTAATAATATTTTTTATTTTTTTGCAATTAGTTTTTAATTATAAACAAATTATACTGATGTATCTATTTTATTTTATTTATTAAATATTCTTTGAGTTAAATGATTGTATTAATGTGTGTGTGTTTTAGAGAGAGAGAGAGAGAGAGAGAGAGAGAGAGAGAGAGAGAGAGAGAGAGAGAGAGAGAGAGAGAGTAAAAGTAAGAGAGTGATAAAATGTTTATTAACTATATATAAAATACAACTTTAAAAATCAATGAAATTAGTTGAATACATAAATCTTATTTTAACAGCAAATTACTTATAACCAGAGGGACTAATAAATGGTATTATTAAACTATACATTACAATTTTGTAATATAATTTATTGTTTTGAAAATGATACATTGATAAATTTTGGAAAATTTTATTTTAAATTCTAAATTAAAAATCAATTTTTCACATTTCTTTTAAAGTTAATGATCGCGTTATAGCATCTGTTTTGTCCTAAATTTTATTTAAAAAATTTATTTACTGCTATAACTAATTTAACACTGAATTAATGAATCATTAAATAAGTGAATGACTTAGTTAGTGACCGAGAGAGTGGAGAGAGAGAGAGAGAAAATAAAAAGAAAGAGAGATACTAAATGCAATTGTTTAATCATTTTAAAGTCATATTATAAATATCTATATATTTTACATAAAACGTTAATATTGTTTTATATTGTTAGTACTGTTAATGTTTATACAGTATGAATTGAATATTATATAAAAATCAATTTTTTGAATGGCATTCAATGAACAAATATCAACTGAAATATAAATAATAATTAAAGTACAATACAATTGATAACATGATATTAAATTTAAAAAAATTGTTAACACTTTTATACAAAATATAAGCAAATTATATAAATTGTATAAATTATAATATAAAAACAATTTCATTGCCAGTGCTCTATATAATTGCTGACCTCTCCCTATGCCTCGAGATTATTAACTGTCAGTTGCTTATAAACATACAACAGCTGCTGGTATTATGTAAGTAATGAACCAAATATCAAATCATATAATATTAAGTGTTTTCACAAATAAAATATTAATAATTTCTAATAATTATTTTCTATTCCTCCTCTTTATTATCAATGCCTTTCATTTTTCTGTCAAAGTCATTAATTTCATATAATTTTATAAACATACAGACTTTTTTAAGCTTTTTAATTAATTATTAATAGTTATATTTAATTATTTTAAATTAAATCTATTTAATTAAAATTATTTACCAAAAATTCATTTTTTAAAATATACAGTATAATATAAGTAAACTAAATTTTTGTTTTATTTAGTGTTAATTTTCAATTATTATAAAGTATTGTCATTATTATAACAAATAGTATAATTTGCGAATTTTAATATAAATTTATTTATATAATTTATATACTGTATATATATTTATATATATTCAACATTTTTAGATATATTTTATTTTTGTATAATATGTTTGATGTTATATCCAGTAATTCTTAGCTGATGTTAATTGTATCGATAATATTTAAGCTGAAAATTACTGGTAAAGAATATCATTAGTCTAGTTATTCAAATATAATGTATATTGTATTTATTATATAGTAGATAGCATTGTCAAAATCAACTTATGGAAATATTTAAAAAAAATTATTAGTGTACTATTATTCTTATTGTTTCTTAAAAGACAGGATAACTTTTAAGACAAATTTTGTTTTTTGGTGATCTATGCGAATCTGAAATCAGAATTGTTTATAATTGATATGAAATTATTGATCAAAATTGTCAAATGAGGTTAGAATTTGTTATAATAATTGGTTAGTTTGATGATTGCATGATTAACAAACATTTTAATATAAAATCAGTCAACTTATATGTGAAGGTGATTTAGAACTGATTTAACTATAACTACTACAGTATATAACAAATTATATTTATAACAAATTGACTTTTTATACAACATCTCACTCTCAATATCACACACACACACACACACACACACAACACACCCAACAAATGTGTTTTTATAGCAATTTTATAAATTTGTTTAAAGCTATCTGTGTTACAATTTATATTATTATTTAGTTATTTCATACATATTTTATATTAGAATGAAATTTTTTATTTAATGCATCTGCAGTCTCTCTCTCTCTCTCTCTCTTTCTTTCTTTCTCTCTAATCTGATGTTAGGTGTGGTCTTTATAAGATCTCTTTATATATCTGTATATTATTCATAAATAAGCTAATATTTGTGATTTTGTAGAGTATGTAATAATAAGTTATACAGTAGTATAGAAACTAAAATACATTTAAATCGATAGAAAGGCCAGTAAATACAAGGATTTTCTCATTTAATAAATAAATCTTAAATTATTTATTTTTATAAGTATATTGAGAATTAATTTTAAAAAGAATTTCCAATGTTTATTTTAAATTAAAAATATATTAATTATGCGATTTTGATATATTTTACAATTATTATAATTATTATATAAATTATTCTTGACAAGATATTTAAACCTGTATATTATTTATACACTATTATATTTATATTATATATTGAATAATTTGTTATTAAATAACTTGTATTGACATTATGTTGTGTAGTACCACACCAGTTAGGATACTCCCATTAATAGATAGATCTAGAGATAAATGGGCCCTACCCTACCCTTTCAACTAATAGCATGTTTTGGTGAATACCAGTAGTTGATTATTATTGCATTTTTATCTTACATCATATACTTTATACTGTATTACTAATAGTAATTTACTACAGTATGTGTATTGACTTAATTTATGTATTGAAAAAAATTATAGTATTTTTTATCATTTAATCATATTATTATTATTTTTACCGAAGTAAATAGACTAAAAATATTTTAGTATCATAAAATATATAATAAATGTATTTTCTGTAAAATTGTATTGAAATTGTTATTATATTATTGTTATTACAACTTATTGTCTATTTTACAATGACTAGTTTTTTAAAGTTTACTTGTTTAAACATTTTATGTCTAATGTAAAGTTTTTTAATTAAAATTTATATAAATGTGTGATTATAAACACTAATTATAAAAGACTTAAACTTCAATAGTATAATAGTCCACACCCTAATAAGCTCCGGGATCTTTTAGATATTCAACAAACTACTTAAAGGGTGTTTTACGATCTTAAATAATAATAAAGTTTTTGAAGTTTTGCTTTTAAATCACTTATTTTGTTTAGTTTTATCGTTTATTTTCTGATCAAATGTATAAATACTGCACACAAACCAAATGTATTATAGCATTGCTGTAAAGTGAATGCATTGTATGGTTTAATTAGTTTTTTAGTTTTTTCATAGTTTATACGTCGGGTGTGTTATATGTTGTATAATATAGTCATGATTTTTATACCATATATACTGACTCCCAAACAAATAGAGGAACAGTCATACAATTAGCTAACACGTGTGGCCGACACAGACTACACGATAAATGTGTTAAAATTTACTTATAAATAAAAAAAAATATTTACATTATGTTTTTACCCCACCTAAAGATTTTTATATTAATACAATAAAAATAATGATATATTTAATAATATTAATTTGATACAAGTTTGTTTAACTACTAATCAGTTATAAATTTACAAATAATGAAATATTTTAAATATTATCATATAATATAACCTACGAGTCTTACTACTATAAAATGACAATTTTTGACAAAAATTGTTTGACGTATATATTAAATTAAAATAATAATTTTTCTTATCCAAAAATATTATTACGAGTTTTTTAAAAAAAATATGCATATTTTTTTATTGAAACTTATATTTTATATATGTTTTTTTGAATTAATTAGTAAAAGTTTATTTGTGCATGTTAAAATTTTATATAATATATATAATAAGCTACTGTCCCGTCTTGTCCCGTCTTGTCCCGTCTTGTCCCGTCTTGTCCCGTCTTGTCCCGTCTTGTCCCGTCTTGTCCCATAAACAAAAAATGGTTTTGTCCCGTTGTGTTGTTTAATAAGACCAAACAGGATCTTGTAATCCCAAAATCGTGTTTTACAACTTTTATTTAGTATACTTTTACTTGAAGTTACAAATAATTATTATTGGCTATAATATTTTAAAGACAATGAATATAAAGTGATGATTATAAATTTATAATATTGCCATCCTATTCATCAGTTTGCTATAATTTATTTTAATAATAATAGTAATAATAAATGAATTAAACTTTAATAAAATCTAAATTTAATTAAAGTATTATAACAAAAGTATTAAATATTTCAAACTAATTAAATTTTGTCCACAAAATTATATATTGTACTTAAATTGACAGACGATAGCGATGTTAGATTTAGAAAACAAAATTATTAAATTAGTTAAGTTTTACAGATATTTATTTTATATGTTTAGAAACTATTGGAAAATGAATATATTTTTGTGTAAGTATTGTTGTGAAAGATATTTCTTATTTATATAAAAATTCAAAACAAGTCTCAATAGTTTTTATACATTCGTTTAAAATAAAATGTTTAATAATATATTACTAATGAAATAATTATGAATTGTCTTCAAAAATGATGTATAAATTGGTATAAAAGGTCTAGAGTTAGCCAATAATAATTTTACAATAACTATAGACTATTGTTTATTTTGAGTGGAAATTCCCTCAAAAAATTTACTAAAACATAATTATTAAATGTTTAGACTAAAGAATGATATTGAAGATCATGGTTTTTATAATAGTGATTCAATTTATGATAATATATAAATATTAATAATAATAAAATTTATTTTTATATATTTATAAAATTGTAGCAACCTAATAATTTATAAAATATAACCAGGTTATAATTTGGTGACTAAATGTTAGATGTTTAGGAATTTACCCGTTAATGCTATAGCAGAGCCTTTAATGCCTAACCCCTAAAGGCATCTAATTTTTCATTTTACTGATGTCTATGTGTGATGTGTTTGCATGCAATGTAATGCATTTAATATCAGACATTATCAGGTATTAGGTATTACGTCACTTTTGGGTATTTTAAATATTAGTCTCCATTTATTCAGTGCATCTCTCTCTCTCTCTCTCTCTCTCTCTCTCTCTCTCTCTCTCTCTCTCTCTCTCTCTCTCTCTCTCTCTCTCTCTCACTATTCAATATTTTTTAATATTTTTAATTCTCGTTTTGTGTGCTGAGGGTTGACCTTCACATGTAGTAGTGCTGAGAGTCCTGTGCTAACAGTGCGTACCTATTGAATACACCTTTAGAGCTAAAAATGCTGAACACACCCAACAACACAACACATACATACATAACCTCTCTCTCCACTCCAGTCTCTCTCCTATTTATCTCATGTAAGCATAACTTATTTGAAAAGGAAAAAAGTTTTTGCTTTTGCTTTAAGTGTTTTGAATCTTTGCTCACAATTTTGTACGAAATTTATTAAAATATTTTTTATACTTAAAATTTATATATTTCTCTATTTTTATTCATATATTTATAGATTTTTTTGCAATTGATTTACATGTGATTCAAGAGTTTTTGGTTGCAAAGTAATCTCAAAATTTTAAAAAGTATTATAAAATCTTTGTGTATTTGGTTTATAATTTAGTGGTTGAAAATACTGTTGGTTTTAGACAAGTGTCACATCATATGCGATAAGAAGTACTTTTCACACCATCACTCAGTTATCTCAACATAATCTACTTGTGCCACACAATCATAATAATACAGTAATAACAAGTCTTTACTATTTCTATGAATACCAGTGCCGAACACACGTAATATAAATTAACTCTGATTTTTGATTTAATGAAAATTATTATTTTGAAAATGAACTGTTATAACCCATTATAATTTTAAATAATTACATTGTTTGTCTGAATTATTAAGTAATATAAAAAATTTTATTTATATTGTGACAAAATATCTTTTTATTTAAAAAACTGATTAATTGGTCAATAATTTTGTTGAAATTCATCGTTTATTAAAAGGTAAGCCAATCCGATAATAAAATTATTAAATCTGATTTAACACAATTATTTTTTATATTTATAATTTTATATTGTAAACAAATATCTATATTTTGGGAAAATTAATTTCACATAATTATATTTTTATTTTATTTGATTGTTTTCATTTATATATTAATAATAGATATGACATATTGTTAAATATAATAAATTAACTTGGTCATGCTAGTGTGCACATTATGTTTAATTTAGTTCATGATTTCTCACAATTAATACAATATGTGTACATTTAGTAAAATAATTTCAAAGTCACTAACAATTAAATAATATAAAGTATTAATATTTAGATAACTTGGTGCTCAAAAACCACATACAGAGTCTATTATGTGTTTACAATGTATTACAGACTTATTATGCATTATGGGATTTTACATTGTTTTTACTTTCAATTATAAAAAATATTTTGAATGTTTAATGATTTATATATAATTATATAATTTTACTCAATTTATTTCACTATATAAAATGACTTATAAATTGTTATATATAATGAACGGTAATAACAATCATTTTTATTTAATAAGTTAATGTAATGTTATGTAGATTTTATTATCTAAGGTAGTGTATGATAGTATAGTATTTTTAAATTACAGATATATTAAAAATAAATATTGTAGTATTCATAAAAATTAAAATCATTTATTATTACATTGTTTGAAATATCTATGATATATTTATAAATATTTAATTATTAGTGTATTATATTTTTTACTGTATATACAGTTATATAATATATTTTTTTATATGGAATTGTAAATTTTTAATAAAAATTTATATTGTTTTAATTATTTAAAGTATTTAAATTGTTTGAATTTTGAAAAATATAATAATACTCATTAGCACTCATAATCATTCTCAATGACCACAGAGTTTATAAACCTTTGCTCCGGGAGTTTGATCAGACATATCATAATCGATGCCAACATTTCATTAAAAACTATTACAAGTTAGTTGTATGCAACCAAACACCCGGTCCTCTGGTTTTTGCCATTTTATTCACTTCATTCTGGTTGAGCCCAGAGTGTACTCGAGACACGACATTCCAGTGTGAGGTGTGGTTCACTATATAAGTCTTGCAAAAAATGCAAATATATAGCAGTTTCCGGTCCATAAGCCCGGAGCCGACTCCAAAACTAACATTTCACTCAATTTACTACCCATAGACTGACTTTTAGTGAATATATATTAGACTGATGTTATATAATCTCGGTTTTTATTTGCAATTATCTGTATCTTATTTATCATTTAATTTTTAAGAACTACTAATTAATGTTTGTTAAAAATTATTATTGTTAATAAATATGTTTATAATTAGTTTTACATCTAATTTTTAATAAAGTTATTTTTTGACAGAAAATGCAAATACTAGGTCAGCTTATCAGAGCCATATTTAAATTATCTAATATTATATAAATTTTAATTTAAACTTAATTAACTTTAATTTCATTATATTTCGTATTTCTATATATCTTACAATTTATTAACATTTTGTATAAATAGTTTAATTTGTTAATATTTTATATGAGTTAAATTATAAATATAACACATTTAGTTGTACAAATTATTAAGTTTTTTAGTTTATTATATAACTTATTAATATTTAATTAGCCAAATATGAATGCAATTAATTAATATTATCTGTATTGATAATTACAGATCATTAATAATGAGACGATATTTTATAATTATATAAAAATATAAAGTAATAAAAATGACAACAATTTTTAAGGAATTTCCCCATATTTTGTTTTTTAAAATCCTTGAATCGTCAACAATAATCCAGAAACTTTTATAAATACATAATATATTTTATAATTTACAATAACACATAACACAATAACAAACAATTTTTTATTATTTCTAATATCCTCCCCACCCCTTAACATGAGGTGTAGACTAAACTTATATATTTACCGTATGTAATGTCCACACCTCTGTTTAAATTACAAAAACATTTAAATGAATTATTTTTACATTTTATTTGAGACAAACCCAATGGTTGTTATTATTTAAATTATAAAATGATTATTATTCTTATATTTTCAATTAATATATTAATTTAGAACTTATTAGAGTAATAATGTTATTTATAAATAGTAAATTTACTTAAATTATGTATACTTCATTTATATGTGATAGCTCATTTTATGAACATTTTAAATTTGTTTTTTATTATACCTTTATTATTATATATACAATTATACCAATATTTTATTAGATTTTAAATTGAAGATAAAATTATATTAAATCTTGTTTTGTTGGTTATTATTTTTCGTACTTATTTGTTAATATAATACAATAAATAGTAATTTATTAGTTGTATAATAACTTAAGTGTGTGAATATCTATTAATTTTTATTCTTATAATATATTATCCTTTTATTATTACAGTACATAATATAGAGTATGTATTTTATGCCATTATTATGAACTATAAGTCAGAGTACTATCAATATTATTATAATAATAGCTGTAAATTATATACAGCTTATATCTTCTACCTATTATGGCCAGGTATTCAATAGTGCTGTCATATATATATATAGACAAAATATTGTTATTATTATTAAATTAAATAATAAATATAAATTTGAATTTTAATATTTAATAAGCTATTGAATGTACAAAACAAAGGTTTTATACTCTCATAAAATGTAGTTTAGTTATGAATGAAAGGCACAGACAATATGTTATTTATTAATACAGTATATGATAGTGAATCGGTGTGTAGTCCTTATGCCCTCTCGTTCATCAATCACTGTCCACAACAGGTGTCGGCCGTCAGAAACCACCTCTTATTGAGCACATATAGCAAGTTATGCTAAATTAAGGCCACTCTCTCTTCAAACAATTCATATGTAATATAAAAAATGATAAAATTATGTTTTAAATATGTATTAATTTCACATATAATTTATACTCTTTATGAAAAAATCTATTCTATATATGAATGATATGAATGATACATATGTCGTACATATTATATACCGTTTCTGATGAGCACTAGAGAGGAGTATGTTTTAGGTTAAGGTATTTCATTAAATACCTTTCAACAAACTGTTGGATTTCAGTCATATTTTGAGGCATATATTCTATAAATATTACTTATAATTTCATTGATCTATTTAATCAATAATTTATTTAAAATTGTTTAATTAACAAAACTAACAAATTTAATATAATTCAAGTCATATTATTATCAAAAAATTTATTATTTTTGCATTATGCATAATTTTTTATGATTCATAATAATGTTATTAAATGACTTTCAATGATTTGTATAATAAAATAATTTGAATTTCAAATGTTTATTTGTTTGCAAAATTATTATTATTTATTTATTTTTGCCATATCAGGTAATCAATAAATAAATCACACAAATATATAAAAAAACATTTTTTTATATTAATTTTCAATTGAGTTTGACTTGAGTAATTTTTCTATTTTACAAGTATGTAGGTATGAAATGGTGGGTGCCTTACCTCCCCCATTGTATTACTCTGCACTTTACTATTTGTCCTCAAATGATATAATGACTTTACTGTACATTACATTCAATTTTATTTATCAATATTAATATAATTATACATTATATATAATTTAGAGCAACAATTTTGTGTGTTAATTATGTTTATTATAAAAACATAATACATCGTCTATTATATATGATATATGATGTGAATTGAGTTCAAAAGTGAAATAAAAACACGTGTAGTCGTGATTTACTTTAATAGTCATTCTTTTGATATACATTTACACCCTCTCCTCCCTCAACACAAGTCTAATATATATATAAGTTATATATATATATTATACAATTTTTCTTTGTAAATACAGTATAATATCTTTATTGTAATTAATACAGTACTTTAATGATAAATTGATAATTTAATTATTATTTTAGTTATTATAAGTATAATAATTTATTGTGTTGTACTCTATTTTATTGTAATCGCATTTTAGTGAATAAAATATTAAATTATAAGACACTACTTTATTTGATATAATAATTTTTGTTGTATAAATGCAATCAAATGAGTTGATTGATTGTAATTTACATTTTTTAAATGCTAAATTTCACAATTGTTTTTTTTAATAAAAATGTTTATACCCTAAACTTGGAGATCTCTCAATAGTATAAATATTTTTATAGTCCACACCCTGTAGGCCATTACATCTCTAACAGATGAAACAATTGTTAAAACATACAATAAATACATTGTATTATAAAAATATATGAATTAAATGCTTTTATAATCGCAAAAACGTGATTATTGACTAAACATTTACATAATTGTATGAACACGTCTCTAATTATTCTCTCTCTCTCTCTCTCTCTCTCTCTCTCTCTCACACACACACACACACACACACACACACACATACATACACTAATTTACTCACAAATGTTAGATAATAAACAGGCAAATCATTCACCTGTTTGGTGAATCAACACATAGTTTATTCAAAACATTTTATCTTTTTTAGTGCAAAGCAATGATTATACTACAGTACAGTATGTCTATTAATACTGTATTAATAAATATGTATTGAGAGCACATTAATTGTTATCAATGGGACATCCATTTGATCGATCTTTTAATATCTCTAAACTTTATTAGTTTTGAAACACTAAGTATAAGATCATAAATGAAAGAGATGGAGGAGAGATGTTTGGGTCACTCACCTAAATGTAAACCACCAGTAAGTGTATGTATGTATATATATATATATATATGTGAGTGTGTGTGTGTGTGTGTGTGTGTGTGTGTGTGTGTGTGTGTGTGTGTGTGTGTGTGTGTGTGTGTGTGTGTGTGACTTTTATTAATAATTTTTTGCATTTTATTTTGTTATTTGTAATGTGTGTAACATATTGGATGTGGAAACCCGTTATTATTATATGAACTCATATGAGAACTCATAAATAAAATAAATTTTTAGTATTTTTTATTTTACTTCATTTACTGCCTCTTGTATTTGATTCGCATTTAATATTAATTTAATAACAATTCAATTGCCAGTTGTGGTCAATACTGTTCACACACTTGTCTATAACAACAACATAATGTATATATGATGTAATGAAACCTCATTTTTCTCGTTTTTATTAATGTTATGTTGTTGTGGTTTATTGAGAACCGATTAGATATTAATGTATTGCTATATATGTTGGCGTAGACTAACAAAAATAAAGTTAGAGGTGGAGTAAGCCATGAATTTAACGATAATATAATATAAGCAATACTTGCTATTGTACTGTAATATTGCTTAATATCTTTGTATATCAAATATGTTGCTTAAAATATACTCGAATTTTAATGTTATTACAAATGCATTACAAATCTTTTGTTATTGTATTTTGCAATCACAAGAAATTTTTTACAATATGTTATATGAATTATAAGCAATGTTTGGGGTTATTACTATTACTATTACTATTACTATTACTATTACTATTACTATTACTATTACTATTACTATTACTATTACTATTACTATTACTATTACTATTACTATTACTATTACTATTACTATTACTATTACTATTACTATTACTATTACTATTACTATTACTATTACTATTACTATTACTATTACTATTACTATTACTATTACTATTACTATTACTATTACTATTACTATTACTATTACTATTACTATTACTATTACTATTACTATTACTATTACTATTACTATTACTATTACTATTACTATTACTATTACTATTACTATTACTATTACTATTACTATTACTATTACTATTACTATTACTATTACTATTACTATTACTATTACTATTACTATTACTATTACTATTACTATTACTATTACTATTACTATTACTATTACTATTACTATTACTATTACTATTACTATTACTATTACTATTACTATTACTATTACTATTACTATTACTATTACTATTACTATTACTATTACTATTACTATTACTATTACTATTACTATTACTATTACTATTACTATTACTATTACTATTACTATTACTATTACTATTACTATTACTATTACTATTACTATTACTATTACTATTACTATTACTATTACTATTACTATTACTATTACTATTACTATTACTATTACTATTACTATTACTATTACTATTACTATTACTATTACTATTACTATTACTATTACTATTACTATTACTATTACTATTACTATTACTATTACTATTACTATTACTATTACTATTACTATTACTATTACTATTAAATTCTATATTATACACTGTACTACAACAAATTATAATTAATATTAAAGTAAACTTATAAATATTACAATTTCTAATTTAAAATACATTGCTATCAAAATCAAAATTTAAAAATATATTTGTATTTGTTTATAAACTTGATTATTGGATTAAATTTTATATTACAACATTTATTTATTTTTACACTTAATTAGTATTTATTAATTAGTAACATTATAATACATTGATTTATTTATTTGATTTTATTTATGACAAATAATCTCAAATGTAATATTTAAAACACATTATTTTTTATGTAAAAATGTATTATTATCTGAAATTTATAGATATATTGGATATTCATAATAAATGCAAATACTAAGACTAATATTAAATAAAATTAATCAAATAAAACAATATCAGTATTGGATTTATTTTTTCAAAATACATACATAAAAAATAAAATATATAATCTATAGAATACTAAATTAAACCAATTGTTAAAATCATGTATTATATGATGGATTTGAGTTTGACATCACTTAATTTAAACAATAAAATAATGATTTAATGAATATTTTATAAAATTATCACTTTTAAGATATTACAAAAACTGAAAAACTATTTCTATTTAAAAGTGTATTTGTGATATATATTGTAAAACATTGTATATTTATTCAAACCGTTTTAATAAAAAGATTAACTTTGATATAAATCAACTTAAATTATTTAAATGCGAACGTTCTTAAGGTCTCTACCCCCTCCCCTCATTCGCAAAAGTTCATTTTGGACACACCCCACCCAAGTGAAAACGTAATATGTGAACTACCCCTAATTAGAAATATGAATTATAATCACATTTTAATTTGTAAATAATGAAAATCTTTAATCTTGCATTAAATATTAATTATACATACAATATACATAAAATACAATTATAAAATAACACAAATTGAGTCTCAATGTATTTGAAATATTTTTGAAATATTTAATTTATAAAACACTAAATTACTAATATGATTATTAAACTATTAATAATTTAGTTTAAATATTAATTTTTGCATATGTATTTACTGTGGCATTTTATTTACTATTATTTGTTGTAATTTTTATTATTATATTGGATACAGTATATTGTACCAGTATAAATAATACATGTATATATATACAGGTATATATATATATATATATATATAATTTATATTAAGTTAAAGTTATAATTTTTCTATGTCAGAAAATTGCCATTAATAAAATAATAAATAAAATTAAAGTATTTGATACATTATTTTTTAAAATGTAAAATACATGGTTGTCAACAATTTGCTAAAAGATATAATAATAATATTAATAATATTAAATCTTTCAAAACAAATACTATTATACTGTATGTTAAATAGATTGTTGTGTGAAATAATTGTTAATTATTTATATTATTTATGAATACATTTAAAATTTCTTGAGATTAAATTTATTCAAATGAATTATTTTTCATAACTAATTTATTAAATGTTTGCTATAAATACAATGTTTAAACCTGTATATAATTTGTTTTCAAATAATAAATAAAATATACTTTATATTATTATTACTTACAAGTAACAAGTAAACAGTAGTTTATAATAACATTATTTATATTTATACATTATATAATAATACACTACTTTCGTTATTTTATAAAGTTATAAAACTCGAAATTAATTTATTATTATTATTTGTAACTCTGTAAATAATTTTTAAATATTGAGGATTTCCTACTTTTTATATAATAGTGCACATAGTTGTACAATAAGATGATATGAAAACTATGAATAGTTAGTGAATATCATCTATAAAAAACTGATTTGATGTATGCTCTCAATAGTGTACCTCATTATTAAAGTGCTGATATAGTGTGAACTCAATTTGAATATTTGAGCGCAAATCACAAAAACTATTGTCTTTTTGTTTATTTATCTAACTTTTTGTTGTTTTGTATTAGTCAGTTAACTGTTAAAAAAATTATTTGTTAGTTTGTTTAGCCACTGGCCAAATACCATAGACATTATGTATGACTTGACATCACTTTTGCACGTTTTTATTGATGCACTAATCATACAAAGGGAGTGAATTATATTATAGCAGAAATATTTGAAAATGTGATTTTTATTATTAATATAATTTATTTGCATATAACCATACAGTGCACATTCAAATAAGTTTATATTTAAGAAAAGTAACTTTTGAGATAAGGGTAGACACTGAGCACCTGTAATCTTGCTTTATTTTATTTATCATTTTCATAGTACATGATATATATATTTTTATATAAATTTATGTAATTCAATAATATCTCAATGCCATAGATTAATACTGTACTTTTATTTTAAAATATTACTTATAAACAGTATATTACATAATGTATATAATAATTTACATATAAATTATATGTAAAGTATATGTTTATATATTTTATTATAAATAACTTTGTATATTAAATTGTAATTTAGCAGGATTTACACGTAACTATATTGGTGTACACAATATACATATATAATTGTTATGTTATATCATAATATATGACATAAGAACTGATGTTTTATTATTTGTTCATAAGTTTTATTTAATATTTACTTTATTTTATTTTTTTAGCATTTATAATAAGAAGTACTAGTGTTAGACAAGCTTGAATTAAATTGCAATTCAATAAAATTTATAAAAGTTGAATATAAAATTTTTATTGTAGTTTATAAATAAAAAAAATAATTAGTATATATATATACTAATTTACAGTATTTTAAACATAATTTTGTTAGTTTTAAATATATAATATTATCGAATGTTTAATAATCTTTTATTTTAAATTACTTTACTTAATATTTGTAGTAAATTCTATTTTAATGAATATTTATTACTTTGATTATTATTTTATATGTTAATTAAGTATATAATTTATAATAAAATATAGTTATTAATTTATATTTTAACACAAAAGGTTTTTTGAGAAAATTATTACTTTTTATCAAATTTATTTATCTTAATATATATTATTTTTCTATAAATTATAAAATAGAAAAAAAATGTGGTCTGACTTAATAAGTATTAATATTATTGCACAATAACTGGGAAGAAATATGAAATTTGTTTTAGCCTTTTATGTTAGTATATTATTTTATTTAACAAATTAACCGACAATTTACAAGCTTTTTAGGTTTTAGATTTATTGAGATATTTAAATTAATATTACTATTTTTACTTAAATAGTACATATATATACTGTATATAAATATTGTTTATTAAATACAGTATTTTTGTTGTTATTTAAATATAATTTAGGTATAAGTCGTTTAACCAATAAAGAAAAAAAGTATCAGAAAAAGTCATTTACATGAATTATTGATATATATTTATATTGTATATTAGTTTTATTTTTATCGTCAATTAAGAAACTGTTAAATGATAACCCAATTAATTAATATCTTATATATTTGTTTACTTATGTCCACAATTTTATTTTATTACTTTTTTAAGTTATGCTTTTGTTTTTAAGCAATAATTTATTTTACATTAGTTTATTGCGTTAATTTATTAAAAAAAAAATTATAAAAAATATTAATATATTATGAATTAATATAAAATATTATTATAAATATAGATTTCTTATACTGAAACTTCTATATTGAAATGTTTGATATAATTAAAACACGCCTTTTGTATATTTTTTTAATGATGATGGATTGGACGGCGATATACTGTATTAGATATTTATTTTTATATTTGCTTTTATTTTATTTATATGTTTAATACGTAATGTTAGAAATGTTTCTTATATTAACTTATTGTTTAAAAAATATTTTTATAATTGATATAATCATTATAAATGAGTGATGAGATTTATATATATATATATATATATATATATTAAATTTGCTTTAAATTATTAGTTAATTTCTATTTTATTAAAAATAGCACTACACTTAATTAAACTATTATATATTCAAATTATATTAACATTGATTTAGATTTC
Organism: Oppia nitens; assembly: GCF_028296485.1. Classification (NCBI taxonomy): domain Eukaryota; kingdom Metazoa; phylum Arthropoda; class Arachnida; order Sarcoptiformes; family Oppiidae; genus Oppia; species Oppia nitens. The sequence goes on from NW_026533243.1 coordinate 4,327,333, forward strand.
AAAGTTTAATTTGATTGTAAACTGTGGTTGTGGTATAAAGTTATATAAAGTTTATACTATAACTATTAAACATTATTTAAATCTAATTATTTTTTGTACTTTTCGACTTCGATTATACACTAAAGTATATTTAATACAATACATGACTTTTTATTATATCAGATACAAAACTTTTTTTTTGTATGATAATGCAAATATATTGATGTAGAGCAGGGAAAATAGTTAATAAATATTATATTAGAAATGACAAATTATTGAATTAATATATATATATATATATATAATTTACTGCAAATACTGTAAATATAATCTAAAATTAAAATTGTCATTTTTATTAACTAAAAAATAATTAAAATAAAAATGGTTTTAATCAATTGCTTAACTAATATTACAGTACTTTAATAATATATTTTATACCCCCTGTGCTCTGATTACCCATTCTTTATATTTTATAATAAATGCAATAAAAACATAAAATATAAAGTTTTAAAATAGAAATTATTTTTTCTCAAAATAAAATATGAATAAATATGTACATCAATGAGCTCTATCCTCATCCCGTGCATAGCACAGGTCCAAAGCATACATATATAAGTTTGTGATAAAATGCTAATCGCAGTCACGGATCACATCAAAGTCGTGATCAGATCTCAGAGAAATTTATGTAAAGAGCGGGTGAGGTCTTTACAAAACCAAAAGCGCAAACACATAGCTATGTAGTCATTGGGATGGCATACACACCACGAGTTCACTGAGCGCACAGCCATATATATCCTGAGTGTGTTGAGAGAGAATCGGGTGGAGTGAGAAATACTGGTCCTCTAACTCTCCGCAAACACTGTATGACTGTTTGATAAGAGTTTGAGAGCACAACCATTTGGACGATGTGTGTCCCTTCTCTACCCTAAATAAAGGAAGACTAGTACAGTATTATAGAGAATGAGTGCCTCCTATGATGTGGTGGATCAACATTTTCATAGTGTAGACCCTGTGCTCGTTCTCCCTGTGCGTGCCTCTCAGTCTATTGATTGCAGTGCAACAGTTAAGAGGCGCAGTGATGGCAAACACAGACACATGTATGTGAGTGACTGCAGTCACTGCACACTCCACTCTTTGTCCAAAACAAACCCATACCCACTCTCAATACACACGCAAACCGAAAAAATCACTCACAGATCTGTATTTGTGTGCTCAGCCTGTAGTCTACTTCCACCTGCCATTCAAGACAGTCAATATCCAGCTCTCTCTTTAAGCTATTCACTCATACACTTCAACTATCAGTGCTTTATTTTTCGACAATCTTAGACCAGACCTATGACTTATACATCATTGTAAATGATGTTCAGTTTGTTTTTAATATATAAACTATATTAACGTGAATTTTGTGTCAATTTTTTAAAAAATATTTCCTTTTATACAATTTATAAATAAAGTGAAAATTAATTATATTTATATTTTTTAATTAAAAAAAATATTAATAAATTTTATTACTTTTTTGCTGGTGTTATATAAATATTGTATAGAAATTTTTATTTTTGTGATTTTTTATTTGATATCAATTTTACTGATATAGACGTCTTTCACAGCACTGAGAATGTATTGAGTTTTGATACCAAAAAAGTTTTCCCCATATTTACTCTCATATGAGAAAATATTTTATGTGTTAATTGAATTTAACAAAAAATATTAATATAATATTTTTTATTTGATTTTATTTTATTGACACAATTATTGTTTATTATGTTGTACTAACCATTTTTGAAACATAGATTTGTTAGGTAACGACGCTTTTAAGAGTAGATTTGATATAATGACAATAATTTATAAATTATTCAACACTTTTTGATTGAATAATATCTGAATAATAATCAGCTGTTGAGTTGCAGTCAGATCTCAACATTCAAATATATTTACAATATTTTTAAATAAGTGTTTTGTTAGACATTTGAAGGATATATAATATTTGTTTAGATTTGATTTATTCAATCAGTGTTTTATACTCAACAAAAAATTGGATATATAATAACAACAAAATCTGATGAATATAATTTTTAATAATTTTTGTAATAATTACATGATTTTTATAATGACAATAAATCCATAAAAATATTCACTTTTTTGATGATCAATTTTATTGAATTTAATGGCTATTTTATATTAGAAAAATATAAGATTGTGATAAAATTGTGCCATATTTTAAGGGTAAGTGTTATTTTATAAAATATTTTTATTTAGTTAATATCATTATATATATAGAAAATGAAATGTATTGAAGAGTTTTATAGTTTATCATTATATTTATTGTGTTAAACCAGTATATCTAAAAATATCTAGTTTTAAATTGAAACTTTCAATATTGAACTATCTTTTAATATCATAAATACACAGTAAAGTACTGTTTGGAATTTACCCAAACTAACTGATCATTTATCAAATACTTATATGATTTGAACCATTTTTTTAAATGAGATGATTTTTAAACAATTTAATAATTAATAAATAAATAATAATAATAATAAAATAAATATATTAAAGATATAAAATAAATAATTTGTTTTTTCAAGTTGAGTCTTATGACTTACACTATGTGAATATATAAATAAGTTGTTATCATATCAGTCATAATGAATTATCGACAATATGTGAGTGTGTGAGTGATAAGTGGTTGCATAACGAGGACACCTCCCAATCTGTGATGACATCCAAGGTTATTGTCCACAGATTGTATGATTTTATATATTTTTATTATTATATTAATATCTGGTTAATGTGATCTTGTATTTCATCTTTTTTACATTTTAATTTTCAAATTATATTTGTAATCAGATTTGTTAAAATATTTATTATTTTAGTTTTTCATTATTTTTTCCTTGAACATATGATAAAATATTGAGTTTTAAATTTTTAGTTTTACCAAATGTTTTTTTATATTGTAAATGAATTATTTATAATGTTGATATATTTCAGTTATAATTGTTTATAAAATATTTTTACATAAATATGTAAATAAACATTAACAATAAAATACTTATAGGTGTTATACATTAATTAGTTTTATAAATCAAAAATACAGATTTGAGTTTTGTGTTAGAAACTGATTGATAAATATAAATGTTTTGATGAGTTAGTTGCATATATTGTATATATATATAGTAAGTGATACATATTATATTAATTAACAAACTTAAACATTTAGTTCAGAACTTTGATTAATAGCTACAAATAAAAAAAAATTAAAAAAATAAAAAATGTTTATTTTTAAGATTTTTGTACAATTGTTTCTGAAGATAAAAACTTTTTATTTGCTTTCATTTAATGTGTTAAATCAATTTTGTACACACAATACATTTACAAATGTTATAACAATCTATTTAATATCTCTTCACTAAAAAAATCAAATCTAAAATACTATTTTATTTTTGTTTTTATTAGTTGCACACGTTTTTTACTGTTCAATGAATTTGTTTTACTTGATTACTATTTTATTACTCATACTATTTATTACACACACTTTATATAGTGTAGAGAATTAGAAACAATGCATTAATAATAATTTAATGCCATATAATATTCGGTATACTATAATTGATTTTAACAGTTATTGTCTATGTATTTATCATTAAAATACATTTTAGATATATAGCTTAATTTGCTGTTATATAAGTGATGGCTCATTACGATTAACCTGTGCTTAAACTTTGTATAATTGAATGTGTATTTTACTTAAAATTGCTAATAATTGCATTACAATTTAAGCAATGAGCCAACACTATGAACTAAATAATATACAGTACACACCCAAAACTTATGTACAAAACTAATTTTTTACAAAAGCTATTTGAGATAATCATTATACAGTAAATAAATAGTCAATAATGTAAATTACAGTAGCGTAATTGAAATTATAAACATTTGCTCAATTTAATTAATTTTTTAATGTTATAATTTGCAACTAATAAATTAAAGAATTAAAATGAACTAGTACATTTTTGAAAAAAATTGTATTTTTTCTGACAAATCATTTATTAAAAATTTATAAGAGTTTGTTTGGTTCCATTAAAATACCATAAATTACATTAATGTATATAATATAATTAGATAACTTAATAATTAATAAATACTATAATAAATGTATTGTAAATTAACACAATTATATTTTGTTAATTTACACTATTTTTTATTAGAAAATATAATAACTAAAATTAAAGAATTCAAATTTATTACTACAGAATTTTATAGTTTTTTATATTAACTTCACATACCTGTCCTAATATCCCTGTGCTTAACGACATTAAAAATAATTCAACTATATATTAATTTGTCAGAAATTCAAGTGAAATGTTTTAGTTGGTTCACTCAAATGGTTGATACCCTGTTAACAAACAGTCTGATTCATGTTTTATATAATAAAAGGTAGAATAGTATTATATTATAGTATGTTTACCCCTCCTATGATGTGGTGGATCAAGATTTTCATAGTGTAGAGTCTACTGTAGACCCTATGCTCATTCTCCCGGTGCGTGCCTCTCAATCTGCACATAGTTTTGAACAATCGTATGTAACTAACAGATGGCAAAGACATACACATTGACACTGAATGTGATTCACTACACACTCCACTCTTTGTCTAAACCAAACCCCACTCTCAATACAAACCGAGAAAATCACTCACAGATGTTGCAGAGCCTGTAGTCTACTTCCACCTGCCATTCAAGACAGTCAATATCCAGTCCTCTCGTCTACAGTAGCTATATATACAGTGTTATAGTATTATACACTAAAAACTACCAGTGCTTTATTCCTCGACAATTTCAGACCCAGACTCAGCACTAATATGTCATTGTAAATGATGTTCAGTTGCTTTCTATATAAATATATATACAGTATATATACCGCTATATTCTTTTGTGAATATTTTCATCAAATTTATAAGTATTATATTATTTAAATTTATCTCATTTTTGTTATTTTGTTTGATGTGTTTTTTTTAAATAGTGAAATTGAAATTATTAAAGGTTAAGAAAATTGCAATATTGAAAATATTGATACTTATTTGTTGCACATAAATGTTATTTTTGCAATGTTTATAATTGCGCTACAATTAAATAGTTTAAAATCAAATGCATTTATATTAATTACAAATACATATTGAAATTTAATAAAGAAATAAATTTTATAACAAAAAATATATTGTTAAATACAGATTTGCATAATAGTGGTGAATGGCAGAGTTCACACTGAAGATGGCTGAATGTCCTCCGGTGCAGATGGAACCGGTAGATCTGTCAATGGGCAAGAAGTATAGTAAAACAGTGAACTGTCATCGTTTTCATAATCACCACAAGAAATCACTTAATGGTAGTTCTCAGTCAGCGGCGGCAGCAGCGGCCAGTCTTTTACACCGACATCATAACGGTTCCTTCACTAATGGATTATTAGCAGCCATTTATACACATAACAATTGTATACCGACATCACCCATATCACCATCAATAGCTGTTCCCATCTCACCCTTATTGGGATCGTCGCCATTGGTATATTGTGTTACATATTTAATAGTGATTAGCTCTAAAAATAATAAATTTTATTTTATTACAAATATATTAATAAAATAATTTAATTATAATATTGCACTTATATATAATAGGCAACATCAACAGTCATGTTAAATAGTAGTAATATTAACTCATTATCAATGGTCTCATCGGGAACCACATCGACACTGAACTCACAAACCAACAGTTCCTCACCCATTGATTATTATAAAGAAAGTTTAAGACGTCGTAAAGTTCATAGATGTGATTACGATGGCTGTGAAAAAGTCTATACTAAAAGCTCACACCTAAAGGCACATAAAAGAACCCATACAGGTATGAACAGTAATTTTTTTTGTATTAATATTACAACTAGTCGTCCAATATATAATAATTAACTAATTTATATCACTTATTCATTTATATTATTCAATGTAAACATTTTACATTCAATTAACAGAATATAAAACAATTTTTAAAATTTTTGTTTTTTATAGATCAATCACAAGTATAAAGTGATTAAATAGATAGATATCTTAAATTGAACCTAATTAAATATATAGATATTAGAAATTTCCAGAATCAGCCAGATAATCTATATTGGCCAACTAGAAAAATCAGCTAGATAAATTATATTATGTCTAAAATTGTTACATGTTATTGATATATAAATATGATGTTTTTAGCAAAATTTGTTAAATAAATTATAAAAAGAAAGTAAATCAAGTTTAATACCTATTACTCTATTTTTACTTATTATCTTAAGTAATAAGAAAAAATTAAATTTACATTTCTGATCGCTTAATACTGTAGACGTGTATTCAAATTACACGTAAACACACAATTGATAACTTAATAATGAATTACCGGTTCTTATAATATCGGTGTAAAATAATAAATTATAACTACTTGAATTGAATGTGTTAAAATTGTTTTAAATTTTTAATTAAATATAGTTTTGCATTTTTTACAATAGTGGGTTTAGATTAGGCTTTACAATTAAACCCATTTCTATGAATCAAAACTAAACCGAAACCATTAGTTATTACATAATAATTTATGTTTGTGTATTATTCAACATATCTTAAAGTTTAGTTTACAACAATATTTGTAATTCAAGTAATCATAATTAAACACTTTTAGGATATGTTATAAAATAGTATAATTTCAAAAATACTGTTACATATAATTACATATTTGATTAATAACTATTTAAATTAATATATAAAACTTGCTATAGTTTTAAGAAATAATATACTATACATTATGTGTCAAGTTTACTTAAAAAGTATATTTATTTGCAATTATATTTTTTATTTAATGATAATTTTTAATAGATTAATAAAGTATTTAATTTGATTATAATAAAGCTTTTATTATAAATATTAAATTGATTATTTTGGTCTTAAAATATACAAAAATGTGAATGCATTTAATTATAAATTTAATTAATTTTCGGATCTTTAGTTATTAAATTATATAGAGTTAACATTTTTAATATTAAATTAAAAATTTATTTTTAAATCTCTTTTTTAAAATTATTATTTAATCTGCTATAATTAAAAACAGTTTTAATTAACAATTATTAACTTCTGAAATAATTTAATTTAATTTTGTTTTTTATTTGGCGCATATTTTGTTAGTTAATTGAGTATTAATTGTATTAATATATGTATAGGTGAGAAGCCATACACGTGTACGTGGGAGGGTTGCACGTGGAAGTTTGCACGTTCTGATGAGTTGACCAGACATTTCCGCAAACACACGGGTCAGAAGCCATTCAAGTGTCAGTTATGTCAGCGGTCTTTCTCCCGATCGGATCACTTGTCGCTACATATGAAGAGACATTGACTTGAATTGGTATCTCTCAACCCATCTCTTTGTTTTAGTAATCAATACATTCCTAACTTTTGAAAACTATTTATTAAATGTTAACAAATTAAGAGTATATTATTATATAAAATTGTGGCAAATATTATTATTATTGATTATTATTTGAATAATTACTGCCCTAAAAGTACAACACAATTCACTAATTAAAATCTCAATCAATGGTTGTGTTTAAACATTATTTTGTTAAAAATTTTAATATATTATTATTGAATTTTTATTTTGGATTATATATATATATATATATATATATATTATCTATGGTATTTTATAGTATTGTATATTATTGATATATTATTTATTTGTAAATTGATTATATTAAATACTTATATAATTCTCAATTAGCATAATTTTAAATTGTTTGTACAGTAAATAAACACAAATCAAATAATTATTTAAATAAAAATTTATTATTTTTATTATTTTTGTTAAATACAACATTCCTATTACAATAAATTTTAGACCAAAAAATAATTTATTAATTTAAGATACTATCGATATTTTAATTAAAGAGTTATAATAAAGATAAATCACAAAATAAGTTTTAATATTTTTTGCTCTAATATTATTGAAGTTTTATTAATATTAAATTTTATTAACTTTTAAAAAAATAATTTCGAAAACTAAATTAAAATAGCTGTTAAAACTTGAAAATTTTAATAGAAAATATACATATTTATAAGCAATTTATAATTATAAAAAAATTTAATTAATTAAGCAATGTATTTTATTAAGTTATAAATATAAATTGCTTAAAAATTTGTATAAATATTATTTTTATTAAACTTTTTTATATTTTAATTCTAGACAAAATATTAGGTTAATTTTAGATTACCAAAATTTATTTAATAGATGAAATACCGGTATATCAGTGTAATCATAATTGTATATAAATAAATAATAGATATCGTAAATTAATCAATCACTAAGTTTATAAATAAATTACATTTTATAAAATTTTGAATAAACTTCTCGAGATTTGATTACAGTGTTGTCATGTATAACAAAGTTGTTAATATAGCAAACATTTAATATAAAAGTCTCTCAATTGCCAAAAGTATTAATACAGTTGATGTCAAAACTGATTGAAAACTTTTTGCTAATTCTAAGATAATGTCATCTTCGACATCATTGACAACAAGTTTTGATGATTATTGCAAAAAGTCGTGGCCTTATTGTCCGCTTAAGGATTTATATGAGACTCATTTGGAAATGAATTTTGTTGACCACAGAAAGTCAAAATTGGATCAAACAATGCCATCGGGTGAAGAACTTCGAAGACAGTGGTGGACCAATCGATTCAAAGAGYTTATTCACACTGAACTTACTTCTCGAAAACTGTATGTTCCGGTATATGTGCCAAATGAGACATTATTTTTCAAACGATATCCTGATTTGCGATCCAAATGGGATCTCATCAAAACCAATATCCTTTTAAAGGAGTTATCACTCGACAACAGCTGTAGTGAAAGGATTATCTTCAATGACCAGTTGAAGCAGCAATGGATCAGTAAAATAAAAAACCAATTTATGATGAATTCATTGGGTTTAACCACTGATTGCAGCAAAAAACGAGAATTCAGAAAGAAATGTTTCGCCAAATACTCCAAATGTTTGCTTTGGTGTCGACATCCCAAGTGCTGGAAGATTAGGATCAAGTATTTGCCAGCTCTTCCTTTCATTTGGCTATCATTTCAATTATACGGCACTAGTAATCAACATATTTATGACATTGAAGTGACTGAAAAGTTATAGATATTATATTGAAAAGAAAATTTATTTGATATCCTTTATTTGTATCAATAAATTTGATAAATCAAATGCAATAAATGTTTATTATTTTTAAGTAAAATAATTTTCATAAATATTCAATATTTTGATTCAACATTTTATATACATAGTTCAGATTGAATGAAAATTATGTTATAAAACAATACACAATTCAATGTCTGTCACAAAATCATGTTTTAAATTTTTGAAATTAAATATCCAAATAAATATCATATAAGCATCTCTCTCTCTCTCTCTCTCTCTCTCTCTCTCTCTCTCTCTCTCTCTCTCTCCCTCCCTCCCTCCCTCCCTCTCTAATTTAGTATCAAACTTATTTTTATTTCAATTAATTTTTTAATTATACGTGATTTTTGTATGTTTATAGTTTATAGTTGCTGTTTGCAAGTATTTATTTAATTAATGGTTTACTTTAAAAAATATATAAATTAACATAATATAGTAAAATTGGATTTTATGAAAAATCTAAGAAAATTTTCTGATCAGTCATCGTTTTTAGACGATATGATAAAATATAATTATTGAAATTTAATAAAATTTAAAGTATAATCTTTTAAAATATTTACGAATATTTTCATTTAGTCAGATATTTTTTAAACATTTTTAGTTTTTTTGTTTTAGTTAAACAAATATATATATTATAAAATAGTTTAAATTACTTTAGGTATTTAACCAAAACTCATAATTTATTTTTTTAAACTGTTTACAGTAAAGAAAAAATTATTTATTTTTTAAATGTTTATCAAATATTGTAAATAATAAAAATAAGACCTAAAGATTCGATCATCTTTTACACAAAAAAATGTATTGTATATAAAAAAAATATCAAGAAATAACTAGAAATAAATTAAAATTACATATAAAACTGACAATAATAATAATTTTGACAATAAATATTGGAATTAAAAGCTAATGAATACAATAATAAATCTAAAAGTCAGTGTAATCATGATCTTGAGGGTCAATCTTTACCTCTACACCCACTCCTCCTCCTACTTGATTTACAATCAGATTAATTGACTTCTTTTTTTGACATTCAGTTCTGAGCACATCCATTGTGGCTTCTGTGCCACCAATTTTGGTGATGACATCACCTTCTTTTAGACTAATAGATGATAAGTAATGCAATAATAATTTGTAAACTATATGATAATATATTGTTCTTACGGATGGTTTCCCTTTGCAGTGATTGCCCAAACATAAAGACCTTTTTCAGAGGAAAGTTGTCTATTGCCTCCAATAGCAATAGCAGTCAACATTTGTTTGAATTGTTGGTCAATGTTGTACACCATAAAACCAAACTTAGATTTGTTTAAATCCTTATATTTATTGTTAACTTCATATTTTCTTTGTTCAACCATAGCGTTACCCTCGATGTAGTCTATGATAATCATCAAAATTATGTCATTTATTCATATTATATTATATAACTGTAGTTATTGGTTAAACCTTTAAATTGTGAGGTGTGAAGAGCAAAGTTAATATCACTGGTCGGGCCTTTCATAACAATTCCGTATACTTTTCCATTGTCTAGTTTGACCAGTGGTCCGCCTGAATTCAGTCTTTCAGTAGACGCTCCGTATTGTATTAATTTGAGGTTTTTATGCCACATCGGCTCATAATAGAAGATATTATTAGAGTAGTCATTAACAACACGTTCGGGACAACTGATTATACCATCGATAACGTTAAAAAAGGTGACGTTTCCCACAATAGCAATGGATTCTCCAACTTTTGGTTCTTCGGTAGTCATCTCAGCAGTGGTTAGATCTGCTGATGTATAAAGAAGTGCTATATTGCGTTTGGGGTCAACTTGAATGACATGAGCCGTTTTAGTGTGAGAGTGAGTTACACTACGACAACCGCCGAGTTTGTCCAATACGGTAATTAAATGGTGTGATCCCAATGCTATACCCGTAAAGTCTCCCATTACGTTATCGGGTATCAAACTTTGATGACTCTGTATTCTTAAGTAACGTTTATCACTAGTTTGAGAGATATGCTTGACTTTAGGTTGATTATCATCCATACGAGCCATTCTCATCACAATCACTGAACTCAATCTCCAATTCATTTGTGGTATTGACCACAACTTCTGCAAATGACTTTTCCTTTTGTGCCACACATGAGTGCCACCAACGATGGCAAAGGACGCCAATAAATGACTTGTTATGACACAAAAAACATATAATTGTTGTGTGATATATATGACAGATATTTCTGATAATACCTTTTGCTATTAAAAGCTGACAATTTTCTTAAATAATACATCTCTTGTAAATCAATCGCAAATATAATACTATAAATTAAGATATTTATGTTTAAAAATAAAAGAATTAAATGTTTTAATTGAGTTCAAGAAATAACTTCAACAGATATTCAAATTCTGTTGTAATTTTCAAAAATACATTGAATTCAAATATTTAGACATTTATTGAGTTTTTTATAGAATATTATTGTTATTTAATTTTATTAATTTAATTGCTTGAATATTTTTGTCGCGCGACATAAACTAATATAAACTAATTTATTCATAACTTTCTACAAACTTATAGTCATTTATACCTTAAATGTTTTTAATTGTTGTAATTTAAATTAAACGTATAATCAATAAAACCAATAAAACAATTTCAAACAATTAGACAAAAGATAAAATATATGAAAATATAGTACATCTGAGACAACAATACAGACTTATTCTAAACAACAGTTCATTTACTTACAGTTAATGCCATTTAGTGTTCTTCACGTGAAATCATTATTTGATTGAAATTCTAATTTATTTCATTTGATTTCCATTTCAATCGATATCTCACTTCTGTTTGCGAATTAAAGATCTTTTTTATTAATAATTTACTTAAATTAAGTGATTTATAGAGATGTGGCGTTTGAAGCAATTATTTGCAATTTACTATAAAAGGTCTGCTATTATTAAAAATTTATAGTTTTATATTAATTTATATATTATTCATAAAAAGATCACTAATGGCATCCGTAGCTATCATTGGCGGCACTAATGTGTGGCAAAAAAAGAAAGGCTATTTACTAGAGAAGTGGCCAACTGTTGGCTATCAATGGAGTTCAACTAAACTGTTGAGGAATGTATACCTTTCGGGACCAATTTATTCTGATCAATGGTTCAAAGCTTTTGTCACAATTAAGCCGTATTACGACAATGAAAACACTACTCTCGATAACACATTGGGTTCGGGATTCATAGTAGACAAATCAGGTCTGGTGCTAACAGGGCTTAAAACACTAAAGAGTTTTAATACGGTTTCAATTGAATTGAACGACACGACAAAATTGACCGGTCGTGTGGTATACACCAAATCGTCCCTTAATTTGGCACTAATTAAACTCGAAAGTGCCAACAATTTATCAGTAGTTGATTTTGATTTGACTCAAAATAATATCAAAGTGGGTACTCCAATGATCTCAATTGGAAATCCCCGGATCGGTATGAAAAACGCCATTACCGAAGGTGTGGTTAGTTTTCCTAAAAGAAAAGGACGGCAAGTCGTCGAAAGTGATGCGACAGTGGAGGTCGATAAAGATTACATCCAACACACAGCACCCGTCAAAACTCAAGATTACGGAAGTGCTATTGTCGATGCTGAAGGTCGTGTCATTGGTATGAATGCCTATCAACACACACTTCAAATTAACTCTGCCGTAAGAGCACCTGATTTGAAAGGTAAGGTAATATAAGATAATAGTTAAATCATTATTAATATAAATCTTAACATAAAATTGTTGTACTTATTGAAGATTTTGTCGATGAATATCTAAAAGTCAGCCGAAATAATAGCACACTCTCTCACACCGGTCTTGTGTTGCATTGGATCGATTCGTCGTCAAAGAAAGACTTTCATTTACCGAATCTTCCCGAAGACATGAGTAATAATAATAGAGAAAATGGTTTAATTGTTTCTGCCATTAGTGCTGAACAACAATTTAATCAAACATTGATGTATCAAAACTCTGTGCATAAGTCAGTATTCATTTTATTAACTGCCAGTCATTGTACAGTGTTTTCAAATTTATATATCTTTTTTAGCTCCTATGAGAAACTTCAAGTCAATGATTTGATTATTAAAATTAATGGCATCGCTATTAATTGTGTCGAAGATTTATATTTTATTATGAATTCCGATTGTAACCAATATTTGGTATCATTTATCAGAAGAGGTGTTCAAGAAAACGGTCGCAATTTAGTCAAACATACGGTCGTTCATAAACTTTTCAATAATACCTGTTCGGTCTAAAACACGTCTATCAATCATTTTATTCAAATATCAAAAATTTTTTATTTCTCTTTCTATTTAAATTTTTTGCATTAATCTATTTGATACTCTATTTTATGTTTAAATTTGAATTTTATCAAAACTACTTTAATTTTAGTTATTCAATGAAAAATTGTTTAATTAATTTTATTGAGATATAGTACATTGTATATTATTTTTTTATTTAATTAGTTTACTTCATATTTTATTTATAGTCACAAAAATTCATTTATTTAGAAATAAAACTAAATATATATTTCAATAAAAATAAAATAACATTTTTTTGAATTGTTGTGATTTTATGTTCAAATTTAGTGATAATGAAATAAAGTATTTCTTTGAGAACATCCCAACGTCTTACTGAACATCCATTATATTTCTGTTTGCAATTATTACTAGTTTTTCGGCCATAAATAGCTGCCAATTGATATTTAGACAAAACATTTGATGATTTGTTTTTGAAAACATTATCATATGGGAAGACACTTCTGAATAATAGACCGATAACTCCATATTTCTTTGGTTTATTGAATAATTCACAAACAGACCATTGAAAACAGTTTTGAACTTTTGTTTTAGCAAAATGTGGAAAATATTGTAATGACTTGTCATAAGAGTTAAGAACAGTCTCGAAAACAGCCTTTAGATTTGTTTCAAAGAAATAAAACATTGAATGTCTTTCATCTGAACTCATATACCGACCAATTGCTGACTCAGACATTAGGTTTAATTGATTTTCAAGAAAATTATTAATGAAATCGACATTCATTGGACTTTCGAGACTTCTTCGACGTTCTTCTGGAAAGATTATCGGAGAAACCAATGCTATTCCGGCCAAAATAAATAAGGCCTGAATTATAGGATAACCTGATTTTAATAAATAAATAAATATAATGACAATATTATTAATATTTGCAAATTGCATTCAAACAGTATTTAACAAATTTTATAATTGATTACTAATATAAAAGCATAAATATAATCTAAATATAGTATTACAGTATAAACAGTATATACTGCAAATTATATGAAATTAATGAAAAATCAAATAAAAATATTAATTTAAAAACTTAAATATGATTTATTTTTATTAATCTGTTATTACTGCAAAATACAAATACGTGATTAATATAAATAATTGTAATAATTGACTATAACTTACCTAACTTAACCTAAACAGTATCATATAATATAGATATTTAACATTTTCATTTGATTACACCATTTTGTTTTAATCAATAATTATCGTTTATATAAATTATAAGTAAAACAACAGACCTATTGAATAACCCATATTAGATGGTCTAACAGAGCCATCCCATTCCCTTTGAGGTAATGTCAAAGAAAAGAATGGGATCTGACAGACAAACGATGCGTTATAATAACGGCTCACATATATTGAGTCTTTATATTGTTTGTAGATATCAGAGGCCACTTCGTGTGGCAAACGGTTCAGTGGTCTCCGTTGGCGTTGACGTTGTCTCGAAAATTCAGAATTATCTTCAAATCCAATCCATGCCTTATGTGGTAATTTACATACAGTTTGCGTAATAAACATTAATACCATATATATTGTCATCAATTTTGATGACTTTATTGCCATCATTTTCAGATAAAAGTGATTTCACTTAAAATTATTGAATTATAGCATTTAACATGTATTAAAACAAAACTAATTTTAATTGTATAATGATTTTTTTTAAATATTAAATTTTAGTAATATATGGAATAGTCTATTGTTGAAACATTTTAATATTTATAAATACTTATATTCTGACAAAAGTAAAGTTTATTAATTTTGTTGTAAAACTACATGATATTACTTTTAATACTCTATCCATATTATCCATACAGTACTACAGTATTGTATGTAAATTTATAAATTATAATAAATTATTTCAATACATTTTAATCCTTATATTTATAGCTAATCTATTGTTATTTACTTTAGTGCTTATTAGTGACTTTAGAAGATCTAAACAATGGGATGTAAAATAGAGTAAAAATTTTATAATTATTTATTTTTTCAGGAATTATAGGAAAATTATAGTAAAATTTACTAATTGTCTAATTAATTGTTACTAATTAGCTTTAAAAATATTTTATAGTCTATTCAATACAATATTCCCTAAGATTTATCAACAAAATTTCACATATAATCTGAGCCAATACTACCCTAGAATCGAAAACATTACTCAATTCTTGATTTTAGGTTTCTGTATGGTTTGGTTATGGTTTGGGCAACTTTCAAAGGGAGGGAAATTCAATAATAAAATCACTCAATTTTTTCCGGAAAATATTTTATTTTATCAATACATTGTTAGAAATGAAAATTTATTATATATTTTTACAATAAATAGTACCAAAAATTAAATATTTTGCATAAAATTTCATTGAAATATTTAAAAATCAATTTGAAATCAAGATATATGTAGGGTTAGGATAAATTGATTTCTTCGATTAATTTTTTCCCACGGAATCTATTTCTTTTTACTTCCCATTGAAACCTAAATCAACACATTTTTAAGGTTTACAAAATCATTGTTATATTAAACTGTATTTTAAGTGGAATTCTTAAATAGTATTGATTGACTAAATTTATTTCAAATTTATTTTGAATATTTCAATGAAATTTTATGCAAAATATTAAAGTTTTGGTACTATTTATTGTAATATAAAATATTTTTTATCTTTTTTAACGATAACTGTTATCTATGACTCTATTATTAATTGTAAACGGATTTGAATTTTATTTTATACTCATTTTAATAATTCAAATGTTTTTAATAAAATATAAATTAAGAAAAAAGTATTAATACTTAAATGTTATTTATTATTAAAACTTATATTTTTATTTATCCGAAAAAAATTTATAAAAATATTATATTAATAGTTAAGACATAACTGTAATAACAGTGCAATGGATGGCATGAGAGGGCGTTCAGTAATGTAGTGCAGGTGTAGATCGCATACCAGTCCTGCAAACTATACAATCACTTGACATACAAGTGCTGCCAGTTTTTCAACAATGCTTTTAATAGACTGTATGAGCACTGGTTTTGTATGGTTTGAGGACAGGTATTGCACTACTAATTAATAGTCCATTTGTTTGACGACATCACAAGCAAAGTGTGTTTTCAATGACAACCACAACAATACCATTGATATGATATGTCTTTATAGTGATAATCATTGATTTATTTGATCCAATATTGCCATTAATATAATATCATAAATGATGTGTTGGTCGTTGAAGACCACCATTTCATCGACAGTTTGTCATAATATTGTTGTTTTGGTTACTTTAATGATTGCATTGAATGGTATGTTAAATGGTTTAACAATTGATTACTTTAAATATTAATTGATTTTAATTTGTTTGATATATTATATTATAAACATTACTTTGTATGTTGTCTTGTATGATGTCTTGTATGCGACGATTGATGTTAATTGGATAGTATTAGTAGTAGAGACTGGAGAGACATGTCGTCGCAAAGATATCAATGGTAACGATGAGGTGTTTGAATGTCCGCGACTTTTCGAGTCGAGTAAAAAGAGATTTTGCTGTGGATTTACACCACAAGACAAGTATTGCTGTGAATGGAGTAAAAAAAGTAAAGAATTGGTGACCAATCCGTCCGATTTGAAGTACTTGTTTGAAGGGGCCGTCGCTCTCATTATAATAGCATTACTCGTCATCGGCGGTCTTATTGTCTGTTGTTGTCTCTGTGCCTGTTGTCTGATGTCAAGAAAGAAACAACAAAGAGGTCGAGTCTTAGGCATGTATTTGCATTTATTATACAAATGTCTTCAAATATCAATAGTTTTTAGAGTTTAAACAAATTTTATTTCAATTTTGTCTATTCCTGGGAATTCTCAGGCAATTTATTTGCAAACTTTCCTACTTTTGATTGTTACTCTTATTTAATATAACTTATCAAATGTATTGAATTGTCTTTAAATTCAGTGATTAATCACTTTCAATGAATTATAAAATAATGAATTATTTCACTAATCGATTGACAAAATTATTTTGTTTTGAAGTTATTTTTTTGAAGGTTTTGTTAATAGTCTTAATAATTGTATTTAGTTTTTAGATAAAAATCCAGTTTAATTTTATATACAGTATAAAAACTATTAAATTACAAATAATTTTTTAAATGTAAATAGTTTTGTCATTTATTGAAATAACAACAAAATCAATGAACAAACACAACACGATTTAGTATTTAAATGTATTTTCTATGTTATAATTGTATGAAAAAAACGCTTAACTAAACATTTGAATTATCTAATTTTTATTAGTTTTTTATTATAAAATTAGTTGAATTAAAAATGTTTCATTTAATAATTTAATTTTAAACCAGTTTTAATTTATTTAAATAATCTTAAATCTTTGTTTTTTTAAATATTTTTTTCTGTACGAATAACTAATACTTTACTCATTATCACAATCAACACATTGATAGATAGGAAATAGATATGGGATATAATTAATGTTTGACTAATATTATGTTAATTTGCTTGTAATATAAATAGAATTTAATAGAATTTTGTAATAATTATAAATTATAACATTTATACATATAAAATAAATACAGTGTAATATTAGTTATCGTTTTTTATAAAACATTCAAAATTTAATACATTATTACAATTTATATGTAATATAATGTATTTACGGTAATTAATATTTTACTCATATTTACTTACCGGTAATAGTAAATGCTTAATTTGCTCATTTAGTATTTCTGTATAATTATTATTTAAAATAATTTTAATTTATTATTTTTTATCATGACATTTCTATCGTTATATAAAATCATTTATAATTAAAGTTAAGTATTTAATATATTTTTATATTATCTTTTAGGCCATAACTCGGCTGATGGTGGCACTAGTTTAACAACAGTTCCCAACTCATATCCTGTCCAAAATGCATATCCTATGCAAAATGTGACGGCTCCCTATCCATCTGATCAACCGCCCCCATACAACTACAGTCAAACACAACCAGCCTTTAATCCTAATTATCCTCCCTATCCAGTGGTCAAGTAATGAGATAATATACACCTCATGTTTGTGCTGTACGAGCTTATGAGTCAATATATAAGATACTGATTTCATTATCACTTTTCTTGAAGTGCTATTATTTTTGTTTGTTTCACATTTTGATTCTCAATTTTAGATCTGACTGAAAGTATTATTAATTTTATGAGATAATAATAATTGTGTTATCGTTTGATTTGACTCTAATTATATAATAGTAATATTGTTTTATTATTTTTTAACATTTATTTCTTAAAGAAAATTTATTATTTATAATACAGTATTAATTATATATAAAGACTGAATTTATGTTTTGTTTGTTTCTAGTATTAGTTATACTGTAATACAGTATTACATTAATCCATTAGATTCTCTATTATTAAGTATATATATATATATTTATATTTTTCTATTCTCTATATTTTATTTTTTTGACATTTGGATTGAATACTCGTTTATTTATTAAAAAAATTACTTTTAAATTACTTTTTCTTTTCGTAAAGCCTTGAATTGTGTCGCTTACATAAAGTATTTTTTTATAGTTAAGTTGTTTTATTTATAATATTTAAAAATTATTATTATTGCTAAATTATATTGCAGTAAGTACTTGAAATATTTAACACGTTTACTAAAAAATTTATTTAAAAAGCAATTATGTTGAAATAGTTTTATGAATTATATTTACCTATTACGATCAATTACCGTAAATGTTTCAAATAAGTTTAACGTCAATTATAATATCAGTATTTTGACCGATAAATTATAAGTCGTTTCATTGCATTTATATGTTTATGATTAACTGAAATGCAATTATTTTTATTAAGCATTTGTGCAAATCGACAAATAATTATTGTAGTAAAGCATTTTTGGTAAATAATGAAAATATTTGCAATAAAATAATTAAACTATGGTTTCATATATTTAACTATATATATATATAATGAAATTAATTTTTTTAATTACTACCGGTAATAATATCAATAGTTAATTTTAATATTATATATGTTTTCATTATTTACTCAATAAGTGCAATAAATTGTTCAATTTTTAAAGATTTGCAAATATTAATGTATAAAATTAAGTTTATTATTGATTTATTAATAATATACACGATATTTAAGTAATCTTGACTACATTTCTGTATAATTACTCCATTTGACTGTAAATTGTTTTGAAATGGATTATTAATAATATTATATAATTTAATAATAATAATGTACTTCCAATTGTAATAATTTATATATTATCTACAAATTTGTAATAAAGAAAATAATAAATTTTATAATTTTATATATTTGAGATGTGATTATTTTTTTAAAAGTTTAATTACTAATATATTAGTTAACTATAGTTAAGCAAAATATGTTCCCAATTCTGTAGAAATAATTAGATTTTTTGGTAAATTACTAATGAATGATAAGTCAATTGGTGTATAATCTGCTGAAAATTTTCTTTCGATGAAACCTAAGTAATGACTAAAAATAGTTTTCGGTTTACTTAATGCTAATAAAATTAACGCATTTATTGTTACAATTGTTATGTTTGGTCGACCATAAAAAGCAATAGACTCTATGTTAGGACAATGATATATGACATCACAAAAACCTGAATCTGTTACTAAAGGGAAACCAATGGTGCGATTGTGGTGAACATCAAGACTTAAGTATTGAAGACATTTAAGTTTCGAAAGACATTTCATGGCTTTATCGGTGATCTGTTCGACAGTTAGACACAGACTTCGTAATCGTATAAAATGGTGACCAATATCTTCAAAGAGCAAGTCATTGATTCCCGAATAATTCAGACGAAGTGATTCCAAGTGTTGGCAATTGACGATTGACTTTAATGTCAAATAATGGTTATTGGTTTTCAAACTATAAACTAACCGCAAGTCAAGATATTTAAGGGCCGGGAATGAGTTTATTGACTCAAACAATTTGATGACAATTGTTTGGTTAACTTTAGTTGTGGTCAACTTAAATGATTTTAGTTTACGACATTCACTACCAATTAGTCTAATATTTCTAATAAATTCCGAGTTTATATAAAGTAATCGAACCGATGACCAGATCTCAAGAATCTCCAAATTCTTAAATTTTGGTAATTCCTTAAGCAATTGATTTAAGTAATTACTGTTTAATTCAGAGTTAATTTTTATACACTTTAAGTTAGTCTTGTAATAGTTAACAAAGTTTACGACATGTTTGAGGTCAGTCTTGCCATAGAATAGATCCACTTCTAAGAGTTTTGGTACCATTTGTTGATTAGCTACTGTCAAACATTTCAATTTAACTTTATTAACACTATTCAAGTTTGGACACAACCGGAACAGTATATAATAGTTGTCCAGACATTTGATAGGATTTACAAACACAAAGCTTATATGCTTTAAATTAGCTCCAAATTTGAGACCAAATTCATAGATTGTTTTAGCAGTGATTTCATTGAAATCAAATAAAATATTTTTCAAATATCTGCAACATTTAGTAATTGTTTGAAGAACTTCTTCTTTGTTGTCAATAAAGTAACTTTTGATACGAATCTCATTACAAAATTTACATTTTCTAAGTAGACTTTCCAATGCCTTTATATCAATGCATTTTATGTTTGATTTTTGAACCAAACAATTATATAAAGTTATATTTTTACCATTATTTTGTTTGGCATTATTTCTTAATTCAATCACATGTTGTTTGCTATAAATACAGCGTTTAAATTGTTTGGAGACTGACTCGAGTCTGACTTTATCCTGAATCGATAAATAGCTTAAAATCACTTCACATAAATCATCACAAATACGATCACCAAATAAATTTAAGTTTACATTTATAACACAATTATCATTATTTAAATAATGATTGGTCACAGATTTATAATTATTATCATTATTATTATTATCGATACTATAAGACAATTTGAATGGTTTACGATGACTTGAATTAATGGTCAAATATTGTCTTAATATTGTTGAAGAATTCATTTTGTTACTAACTTAATGTCAATTAACTTATATTTAATTTACAAAAATGATAATATCAAACACTAAGTTTCTATTATATATAATTTAATATCAATTTTAATAGAACTGAAAATATTTTATTTACATTATTTAATATAATATTATAGTAACTTTTATGAAGGATAAGGCAATGAAAATAAAATACAGTAAGTTATATACTGTATACTATATAAAGCAAAAATTAATAGTTTATAAAGTTTTACATTTCAGACACATTTTATACACTAATATTTGTATTATTAATTTTTTATCATATAATTGAATTCAAAAATGAAAGTCATTTCTGTTATACTCTTTTAATCGTTTATTTTTATGAAGGATAAGGCAATGAAAGTAAGAGACTATAAGTTAAAATACTGCAAAACAGCTCAAAAAAGTTAAATATTTAACTTTATCTCTTACTAAATAATTTTTAACAAAATTTTTTTAATATTATTATAATTATTATTAAAAACTTATTTTCATTGAAATTGAAAGTTATTAGAAAATCAATGAAAACAATATGAGTTATACAATAAAATGAGAAAATATTTAAATTAAACAATTTATAATTTATATGCACAACATTTGCCTCAAACATTTTATAAAATTATTGATAATTAAAATCTGTCAAAAAATAACATAAGGCAAAGCACAGGTAGGAGAAAACTTGTGTCAATGTTATGTAAAGAGAAAATAGGAGAAAATGGTTATTGAGATTGGAGGTCATTAATATTAATTTATATATAAGTTGATAATTTTGTTACTATTGTATAATGCATTTATTATAATAGATGTGAATTTTTATATACAACTAATAAATTTATTAATTTATAGATATATAGTATTTACTGTATATTAAGTGTGGCTTATATGCCATATACAGTAAAAATTTGCTATTTTTATATCTGTAAATGGTATTGCTGTGAATGTTGTTGTTGTTGTAGTTGATATTGATGCTGATATTGTTGTTGTTGTTGGTGGTGTTGCTGTTGTTGTTGATGATGCTGTTGCTGGTGGTGTTGATTACTGGCCATCATTTGCTGATGAGTTTCGTCAATGGGGTGATTATGTTGTAGTATGACTTGAGGATAGGATGGAGGCTGTTGTTCATATTGTTGATACTGATTGTTGGGCATCATATTGATGTCTGTCCTAATAACGACCTCGATTTCATCGCCTACTTGTGTATTGATGATTCTGGACACTTCATCATGAGATATACCCGTCAATGGGATACCGTTCCACTCTATTACTTGCATTCCTGTATAAAATAAACAATTTTAACAAAACATTATTTTATTTGAATTGTTTCTCATCTAACTATCTTATATCATATATTTATTTTATATTATAATTACAAAAAAAAATGTCAATTTATAGTAAAACTGAAGTATATTTTTGCAGTGGCTGTTCATTATAACAGAAGGTCATCTAAATGGCAATGAATGGCTAGTTTGCAAACCTTCAATATAATAAATTATAACAAATTTAAAGTATCTATAATAATAATAATAATAATAATTTGGTTGCTATTGAAAATAATAAATTTTAACACAACTTAAATTATAGAAACAAATAGTGAAATTGATACCAATTAATTGAATCACATACTAAATTACTATTATAAATTATATATTTTTATTATAAATTATATATTTTTATTAAAAATATAACAAACTATACTTTAATAAAATTTTCAAATATAGTAATTAATTCATAATAAAAATAAAATATTACAAAACAATTGATTGAACAAACCTTCTCTAATCTCTCCCATCATTGTAAGACTTGGATGTATTTTTTGAATGTATGCTCCAATCATATTACTGCCGGGTATTTCCTGACCTCCGATTACCTTTAATCCCAATCCATTCCCTGTATCCACATATAAATATGACATTTCACATATTTCTTACAGTAATTTTAATCAAACAAAATCTACATGTCAAACAAATACAATATATTTATATATAGTATCATATATTATTTTAAATAACCATGATCATTGATTATTAATTGAATACATTGATAAATTAGATAAAATTATTTGTGTAATCAATGACCATAATTATTTTTATAAGGTTAGACACACAATCTACATAAAATTTATTAATTAAAAATAATAATAATAATTAATAATAAAATGAATGACAAATAACAGAAAATACCGGAGACACTCAATACTATTTAGATAAACATTTATGTGTCAAACGTCTAATGGACTATAAATATACACTAAATAAAAATATACACTAATTGATAGTGAAATAAGAGACAAATAGATAGATATATTTAGAGTATATATCAAGATTAAGACAAAATTGAGAGTCAAATACGGGTTCAACTTATAAAGTACTAAAGTCTAATTAATTGATTAATTGTTATAATAAATATTGAGATCATCATCGATCAGATTTATGATAATTGCTCTCATTTTCTCTTTTTAATGATATATTGAAGTAATGTTTGACTAATTTGTTTGTTTGTTTTCTAATAGGTTTTTATCATTGTTTGGTTTGTCATTTTAATATCACTTACCACTAACTGACCGTATCTTTGGATCTTGAGTTAGAAGTATTCGTTTTACTGGAAACGGGTATTTGGGATATTTCGTTGTGTTCGGTGCGAACTGTAAGACAGTTTGAAGACAACATACAGGTGCACACCATCAGATCAGGTGGTGGTGGTCACCCATACGAGTATGACATTAGATTATTACCATATATTCATTATTTATTTATTGAGTTAATTGTCAATTTTAGCAATTAGTTTATGTCATTTATATGATAGTCATTGCATTCATTGGTGTCTCACTGTATTTTTAAAATTACATTTTTATGACCTTATATTTGAATTATCATATTTTTATTACTGGCTATAAATCCAGTTTGATATAGAAATAAAATAATTTAATATTAAATAATAAAAATAATTATAAATAATTATATATAAGAATAATAATAATTATCAATTAACTAATAAAACTCAATAAATTAGTAGTAAATATAATTAATTTAAAAAAGTGTTGAGAAATATGTGCTTTTATTTGAAACTGTGTTCAGCTCTTACTTGTGTTTTCTTAGGCGATCCTCTCATCATATGGTGGTCTAAATGGCTATAAGCTGATCGATAACCTATTAAAGCAATAATATTAGTTATAAATAAATTAGGTTTAAATATTAAACAATAAATTGCAATTATTATACCTCTTTCATCTCTTGCTCCCTGTCCACCCATAATTGGAGAACTACCTAAATCTTCAATTAATTTTCGTGATCTGGTAGGCATATCTGGTAAAATAGGCATTGCAGGAGTGTTCAGCATAGGGTCTAAACACTCGCTGGGAGTGTCCGACTCTGACATCAAAGAAGCGATGTCTGGATGAGCAAAGTTTGGTCGTCGAAGAAGTGCTGCATTACGTGAATTCATATTTCTATTTTTAAAAGCATTTGTATTGACAAGTCTGGGGTCAATAAGTCTCGGGTCATAATTGGGATATCGATAATCTTCATATCTATCACTAGATATTTCATTTTAAAACAAAAAATTTTACTAATTATTAAATGGGATTAAATAGTTATTTATTAAATAAGTTTAAGTTATGTTAATTACAAAAGTAAAATATAATTGTTTTTATCAATACCTTGAATGAAGAGATGGTTGCGAGTAATTAGGTCTAAGCCTTCCATTATAATAGTCTTTTGGTGTTGAATGGACAGTCGGATTATAGTTGTAATAATCATCTATAAAAGCATTTGGACCATAAATGTCATCTACTTGTCCATAATCGAGTCCACTTCCATCAAATGAGTGGCGAAAAAGTCTACCAGAATCAGCCATTTGTTGTCTTCTGCGCTTAATTTCAGCCCTAACTTTGGCTGCTTTTTCTTCACGAGTCAAGTGGTCGTCTTCATCCTCAGATACATATGGCGATGGATTCCATGAACGAGTGCCACCTCTTAAGCCAACTCTTCTTCTCTGTTCTATCATATCATCGTAATAATACTTAGAAGTACTTCTTCCATAAGGATCTAATCCATAGCCTATACGCGATAGCATTTCCGCCGAACCTTCACTTCTTCTTCGACCAAATCTTGAACCCAACTGTTGAGACAAAAATTAATTAATTTAAAATAATTTAAAAACGAGTTTTAAAAAATGATACCATATTTGAAGCCAAATATATGTTATTATCGTTGACATCCATCATATTAGGTATAACTGATTCTCTGAGACCAAAATCTGTATCTGAATAGAGACCCATTGATGACAATGCTCTCTGAGGTCTATTGTTTAGATCAAAACCACTTCTTGTTGGATGTAATGACTCAAATTCATATGACTTGAACGGCATATTTTGTCGCCACGTCGGCGAAACTGATCTATAAATACGAGATTCTGAAGCAGTTCTTGTCTTATATCTACCTCGTCTTCGACGGACAGGCGATGAATAAATATCAAAGAGATGTTGCAAATCAGTTTCAGAGCGGCGGTAAAAGTCCTTATCTCTGTCTCGAAGACTCATTAATCGTTGTTTCTCTTCGGAAGCCATCTTCAACTCGTCATATAACTGTTGTTTCAGTGATTTTACATATGAAGGGAATCGTGTTGGAGATGTTAACGAAGAAGCTGAAGCAGATGTTTGCAATTGATGACCAATCTGTGATTCTCCGGGAGGTATTGGTGATGGTGCTGGAGATCTAATATTGCCAATAGTACTCTTGAGCACTGATTGACCATAAGTTGAAGCTAAAAATTGGGTTATATCTGACGTGGAAGAGAAAGGCGATTGAGGCCTATGTGATGTCGTCAGGTTAACAACGGCTCCATCGAGTGATGACGAGGGCCGCAGTGGTGGTATGCGTTTCGTTGATACAGATGTGGAAGAGATTGCTGCTCGACCTACACATCAATATAATAATCTGTAGTACAGATACTACTACAACATCTACAACATCTACAGCTATTACTACTAATGTCTTACCGGCCAATCTTTCTTTAATAAGTTTTCTCGTTGCCATTACAGGAGAGACAGGCTCTTCATCAAAGGGAACGGACGGTAACTTTCTTCGTTTGCCTCTATCTCCAGACGGATCGCTTTGAGAGTCTGACACTTCGATTGCCGATGAGATAGGAGTATGCGATCGCAATACCGTTTGTGTTCCCAAACTATAAGGCGATGGACTAATGCGATCATACAATGAAGTGGACGGCAATACAGCCGATGATACCAATGTTGTTGTCGCTGTCGTCGGCACTGTTGCTGTCGACAGGTTTGTTCGTCTTGTGCTCGGATTTAGTATTATCTGTCAATTTAATTAATAATTTATTTAATGCTAATTACTTATTATTTAATTTATAGTATTATAAATAAATTAATTATTAAATGTTAATAATGTACAGCACTGTTGTATATTATCTGTAAATTTATATAACAATCGTATTGAAAATATGATGATTTTTATTTGTTGCTTGTTTAATTACTACAATAGTAATTATAGTGTTATTATTTATTTAACTATTTTAAAATTTAATTGATCCAGTAAATTTTTATATTTACTTTTTTATAAAATGAAATTATAAAATTTTAGGTAACTTTGGAAATACGCTAAAACACGTGTTAAGTATAATTTAAATTTTGTATAATTATATCTTTCAAATACTGTCTGAGACTATAATACTAATTATTAATTTAGTTATTAAATAAACTTTATATTAGTTCAACGAAACTCTTGTAATACTTTTAATATTAATATGTAATTCAAATTAATTTTATTCAAATATTTAAAAAATAAGTAAATAATATGATATATCAAACCTGTGATGATATAACACTAGATTGTGTTTTACGAGGCATTAGTGGTGAAACTGGTCGTTGTATTGACACCATCGCTGTTGATGAGACAGCCGGCGATGGACGGGAGTGGGCATTATGTGCGGCGGCCAATGTTTGGACAGCCGATTGCATCTCTTCAGTCGTTGGATGTGGTAATCGTCGGTGTAATGCCTTTCGTGTATTAGCTGCACCACCACTACCACCAATAATATTATTTGTCGGCAATGTATTAATATTTCTTGTAATGACGACAGTGGCTGTAGTGACCATTTGTTTATTAGGTCCCGATGTGGGAGTTGACGAAACTGAAGGTGGAGTAGAAGTGGACACTTGCTTGTCTTGTTTAATGACTTCCTGTTTATAATTAAAGGGAACCGATGGTGGAGTTGACTGAACTGCTACTTCTTTTTGCATTTTGTGTTGTTTTTCAATTTGTTGTTGTGTTTGATGCTGTTGTTGTTGTCTTAATGACAACTGTTCTGTCATTTGTTTTTGTAGTTTTTGTTGTTCAATCTGTATCTGAAGAAACTGCTGTTGTTGTTGTATAAGAGTTTGTTGTTGTTGTAGCTGTTGTTCTACTTGAGGACTTGGAAGAAGAGCTTGATTTGTGAGCATTGCTTGAGGATTCAATTGTAACTGTAAAGGAATTGTCGATTGGTTTGGTCCGGAAGTCATTACTATTATAGGCTGCGGACCCGATGTGTTGTCCATTGATTTCTTTTGAAAAGAATTCTGTAATTTATCGCTTGTCTGTTGTTTGGGAACTTTTGGAACTGAGCTCTGATTTTGTTGTCTTTTAAGATCCAACTGCTTTCCAACAGATGATGTCTGGTAGTCATCAGTAGGTGACTCCGTTCCTAACGCTTCCATAGCTTTGTTAAAATCGGCAATTATTTCAGTTATGGTACCACTTGTGGCGCGAGGAATGTTTGGCATAATTGATGATAACTTTATAAATAAGAATTATTTTAATTAATATTTACTTAAATTAATAATTTAATGCATAGATTATACCGATTCTTCATTTGATTTAATTTTTTCCATAATCTCTTGTTCTGCGGCCTCTATCGATGGCGAGACATCCATAATTGGTGACAAATCGGTGGGCGGAGACCAGCATTCGAGCACTTGCGGCGGTGTTTTCTTTGGTTGTAATGTTTGAGCGAATAATTGCTGTTGACTTGCAATTGGTTTATGTTTAGGAAATGAAGAACTGTTGGATGGCGGCGATGATGCCGATGAAGATGTAGCTAACTGTTGAGTTACTGTATGTAATGGCACTGTTCTTGGAATTTGAGCCATCGATGATGACGATGATGTTATTCCTCCAATTTTATGAGTAGGTGATCCCATGTCTTGATATCTCATATCTCTAAGACTGTTTGTGGCCATTGATGTCGGCGGCGTTGTAATAGAAGACGCATTTGATGACTGGTAATCTTGGTATCCATCGTAAGTCTGATTGCAACCACTTTTTAATTGTTTAGTATTTTGGTAGTCCTGATACTCCTTTTGACTAAAGTTTTGCTGTTGTTGTTGTGATATCTTTTGTTGCGGATATTGTTGATAATGTTGATCTGATTCGCATTCCCTCATATCCTGATGGCGTCCATAACCACTTGTGTCTTGTTGTTGGTGATACTTTTGTTGTTGTTGTTGCTGTAAAGTCTTGCTGTCTAATGAAGAATATTGTTGTTTAATCTCATTTGAAAATTCTTGTAAATTCTGCATTTGTTGATTCAAAGGATCGGGTCTTCTATTAGCTGTCATTAGTTGTCTGTTATTTTGATATATAGTATCTTTGTCTTGTCTAACGTCTTGTTGTTGCTGTTGATGTTTGATTTCTTGTCTGAAATCCTGTCTCATTTCACTTCTCAAATCTTGTGTCATTTCATGTCTTAAATCTGAATGAAATTGATTCTTGTTTTGCTCAGTAGGAAGCTGTGGTTGAATCCTATTTTGTTGAATAGGTTTAGACTTCGTATAGTTATCACTACTTTGATAACTTTGGGTAATATTTGGTGATTGATTATAACCACTAATTTGGTTATTATTTTGATAATTTTCATATTCTTGATAGTCTTCTTGACTTAAACTTTGTTGAAGTTTTGGTTGTTGTTGTGGTATATGTTGTTGTGATATCTGTTGTTGTGGTATCTGTTGTTGTGATATCTGTTGTTGTGGTATCTGTTGTTGTGGTATCTGTTGTTGTGGTATCTGTTGTTGTGATATCTGTTGTTGTGGTATCTGTTGTTGTGGTATCTGTTGTTGTGGTATCTGTTGTTGTGGTATCTGTTGTTGTGATATCTGTTGATGTGAATAATGTTGATATTGTTTATCTTTATCGTAATCACTTTGTCTAATATCTTGTTGAAGATATTGTTGTTGTGATTCTTGTATTAAAGGCTTGTTCTCTATTGATGGATAATGTTGTTGTAGTTGTTGACTAACTTGTTGTTCATTTTGTGTTTGTCTACTTAAGTAATCTGACTGTGAATTTGTAACCATTTGTTTTAAATCTTGATTGTGATAATTGATATTATTTGATGTATTTTGATTATATTCTAATGGTTGAAATTGTTGAATATCTTGTTGTCTATAGTCTAAGTCTAAATCATGTCTTAATTCTGGATTAAATTTATTCTTATTTTGTTCTACAGGTGGTTGTGGTTGAATTCTTCCGGTATTTTGTGAATAAAATTGATTTTGCGTTTGTTTTATTCCGGATTCTTGATTCAGCTGTCGTTGATATTCCTTTTCCAGTGATAGTTGTGATTGAAATGGTTTTTGTTGTTGTTGTTGGTATTGTTGTTGTTGTTGTTGTAACGATTGATTTTGTTGGAATTGTAGCTGTTGTTGTTGTTGAGGTTGTTGTTGCGGTTGTTGTTGAAGTGGTTGTTGAAGTGGTTGTTGAAGTGGTTGAGACATTTGAGGCATTTTGCGATTATTGATATCACGTGATTGAGATGTTTGCATGTTTTGTGGTGTCGATATCATTTGGTTTTGTTGCATAGTTGGTTGATTCCACTGTCCAGTCATTGATCCCATACCCGACTGGCCTGAAATCACTAAATTAAATATAGAAATTAAAAAATTATAACAAGTCTCATATTTTAATATTGATAAATTGATAAATTATTATCTATGTTATATGTTATACTGAAATTTAAAAAATAATAAATTAATTAAAATCTTAAAATTTATTTTTAGGAGATATATGTTATAAATATTAAGGCATATATTTTTGTATATTAGAATATTAGTTACTAATTAATTAATTAATTAATAATTATCATAGAGTCAATTTATATATATATATATTGAATTAATTTATTTCAAAATTACTTAATTCTATTTTTATTTAAATAAAAGAGTAATAAACTATAATATGAAATGCAATTATATTTTAAGTTAGATATTTATAGTCTATATATAATAAAGCATTTAGTAATTATTTTTAGGTTTGTTTCTAACTATAATTTGTATAATTAAAAATATACTTGGTAATTGTTGTTGTTGTTGAACCGATACCATTGTTGATGATACCGGTGCCGACGTGAATGGTTGTGTTGGTTTAGACTTTATGTCTTTCATTGGAGACATAGATATGGGTTCACCCGTTTCTTGTTGAGCTCTAGCCATTACTGATTGAATCATCATTTTTTCCTCTTCAGTTAGACCACTGAGATCAACATCAGGTAATGGAGGTCCCGGTCCACCACCCGGTGACATTGTATCAGATCCAGTTGGTCGTTTATTCACTACTGGTCCTGTACCAGGTTTACTAAATTGTGGCAATTTATTAACGGCACCGGGAAATGAATTAGATAGTGGACCCAATCCACTCATTCCACTCATTCCACTCATTGTTGAATTAGTTCTTGTATTGAGACTCGAAGACATTATAGGCTGATTAGCACTGAATTGACCGAATTCTCCACTTTGGCCAAGACTTTCTTCATTTCCCATAATAATAAACTACAACTAATTTATTAAATAATTTTACTCTAATATTGCTAATTAATATGTTTTAATTCACAACTTTAATAATAATAGTATTGCAATGATATTATGGTAGATAATAGTGATGTAATATATAAGACAAGTTTAAATTTAAAAATATGAGTTATTGTTATTTGATTTGATTATATAGAGATATGTTTAATGTTAAGCATATTTGGATGATTCAATAAAATTTACATTTACTAATATTTGTATAATTTGCAAATTACAAATAATTGAATTTTCACACAATTTGATAATTATGTTTCACATTGAAAATTATTTGTTTCGCATAACATAATTGTCGATCAATGAAATCACTGGTCTATAGAGGAAATGTAGTGTGATTTTCATTGAACCACTAAAACAGAATATTCTGTGAATAAGTTATTTATATACATATATTAGAAGCCACATAACTAGCAGTAATGGTAACTGCATTAGGAATAATGAATTATATTGATGATTATATTAATGAAATTATCACATTTGAATTTATATATATGACATAACATTGTCAATGTCCCGTTTAATACCAAATTTTACATTTATCTTAACATTAAATGTTGTGCCGCGAAGTATAGCCCAAAATATTAGAGAAAAATAGTCGGGCGTATAGTTATAGCCATTATCATCCATAGGCAGCCCGTGAAGCTCACACACTTAGACTGTCAGTGCATATAGACTGGCACTAACAGTGCTGGCATACTGTAAGCCATACCCATTTGTATAGCCAAAGGTATAATTGCTCTCTCATAGTCTCTCTTGATTTTATTGATCCAAATCTATTTACTTTCGAAATATTCTATTATATAATAGTCTCAATTACTACACAATATATATATATATATATATATAAATATATATGTAATCATTTTTCCACAATTTTCTCCTTAAATACATTTACCCCCCAATACTTTTTAAATACCTCTAAATCACATTAATAAAATTAAATACATATCAATTTAAATGTATTTATTAAATTTTTTTATTACACAATTTTTTCAATACAAACCTCTAGTAGTTAATTGAAATGTGGTTTATGTAGAAAACTAAATAAAAGATTGAATGTGTGGGTAAGTGATGAAGCAATTGAATGGATGAACACTTTGGCTATATATTAAATATAGCGAAACATTAATCTTATGTTTTGAGATAAAAAAATTAAAGAATAAAAGCAATTTGCTTGCAATCCAAGTAACTCATTGTTATATTTTTCTAAGAATAAATGCTATATTTAAATAATGGTTTTTATATTTGTTACTAAAATATTAAAAACTAGATTATATAATTATATTTTTTAATATTTTTATACGTTTATAAAAGCTGAAAATAAGTTAAATCAATATAAATATTTGAATTTCTAGTATCGATCTATTCATTTTGAAAATTCATACATTGAATACAGAAAATAACAAACAATTCAAAGCACTTTTACAATACATATGAAATTATTGTCACGTCCTTTAAGAAAATTGAATTCAATAAAAACTATAAACTATTGTAACCAAAAATGTCATATTTGATGAAAATATAAAATAAATTAAATATTTTATATGAAATACTTGATAAAAATATGCATCAATAAAAATTATGGTCTTATTTTTTATTTAAAAAACCTACTATCGGTAATATTATTTTTATACATTATTAATAATCAATTAATGAAATAAATATTTTATTAAATTACCGTAAGTACGGTACTACCAGTTATAATTACGGTAAAATATAAATATCCCAATTCAATTATCTTTTTATTAATTTTTAATTTTTAAATCTAACAATAATTTTGTAATTAAAACAAAATGTTGACATTATTCATTTTTGTAATGACAGACAATAATATCAATCCTAAACCAACTTATTTGAGATTAAAGTGCGGCCGCACCCGATATAATCTCAATGAGCTCTCGTGTAATAACGGACTGTCGCGTGCGATTAAATTGAAGGGTCAGTTTAGATATCATTTCACCTAAATATTAAAAAAAACATTATAAACATTTTGTATAAAAAAATCAAATAAAATTTATATAAAAAGTAAAAATAATGTCCAAACAAACCGGCATTTTTGCTGGCATTGTCCATAGCAGTCATACGAGCTGACTGTTCACTGCAAGCGTTTTCCTTCATTGCATAAAATATAAGAGATGCCAATGAGTACTCATAATATGATTTGAGTACTTCATCGTCAAGACTATCGTAAACATTGAGTTTTGGTGAACCACTGAGTGCTGACAGACTGAAGACAGGCATTTCGGTTGTTATGTATGAGACAACAGATCTAATTACCGGTAAAAGACAGTAAAAGTTAATAAAAACATATTAAATGAATAAAATAAATACTGAATTTACTTGAATTTATTATAGATTAGTATGCCTTCATTGAATTGAAGTCCACTTTCGAGTATAGCGTTGGCCACAATTGTCGCATCAGTGAATTGTGGCGGTCTTTTGCCGATATCATTGAACATCATAAGGATATTGTTTGGAAATTGTCTAAAACATTGCAAAATTAAAAATAACAAATTTTGTTAAATATTTTGTAAATTTAAATAAAATAACTATAAATTACTCAAAAACTAAAATACAATAAGATATCTAAACCTTGCGAGCATTGCTTTAGACTTTTCTCCGATACAAACAATTTTAATATTAGCCGCGTTTTCGTCGGTCTTCATTACGGCTCGAATTTTTTTGGCAACTGCTGAGTGAACACCACCGCAGAGGCCACGATCAGAGGTCATTGCTATTAAAAGAGTACCGACTTTTGGGGCCTCTTCTGCTTTAACTAAGTCTGTCTTCTCATAAAATGCTTTTAATTAAGAAATAAATTATATTATAATATATTATTAAGAAAATAATGAGATATTAATAGTCAAGTGTTGGTCATTGATTGATACTGACCTTGAGCTCCGTGTCCATAACTTCTGGCCGATTTGAGGTCACGCTCTGCCCGCGCATATTTAGCCGCAGACACCATCTTCATTGATTGGGTTATCTTTTGGATGTTTGTCACTGACTTTAGCCGTACTCTAACTATAGTTCACATCAATTACAAGACATTTAATTAGTTATAAAATAGCATTAAATTAAAAACATTAATTCATTACTGTCTTTAAGTGTAGCCATTCCTCGGGTTTGGACACTGAAGAAGACATATAAATCAAATAACAAATAATTAAATCATTTTCATTCAAGTGGTCAGAAATCACAGTATCGATCGGTAATCATATTTACCCGAAGACTACGGGAGTCGATGTTGTAATCAATTTAGAGGACAAACAATACATTTTGGTCTCAAATTTAATTCAATTTCTTAAAAAAATTAATATTAAATGTATTTTTAAATACAATTTATTTAATCAATCGATTGATTTGATATACAATTGATTTAATTCAATATCAACTCAATGGCAGTCAAACACAATACTCATATAAGACGTGCGAAGTCGTACTCAACAATAACTTTCATTCAATTTGTTTTTTAAACAATTTATTAAATAATTACTTAATTAATAATTTAAGTATAATTACTAATTAATTCACTATTAATTTACATTTTATTAATTTATTAATTAATAATTTTTATAAATATTTAATTTAATGTTAAATAAGATAAGGTTCTAAAATATTGAAATAATCGTAACGTTATAAGTGATCGTTAATATAAAGTAATGGACACAACATTTGACAAATGCATTGAATTGAATGCAAATAGCATTTAGTATGACATCTATTGACAGTATTTGTCATTCAGTTATTAAATGTATTACAACAACAAACTAATTATATTTAATATAACTTTTATCCCCTTTTTTGGTCCAATTGTTGTCTCAATTTATGCAGAGATGTCTCCAAACATATCAACTCATTATTGTTATGTTATATATGAATGACTTGTTTACTATAAATGACGAAATAATCGGTAATTACTGTAAATGAATGACTAATTGAGTGATGAGTTAGTGATTAAGTGATTGAATCAATCAATCAATCAATCAATCAATCAATTGGTTTATACAATGGATTTGCAGAGCATTAGCGCCGATGAGAGTGTAGTCAGTGATGAATACACGGATCCAGAAGTAGAGACCAGTAGTGGTGATGAAGTGGACAGTAATAATAGTGACAATACTTTGGGACTCAATATTTTGCAAAATCTTGAATGTCTTATCAATTCATCCGATGATAGTATCGATACTATCACTGAAAGGTAAGTCAATAACTGTTTGCAATCAATATTTGATTATTTAACCATTGATTGAATTTTGTTGATATAGGCGTCAGTGTTGGCTTTGTTTGGGTCAAGAAGATTTTGATCCAAGACCATCGACTTCATTAGACATGAATAATAGTCTTCTACATAATCATCACCAGTGGTTGAGTCCCTGTCGATGCAAAGGAACGGCCAAATGGATACACAATGAATGTCTTCAGTTATGGATCGATGAGAAGCAGAAGTTGGACACCAATGTTGGCGTAAAGTGCGCCCAATGCGGCACTCAATATGTTTTGATGTTTCCTCCAAATGGTGCGTCTTTTATGACTATTGAACTGAATTCAAATTTTATTGTATTTAAATTGAAATTATAGGCAAACTAATTGATGTGATTTTATGGTACGAATCCTTGATGAACAACGGTATGATTTCCAGTACTTTGCCATCATTTTTATCAATGCAAGTCTTGATTTTTAGTGTCAACCTATGCGATGGTGTTATGTGTTGCCGGCGCTGTCTATATGAGTGCATTTAGTTACGGTGTTCTCACTTGTCTTCAAATAATCGGTTATTAAATACTTTTGTTATAATAATAGTTGTAATAAATAATTGTTTTTATGCTCTGAAATAGGCTCTGAAAAGACAACACAACTAATTGAAGGATCAAACAAAACAATAGCACTGTTAGGTTTTCCGTCGATTCCATTTATTTTATGCGCCGGAAAGTTAATAAATTGGGAAAATTGGATTTTACGACTTTGGCGAAGACATTATCAAAGGATTCCTTTTCTGGCATTTTTTACCGGTCGTCCCGCAGAAGGCTTTAATAGAGTAAATATGGAACGAAGTCTTTTAGGATACGAAAATGCCGTTCAAATTGAGCGCAATAACGGTGTGATTAATCACATTGAGATTAATGTCAGCGGATCCTCAATTTGTCGGGCTTTTTGTGGTGCTCTTCTGTTACCCACTTTTGCCAAATATGTCGGACAATGTCTTTATGATAGCATCGAATCGGATGTTAACAAAACAATTTTGGTAATCTATTTGTTGTTATTTGAAATTATTAATCAATTATTTGTTGACTTTTAGGGCGGACTAACATTTATTGCGATAAAAGGCGGACTAAAGATATATTTAAGACAACAACAGTTTATTAGACAAACAAAACGACGGATTTTGAATTACAGAGAATATGCTGGAAGTGATTCAAGTGATAATAACTAAACAAATTTAATGTTGAGTCAACTTTTGGTATCGATTTTAATATTTTTGGATTTAATTTTCAATTGTAATTATTTAACTATTATCTGATATGTTATTGTTTTAATTATTGTTATATATTCTCAATACTGCTTTATTTATATTGACTAAAAATTAAACATGTTTATTTATAATTTTAGTTAAAATTTATTTTTAATTAACATACTTATACCAGTTTAATAACAAACTTTCATTTTATAAAATATTTAGTGATTTAAATTATTAATAAAAAACTAAACAAATTGAATGAATTATTTTATTTGAATTTAAATACCTAATAAATTAGGACACTAATTAGTTTTTATAATTGATGGCATCGGCATAGTTTGGCAATTGATTGATTTTGTTGACCACCTGATCATATGATGGCGGAGGTGTCTCAATAGGACGTATGGCTTCAACATTGATGTGATTTGATCTGTAATCACGATTTAACTGATTAGCTATTGTTCTGTTGTTAACAAAATTAAATGATTGTTGGTTTTGGTTGAATAATGTGTGAAACATTTCATAGCTATTAATATTAGGAAATCCTTGCAATGTATTGACTCTTCTATCAAATACTCTGTCCTGAGGATTGCCAATCAATGGATCAATGAGTCGATTGTTGGTTATGTAAAAAATGTCTAAATTATGTATTTTAGTCATCCTTTTGTTATAACTATCGAAAATTCTGTAAAAATAATAGATTATAATAAATGCAATCAATAGTAACGCCAGTCTCCAGAATGAATAACGAAGCGATCGAAAGGCATATCCCAGACATATAAATATTGCCAATAATATACCGATTATTGCTATTAATTTGCAAAAATTGTATTAATATTTAAAAACTGAATAAATTAAAAAATGATTTTCAATTACCTCCTGTATAGTCTACGATTATCTTTTTCCAATCTTTCATAATAAATAAAATAACAAAATTTCATACAAATTGATACTAATATTTAAATATTTTCTTTTAAGCTTAAAACCAGAATTTTTTTATAAAACACATAACATATCGATTAACTTTATAATGACATAATGTTTTGAATAATGGAATCATTAGACATAATAATAATAATTTAATATTCATTAATCTTTAGAAATATATTCACATTATCTTTCATTTATTGATATTTTTTGTAATAACAAAAAATTATATAATATTATACTAACATATTATTAGTTTGAAAAATTAATTTTAGTTATGGTTACCATAAAAACATTGCATAACTTAATAATAAAAAATACATTTATAAGAAAAAATATGAATTCAGATATATTGAGTGCTTTTAAAAAAGCTTGTAAAATGTAAACTATATTAATATTTTATAACTTACTGAAAATCATTAAGCTATATGAAATTGTCCAAGGTACAGCAAAATATAAATATCTAAATGGTATTTAATACAGTAATTTTTTATTTATAATATTTAAAATAAATTAAACTTTTGTTAATTAGAAATACAAAAAATTGATGATTAAATAGTAAATTATTTTAAAGTTAATCTAAAAATAGATTGAAATAATAAAAATCAATAGAAATTGTATTGTATTGTATTGTAAGTTGAATTGTTGTTGAGTTAAAAATTTGTTATTTAACTACTATATGGACTYTGTTTATAAACATTGTTAAATGCTGTCAATCTTATTGCAGATGTCTTGATGAAGCCATCGGCATTGTTTGGTGTAAACTGACCTTGGACATCCATACTAATCAAAACAGTAATTAATTAATTAATTATGTGTTTTATAAACCATATTAAATAGTAATTGATTGAATTGATAAAAACATAAATAATATACAGTATTATGATTATAGAAAAGTAGTAATACCTGACTAACTGTTGATCATAAAGTGATTTAATAGCTTTTCGTCCTCTAATATAAGCATTTCCTTTAAACAGTTGAAGAATGACATATCCATTGACCAATTTCTGGCTTAACTTAAGACAGGCTCTAATATAATGACATTCCGGTGAATACCAAAGTCCATAATAAACTTTTTCCGCAAACTTTTCTGCCAATTGAGTCCTAATTTGATTGACTTCCTAATCATTTAATAATTTTGTTTTATAAGTTATATATAATATAATTATTAAATGTATTACTCGATCCAAACAAAGCAATTCTAGATCTCTGACGGCATTCCAGATGATAGTACCTCCCGGTGTCTCATATACTCCACGAGATTTCATACCAATATATCTGTCCTCAACAATCTATAATAAATTAAATAAAAATTTATTAATCAATTTTTATAAAATCAATTATTACATCAATTCTGCCGATGCCATGCTTTCCGCCTAATTTGTTGAGATATTTCAAAATATCTATCGGTTTATCGATTTTCTCTTTTGTATTTAAATTCTCTACTAATCGAGGAATTCCTTCACTAAATGTTATTTTGATTTCTTCGGCTTCATTTGGCCATTGACTGGGATTAGCAGTCATTAAATACATGTCATCAATAGGCGGGTGCAGAGGATCTTCCAAAACACCCGATTCAAAGCTAATGTGCATTATATTTGCATCAGTACTATAAGGTTTGTCAGGAGTGGCCGTCACTTTAAAACCATTAGACTATAAAAATAAGTTATTTAATTGATTTAGTATTAAAATATGATTTATTAACTAACTTTTGCATATTCTATTAGATCGAGTCTACCTTCAAATCTATTATAAAACGATTCCATTCTCCAGGGAGTAATGCACTGTAATTTTAATTATGTTTATTCATTCATTCATTCATTCATTCATTTAATTGAAATTTGTTTTAATTTAATAAATACTTTAATATTAGAGTCCAATGAAATACAAGACAATTCAAATCTGATTTGATCGTTGCCTTTACCGGTGGCTCCGTGTGCTATGAACTCTGCTTTTTCCTCATTAGCCACTCTAGTAATACCTTTTGAAATACATGGTCTACATAGGGATGTTCCCAAAAGATACCGTCCCTGATATATGCCTCCATAAGCAAGAGATGGATAAACAAATTCTGTGACAAATTCTTCAATTCTGTTGTCGACAATCGCCTAAATGTATACAAAATTTGATTTTTCTTATATTTCACAATAATTGTTTAGTTTTGAAAAATACTTTAATAGCTCCAAGTTTTAAGGCTTGTTGTCTCACTTGATCCAAGTCCTCCTCCTGTCCCACATCTGCCTAGAATTTTATTATAGATTTTGCTGAGTTTTTCTCTATTAATAACAAACATTCAATAATTTTAAATCACTTACTGTATAACAAATCACTTGATATCCCTGTTCTTTGAGCCAAAACAGTATACAAGTTGTGTCCAGTCCTCCACTATAGGCTAACACCACTTTCTTTTGATTTTCAGACATTTTAAACTATAAATACTAAACTTATTTAAGTTTAATAAAATGTTTATAATTACACTATAAGTTAATTTCAAGCAATAATAAATATTTTATGAAAGTATCTTTAAATAGTTGTGCAAAACACTGATATTTAGTAAATGATATGATTTTTAAATTTTTTAATCACTTTTAAATGTCAGAAATCATAACTTAAACCGGATATACTATATCATTGGTAGACATTGGTATCATTACATATCATGTTTATCATATATTACAGTAATTATCTATATAATAGATAAAATTTGTCAAAATACAAGTTTCACAAAAATTATTTAATATATTTATAAAAATCTTATGTAAAATTAATACTTTGATGTTTAAGAAGAATGTATTTAATAAAATAATTTTTGTTATATATTTGATCGCAATATAAAGTTTAATATTAGTATATTATTATTAATATGAATGAAAATCTATAAATATTTATATTTTATTAATCACTGATTAATAATCAGTATTTCAAATGAATAATAAGTAAAATAATATCTTATTAAAAATATTCAGATAATACCAGATATTTATATAAAAGTACAAAAATTAAATCAATATAGAAATTATCAATATTTATAGAATCTGTAAACAATCTTAAATGAATCAATAGTCAAAAAAGTATAAATTTCTAAAAAATATACAATTTCTAGAAAGTTAAAAAAACGTTAATAATATGCCAGGTTATTTTTATTTTCTTGATATTTGTTAAAGTGTARTTAGTAACTATTAATAACAATTAAATCTTATTACTGTATTAGTAATTGAATTGATATTTTAACTTTAAAAATAAAGATCATTACAATAGAGTCTGTATAGCCCTTGACTAATAGCCCTTGAAAAATAAAATATATATTAATATATAAAAAGTGTCGATAACTACAAAAAACTTAATAAATTAATAATTTTAAATAAGTTGTTGTATTGAAAACATCACACAAAAAATGAAATTATTATTTACAAAATTAAATACAGATTTTGTCTTATTTTCTAAGCAGACTTAAAGCTACATAAATTTGTATTCAATACTTATATAATATAATTTTAGTGCTCAAACTGTTTGTATTGCAAGTATGTATATATAATATATACTATATATCATGGTATTATATAAAAAACTAGACCAAACTATATTATATTTAGAGTATAAATAAATTACATATACAGTAGAATATGTAGAATTAAGACAAATTTTAAATATAATTTTGAAAAATAAGTTATTATTTAAATATAATTTTTATGTATTTAATATATTATAATTATATGTAATATTAATATTGTTATTATTTATTATTTTTATATTACATGAAAATATACGAAAAAATATATAAAAACACTTTATTCCTTATTTTTTAAATTTTTGTTGACTACTATAAAATTTTTATTTCAATGTTATTCAGCAATCATTGACAGACCCATATGTGTAGTACTGTACTACTAGTACATTGTGTACTAATTGACTCTCCCCGCACCTACCCTTTTACCATATCCTCTATTGGAGACCAGTATTAATATGTATACCCATCCTTGCAATAGTCAAACAAGTCATATAAACATATGTATTACAGACTGTATTCACATTACATTCATAATTCAGTACAATATAATAATATTAGTATTTTTTTAGAACTTTTATTTACCGGTAATATATTTATTTGTCATCTAATCAATACAAATGAATAAATAAATAAATAAAATAACATAAAAGTTAAGATAGAAATAATAATTTAGTAAATATTATTTGAGATCAGAGTAAATAAAAAATATAGAAAATAAAATGAAAACATTATTACTAACAAAATATATAAACAATATTAATAATTATTAAATTTAGTTTTTTAATATTTTAAAATTTGGTTTCTCATAATTATTTATAAATTTAATATTATAATCTAAACATTTTTATTGGTTTATCATGGTCATTCAAAATTTAAGATTATGAACTATTAAAAATGTCTAACAATTAAAGTGATTGTTCCACAAAAAAGATAAAAGTTAAATAAAATATTTAGATTTAGTTATAAAGATATATACAAAAAAAATGTGAATTCAATTCAATATTTTTATTTAATAATTAAGAAAAAATAATGTTTACATTTCTTTAACGGTATAATTCAATGCAAGATCTTAAACATCCAAAAAACAACAATATTTTACAAACATTTCCACAGCTAATAGACTTTTAAATTTAATAATTGTGTTAATATGTCATTAACTGTATATCTAACAAAAACAATCAAAATTAAAGTCATTAACAAGATCATTTTTAATTAATTATTAACTTACCGTAATTGCTTTWAACGTAAATCAAAATAATACTGTATTTATCWAATACAAATTATATGTATAATGTATAAGATTTATTCAATTTGTTAATATCAACTTAATTGCAACAATTGGTCAGTTTTTGTCAGATTTTTAATGTTCAACACATGTTAACAAAGCTTGAAAAGTGATCCAAATAAGCTGTTGTTGCAAATTACTGTCAAAAATTCAATAACATTTGAATGTATGTGTTATTTACAAATTGTATTTTCAAATATTTTCTAATAAGATATCATGTTATAAAAAATTCAAACAAATTCAAAATAAATATATATATATATATATATTCTTTTAACATAACATTTTGAAAATTAATTTTAAAACAATTTGTTAATAATTCAAAAATGGATCAATTAATAGATGATTCATTATAACATTTTTAATGTTAAATAAATGAATAAAAATACACACTTATAACAAAAAGTTTTAGTTTTTATAACAAAGAGTAGTTTTAAAATCTTAAGATCTAATAAAAAGAATTAAAATTTTTGGTTTTTATTTT
This sequence comes from Oppia nitens, assembly GCF_028296485.1. NCBI lineage: Eukaryota > Metazoa > Arthropoda > Arachnida > Sarcoptiformes > Oppiidae > Oppia > Oppia nitens. The sequence continues at coordinate 4,370,396 of NW_026533243.1, forward strand.
GTCTGTTATTTATATTGTTAAGCAACCACTTGAATGACTAGTCAAATAAGCAGTCAATGAAAAATTATGTCTTCATTACATTTTAATATTTATTAGATAATTAACAACTATAAGCAATGGCACGTCACCTAACTGGTCAATCACTTGAGTCAATCGTTAAAACTTAGTAATAATAATAATAATAATAATAATAATAATAAATTGCACAATTATGTAACGGTTCAATAAAAATGTGCATTTGGGTCCGAACCAAACGAGTCAAGTAATATACCCATTGGTGTCTTTAGAATACCCATGTTTTCCATGGTATTTGTCATCTTATTCTTCAAGTTTCTGGTTCTTAGGCTGGCGTGTAATAGCACCAGAAATAGAGGCAATAGTACGCCAAAGAGGAATACCAGTACAGCACTGAACAGGTATACAATGAGAGATCCGCCGCCAAAGATCAACATCAATGAGATGATGGGATGCGAACGCTTGAAGTCCATGAATTGAGGAGATTTGTTGTTCGCATATATGAAGATTGCTATCGCTATCAACAGAGCCAACAATCCCAACAACATTTGCGTCGGTTTTATTATACTGATTGAAATTATAAAAAATTATAATTCATTAAAATTAAAGTATTAAAAACATTAAATATATTTTATTATAAAAATTGTTTGTAATTTATGCTATTAATCGCTTTTAAAATATATTTTTAGAAAGAAAGYTAATTGTGATTATTGTATTAATAAAACTGTAGTAATAGTAAACAATTGCTACAAAAAGTACTTTTAAATTAATGATAGAAAAAATATTAAAATTTAGTGATTAATAAATAATAAAATGTTAGTGAAGTAATTGAGACCAATATTGCAATTTAGGTAATCTTCGCATAAATATCTATTAAATCATTAATCATTTTATGTCTTTTGATGTGTTTTTTAATGACTAAAAAATTTGAAAACTATATAAATATTTAATAAACTGTTAAACTATTTGTATTGGTTTTGATTCCTTTTACTGTTTATTATTATTAAATAATAAATTTCAAAAACTTTAGATATTATGTAAATTTCTAATAGTTTTATAATTGATTTTATATGATATGATATAATAAAATACAAACTAATAATATATAATATAAATGCAATAAATACCCGATGAGTGTAAATATGATGATTGCGGTCAAGAAATAGTTGGTTTGATAGTAAAGTAGATTATTGACGACCCGATGGTTCCATTTGTCTAAGTCTTTCAATTGCGGTAATTGGAAGCGATTCACACTTAACAAGTAGTCGTCCAGTGATCGGATCGGCGCTAATGTCATGTCCGATGCCATTGTCTCTTCGGGTGGCAAACAATCGACTGATGAGTAATGCGGATAATTGCGTGTTGTGGCCAACGTATGTCCACCGCCAACAGTCACCGAATTGCTAGTCGTCAACGGTCTATGTTTCACGGCTTTTCTGGTCAGCGATCGCGGCAACGATTTAGTCGAATAAGTGGTASCGTTTCGTGCGGTCACCAATTGGTCACTAAATTGTAACCGTTTGTTGTTATTATGAATATTATTATTATTATTAATAATTGTGTGATAGTTGTGGTCAGTCTTGTGATAATTATTAACACTTTTATCGACGAATCGATTGAATCGTTCATTCAATTTGTTTATTACATCTCTCATAATGTTTACGAATATATGTCACAAACAATACAATAATAACAACAATAATAACAATACGATTACACAATTCAAGCGATCAGTTATTACAGTATATTATGTGACGAATTCTATTCCAACTGATTGTGCGTTCGATTTGATTATCAGTATTACAGTTGACTTCAGTCATACAATATTGTCATTACTTTACTGTTCAAACATTTAACCCTTAAATGTAAATATTTTTCTACAAATATTTTATATCATATGTACTCTTAAAAAATGCATTTTTAAATTTCGTGTCCAATGCCTGTTGTAAATCATTCATAAATAACGTACATATTTGTGATATTATAATATAATATTCAATATAACAGTAAAAGTATTATTAATAGTTGTATTGTTTAACTAAAAGTATAGAAATTTAAAAATTGTGTCATTAATGTAACACAAATACAAATTTTAAAAATTAAAAACAATAATATCATAAATATATATAAATTAATATTTTTAATTAGAAATTTAAACGCATTTTATTTATTAAATTCAATAATAATTTTGTTTTACTAGAAACTGAAGTACAGACACATTATTTTAATTTTTCATTACTTTTTAAAATATAAAAATAATAACATATTTGTATAAAAGTTTATATATTTATCCAAACATTCAAAATGATTGACACATTTTGGATTCTTGGATAAACTTTTCTGAAAATTTTCTGTTCCGTCAGGTGTTGATAATGATGATGACGATGATGATGATGATGATGGTCAATTTATTGTCAATTAACCATGTTAAAACTAATCAATTTACATATAGGGCTTCAAAATATATGATATGACAAACTACCTGTTTATGTCATTTATTTATTTTGCAAAAAAAAAACATTTTATTCTAATGTTTTGCCATACATTCAAAATTTACATTTAATTTTAAATAATATTTATGCTATTTTTGAATTTTATTCTTTAATTTATTTTACAATAAATACACTTTTAAACAAATTTAAATAAAAATATATTAATTATTTGAAAGTTAATGAAAATAATTTGAGAAAATGTGTGAAAATAAATTAAACAACAATTTTTTTCATCGGTTGTTGTCTTAATGTCTCCTAAATTAAGAGGTTATGACCAGGGTCTTAAAAATGGCAGGCATAAACAATAGATGCCAATTTTGCCAAATGCCTGCCCTGTCTCTGCCATGCCCTGGGCATCTATTTTCAGGTGGTGACACCTATTATTTTAATTTTATATTAATTAATTTATAAAACATTGTTTTTATAATATATTTGTTTGTATTTTTGTTTTGTATACCTTTAATTAAAAGGTAATATCATTGGAAATAAATAAATTGTAAATTTAATTAACACGTTAAAACACTAAATTGCTTAATTGCTAATTGCTTTTAGCAATTTAAATTGGCAGACAAATAAAATAGATGCCTAAAATGCCAGGCATTTATGGCATCTATTTGGGCATTGCCAGGGCAGGCATTTATTTTCTTAAAACCCTGGTTATGACTAATCAACCATTAATTACAATTGAATAAAGTCATCATATATTTCAAACTTTATAATATTATATTGAATAAAAWTGATAAATAAATCACATTTGATTACTTAGTGTAAAATACTGTATCTATGAATATATGAAATAATTTTTATTTAACAAAACATTAGATAAAATAAATCGTTTATTAATTATAACTAAAATGATTTTTATGAGTCAGTTGTTGTATATGAAAGTCAATCACTCAATGAAAGTGTCGTACAATTAGTTTAGAAACAATTCATGAAAAAACAACATTTGTTTAAAAAAGTTTTATTTCAAGGCTATCATTGACTCAATAGTTACTATGATATAACATTTACATCACATTAACTATTATACTAACAACAAATCAACTAAATTTATAGTAATTTTATTAATTTGATAGTTAATACAGTATTAATTAATTAATGACAATCATATTATGATTTATTTCAACTATAAGTATATAAGATATACGAATATATACTAAATATCTTGTAATTTATGTTAATTTACATATTTTTCTAAATAAATTCCGAGTATTTAACATAACGTGACATTGAAAACGGAAAAAACAATTATTTCTAACTTATTATTAAAGTATCAAATTTTTATTATTATTCAAGTTATAAATAAATAATTTTTATAATTACAATCATTTTATTGCTAAATGAGGAGATTTTTGAAATTTTATAGACTATTATATATCTGTAAATATTTTGTACTTTTTTTGATTAAATTATCAAAAGTAATAATGTTTTATTAAATCTCATTTTCTCTACTCGAATGACATATTCAGCAATAGTTACTAATTTGTACTTTTTTTGGACAAATTTAAGATAAATTTAATTTCTGTCATAAAATATAATAATTATTACAAATTCAATAAATACTTGTTCACAATATCTCTACTAAATGTGTATTTTTGTACGATTTTTCTGTTTTTAGAGAACCTGAGATTACAATGTTTCCCATTTTGACCAAATTTATACCATATATTAAGCATAGAAAATAAAAAAACTATTTMAAAATTTTTTGTTAGATTGTGACGGGTTATTTTAAATAATGTTTTAAAATTATTGATATTGTACTACAGGTATAATACTGTATATAAATATAACTAAATATTGAATTTTATTTTTACAGTAAAACTATTTTTTCTTCAAAACTATAATGAGATGTGAARCTAATGTATTAATGGACTAATAAATCTAGTTATTATAATTCAATATAACTTATACTACATTTGATTACTATTTTGCAATTATATACTTTAGTACTAAAAACAATGTTTCCAACCAAACGGTAATCAATAAAATTAAATATTTTATATTAATTGCAAAAATTATTAATATTTGTTGATTTTTCGCAATCAGACATTGAAAGTGAAATATCTCTTAAAATAAAGGATTGTATTATTGATGACTTTTGATTGATTGAAAACATATTAATAACAAATAAAACATTAAACATGTGTTAATTCACTAAATGACTAAACAATTTGTTTACTTTTTAAATGTATTAATACTTTATAATACCTAATGATTTGTTTCTAAACGGCTTATCATATGTTGACTCATAAGACAAATATTTGTTTGATTATTAAATACTAAGAAACGAATTTCCATTAGTATTACTAATAATTTATTAACAAAACTAATGATAATATATTTTATGTTTTTTACTACGGAATTGTATTATTCATTCATTAAAAATTTGATTTAAAAGTAATAGCCTCAGGTATTATAATACTAGAAAATAATATTTTCATAAAAATTTTATTTGTTTATTAAGTTAATCGACAAAAAGACATTTAAGATAATTATTGTAATTAATATATCAATAATAAACAGTATAAAWCTGTATGTATTGATTCATAATAATATATTTTATGAATTAATCGTTAATTGATTTATTCATTGATAATTTAATCCACATATTGGCTGATAATTAATTAAAGTTTACAAATTGTTAGCATATTTTTCTTATAAATTATAATAAAATGATTTTTATAAAAACGCTATTTGACTGATAACAAGAAAAATGTTTAAAATAAAGTAATAATAATATATTTAAAATAATTATGTTTACAATCAATGCATTAAAGAAGATATAAATTAGTTATTAAATTATTAAATATTAAAGTCAGTCTACAGTATATAATGTAATAATTATTAATTTGTATATAGAGTTGAAGGACAGATATTTTATAGATAATGACTAAAACTAATTGAATTTAAATTTATTAATTTCTTAAACTTAGACAAAAGTATTATATTKTATTTTAATTTACATAAAATTTTCTTTAAATTATATGAACAGAAATGAAATACAATTAAAATAAATTAACTTCAATATAGACTAAAATAATAAATAAAATGATATAAATATTAATGTAATTATTTAAATCAAATATCGTTTTATTATTCAAAACATTTACTTCTTGTATAAGTTCTTCTTTAAACACAGATATAAGATATTAAAACTTTTTTTTATATATAATTTGCATAAATTGTTATAAATATATAATAATATAGTCTCTAAATCATAATAATGTTGTAAATTCTAAACAAATAAAACAATTTTTACAATTTTTAAAATTACTTTTATAGGAATAAAATTAATAAATTTGGTTTATTATTGCTATAATTTCATTTTTGATATGTTTTATAAAATTCTTGATTGTTATAAAATTACTGTATTTAACATTGAATATGAAATAAATTACATTTTAATCAAATTAGTTTTAGTATAAAATAATCAAAATAAAGTTTATTCACACATTTAAATCAATCTTGTCTATTTATAGATATAACATATTAATTAAATATTTTAAAAACCAATATAAATATGGTATAATTAAATTGTATTCAATACTAATTTTAAGTTACTTTTACATTATATAATATAAACAAATATTTTCTAAATAAATCAAATAAATAATTACATTAATAAAATCATAATTTTATAAAAAAGAGAAATAAAAGATTTGATTAATTTTAAAGATAAAACTACAATAAAAATACTTAATTATAGCAATAATAACAACACTAATAAAATATATAATTGTTATATTAATGAAATAATAATAAAATCGGTGAATACTAAAGAAGGCTATGATTTTGTTAATTATATAAACACTTTATGATTGACGCAAACAAAGTGGAGAATTTTGTTGTTATTTTTCCACTTAAATAAAAACTGAAATATAATAGCTATTATCGTAAGTGATTTTCGATAAGACATTGGAGACATTGTTTTAATATAACAGTAGTAAAAATTGATAGCATTTACTGCACTTTTGTATTTTAGTTTCCAATTATAGAGTATTAAATACATTGAATTATTATATGATTTGTAAACTAGAATTGTGTGTTAAATGTATGATAATTGTAATCAAATGGATGTGTTTCATGGATTATGCCCTCAATTAATAAATAAATGTTATTTTTCTTCGAGTATTTATACTGTAGTCATATCTATGTTTATATATACAGTATTTATGCAGAAACGACACTCAATAATAAGCATTTATGATAAATACTATTTAAATATTTATAAAAATGTTTGTTTGCATTTAATTTTGATGCAAAACACACTCTATTATTCAATAAATGTATAATTAAAACAACATTTATTAATAAACCTCATTATAGTGAGAATTTCAACTAAATTCTAGAATATTTTCATCAAATCATTAATTTTTAAATAAAACTAGATTTTATTTTCAATAAATAAATAGTAAAATRTTTATCGATAAAGCAATTAATTTAATTATAAGTTAACTTAATTATATAAAAATAAAACAATTCTGAATTGTTTTGTCCAATAATTATATAAATTTTATATAAAAATAAAGTTCACTATATATGAGGCAAACATTTCTTACTTATAATACATTTAACATCATTTGACTCTCTTTTTAAGTCAAATTCAATAAATAGAGAAAATTAAAAAATCTTTTGTCAGTTAAAAAAATAATTAAAAGTATATCTTGTTATTCATTGATTTGAATTAAAGCTAACGATAAATATCTTAATGTTTGTTATAATCATTGCTAAGAATTAGTGGTATTGTTGGCCAACAATTAATTTGTTTGTTTGTACTCCAGATATGGATAATGAATGTTGTTGTGGATGAAAGTGGTTTTGATGTTGAAGCAGTTGTTGTTGTTGTTGTTGTGCTGTTTATACGGTCTACGACCGGCCCGACCCCGACGGGGCAACAGTAGATCATAGTTGAGACCTTCGGGAAACTCTTTTCTGTGAACTTTCAAGTGTTTTGCCAAATGATCGCTTCGTGAGAACCGTTTGGTACAAATGGGACATTCGTATGGCTTGTCGTTAGTATGCGATCGTTTGTGTCGCGAGAGTTCATCGGAACGGGAGAAACGCCAACCACATCCCGGCCACAAACATGCAAATGGTTTTTCGCCGGTGTGTCGCCGCAGATGAGCCTTCAGATGAGATGACTTGGAGTAAACTTTATTACAGTTTTCATAATTGCAAATAAACTGCTTTTCCAGCTGTTCCTGAGCCACAACACTCTTGCGCTGTCTCTTTGTCGGTGTTTTTTTGGAAGGTGTGGTCTGACCTACCAGTGCCGACATTAGCGGCAAATCTTTGTATAAATTGTTAGAATTGTTTGCAAATAATTGATTGCAATTCTGATGAAAACTGTTTAAGAAGTTTGACGCGAATTGTGTGTTAATCGGCGGTAATTTCGTGTTCGGACAGTAATTGTTTGCATTTGTGTTGAAATTGTCGGAAAAGTTCTCAAAGTTGTTGTCTATGGACACAACACATCCGTCATCAGAGGTCAGAGTGTCTAATCCGACTCCGAGTACAACAAAGTCGTTCTTTGGTGTCATTTGTAAGTCACAGTCGGATGCGTTCGGAGAAGACATCGGCGATAATGACTCCCATGAACTCAATGGAGATGGCGATGATATTGAGCGCAACAGATCTTCAGCCGAAGCACCGCTAAAAGCATCGGTTGTGTCGATGAAAGATCCGCTATTGCTTGAGGTTTGACTGAAATAGTCGATGAAATTCTTGTCGAGAAAGTTGTTCTCCAGGTCTGACAGATCATCCCAATGAGCAAACCCTGAGTCCAGTGATGTCTGGTCTTCGTCTTCGTCAAAGAGATTGTCGTTAAGCATCTGAAGAGTCAATAATTCCCTTTCAATCGATGAACTCAACGAGTCTTCCATTGTTTCGATTGTTTTCTTCAATATTTGCTAACAATTTGTAATAAAACAATACTTTCTTTTGATTAGTCGTTGAAAAGCACTTAAAAAACTTTATAATTTCATATCATATACTACTGTCTGCTCTTATTTGATAATTAAAACAATTTTCTAGTTTTATAATAATGTTTTCATTTTATAAAATTAATTTTATTTATTATATATTTAATGACAATAATGACAGACAATTGATGAACGGTTTCAATGAATCGACAATTTTATAAATAATAAGATTTGATTTAAACGAGACTGAGATATGTTTTATGAATGGTTTCAATAAATTAATTGATATATACTTGCATTCAGAGAGTATTTTAGAAAATTGTTGGAAAATTTGTTGCAATTTTTCATCAATGAATACAAAACTATTAAACTGTTGACACAATTACTGTAATTTGAATCCAAGTAACCAATGAATGTCAATATTATTCACAGTATTTCAAACAGCATTTCAATTGTATTAATGATAATAAAGTACTGAAAACTTTATTTGTTTCAAAGCTGACTAACATTTGATAACTTTTTCATTGAATATACACTTAAATAGTATAAAATCCATAATACTATGGAATTGTTTAAAAAGTTTCAATAAATATAACGTTTATTATATAATAATGTTATAAATGGTTTAACTTTTATAATTACAAAATAACTGGCATTAGAGTCGTCTTTCATAACTTTATATATAAGTAGAGAGTTTGTAGATAACGGTGTTTTACAGCATATCATGAATCCCATGAACCACGTGATCTAATACCAGTGCAATACTGGCACTCAAACACATAATACCGTGTGATTAATGCAAACAATTTGTTGAACAGTCAGTCAGTCATTCATTCAGTCATACAATTGATGCCAAACTTTAGGATACAATACAACGCCTATTGAGTACTACTATTGGCTCGACTTCTGGACAATTCATTTATTTTCCACTTTCCCGTTCCTCTCTCTCTCTCTCTCCTAACTGTCGGCTATTTTAATGATTTAATTAATTCAATTGGTTTTCATTTTTTGGTGTAAAATATAATTCACATGAATTGAAATCTGATTTATGAAAACAGGTTTCATATTATTTTGAAACTAATGATGAAAACTGGATTATAATAACATTAGTTTCAATGTTTTCGCTATAATATTACACATAATTAATGAATTATTTATTTTCTGTATTAAATATTTTGTAACATTTAATATCTTTATTTTAAAAATGAATAATTGCTTTATTTTGACAAAAAGTCTAAACATATCTATTTTCATAAATTTAAAAAATGCTTTGATTTGTTAATTGTTTTTCTAAACATTCAATGAATTGTCAATAAAGTGATGAAAACCAAAAGCAAACGATAATTCATTTAAAAATAATGTTTTTATTAATAAATTAGTAATAAATGTATTGAAGGAGAGGTGATGTCAAGGCAATTGATATTACAATCAAAAGCTCTTAATTGATGGCAATATAGACTGTTTTAAGCTGTATATTGACTCAGATTGGATACAGTATTGTCTGCAGCCGTCTATTAATACAAATAATGTGTGTGTTATTTGTCATAAATTATTGTAATATTGAATTACATATGAATAACACAATTATTACTACAAATGACAGGAAATGGCAATTATAGTCAAACGTGTAATRGCTATGGATTTTGACCCACAGTTTGTTGCCTTTAATGTCAAATCAACTGTTAATCTCTAAATCTTATCAATTGTTTATTATATTCCCAGCATTTCATTGTTTTCATACAATTTAAAAACACTAATAATAGGAATTGAATTCATTTAATCTCAATTTTAATTCAATTAATTGTTTTAATTAATTAAAACCATTTCTACTATTTTTATAAATTCAATGACTAAACAAATAATTAGTAAATACAATACAATATACCGAATGTCCAATACTTTTGCAATTTAACACATTTTTTAGTAAACAAATACCAAAAGTATGAAAATTATTGAAAGTTTCATACAATAAATACAATTATAAATCAATAAATACTGCAATTGTATAATGTTTTTTGCATTTTAATTGTGAGGTCATAATTGAACTTTGACCTTTAATAACTTGTTTGAATTGTATATATTGTTAGTCTATAAGCCATTGTTAGGATCAAAGCATTGTATTTTGAATTAAATTTTACGATAACTTAATTTTTATCGATTATAATGTTATTTATCTATTATTAACAAAACGTATAATTATTTGACAAATCGTTGAATTGTTTTATGGATTTGTGTTTTCAGCTTAATTTGCATACAATGTCTGTATTTGTCGTCTAATCAGACATTTATTTAAACAATTAGTATTAATAWATAATTGTGATTAACATCAGTAACACTATTGTCATTGAAAATCAATTCAAATATTTAATTATAATATTTTAAATTCTTATTAAACATGAAATTTCACTAATTATTAAATACTAATGAATTGATTTAGTTTTTAATGATTAACAAAATTTAATGTCTTTAAGTGCTTCATAATTGATACTTAAAAATAAATATTAATACTATTATTATAAATAATCTTTAAATAAATTTAAGATAAATGAGTCTTATTTTTAATGATAAAAATATGATTAAATAGTTTTATTGATTACAAACACGTTTACAATTAAGAAATCACGTAAATATCATATATTTTAATGATTTTATTAAATAATTCAATATTTATATGAATTAGAAAATAAATTCATGTCAAAAACGTTTCCAATATTTTCATAATTATTACTATATATTWATTAATTCATTGAATTAACAATAATTTGACAAAACATAAAACAATACTAATATCTAAACAAACTATTATTGAAATATTTGTTCAAATCATTAAAACTATTAATTCATTCGTTAGAAACTTCTTTTCTTAGAAAATGTCCAAAAGTTATACACAATTATAACACGTCTTGAAAAATATTGAAAATTAGATAAAATAAAAATTATCGTTAATTCATATATTAATCGTCATTATTCTCAATATATATATAAATAATTGTAAAATAATATAAATAATTAATAAATTGGTTTAAAGTCGCAAAACAGGTCTCAATCCTAAGCGCTATGAATTAGGACTACAGATACTAACTGTACTTAATATATGAGTACTTTTAGGACACAAGTATTCAATTTATTAGTTTTTATTTTACATCACAAATCAATAATCCAATAAAAAAATTATGACGCTTATAATTTGACCGAAGTTGACCAACGCTATTTCCGAAATTTTATTATAAATAAATAACTATTAGAAACTATAAAAACTTATAAATAATTATTTCATTGATTTTGAAAAATATAAGCATTAATTTGTAAAATATTGCACAAATATATGTAAAAACAAAAAGTAATAGTTATATAAATTATAAAATCTGTAAACTGTTATCAACTCATCTTACTTTTTTAACATGCTGAAAACAAGTGAATTATATATCTGTTGAAATATTTATAAGATAATAAATAACTATTTCAATAACTATCAATTATATACAACTATTTAATACAGTTTAAATAACTATTTTCAACTATTTAATTAATGTATAAAAAATTATTAATCAATACACTACAAATCAATCAATAATTTGAAAAAATTTAATGAATAAAATTAAACCTATTTTTACAGCTTTTTATATTAAGTGAATATCTATTTGTGTATAAAATCCTTGACTTAGATTTATATTTATGATAAAGTAGACTACCTTTCCTTTACATAATTAAATAGTATTAAAGATGACATACAGTATATGTAATGTAAGGTATTTTATGATATTATATCATAAATAGCATAAAAATTATTAATTTTCATTAATTTAAAAGTACTTTAAACTCAATATATTGTTATATTTATTATCAAAAGTCTATAAATTCCTAAATTAAAGCATTTATGAACAAAGAATTTAAAATAGATTTGTTTTCTTAAATTTATTTATTAATTAAAATCATTTAATATTTAAATCAAATTAGTTTTTAAGTAAAATATTATTTTGTTTTTATTTCAATTCAAAGTTAATTGCAATTAATATACAATTTATTCCGTTTTTAAACAATTTCTGTTAATTTCAACAGAAAAATAAGGATTTGTCACAAAATAACAAATCCTTTCACTACTTATGTCTTAATTATTTTATCATTTATTCAAAGCATTTATAATCTATTTTATGAGTAGTTTTTACACTTAGAAAGAAATTAATAATAATAATGAATATTTCAATCATTTTTTSAGTTTATTTCTAAAAATTTAAACTTTATTTGAATTCAATGCCAATAAATACTAAATTTCATTGAAATAATTATATATTTTGTAAATAAAATAATTAAAGAAATGTTTGTCAACTGATAAGCGATCAAAAAATTGTGATTAAAATGCAAAACAAATGTATAACTAATAAATAAATCGCCAAAAGGTGTCGGAAATCGTTATTTTTAAATAATATTTTCTTAAAATGAATTTTTTTAATTTCCTGTTTTGAATAAAAGATGAATTAATAGCAAAATGTAAAGAACGACAAAAATTCTTTGACAACAAGCGATGCTTTTTGTTTAATTTATTTCAATCAAAATAGACGTAAAAAACATTAGAAATGAGTTTTTGTTAGATTTGACTGACCTTTGGTTASGGTGTTTGAAACCAGTTGTGATCGAGAATCTGTTGAATAGTGAGTCTGTCTAAAGCCAAAGGAGAGACCATTCGAGAGATGAGATCTTTGATTTCGTCACTCAATCGATATTTATTGATGAACGGTCCGTATCTGTGGGGATGAAGTATAAGATCAGCCATAGTTTTATGACAATTAGGTCCTCCCAAAGACTCACATAAAGCTAATCCCAGAGAATAGATATCTGTGGGTTTCGGTTGAAAAGGAGCTCCGAAACTCATTTCCGGTGCCATATATGAAGGCGTTCCTCTCGGATGCGATTCATGAATGCTGTGTTGGACTATTGGATAAACCTTTGCCAAACCGTAATCCGAGAGTTTCCAGTTGAGTGAAGGCGGGAAGTTGGGGTCGGGATTCGGGATCTCTTTGTACAGAATGTTCTGGACTTTGATGTCGAAGTGAACGACGTTTTTGTCGTGCAAATACTTGAGTCCACAACTGATTCCTCGCATCCAGTCTTTGGCGAGACTTTCGTTGAGTTTTTTGCTTCTCTGACAACAAATCCAATGCAAGAGAGTTCCGGAACAGAGTTCCATGAAATGCAGAAATCGGATGTAAGGAAAGCCTGTTTGCGGATCGTGAACTCCGAACATCTCTTCGCATAACACTATGTTCTCGTGTTTCAGACTGTTGTGCAGTTCGAACTCTTCCTTCAGTTTTCTGACCGCTTCGGCAACTGGTCTTCCATGAGAAGTGAATTTAGACAACGACAGGATCTTAACGGCCAGTTCGACGTCTGGATTCGTGTAATCCCTGATTCGGTTCGAATTGTTGGACAACAACTCATTGCAYCGAACTCTCCAAACGGTTCCGAATCCTCCTTCGCCTAACTTTCCCAGAAAAGTGATTCCGTGAGCGTCGGTAAAAGCCTTTTCGTTTGGAGGCAAGGGTTGTCCTCTTGGAATCGGAGCCTTGAATTGCGGTCCGAGATTTCGATAATCTTGAAAATACTGTTCCCATTCAGAGACGCCATGAATAGGTCTTCCTTTATAAAAGCCATAAACACCTCTTTGTCCATCCAAATGCGGTAACCAGGCTTCGCTGTTGCGCAGTCGATAGCCTTTCTCTCCGAAACCCTGTCCTCCGAAGTCGTATTTCGGATCATAATGTTTGTGCGTTCCCTTCGGTTGTGGAGGATATCCTTCGTACAAATCCAATCTTCCGGTTCTTTTTGCAATATAATTCAAATAATCGATATCAATGACCGGAATCGGAACAAAACTGTCCGGCGGTTCGGCCGCAGACTCGTTCTCTCTTTTGCCTCTCAAACGACTCAATCGTTTCCGAATATAATTCATCGTTCGATTCATAACTCCTTTTCGAGGTTCAATCGGATTTCCACGTCCACCACCTCCTGACCCTCCCTGTCCTCCCTGTCCTCCTCCCTGAGCTCTAAACATGTTTTTTGTGATAAAAAGCAATCAATGTTTCAAATTGTTTGACAACAATATCTCTTTTAATTTGTTTTAAATTTGTTTTAAAATTTAAAGAAATTTTTGTTTTCCCAAAGATTTCATTCAAATTGACATAAATTTTGTCTTTTTTGGAATAATTTTGTTTTCTTTTGTTGTTTTATAACTTATTTTATATTTAGTTTTGATATTATCTATAGTTTTGTGTATTATTTGTCAAAAGAATAAATATTTTCTAATTTTAAAGATTTTATAGTTTAATAAAAACATAATATTTTGAAATGTCTTTCATTTGTTTTTAATAACAGTTTTAATAACATCTGGTTTTCGGATTTGATTAATGCGTTAAACATGAAAATAATGCTTAAAATTGTTTTATTTGTGGTTTTTTTCGGTAATTCTTTGTCTGAAATCATAATATTTTAATAATTGTTATTTCATTGAAGAAAATTCAAATCAAATATTCGACACTTTGAGAGAAAAACTGTTTAATTATACGGAAAAAATTGAAGACATTTTCGACGGACCGGCAGTTGTTTTGACGAAAATTCAAAACAATTTAATCAAAAGTATGAAATCGTTTGCAATTATAGAACCGACCGAAAGAGAGACCCGATTGGTTGATGAGGACATGAACTACCTGTTCTCCATTGGAACCGATAAACTCATTGATTCTAATACTAAAATGGACTTCTTTTGCAGGCATTTATACCAAAAATAATAATTTCTGATAAACTAATTGTTTTGTTTAGCGAAAGAAACAACTTTTTGGAGGAATTGAAAACTTGGATAACAAGGAAATACACATTTCATTACAGATTGAGATTTATAGTCATTCTTATGATTCACAAAATCAAAACCAAAAACAACGACTTTTGCGCTGACAATAAATCCAAAGAAGATTTCCTCAAATTTACGCAATTATTGGTTCCAATGAATCCCACATTAATGACAATTAGATTCCGATTTATAGACACTTTGGTTGCGATAAAGAAATCGCATTTCGGTATTACAAGAGTCGGAAAGATTTGTTGGCAAGTCTTGAGTATTAATCCAATAATAATAATACTTTTAGTTGTTTTCCAACAGCGCTTATTGGCGTTTCAAACACCAAACGTTGGACACAATTGATTCAATAGAACTCAAAGAGTTTGTCTCACAAATGATGAATTCATACTTTTCTGGAGGTCTTCACTACTTTTGTCTCATCTATCAGGAGAACTGGCAAACCTGTGCTTCACATAAACCTGATCCTCCCGTTCCCCATCAATACGACTCTATGCTTATGAATCTGATGGACGCGTTGGCAAAAATTGATAACATTTTCCTWAAAAGATGAAACGTTTCTTATTTTTATTTAATTTTTTTGAAATTTCTCTTAATTTATGAGAATTTCGATTAAAAGTAAATTTGAAATAAAATATTTTCTTTTTGTCACAAATTTCTGTTAATTTATGAGAATTTTATTGAAATTTTATTTTAAATTCAGTCAAAAATATCTCAAAAATAACTTTMTTTCACTTTTAAACTGCTATTCCTTGAGTTAGAAATGTTTGAAATTTTAAGAAAAGTTTTCGCAAATAAAATACAAAACTCTCTCTAATCAAGATAACACTTTAAGATAATAGTTCTGTTTATTAAAGTTTTTTATAGATGTTTTTAACCTAAACTGAATTTTACATATATTATAACTACATTATAGCAAAAAATAAAACATATTTAACTGAACTTTTATACARACGTTTTTCTGAAGAAATTAGATATCCTTCAGTAAAACTAATCATTTATAACCAGACTTTCAATTGACTATTGTATATGAATAGCGATTAAAATGCATTTTGTTGATAAATCTTGGATTGAATTGCAAACAAATTGAAATAAATTTTAAATATTTTACATAAATATAAAAAAGATATTTTAAAATTAGAATACATGTTACGCGGGCTAAACTAGTTGTTAAAATATTATGATTTTTTTCACGAGCTTTTTAGCGAACAATTAATTGATTATATTTTAATGGAATCTTAAAAACGCTTAAAATAGAGAAAATTTAGAAATCAATACATTTATGAAAAAAAGTGTTTTTATATGAAATTCTGTTATTTTTGCATTTTTTCAAACATTAATAATCAATTAAAATATCGAATATTTGGAAAAAGTGTATGAAATCAGCGTTTTTTCAGAGAATTCAACGAATGTTTGAAACGATTTTCTGWACAAACGATTGGAATATGTCTTTGAATTTGAACGGATCCAATGTCTTTGTGGCCGTAAATCAAGTAATCTTCTGACTAATGACTTGGGATTCAAGTAATTCGTGTTTCTTGCAGCAGAACCCGCCCTATATGTCCATTGAGTTGGACTCCGATAAATGGCAAATAACGGGCGGAACTGAATTCAATTTGTTGACAACTTTTAGCAAACATTTGAACTTCACTTACACTGCAATCAATTGTAACAACGAATGGGGAACTCAGTTGACGGACAACCAGTCGTGGAACGGCATTATCGGCGAATTGCAGTCCAAAGTAAGTCCAAAAATGAAATCAACGATTGATTGATTGGTGTTTCAGAGAGCGGATCTCGGGATGTCTGAGGTCTCGATGTCGTCTGAGAGGACACAAGTGGTCAACTTTTCGTATCCATTTTCTGTCACTTCAATGACTTTCATGACTTCTTTGCCCAAAACAAAGACCAACTTTGAACTCGTGTTCAATGTTTTCGACGCTTGGATTTGGATCTCTATTTTGG
The DNA here is from genome assembly GCF_028296485.1 of Oppia nitens. NCBI lineage: Eukaryota > Metazoa > Arthropoda > Arachnida > Sarcoptiformes > Oppiidae > Oppia > Oppia nitens. Next base: position 4,387,639 of record NW_026533243.1, read on the forward strand.
GATCTCTTTTCCTGATTTTGCTTTTCATAAGACTTTTGAGTCGAGAAAAGCCGGAAATGAGAAAAATTCATTTGAGTTGGAACTGTATTTCCACTCTTTTCAAACAACCAATGATTCACTATTTGCCGCCATTTTTGTCTCTAAGAAATGTGTTTTTCTTTTGGATTCTTTCGTCTTTCGTCTTGACTTCGAGTTATAGTCAATGTCTTTACTCATTAATGGCGATTCCTCTTAAAGAACAGACAATAGAAACCATCGAAGAATTGGCGGTCGCTTTAAAATCGCGTAAAATTCGTGTTCAAACCGAACGAAGTTCCGATGCTTTGCAATCATTTAAAGTAAAATCAATTGAATTATTGTTTTTTAATTTAGTTTTCCATTAAATAGAACTCAGAGTTCAGTCTTTACAAAGAAATTGCAGAATATATTGAAGTTATTCTAAACGACGAAAAACTCATTCAAACAGTCATTGAATCTCAAGAATCGGTGGCTTTTATTACAACCAAAGAAAATCTCAGATTCATTGGTCTTGTCTATGGAGAGCAGTTGTTCCACGTCTCGCATTTGACCGAAGAATCAACTTTTTTTCTCGATTTCCTTTCCATTGCTTTTCGAAACGATTTCCCATTTATTAAGGAATTCAACAAAATGTAAACATTTCTTGTCTTAAAACTGGATTTAATTGTTTTATTCAATTGTTTTAGAATAACTTCTCTAAAAGAAAGTGGATTTTTCGATCACTGGATGTTAAAAGAGAGCAGATTTGAGGCAAAAATGAGAAAAAGGCCGGAAATGGAAGACAAGAAGGAAAACAAACCGTTGAGTTCGGATCAAATGCAAAGTTTCTTTTATCTTTTAATTGTCGGACAAATCATTGCTTTTGTTGTATTAGTCGTTGAAATTGTAAACTTTGTATACATTAATGAAATTGAGTTTAATTTAGAGAAAATATTTGATAAAATGTTGAAAGAAATACTCGATTGAAATACGAGTCAATTAATGGTCTTTTATTTGTGAGAATAAACATATCATTTGATAACTAATTTCGTATAAATATATAATTAATATTACATTTGTTTTTAACTAAAAGTTTAATTAAAATGTGAGTCAAATGTCGGCAAAACTTGAAAACAAATTGTATTTTAAAACAAATACTTTTGAACTTTTGAACACTTTTTCATTTAGTATTTCTTATTAATGAGTGATTGAATTAAAGCGTGAATCTTGAGTGAAGGTCCGACTTTCATGAGAGTCAGTTCAAGGATTTCCTCCCGATTTAGAGACAAAAACTTTTTTCCGTCGATTTTCTGCAAAAAAACCGAATTAAATGTCAATTAATTGAAGAATAAATTAAATGTGAATTACATTCAAGAGAAAAGAATCGCAATAAGAAGAACAATCGTTTTGTCTGAGAAACTGAACCACTTCTTGAATTGTCCAAACTCGCGGATCTGATCCCAAATCAGATGCATCGGATGACGTCTTTATGATTGGCGACGGYTTWATAATAACCGCACTGTTGGACGAAACAGACAATGAAGAAGATGAGGAAATGGTGTCGTCTTGGTTGTGAATCCACGATTCGGATGCAAATGAAGTGTTGATGTCTTCGGGTTCTTCGAATTTAAAGTCATTTCCGGCAATAGAAGGCGATAAACGCTTTTTGCCTACAAATCAATGATTAAAAAGAGAGAAAATGTTTGAATATTTCATACGTTTTTGATTTCGATTTCTGCAGAGATTTCTTCGTCTTTTGTTTGACTCGTTTGGAGTCATGTTTTGAATTCCCGTTAAATCGTCTTCTTTTGGTGATTCCAGAGGATAATTCACTAATTGACACCAACCAATCGGAAACAGATCCGGAGATTCACAATCACACCACTGATCGTACGATTCGTCCCAACCCACAAAATGCACGCGGAGAAGCCGTCCGACCACTTTAGTGATGGTGGCCACGCAAATAAGACGCGGTTCCATGAGATCGACGGCTTCGACAAACATTCCCTCTTTGAAGCCGTGTTTTGGAATATCCTTTTTGAAGAGAGGAACGGGAGCCGCCGTAGCCTTGGTTTCCTTGAGATATTGAAACCAATTGAATTCGGTTTTATAGCCACGTGGTGGAGTCAACTGGATGTCGTTGAGTCCGCAGAAGCCGACGGGGAAAATGCAAGGACTGGTCGCGTGATAGCAGAACCAATCGGATCCGTTGGGAGACATCATTCCGTCGATTCCTATCATTAGATAATTGTTGCGCAGAACCTTGGTGACGGTTGCCACGCAGATTGTCGACAAATTCAACGGATCTATGGCTTCGAGTTTCATTCCTAAGACATTACAAGACATTAAAGACTTTCAAGACTTTTGAATCAAACCTTCTCTGAATCGAAGTTCAGTACTAATGGCGGACAATGGCATCTGGAAGAGACTCCAGGCGCAGTCCGAGTCTTCGAATTGTTTGCTGAGAGACTTCTGGAGAGAACTCTTTGCGTATTCGGGAGTCGCGCGCAACTCGTGACCCACGACTTGAGCCCAACCGACCGGATGAATCAGATTGGATCTCTGGTGACACCAGAACCCTTCGTCCACGTCTTCCGATCCCTCGTAAGTCACATGAAGTCTTCCGCCGACTATTTCGTCGATTAAGGCCACTCTTACGGCCGAAATGCGGTTCTTGTCGACCACTTCTAAGCGCATTCCGAACCGGAATCGCGTCTTAAGACTGTCTTTGACTTGATCCCCGAAGTTCTCGGGCAGAGTGCGCGATCCGGTCAGTCTTTTGACGAGAAATCCCTTCCAATCGGAGTTTTTGTCTTCAATGGTTTTGGGGGGAATCAGTGCTTTTCCCTGAGAAGCGCACCAACCGACGGGATGGACTTGAGTCGTGAAGATATTGATCCAAAAGTCTTGACTCGAATCGTTTCCGAATCCCTCGTATCGCAATTGCACCATGTAACCTTGGATTAACGAGGATTAGGATTAACACGGATTAGGATTAACACGGATTAGGATTAAGAGATTAGAGATTAAGGAGATTACCGGCGATTCTGACGACACTTGCGATCCAATGGAACTCCTGATTGGGTTTTGCGGTCGAAAAGTCGCGGTTTTTGACTTCGAGTTTGAGTCCAATTGTGACCAAAGATTCCCAAGTTTCGCAAAGCGGCGCGTGGGGGAAGGAACTGATGGGAACGCCCCTCACACTCGGATCGTGCAAAATGTTGGTCCAATCGAAACCATTGGAACAATTGTGCGCACTTTTGGTCTGAGTTTTGTTTGTCTTCTTCGCAAAAGATGAAGAAGAAGAAGAAGACAATTGTTGTAATTTAACAAAAGGTCTTTTCTTTTGCGTCTGAGTTTGCGGCTGAAGAGGTTGAGGACCGGTTGAGACGGTGTGAATTGGCGTCGAAGACACCGAAGAAGTTTTGGACACGAGTTTGGGTTTATTGGATGGAAGAGTGACGATCTTGAAAAGAGGCGTTTGTTGTGGTTGTGGAGGAAGTCCGCGAACACAACTCGCGCTGCAGTATTGTTTGCCTTTTCCATAGAAGGTGTCTTTGACGCCAACATTTCCACAACGAATACAAACACCCATTCCTTCGTTAGAAATGGGAACGTGAGGTACGATTCGGTTCTTTCCGATCGTAGACACGATATTCGCGTTCTTTAGTTCTGTCAATCAAATCATTCTATTATTCTATTTATTATTGCAAATCAAATCAAAAGACAAACTGTTGGCAATCATTTGCGGCGACGAAACCATGGATCCGCTGGATGTGCGCTGAATTGCATTCGCCATCGTTTTCGGTGGCATTTGAACCACAGATTTCGTATCAATGGATGGATTGGAAAAACCGATTTTGTTGTCTTCCATTATTCGGCTAAAGATTTGTCTTAACTTTGTTTTGCATTTCAACAGTTGTCGTGAATTCTTTGGATTCACTGATTGTTGTAATCAATGGTCACTTCAATCACTTCAATGATCTGACGTCTCATTCATTGATTGATTGACACAAAAGGCCGTTCACTACATATCCCTCTCAAACATCACAACACAAACACATTTCATATTTTATTTGTGGATCGCATTCATAATCAATACATTCATTCATGTCTTCAATCATTTCACACCAATTGTACTCATATTCAAACACTCTTTTGTAGACATATTCTATAGATTGCAATACAAAGTGTCAACAAAACTAGAGTCACAATCGAATCCATTCAATTAAATTCATATTTTATTTCTCGTCCATTAATTACGTCTACATTTATACAATAACTTTGTAATGAATTTGAAAGCATTTGTGACAAACCCTTTGCGCCGATATTTATGCCAAACAGTAAACATATGTTTATAATTAATAGTTGAATACAGTTTGAGTGTAGAGTTTGTAGACAAATAACATTGAATTTGATGGAAACGATCGACAAAATGGTTTGCAAATATATGATTCAACTTTTGATGTGAACTTTAATCAGACTTTTGATACTTTCGGTACTTTTGGTGACCATTGAAGACATGGACAGTGAGTGGACATCATCTGCGGATGTGTTGCCGATTGAATTGATTGAACGGATCCTTCATTACTGTACGGGCCGTTCATTTGCATTGTCGTCCAGAGTTTCCAAACGATGGCTTTCGGCGGTTCAGAACATCGAAAGAACTTCAAGACATTTCTGGCGGAAGTGTTGTTATGAAGAAATCGAAAATTCAATTCTCGAAGACTTGAATCCATTGGACAATCAATTAGTGGACGAATTGAATGACAAGAAGTGTAAAGAAGTTTATAAGCGTTGGATTCGAAACCAATTTCTCGATTCAAAGAAAAACTCTTTTCATAAATCGAATCATTCTTTTGGATCAAAAGCCAATCGTTTCGACAATATTTCGACCGTCGGAGTCACCGGTCAGTCCACTTGAAGGTGTCTTTTGATAATTGGAATGATTTTAAACTGATTTCAGGGACTCTTGTGGTAACTGGTCATCGATCGGGAAAAGTCCTGATTCACGACATTCTGAACGGTATTCCTGCCGTCAAAGTCGCCCAACACTCGGACGCCGTCACTGACATTGCGTTCGTCAATATCTGTGGCAAAGGTTTGAATAGTTGTTGACTTTTGACGAGTTTTTGACACTTTTTTTACAGAGATTTACGAATTGTTTGAAACAAATGTTGAAATGAATGAAATGTCTTTCGCTAATCATCATCACATCATTTCTGTGGCCAAAGATCACCGAATTCTAATTTCTTTACTCACATCCGAACGTCCGGAATGTCAGTTCCAGATCTGTCCGCTAACTGATCGCAAATTTGCGAAAATTCGCGTAAACTATGAATTGTTTGCGGTTTCGACTCAACAATCGGTTGATATCTCGCTGTTCCGACTCGTCGTCCCGGACGACGGCAAAGTGCCGTTAGAGAGTCCATTGCGCTCTCAATTAGTGACAACAATATCATTGCGCGATATCTTTGGAGAAACTCATCTCTGGAATGGAATCTTTTGTTTCGCGAATTTAAAGGTATTTTGAATTGAAATGAATTTTTGAATAATTTTCTCGTGATTTCAGTTGAATTGTTTGAGTGAAGACGACTCTCTCATAGCGAACAGCGATTGCGTTCTAAACATCGCTTTTATGTCAGAAAAAAACTCAACAAAAACTAATTGGCGTTGGAATCAAATCAATGCACTTCAGTTCGCACACGAATTGCGTTTCGCCAAAAARAGACGATCTTTTATCTACAAAAACAAAGAGTATTGTCTGAGCGATCCGGACGACGACGACGACGACGACGACTCGGTGTCCGCTAAGATCATGAAAGTCTTTGCTTTCGGAGAATCCGTTTTCTTCTTGATTAACAGTAATTCTTTGAATTTTTTTGTTTTTGAATTGATTTGACGTTTGAATTGTTTCCTAGAATTCAATCAAATTCTGTTTTCAACGGATTCCAAGACTTTCCGTTTGTGTCCATTGGATCATTGGATCGACAGAGGCGACCGCGTGACCACTATATTCTTATTCGCTTCGGTAGTGGTTTGCGGCACTTATGACGGCTTTGTTTACGTCCATTGCTGTCCTTCCTTTAAAAGACTGGAATACTTGTCTCATTATAAGCCGATGTTCTCTTCTAAAGTGACCTCTGACCCCATAACTGGTCTTTCTTGTGTCGACAATGGATTAGGACTAGTATTGGCCGTCACTACTGAACACCAAATCTTTCTTCTTAATTGGTTTTCTTCGACTCTGAAGACAATCATTGACTGATATTTTTGACACAAATTTCTATTTTTAAGATTTAAATTCTGTTTATATTTCATTGTTTTGTTTTTTTTTGTATTCAATTGTTTTCATATTTAATAAAACATTCATTTTTTGCATTTATTTCAGAAAATTTCGAAATTGTTTTGCAATTAAATTGATTTTTAATTAATTTAATTGAAGTTAAAAAATATTATAAATCAATGACTTTTCTGTTTTRCTTTTATTTAATTAAAAGTTGATAAAAATTCATTGTTTTGTCTAAAAATATACTTTAATTAGTTTTTTGTTCAATAATTAGTGAAATGTTCTACTTTTCAAACAAAACTTACAATAATTTCAAAAGAGTTTGAATTCAAGTTTTTTTTGCTCTCAATTTCTTTAAATATCATTTGAATAAAAGGTCAAAACTATTAAAGTTTTAATTTTTAGTTTAATTTAGACATTATTTTCAATTCAAACTCATTTTTATCTCATTTATGGTTAAAATCTATTTTAGTTTTAAATAAAAAATTTCTGACAAATGAACTAAAAGTGCACTTTTGTTTGAAACCGCTTTTTATTTCTATTATTACAGTATTTCTAGACTTTTTTGCACTTAAAACAGCAATTATTTGCTTATCTATTGATAGTTTAGTGCATTTATTATGTATTTTGCATTAAATATTAGCAAAAAATCTATATTTCTTATCAAAAGTTGTCTTAAATGTCATAAAATGTGTTTAAAAATGAGTTTGTGTTTAATTATTTGAATATTTTATAATAAAATAATTGATTTTCAGTCAAATAAAAGTTTTCGATAATTATATAAAATTAAAACAAAATATATGTTTAAAAACAGATTTAATATTAAAAGAGAATGAAATTTAATAACAATTGAATGCAAACTGTTTTTCACTTAAATAATACTTAAATAGACTTCAATGCCATTAATAGAATGAAATGAATGGGAAATCCGTTCCCGAAATTGCGTTCAAACAATGTTTTCGTGAATATTCGGGACAACTGTTGATTGAAATCCCGAAACATTGCGTCAGAGATTGCACTGAATTGTACTAAACGTCGACTAAATGTTAAGGAAATAGTGTTTTCGTTCAGCGATTGGTTGATTGCACGCACTCTCAGTTGACTCTCAATTGACTCTCAGATCAGTCTATGAGAGAGTGTTTGACAACTCATGTCATTTGAGTTGACGTTTCCATCGAATCATTGACTGATTAACTGATCCATCGATTCATTGAACAACTGTTTAAACAACTTTCGGTCAAATGGGCAGTAATTGTAGTAATAAGACAACGGATCCGTTAGATGTGATAAAAGCATTGAGACAACAGTCGAACGATATCTCAAATGCCGATCAACACAACGTCTTCTTCGTGTTCGGCGCTTCGGTAAGTCTTTTGCTATACTTTTGCAAAACATTTCAGACTTTGTTTCCAATGAAGAGACAAAAGAACGACATTTTGTCGTTGATTTGCATTCGAATCGATTCAATCACTCAATSACTCAACGAATCAACGAATCGTTCGATTCTATGCTTTAATGCAACGAATCGTTCGATTCATTGATTGACATCTGATCTCAAGGTTTCCAAAATTGTTGTCAAAAAAATGATTCGAAACAATATTTTCCCTAATTTTGCAAAAACACTATAATTAACGACAATTTCTCTCATAATTTAAACGACTATTAAACGGGAAATTCCTTTCATTTTTAATACAAAATTATTTAGAAATAAAGGGATTAAGAGTTTGGAAATTATTTTATATTAAGTTTTTATTAATATTTTTTAGAAAATGTTCTCAAATTATAATTACKTTTTTAATACAAAAATATTAATGAAAACATGACTTTTTGTTTTATAATTAATTTTCTTAATATTTCTATTATTTTCAATAAAAATGCAAAATATTYATCGATTTTTATAACAAATGCATTAAAACTGAAAATAAAATTCAGATTTCATTGAATTGAAAGAAAAAATGCAAAATTGAGACAAATTTTTGTAAATATTTTTTGAAAGCATTTCCTTTTGTTTGGAAAAGAGTTTTCCTTTTGTAACGACTTTTGTTTGACTGAAAACTAAATGAAAACTAAATGAAAACTAAATGTAATTTTAGGGCGATTTAGCAAAAAAGAAAATATATCCGACTCTATGGTAAGCAAAGAAGTGATTGAGTGTTGAATTGGCGCCAATTCTGTGTTTTGTGTGTTGTTTAGGGCTCTGTTCAGAGACCGACTGATTCCTCGAAGAACTGTTATTATTGGTTACGCGAGAACTAAACTAACGGTCGAAGACTTGAAGACAAATATTTCGAAATATATTCAAATCAAAGACGAAAACGAAAATCAAAAGTTCGAAAGATTTTTGAATCAAAATCATTATATAAATGGAAATTACGATAAAACACAAGATTTCTGTCGACTCAACGATTTTGCCGAACAATTCGAGACCACTTTCGCGACGGCTAACCGACTCTTCTATTTGGCTCTTCCGCCCAATGTGTTTGCACCCGTCACCAAACTGATCCGCGAGACTTGCATGTCAACAAAGTTAGTTTTTTTAATCAAATTCTTCGAGTTTTTAATTTGATTTATCAGAGGTTGGAATCGCGTGATAATAGAGAAGCCTTTTGGACACGATTTTGAGTCTTCGGCCGAATTGTCGCGTCATTTATCGGATTTGTTTAAAGAGAACGAAATCTATAGAATCGATCACTACTTGGGCAAAGAAATGGTTCAAAACCTCATGATTTTGAGATTCGGAAATCGCATTTTCAACCCGATTTGGAACCGCGATAACGTGGCCTCAATTCAGATCACTTTCAAAGAACCGTTCGGAACTCAAGGTCGCGGCGGATATTTCGACTCTTTTGGTATAATTCGAGATATAATGCAAAACCATTTGTTGCAAATCCTGTGTTTGGTTGCGATGGAAAAACCCGTTTCTTCCAAACCCGAAGACATTCGCGACGAAAAGGTATTATCACTAATCCATTAATCCATTGATCCACTAATCCTTGGATCCGAAGGTCAAAGTCCTGAAATGCACGCAAACTCTGACTTTGGATGACATTGTTTTGGGACAATATATTGGCGACAAAACGGCCGACGGCGACGCCAAATACGGCTATCTGGACGACCCGACCGTTCCTTCGGGATCAACAACACCGACATTTGCTTTGGCGTTGTGTCGAATTCGGAACGAGAGATGGGATGGGGTTCCCTTCTTCTTGAGATGCGGAAAAGCAACGAATGAACGAAAAGCCGAAATTCGGATTCAGTTTCGAGATGTGGCCGCAGATATCTTCAGCGGACAATGCAAACGCAACGAACTCGTGATTCGGGTTCAGCCCGGAGAAGCAGTTTACGTCAAGTTCATGACTAAAGCTCCGGGAATGTCATTCAAGTTGGAGGAAACGGAACTCGATTTGACCTATACTTCCAGATATAAGGTATTCCTCTCTCTTTTCACTCTTTCATTCACTCTTTCTTTCACTGATTCGTTCACTCATTCACTCAGAGCTCAGAAACACTTCAAAACTCAAACGTAAACTCTTTTTCTTTGCTTTCATTGCTTTTGACACTAACTCTGGTCTCTCTCAGGAAGCCATTTTGCCGGATGCCTACGAACGCCTGATTATGGACGTGTTCGCCGGATCTCCGGCCAATTTCGTTCGTTCGGATGAATTGGCGGAGGCGTGGCGTGTCTTCACTCCAGTTTTACATCAAATAGAAAAAGAAAAAGTCCAACCCTTGCCTTACGTTTACGGTTCTCGATGTCCCAAACAAGCCGACGACTTTTGTATTGCTCATGGATTCAAGTTTTACGGGACTTACAAGTGGACAGATCCCAACGAAAAGACAACAAATAAATAAAGAGTTTTTGAAATTTGAAAAAAGAGTTTAAAGTCATTAATGAAGTGAAAGAAAAACATTTCTCTATTTCTCGCATATGTCTCGCTCCGCCCCATTTCGTGCCTAAATGTCGAACATCTTTGCACTTTTCTAATGGAATAATGGAACCAATCGGTGAGTTTAACGCCAATTCGTCGCCCAATTCTGACCGCTTTTCAGTCTTCATTGATTCTCTGGACAACATCTCAATCGTCAATCTGAATGTTCCGGCGCTGTCCGCATCGCCTCCGCCGACATTCGCCTCCGAGTCATCGACGGCTGCTTTTGATTTGTTGGAAAGCGAAAGAAACGCTTCTCTACTTTGCGACCATTTGGACGACGATCGACTGCAAAGAGCGCCGTTTGCGTCGTCCGAGTCGTCGTCAGTAATCGTCTCTTTGGCTGACGAACGACGCGGCGGACGACGAACGACCAGTTCGCTGGACAAAGTGCGGACGTGGAAGAAGTACAAGAACAAGAAGCATTTGAGTCAAACAGAATTGGACCGGAAGCGCGATTTGGCCAACAAACAGGAGCGCCGAAGAATGCATCGTTTGAACGACGCGTTGAACCGTTTGCGTCAGGTATTGAGACCCGAAATGCGTCCTTCATTTGAACGAATTGTATCATCACATCAGGTGATCCCCGCGGAACTGCAACATCCGCCTCCGAGACGATTATCGAAAATAAAAACTCTTCAGTCGGCGATTCGTTATATTCAAAGACTTCAAGAATTGCTTTCAAATCATTAGTTTTTTATTAAATAAATCGTTTCACCGGAGATGCGAATTGTCACGTGATTGCAGGAATGGGTCCACCACATCCAGGTAGACGGCCAGCGCCAACAGCGACCAAAGCGGGCGGCGGCGACGCGCGCGCAGAGCGACCGAAACGAGCAGTAAATCGAGAAGAAGTTTGTAATGCGAATTTGTGCGCGTTTTGAGGCACAGACGCGGCAATGGCCAGACCCGCGACATAACGGCCGCAACGGACGCCATGACTAGTTTGGGACGGATTCGGTCGGAGTCTTCGGTGTCTTTGGAATCAGTCTTTGAATCACTTCTTCAATAAATACTGTTTTCTCATAATAGTCTCCAACGCAGGACTCGCGCGCAGCGATTGGTTGACTGAGTGATGACGTCATTGAATGAGCAAAACAAAGACAAAATGAAAGAAGAGATCGAAAGCGCCGCTAATTTTTTGTCCGAATTTCTGACCAAAGATTTGCCGAATCTTCAGATCGCAGAACCGTTCAGACAACGCGTCATCGCAGCTCTCGAGTCGCACTATTCGGGCCACTGGTTCCCCGACCGTCCGGTCAAAGGGTCGGCCTTTCGTTGTCTTCGAATCAATCATAAAATGGATCCTTTGGTCTCAAAAGTCGGACAATTCGTTGGACTCAATGAACGACAACTCAAACAACTCTTTCCACACGAACTCACCCTTTGGATTGATCCCAGAGAAGTCTCGTATCGAATTGGCGAAAACGGATCCATTTGTGTCATTTATGGTGATCTTAAAGACTCTCAAGACAGACAATCACCGCAATCCCTCTCCTCCGCCTCCGCCACTTCCTCCGCCGCTTCTTCGCCATCACAATCCCCGCAAATGTACTTCCATTCCCGACAACTGTTGGATTCTCCGATAAAATCGCTTCGGGAGGCTTTCGGTGGACATTATTCGTGATTTAAAGTCAAAGAGATGTAAATATTCGCCGAAATATTTGTGTATTATTTATACATAAAAAAGACATCAATTTATTCATCAAATAATAAACTCTTTTATCTCTCTTTTAATTCTTTGTTTAATTCAAAAATCGGTTTAAATCTCGACTTTTTTAACGAATTTCAATCAAAACAAAGACTTTTAATGATTTCAACCAATCAGAGGAAGCCGTCATTCATTCAATTCTTTCATCCAATTTATTACTCTTTTGTCGCGATTTTCGGTCAAATTGTGTCCACAAATCGGCTTTAATTGTGATTAAATCCGAACTTCATTTTCCATACGATTTTCTGTTGATATTTTTGATGCGTTTTAACCAATGATTTCGACCGTCGGGTGTCTGAGTGGCCGTCGGTGTGAATGACGTCACAGTAAACAAGAGTACAGTTTTCGTGGATTTTTTGTAGACGTTTTGTTTGTTGAAAAAGTGATTATTCGTCACAAAACATGTGACACGTAATCAAAACAAATGGATTTACGCCTAATCTTCGCTTCTCTGGCCGTCGTCTATCTGTTGGTCGTTTGCGTCGTATTTTCGGCTCCGGTCGACCCGAAAGCGGACGTTTTGCCGACAAAAGAGACGGAAGACAAAGTGAACAAAGAAATCGATGATTTGGTTTGGATTTATTGTTGGATTAAATGTTGGATTAAATGTTGGATTAATTGTAAGTGTTTTTCAGGGCTTAGAATACGGAAGATATTTACAACAAGTGGTCGAAGCTCTGGAACAGGACAAGACTTTTGCCGCAAAACTAGAAAATGTTTCTCAAGAAGAGATCAAATCGGGAGCCGTTGCGCGAGAACTCGATTTCGTGGCGCATCACGTGCGCAATCGACTCGACGAACTGAAACGCGTCGAAATGGACAGATTGCGGGCTCTGACCAAGAAGGAGGCGCAGGCGGGTGAGGACGAGTCGGGCAGACGGTGGCGGACGCTGGGCGCGGACTCAGCGGCGATTGGTAAGCGAAAAACGGAGATTTGGACTAAAACCCAGTTTTCCTATAGAAGCGGATCACGTGGACGGAGGAAATCCTCATTCATTCGAAGCCGAAGATCTGCAGAAACTGATCCGCGCGGCGACAAAGGATCTGGAGGAATTGGACGCAAAAAGAAGAAACGATTTCAAGGAATACGAAATGGAAAAGCAATTGATTTACGAAGAAAACCTGAAGAATATGACGTCAGAAGAGCGGAAAGAAACCGAAAAAAAACACGAAGAAATGGAAAAACGACACAAAGAACACCCGAAAGTCCATCATCCCGGCTCTAAGCAGCAGTTGGAACAGGTCTGGGAGGAAAAGGACGGAATGCCGAAACAGGAGTTCAATCCGAAAGTCTTCTTCCAAATGCATGACATAAATAGCGACGGATTTCTTGATCCGCAAGAAATCGAGGTTTCGATGGATTTGATTGGTTTAGAATTGGTTTGAATTTTGAATTTGATTGGTTTGTAATTTCAGGCGATTTTGACTCTTGAAGTGAGAAAACTGTATTCCGAACGCAATTCAGACGACGATCCGAACGAAATGCAAGAGGAGTTCCACCGAATGCGGGAACACATCTACAAAGAGGCAGATGTCAACAGAGACGGTCTCATCTCGAAGAAGGAATTCTTGGAATTCACACGAAGAATGGAATTCGAAAGAGACGACGGATGGAAGGGTTTGGACGAAACAAAGGTCTATTCGGACGAAGAATTGGCGAATTATAGACAACACAGACGTCCTCACGAGCAGATGGACGCTTACGGCGCGTATCAGCAGTTTGTTCCGCAGTATTTGCCGCCAGAATATCAACACGTGAGTCAACAGAGGATTCAATTCTGTTTTATTATATAATTATAATTATAGCAAATGCAACAACAGTTCGGACATCAAAACGGACAACAGTTTGGTCAACAGTTCGGACAAAATGGTCAGTTCGGACAAAATGGTTCGGACAAAATGGTCAACAGTTCGGACAAAATGGTCAACAGTTCGGACAAAACGGACATCAATTCGGACAAAAAATTCGGACAAAATGGACAACAATTCGGACAAAATGGTCAACAATTCGGACAACAATTCGGACAACCGAACGCCCAATTGCATCAAAACGGACAGTTTGACCATCAAATGCAGCAACAGTTCCAACAACAACAACAACATCATCAACAACAATATCCTCAACCGATGCATCAAATGGCGCCTTCCGGTCACGTGCCACAGATTCCTCCGCAACAACACTTCCAAGCCGTCGGTCAACACCCGCCAGGACTTCCTCAACAGCCGGTGATTGGCCAACAACAACAACCAGCCGTCGGTCAACAGCCGTCGGGTCAGCAATCTCAAGGTCAAGTTCAAGGTCAACATCCACTTCAAGGACAAAATCATTAAATAATAAAAACTGTTTTTTATTCACAAAATCACGTCTTCGGCGCCGAAGAACCACTCGTTTGCGTCTGCGGCGAATGATCGCGAGACGGCAGCGATAAACCAGAATCCAGACTTCCCGAAGACGACTTGCGACGCGCTAAAGCGGGCGCGGGGGCGGGCGATGGTGTGGGGAGGGGCGCCTCCTTGAGTTGGAGGAGGGAGGTGCTTTTGTGTATTCGAATGGCGTCCATTTCTCTGGTTTCTGCGATGGATTCGCGTAAATCGTCGGCAAATCTCTTTTGATCCAATTCATTGCGAGCATTGAAAGAAGACAAAATGGCGCCGTTGTCGAGACGACGTCTTAAGTGAATTCCGAATCTGTGGTATTGCGTGGAGAAGAGTTGGACAATGAGTTGGTCCAAAGCGAGAGTCGATCTGAACTGATATTCTGGTAAATGGTTTTGTTGTTTGGCTTTTGGCGTGAGTTTTGTGACTAAAAGCAAATCATTGAATAAAAACAGTTCCCTTTGATGTCTGTCTTTCGGCTCTCTTTTGTTGACGTCTTTCACTTCATAGAGACGACAATAACACACCAGACGGCGCCACTCAACGCATAAATTCGGAACACTCTGACCACGTGAACCCACGAGAGCCGACTGCACTTTCAGCACTTGAGTCACGTGATCGGCTCCCGTCCGCAGTTCTTGGGCTTTAATGCGTTGATAGACTTGAAGTAATTGATCCTGGTCAGGGGCGTTATCATCGCCGAAAACTCCTCTCAAGTTCTGAAGCCATTGCGCGGCAGTCATTCGGTGTCTGGCGTTTGTCGGCGAATGAAGATCCGTATTGAGCATAATCACGGCGAAAGCCAGAATAAACACCGAATCGCGAGACCAAGAAGTCGGATTACAAACCGAAAAACGATCGGCAAAGGCGTCCACCATTCGCTCGATTTTCTGGGCCTCTCCTGAAAACCGATTAACGGATTAGTGAACGGATTAAAAGACACAATAAATACCCGGAAATCGAAAGAATGTCTGAAACTTTCGAAGAGCAGTGTCGACGGATAATCCGGTTAAATCGATTTCGCGGACAAAAGCGGACAAAACAAGACGATTGGTTGACGCGGGAGAAGAAAGGAATTCTCCGATCATTGCTTTCGAAAGACCTTTTCTCGTGAGAAGAAAACGAGAGATTACTGTCGATTGTTCGTCGTCCGAGACGACGGAATCAATAAAACCATTTGATATCAGATATTGAAGACCGCGTTCGGGAGGACTGAGAGAGAAACAGMAAAGGTTAAAGGTCAGACAGACAGAGAGAGAGGTCAAAWCACACTTTTTGTTAAAGAGATTCAGTCCGACGCGATACGACCGCTTTCGCTCGCATTCGAATTGTTGCGAAGTTGGTGTCGTAGAGGCCGCGGCCAGAAGTGATTCGGGAAGAAAAACAGTGGCGTTGGTGGCGCCCGAAGAGTCGTCAGAACGCGTGCTTTGAGTATCGCTTTGAGAAGTGTCTCGTCTTTGATCTGCGAGTCGTCTATCGTTTCGTCTGTCGGACGACGTCTCGGACGACGAAGTCTTTTGAGGCGTTTGTCTCAGAGCTTGAATTGCAATACTTTTGAAGCGTTTCTGAAGACGATATGTGCGGAAAGCGCGCTGAATACGAATGGCCGACTCCCGCGCCACAAGACCACCGTATTTCCGCTCGAGAGCGTCGACCCGTCGGTCAATGAGTTGTTGCGACAGTTCGTAGTGATTGTCGTGATTCACGTGACTTTGAGACGAAAGCGTCGTCTGAGACGACGTCGAAGTGCGAGCGACGTGTGCTTCAAAGCGACGCGAAAAGGCGTCGGACGACACACGAGAAGACACGAAGACGGCGTCGGCTGAACGCGAGTCGAGAGAAGAACCCCTAAAAAGAGATTTTGGAGTTTTGTTTGTTTGTTTGGATTGTGTTTTACCTTTTGGTTTCATGTCTTTGGTCTTTAGTTTCTGATAAACATTGCAATTGAAAGTGTAATCTTTCGTTTTCATCCAAAAGAGAGTCTCTTTCGAGCCGAAGAAGTGATACTAAAAGACAGACACAAGAGATGAATGCGTCGTTCGGAACGACGTCTCAAAACTTACTTTGATTTTCCAAACTTTCGATTTTTACGAATTGTCTTCTAATAAGAGAATTATGTTCGCAAACACCCGAAGACTGCGAGGATTTGGTCGAAGACGTCATCGTTGGCCGCGAATGACAGTTAAGACTCTTTTTCTGCCATTTTTTGGGCGTTTGTTTGCAAACTCTGAGCAACGGTTTGTTTGCATCGCTTTTACCGATAAATTGGACGACAGATGGCGTCAAAAGACATAACAAAACAGTTTTTATTAAACGAAAGACAAAACATATAATGACGTCACAAACGACTGACGGGACGAGTGTTGCGCCCGAAAGGACTCTTCACCGCATTGATCGCCGCCGACTTCATCAGAACCGACTYCATCTACAGTCGGACCGCAAGACCGCAAACACCAAACCATAAGAACTGAAGAAAACCAAAGACATTGTCATTGACTCCGCGAAGGATGAACTCATCTTCGGTGTCGTCGTTCGAGACGACGGAATACCCGACTTCGGTGTCGTCGTCGTCGTCCGAGACGACGGAAATAGCCGTTCAAGCAGTTGTGGCCGCCGTTGGAGTTTTGTTATCTGTTTTGACAATTGTTGGGAATGTTTTGGTTTTGATAGCCTTTAAGACAGATAAAGCTCTTCAAACGGCTCCCAACTGTTTCCTCCTTTCCCTGGCCTGTGCAGACTTCCTCATTGGTCTGGTTTCGATGCCATTATCTCTGGTCTATATCTTGGCCGCCGAGTGGCCGTTGGGTCCGTTGTTATGCGACGTGTGGTTAGCCGTCGATTATCTCAATTCCAACGCTTCGGTTCTCAATCTTCTTCTCATTTCATTCGATCGCTATTTCTCAGTCACGCGACCGCTCACWTACCGCGCCCGAAGAACAACTCGTCGTGCATGTGCTCTGATCGCCGCCGCATGGCTCGTGTCGGCTCTGCTTTGGCCGCCGTGGATCTTCGCGTGGCCGGCAATCGAAGGTCGTCGAACTGTTCCACGTGACCAGTGTTACATTCCGTTTCTCGAGTCGAACGCCGTGGTGACCGTGGCGACGGCTTTAGTGGCGTTTTGGCTTCCGGTTTCTCTCATGTGTTTTCTCTATTTCCGCATTTGGAGAGAAACCGAAAACCGATTCCGCGATTTGGCTCTTGTCCTGACTCCGCCCCCCTCAAGACCCGTCGCCTCCTGTTTCGGCCGAAAGACGGTTCCGCCCCCTTCCGACTCCATCTACACGATTGTCATTCATTTGGACGCCGCGTCTGATGGAAACGCGACGGTAACCATGTTGGGATCGGAAGACGAAGAACGCCCGCAGAGCTGTTCGCGTTTGCCTGCTTTGCAGCCGAAGAGCGAGCGAAAGGCGGCCAAAACGTTGTCAGCGATTTTGGCGGCTTTTGTGGTGACGTGGACGCCGTACAACGTGTTGGTGTTGATAAAGACGTTTTCGCCGACTTCCGTGGATTCGGACGGCGTTTGGTGGCAATTCGCTTACTCTCTTTGTTACATCAATTCCACTCTAAATCCGCTTCTTTACGCGCTCTGCAACCGATCGTTTCGCAACACTTATGTCCGAATCCTAACGTGTAGAACAAGAACTACGAGACGCACAACACATACGATGGGACGACACGCGGACGACGCACTCAAATGAAGACGACGTCCGCATCGCCAAACAGCGCTCCAAACTCCGCCTTCGACAGTCGCACGTATCCCGACGGCGCCACGTGGTCGCGTGGGGCAAAGTACGCGTGGAACACGTTTTCGGTGGCGTTATGCGCGTCCGCGCGGACGAACGCGTGTTCTCTGCGGACAAACAGTGATTAATAAACACTTTTTGCAAAACTTTGTTCTTTTATTACTCGTTTGTCGTTTCGGACGACAACATATCGGACGACGCATCGGACGACACATCGGACGACACACGCGATTGAGCCGTCGTCCGGTCGTCGTCCACATGTAACTCGACTTCAGGTTTAGGAATAAGTTTTTCGACGACTTGTCTGACATGAGATCCAAAAGATTCTTGTTTTTTCGGAGCGTTTTTCCAGTTATTAATAATGTGTTGACGAATACGAGAAATCTCTGTTTCCGACAACTCGTGTTCGGCATCCGTTTCTACGGCCACTGGAACTGTCAGAAAATGACTGTCAAGCGGGGCTTCGGCTGCACTGGGATTAGGGTTTGTCTTGAGTGGACGCCAACCGCCAAAAGACATACTAAAAGAGAGAAAAAGAGTTGAAATAATTGAATATCAGATGAAATGCTAACTCAATGGCGGAATTCGGAGAAACTCTTTTCGTCACAAAAGGAACGCAAAAACTATTTATAAAAAAATTTATTAAAAAAATCGCCGAAAAAGTGGTCAAAACTGAGACTGAATTCCAACTCATTTTTAATTCTTATAATTCGTGGCAAAACTCAAAAATCATTTCCGCATTCATTCGAAACCCGTTTTTCGACTTTTTTCGCATTTTTCGCGCGCTTTTCAAACGTCATGCGCGCGAATCCCGCACGCGCCCTCAAAGACGCACAAAATGGCGGAATCCATCTCTCAAACGGAGACTCCGACCGCAGTGACCACTGTGGGGTTGTCGACTGTGGCCGAACATGAACCTATAGTTTTGACACGTGAAATCGAAAGTGCGTTTGGAATAGTGCGTGTGCACGTGCAAGGTTAAGTCGTTTTAAGCTTTAATTCAAGATTTTTTGGATTTTTTGATTTATTTTTGATTTTTAGGTGAATTGAATGCAAAGTCTGGAATGAAAGCCGTTTTTCTTACGGTTCACGACATCGGAGCCAATCATTGGTCAGTATTTATAACCAAATAATCAACAATTAATAGACATTTCCCGCAGTTCTTGGCGTGAATTCGTTTCTTCCGATTCGAGTAAAAAGTCTTTCGTTTTTTCGTTGATTTAATTTCTATTCCTTTAAAAGTGACTGAAATCAGGAATCGTTCGCTTTTTTTGCATTTGGATGTCGTCGGACAACACGACGGCGCCGACGACGTCCCGGACGACGCATTTCCTACTATACAACAGATAAGCCTTTTCTGTCTTTCAAATAGTCTTTTCTAACAAATCCTATAAATGGGAGAACAAGTAATTCCACAGGTTTTGGATGCATTGGATGTTCCGTTAGTTGTGGGAGTGGGTGAGGGCGCGGGAGCCAATATGTTGGCCAGATTCGGGTTGGCGCACCCGCAGCGCGTTTTGGGTTTAGTTTTGGTTCATTTGGTTTCATCTGAAGTCGGATTTCTCGAGACATTGAAAGACCGTCTATTCGGACGACGAAATTCGCAACAAATGTCTTCTCTCGATATCGTCGCTCTTCATAAGGTTTTTCTATATATTTCTTATTCAATATTTATCTGACGTTTCGGACGACAGATCGGACGTCAAACGGACGACGAAAGCGCGCGACGACTACTCGAGTCATACGGAAAGCGCGTCCAAACTCTAAACGCTCGCAATTTGCAGAAATACGTCAAGACTTATATGAACCGCAAAGAGATCCTCGATCTGCGCGATCTGGACGTTCTGCTCGTGACGGGCGCGCGGTCGCCCTATTGCGCGGGCGTCGAAGCGATTCACGCGAAATGCAATAAAACAAAGACTTCGCTTCTCAAAGTGGACGACGCGGTAGACGTCCTCAGGTATGCGTCTATCGGGCAGACGGCCGGACGACACCCGAACGACACTAATTTTGCGTTAATTTTCAGCGAATTTCCCGAAAAATTGGCGCAAAATCTGTTGCTTTTCGTGAAAGGTCTTGGATTCCTCACCTCTTGTCCCGCAATGGCCGACAGTGAGTGTCTGTCTTTGACTCATTTTGAACCGATTTGACACTGTCTTTGTTAGGAAGCGACGCGACGACACTCAAGACTTTGGGATCAATCGGTCGTCGTCGTACTCTTTCAATGGAAGAATATGTAAGTGAATGGCCGTCGTTCGGGACGACGACTAGTAATTGAATTGTTTTTCAGGACATTCCGAGAATAAGAAGACTTTCACTCACGAAATGAGCGATCGATTCGAGTCTTAGAATAAAAGTTAATGTCGTCTGTGATTAGGTTTTGAAGAATCGGTGGTTTTTTAGCCTTGCATTCAGGTTTCAACGACAACGAACTCGACTTACGTTTCGACAGTTCGTTCGTCGACTCGAAACCCGAACTCAATGGCGTCCGTCGTCTCGAACGACGTCTCGAATCAACTGAAGGCTCAATGGTTTCTACAGTTTTATGCATTCTATGGCTCTCTCTCTCCGTCCGATCGATCGTCTCGACTCTTCAGAGACGCGATTCGCGCGCGCGTCGACTCTATCACTGCACGCATGCGTTTCACTGCAAAGATTGACAGCTCTTGAGATCGGAAAAGCTCTTCAACTGTTTGTTTGCTTTTATTTTTTGTCACATTTGTTGACAACACGTGTTCACGTGACACCTGTTGGCGGTCGTCGTTCGGCTGTCGTCCGCGCGTCGTCCGAGACGTCGGTCGTCACGCAATGCGAGAGTCGCGGCGCGAGTGCGCACATCTTTGGATCGTTTGTTTGGATTTTCGCCAAAAAAGAGTCAAAAATAGAGCGAAAGATGCGAACGACAGACGAGAGAGTGAACGACGCAAAGCTCAACAACGATGTCTCTCCTCAGCGCTCATCCCATACGCCGCTGACCCACTCATCTGTTGACCACAGACTTGCATTCCGCCATTTGGGCGACGAATGGCAGCAGATCTGTGCAACGCTTCTGTCGTGCGAACAGTTATTGACAGTAATGTCCGGCGATAGACATCCCATTGACGACGACTGCCCGGACGACGCCCTCGAACGACAACATTTGAGACAAATTATTCGTCAAATTGAACCACAAAAATACGTTAAAAGCGGTCACAGAAGACATCATTCGTGTTCTCGACGTTCTTCTTATCACAGACTCAAAGCCTTAACTCAACTCCTCATGACTTCCAGTCTTAAGGTTAGTCCAGTTGTCGTCCGTTCGTCGTCTCAGACGTCGCTCTCATTGCAGCGCTCGACGTCTCTCCAGTCGGTGGCCGTCGTCCCGAACGACGTAATGAACGACACCACTGCAACTCTTCCGAGATTCAGACGACGTCCACGTATTCAACGTGTGTTTCGATCGCTCGACGTCTCGGACGACAACAGCGACGAAACTAATCACAAAACAGCCGACAGAAGCGGACTTTCTCTTGTTTTGTCGCCGACGACGCGATCTCCGGACTCAGAGACATCTGACTGCAGCCGAACTAACCGTCATTCATGCGATGTAACAAGTCTTTTGTTGTCGCCCTCAACGCCATCACCGGCGACCGTCGCAGTGGCCAATGGACGACAAATTCTAAAATATTCGAAAAAACGTCTGAGAGGTGAGTCGTCGTCCGTGTGTCGTCTGTGTGTCGTCTTTTAACTGTTGTCACTGTTTAGGTCCGTACGGAGAAATGTTAGAATCGCGAATGAGTCGTTGCGCTCAAGAAGATCAAAAACATTTATCTTTCGTTCAAGAATTGCTTCGAGAAACTCAAGAACAAAGAATACAATTAGACAAAAACGCAAAGGAAACAACTGGAACCGCTAAGGAAGACCGCATTCAAACCCAATCGGATGCAATGGCAGCCGAACCGTCGATTACGGCAACCATTGGTCGCCATTTAGACACTCGAACTCATATCGTTGGCGAACTCTATGACACGGAAAAGAGTTTTTGCGAACAATTGAGACATCTTTTGGAGAAATATTCGAAACCTTTGACCGAATCCTTGATTATTGACGTCGTCTTTGTTGACGTCATTTTCGGTCGAATTCCCGCTATTCTGGCCATTCATTCGCGATTTCTGGAAGAACTTCGTCGCCGTATTGCCGACTGGACACCCGAAAGTCGAACGGTCGGCGATTTGTTTGGCCTTTTCGATGAACCCGTTTGTCGCGAAACGTATTTGTCTTTTGTGGACAATTGGACGCAAAGCAAGCAATTAGTGAAAAGTCTTTTGCGCGACAAACCGTCTTTCGGTCGGTTCCTGACCGACGCGTCTCGCGAACACCGATCGAAACTCAGTTTAGACGAACTCATGATTGCTGTCATTCAACGGATCCCTCGTTTCGAACTTCTTCTCAAACAACTCCTCAAAAATACTCAAGAATCACATCCCGACCACTGTCTCCTCGCGCAGGCGCTCTGTAAGACATTTCAAAACAATTGTTTTTATCTCTAATTCTTTTGCAATTCTTCAGCGAAAATCCATTCTCTCGTTCTTCACATAAACCGTGTTCGCGACGCCGATGCGACGTCCGGGACGACGGCCGGCCATCAGTTGGACGTTGGTTTTGGGACGACACTGTCGTTATCGCAATTGGAGTCCATTTGTGACGGTCTTCCGACAGCACTGTTATCTTCTGCCACTTTAGTTGACGCGGCGTTTGTTTGGATCCGAAAAAGAGAACGAATTGTTGTTTTGTTTTCTTCTCTTTTAGTCATTCTTTCAGTAAAAGGAAAGAAAAAGTCGCAAAAATTCGACGAAAATAAGTACAAAGTTCTCAATTATTTTGCCATTGAATCCATTGACGATTCGGCCGACGTTCGGGACGACGCAGATGAAGAAGGCGTCGATGCGCTCGAAAAAGACGCACAAATCTTGCGCTCCATTCAGACGTCTTTTGTGGCGCGTCTTTCATCTTATTCACGCAACTCTTTGGATGGATTCCTTCAAGACATGAGTCAGAGTTTGACTAAAAAAATGGCACAACTTAAGAATCAGGAGAAGAATCTCGAACTACTGGTGTCGGGACCGTCGTCCGGGACGACAACCGAAACGTCGTCCGGGACGACGACTCAGGGCGTAACGATTGTATTGACATTTGCGACGCAAGAAAAGAGACAACAATTCCAACAAATGCTTAGAGAAGTGAAGAGCGCTTCCAAACCGTCCAAATCAAGAGTTCCTCATTTCGCGTGTTTTCTACCGATTCGGTAATTAATATAAGAAATTGTTTTCGATTTTAAACTGTATTTCCAATAGTAAAACACGTGCCGGCCTTCAGTTTACGTGTGCGGCGCCGACGATCGGCACAAATGACGTTTGGATTTGTAATTCTGACGGATTTGTTGGTCAGATATCTGTTCTGTCTTTGACTTGTGATTCTCGCGAACCGACAGTTGTCTCGTGTAACGGCGTCTGTAATTCTCGCATAACTTGTTTGACTTGTGTTCCGTCTCTTATCTCTCAAACAACCGACGAATCAGATGTTTCCGATTCCGACGGAACCAACGATTCCGCAACACATCCCACCAATGCCTTGGCCTCGGCCACAATGTGGTTCGGAACAGACGACGCTTCCGTTCACATCTACTCGACTTCAGACGCCATTCGGTATTCAAATCTCGGTTTTAATCCAATATTTAATCCGTTTTTTCGCAGAATTAAGAAAAACAAAGTGAAAGTCGCTCTCAATTCGAAAGTCCTTTCGATTGCTTTTTTTGGCGAAAAAGTAATCGTTT
This sequence comes from Oppia nitens, assembly GCF_028296485.1. Lineage (NCBI taxonomy): Eukaryota > Metazoa > Arthropoda > Arachnida > Sarcoptiformes > Oppiidae > Oppia > Oppia nitens. The sequence continues at coordinate 4,411,499 of NW_026533243.1, forward strand.
CTCTCGATAACCATTCGATTGCAATCTTTAGCCGCGATCTAAACGGCTGTTGGATTACAGAACCAGAAATACGTCTTGGAATGCATTGCGAACACCTCTTAGTCGTTGATCTTCGGCTTTGGACGTCTGGACATTCACGACAACTCGTCGTCCGAGACGTCGATCTCAACTCTGTTGCAGAGCTTTTGGTCGACGTCTCGGACGACGACTTTGTGTCTGCAATGACGACATCCGCAGAATTGCGTCGTGTTTTCGTCTCAACTCATGAATCACTTCAAGTCCACGTATTCGACGCGTGCGAACCTTTTTCGCGCGTGCAAGTGGTGAACGTGCAGTGGGCGCTGCAGAGGGCGCTTCTCGTGTGTGAAGACATTATTCGCCAACACAAGAGCGCGTGTTTGCGTGTGTCGTGTCTTTTGGCCGCAAAAGTCAGTTCTGTTTTGCATTTTTTTGATTTAAAATTGAATTGTTTTTCAGGACTCGGTTTGGATCGGAACTTCTGCCGGAATTATATGTCTTCTGGACGGTCAGGACTGCGATCTGGAAATCGGTAAACAATTGTGTGTTTGTCCTAATATTGAATGTGTGTTTGTTTGTTTAGTCCCGAACGGCCACACTGGTCACGTTCGTTTCCTGACTTCGACGTGTATTTCTGGCCGACATCTCGTGATTTCTGGCGGCGATGGACTCGARACTTACGGTCGACTGAATTCGACAACAGATGGCGTTGTAATGAATGCAACGATCGGTGGAAACGAAGACTCGACGTCACACCTGTTGTTATGGGATTTGAGTCTCGAATAAAACGTTTAAACAATTCTCACACAAACTCTGTTCTCACACTCTGTTCTCTCATTCAATGACTGCTCTCTCACTCACTCACTGACTCACTCTAATGCTCTCCAACTCTGCACTCATTGACTCACTCTCTCATCAGTCGTTCTCACGCCAGATGTTTGGCTGTTGGCATGTCTTCCAACACTCCCTCCAATCCCACGCCTCTGATTGGCTCAAAGTTTTCACACAAAACCAGTCGACTCTTCTCTCAAACAAAAGACAACAGTTTTGTCCGAAAACTCGATTCCAAACCAAAAGAGTCGACAAAAAAACGACAAAATTTACGGAAATTTTATTGTCTTTTTTGTGACATTTTTCGGTCAAATTCACCGAATATTCAATTGAATCAACACTTAATCCGCAGTTAAGCCAAACATCTCATCAACAAGTGTCCAAAATCAGTGTCCAATGTCTTCAATGTCTTCCAATTGATCCCAAAAATGACCGTTTCTGTGGTCTTGTTCTTCCTGTGTGTTGTCATCACTTTATTTGATCCGTTGTTCGCTTTCCGCAATACAACCGAATGCGTGTCTTCGTCTGTTTGTCAGAACGGCGGACAATGCGTTGATTTCCGCTGCAAATGTCCGCTTCAATGGACAGGAAGTCGTTGTGAATTCGCGAATCCGTGTTTCGGAAACCGTTGTCTAAACGGCGGAACTTGTGTCTCATCTCTACCGCCGATAAACCCTCTAAACCATCCCATCTCATCGAGAGCTTCTCCGACCTTCCGGTGCGTTTGTCAACTCGGATATTCGGCGTCTTTGTGTGAAATTCAATTGCCGTCTGTTTGTGACCAAAACCCGTGTATTAATGGCGGAAAATGTCGTCTAAAGAACTCTTTGAATGAATGGCAATGTGAATGTGAAGACGGATGGACGGGAGCGAGATGTCAGCGTCGAGATCATTGTCACGAACATCAGTGCAGAAACGGAGCGCTTTGTGTCGCCCGAGACGACGCATATTCATGTGAGTGTCAAAAAGGATTTTCAGGACGTCTTTGCACTCAAGACGTCGACGAATGCGCTTTAGATCCCAATGTCTGTCACGGAAACGGCATTTGTGTCAATACTTTCGGGTCTTTGCGGTGCAATTGTCAGAAGGGATGGACGGGATCCCGATGTGAGTCCCGATACGTCCCGTGCGCGCATTCCGAGTGTCTGAACGGCGGACATTGTGTTCCGCATTATCAGGCCTTGTCCTTCTCATGCCAGTGTCCCGTCGGGTTTTCTGGCCAGAGATGCGAACACAATGTTGACGATTGCGGCGGAAATCTGTGTCAAAACGGCGCCACGTGTTTGGACGGCGTCAACACTTATACTTGCAAATGTCCGTCTCAGTGGACGGGACCCTATTGTTCGCGAGACGTCGACGAGTGCGCCGTTCGTCCGCATGTCTGCCAAAACGGCGCAACTTGTGTCAACACTTTGGGAGGATTTCAATGCGTTTGTGTTAACGGATGGACAGGAATCACGTGTCAAGACAATATCGACGATTGCGCGGCCGCAGCYTGCTTCAACGGGGCCACGTGCCACGATCGCGTCGGGTCTTTCTATTGCCAATGTCCGGCCGGGAAAACGGGTCTTCTCTGTCATTTGGACGACGCCTGTGCTTCCAATCCGTGTCACGGTATGTCTCTATAGTTGTATAGTTCTGATTGACCTCTGACCCTTTGACCCCTTAGACGGTGCCATTTGCGACACTTCCCCGATTGACGGCACTTATCTGTGTTCGTGTCCAACTGGTTATAAAGGCGTGGATTGCACGCAAGACGTGGACGAGTGCCGAGAGTCTGGATCTCCTTGCGAACACGGCGGGACTTGTGTCAATACTCCGGGTTCGTTCCGTTGCGACTGCGCAGTGGGGTTCGCGGGTCCGCGTTGTGAAGTCAATATCAATGAATGCGATTCTTCTCCGTGTCTGAACGACGGCACGTGTCTCGACGAACGCGGTTCCTATAGATGTGTTTGTATGCCAGGTCTGTATTATAGAACACTATACAGGACTATAGGTTCTGACTTTGACTCTCTTCAGGCTATTCCGGCTCTCATTGCGAACACGACGTCGACGAATGCGCTTCAAATCCCTGTCTCAATGGCGCCCTTTGTACGGATCTAATCAATGGTTTCCGCTGTCTGTGTCCGTCCGGATTCGACGGATCGCGTTGTGAGCGTGCCACTGACCACTGCGCGTCCAATCCATGTCTGAACGGCGGTCATTGCGCGTCTCTTTCCGACGGATTTCAATGTGAATGCAATCAAGGATTTGTTGGACAGAAATGTGAACTCAATGTCAATGATTGCGAATCCACTCCTTGTCATCGAGGAAGATGTCAGGACGAGGTCAACGGATTCAGATGCGTTTGCGATCCCGGATTCACGGGACTCCTGTGTCAACAACAGATCAATGAATGCGCTTCTCTTCCGTGTCAATTCGGCGGAACTTGTCGCGATCTCGTCAACGGATACTCATGCGACTGTCCCGACGGAACCACTGGTCAGAACTGCGAATTCAATGTCAACGAGTGTTGGAGCAATCCCTGTCGTCACGGCGGCACTTGTCGCGACCGAGTCGGGCATTATGTCTGCGACTGCGCAGACGGCTTCTCCGGCAAAGATTGCGAACAAGATTTGGACGAATGTCTGTCGAATCCGTGTTCGAATGGCGGCCAATGTGTGGATCGTCCGAACGGTTATAAGTGTTTGTGTCCGAAGGGATTCTTCGGTCCAAGATGTCTGTCAGACGTCGACGAATGCGCTTCCAATCCGTGTCTAAACGGCGCCACGTGTGAAGACGACTTGAACGCCTTTGTGTGTCATTGTGCGCGCGGATGGACGGGAAGACGTTGTGATCAACAAATCAATGAATGTCTTTCCAATCCGTGTCAAAATGGCGCCTTTTGTTTGGATAAACAAAACGGATTCGACTGTAAATGTCCTAAAGGTTTGTCCAAAATTTACCAATTAATCCAATCCTTAATCCAACCCTTAATCCTTAATCCAATCCCTAATCCAATGCAGGCTTCTCCGGGCGATTGTGCGAACTCAACGACAACGACTGTGTATCTGATCCGTGTCTTAACGGCGGATCTTGTATTGATTTAGTCAATCGATATACTTGTCGTTGCGCTTCTGGATTCGCTGGAAGACATTGCGAACAGGATTTAGACGAATGTCTGTCGAATCCGTGTTCGAACGGCGGTTCTTGTGTCGACCGTCCGAACGGTTATTCCTGTTTGTGTCCGAAAGGCTTTTTCGGTCCAAGATGTCTTTCCGATGTCGACGAATGCTCTTCCAATCCGTGTTTCAACGGCGGAACATGTGAGGACGACGTTGGTCGCTTCCAGTGTCATTGTCCACGTGGGTTCGGAGGTCGGCGTTGTGAACAGGAAGAGAATGAATGCAATTCTCATCCGTGTCTTAACGAAGGAAAATGTGTTGATTTGAGAGCAGATTTTCAATGCGTTTGTCCGCAAGGTTTGTCTCGAAACCAATCAAAACATTCCAATAATATAACAATCAATCGATTTATTCYAGGATTTTCCGGAAGATTCTGCGAACAAAACGTCAACGACTGCTCCCGAATCACGTGTCTAAACGGMGGAACCTGTGTCGACGGTCTCAACGCCTTCACGTGCGTTTGTTCCGCTTCTTTCACCGGTTTTTATTGCGAATCAGAAGTCAATCCATTCCGCGATAATCCGTGGCGTTTGTGTCCGTCTGCGGCCACGTGTTACGCCCGTTTTGGAGACGGGAAATGCGATGCGGAATGCGATTCTCGGGAATGTCTTTTCGACGGAATGGATTGTCGTCGTCCGGAGTCGTCGTCCTGTAATGAGATGTACGAAGCCTATTGTGAAGCCAATTATGCGAACGGAAGGTGTGATGCCGGCTGTAATAACGCCGAGTGTGCGTGGGATGGACTCGACTGCGAACCCGAAGCCATTGATCACGAACTCAAAGGCGATCTTCTTCTGCAAGTGGACGCGCCCTTCGCTCTGCTCACTCAGTCCACTGACGAATCACGTGTCACTTTAGTCGGACTTTTGCGTCAATTGTCGACAATTATCGGATCAGTTGTCAAATTAAGACAAATCAAGTCCAACGGAACCCATTCTACTCAACTCGTCCTGGCCGTCGATTCCCGTCGGTGTGCGGCCGGCGAGTGTTTCGCGTCTTCCCGAGACATCGCGTCCTTCTTGACTGCGGCCAAAACACGTGACCAGGATCGGTTTTCGCATTTATTGCATTCGGGATTTCGAATAACAGATATCGACGCAACAGATGGCGAAACAATCGGATTTCCCAACAATTCCCCGCACGGACTCACTTACGTCGCGGTCGCGGTGGTCATCCTTCTGGTGGGCGGTCTCATTGCCGGAGTTCTCGTTTCGTCCAATCGCAAGAAAGTGGCCAAAGGTATCACGTGGTTTCCCGAGGGATTYTTCAATACTTCCGGAGCAATGGTTTCCAGACATCAAAACGCTTCTTCGGCCGCTGCGGGCGGCGAATATGGACGAGCGAGACGACGAGTCGGCGGAAGAACGGGAAGACCCGACGGACAGGAAATGAGACAATTCAAGTCACGTGAGGACTTGACGGACGACAAGGCGGCGATGAGTGCCATCTATGAGGAACCAATGGAGTGTCGCGAATGGACGCACGCGCACTTCGACGCGTACAAAGCAGAGGCTATGACTCCGCCTCTAAACACGCCTTCCATCGACGCGATTGGTCCAAATGGAATGACACCTCTGATGGTTGCATCGGCCTTCCCGTCGCACGTGATCTCTGTGGACAACCCCGACACGTGTTTGAGTGAGATGGGGGCGGAGCGCGTGCACGACTTACTGATGAACGGCGCGAATGTTTCGCTGACTTGCGATCGAACGCATGAATCAAGTCTTCATTTAGCCGCGAGATACGCACGCGCAGATGCAGCCAAACGACTGCTGGACGCGGGAGCAGATTGTAATGCTCAGGACGCGACCGGAAGGACTCCTCTTCACGGCGCCATTGCTGCCGACGCACGTGGTGTCTTTGAAATACTATTACGAAATCGTTCGACGAATTTAAATGCGAGAACTCTGGACGGAACCACTCCTTTGATATTAACCGCGAGAATGAATTCCGAAGCAATGCTCGAACGCCTTGTGACCGCCGAATGCGATCTCAACGCCGCCGATGACGCCGGGAACACCGCTCTTCATTGGGCCGCTTCGGTCGACAATTTACACGCCGTTCGCGTTCTCATTCAAAATGGCGCCAATCGTGACGCTCAGAATAATCGCGAAGAGACGCCATTGTTTTTGGCGGCTCGTGAGGGAGCCTTCAATCCGGCGCACGAACTGTTGAAAGCGCATTCCAATCGAGACATAACTGATCACATGGACAGACTTCCACGTGACGTCGCTTTGGAACGAATGAACACAGATATCGTCGCCCTATTGGATGATTTCATTCCTCTGACTCCTCCCACTCCAATTGGTCCGACTTCTCCCAAAACGACTTCTCTTCGCCGCAAACGAACGCTTCCGCCGCCGCCTCCGCCGCGAAACATCATTTCTCATCAGACGTCTCTCTACTCGTCGTCTCTGTCGTCGCCTCCTCTCGTGTCCCCGCCCTCGCGTCCTCCTCCCACATACGAAGATGCGTTGATGAAGCCCCGCCCTCCGCGTCCCCCCGAGTCCTATTTGACGCCTTCCCCGGACTCGCCGTCGACTTGGGTTTCGTCGCCGTCCACTTCGTCGCCCCTTTCGGCGGACTGGTTGTCCCTGGCCCACTCGGACCCGTCGTCACTTCCCCCCGCCCTGCAGTCGCCGCCCACCCGTTTCGCCACTTCCTCCCAACAGGCGGTTTTCATTTAAATCTCGTTTTCTGTAAATATCTGTAAATAAACTCATTTTTTGACCCAATTTTGGTCCAAAAAAGACTTTTATTGAACGCACGCGCCAGAGTTCATCGCACGCGACCCACTTTCCGTTCATTCCTCGAGACGATGCCCTCCGATTCCGACGTTTTGTCCGCGCCTTCTCTATTGGTCGCTCACTTTTCGGCCGTTTCGTGTTCGGCCGCTTTGTTCGGTCTTTTAACCCTTTATTGTTCGCCAATTGTTCCCAAAGCTCTTCAGAGACTGTTTCGTTATGGAAAGACCGCCGAAACTCATAAATCGGTTCTTCAGGTTCCCAAACGGTGAGTCTTTAACTCATTTTCTCTCAAAACTAACTCTTAATCCACAGATGGTTCCAACACTTCTATGTCTTCGCTTCTCTTCTCTACGCTCTGCTCTTCCTTTCGCTTCTCCGTCTCTATGTCTTCCAACTGCCCGTTCCCCAACTCCTGGCTCTCCTTTTGGACACTTGCGTCGGTCAGAGTCGTCGTCCCGTTTGTAGCGCTGAATCCGTCGTCCTTTCGATGCTTTTAATGTGTCTTCAAGTGTGTCGTCGTCTCTACGAATGCACGCGACTCTCTGTCTTCTCTCAAGATGGCAAAATGGCGGCCGCGCATTACTTCTGCGGATTTTCCTTCTATTTAGGCGTCGGACTCGCTCTTCTCGCGGACGCACACGGATTTCCCGGCACCCCCGACTCGCTTCCGCCGCAACTGCAATGGACGGCCATTTTCCGCTTGAATCACATCATTGGAAGCGTTCTCTTCTTAATCGCAAATTTAATTCAATTCAAAAGTCATTCAATTCTCGCAAATCTTCGTAAAGACAGAAACGGTTTGTTTTTCTCCTTTAATCCAACAATTAATCCGCTAATCCTCCGCAGGTCGTGTGGTCACTTTCCAGCACTCGATTCCTCGCGGATCGCTCTTCGAATTGGTGTCTTGTCCGCACTATTTCGCCGAAATCGTTGTCTACTTCTCGCTGGCCGTCGTCCTCGCCTTCCAGTCGCCCAATTGGTGGCTGGTCTTTGCCTTCGTGACAACAAATCAATTAATTGTCGGTCTTTTCAATCATTACTGGTATTTAAAGCGTTTTCCCGATTATCCGTCGAAACGAAAAGCTGTAATTCCTTTTCTATTGTAATAAACATTTCAAACACCAGATGTCTCTCTCTCTCAATCAGTATATCAATTGTCACGCGCGACGACACGTGCCGTACAATCGAATCGATAATCCGTTAATCGATTTGTTTTCACTTTCGAATCAATTCTGGACACAAAACTCCGTCCACTTCTGGCCGTAAATTCACTGCTCTTTCCTTCGAAACTGTTTTCCAATTTCTTTCGTCCAATCAGTTGATGCGAAAGTGGCGCCCCTCTCGTTCCGTCGCTTCGTCCGACTCTTCGGCCGCCGCCGTGACCGCCGACGCCTTTCTCGATCCGTTCGTCGGTTCGATCGGTTCTTCGCCTAAAGACCGCTCTTTCCTAGTCATCGATCCTTCGGGACGTAATTTCAAATCTCTTTTTCTCGAAACTCATTGTCTTTTGCGCAGATCTTCACTACCGATGGCTGTTTCTCGTTTCTCTGGCCGTTCTCTACAATCTGGTCTTCATAATCGCCAGATCCACTTTCGCCGATCTCCAGAACGCCTTTCGCCTGCATTTCCTCGTTCTGGACATTGTCTGCGACTCGTTGTTCGCCATCGACTCTGTATTGTCTGCGAGAACTGCTTTCCTSGAYTCTGGACTTCCCGTTCGTGATTCGCGACGCCTTTTCTCGCATTACATGTCTTCTTCTGCTTTCCGTTTGGATGTGTTCTCTCTTTTGCCGACAGATGTCGTTCTGTTTGTCTCTCACTTGGAATGCAATCCAACAATACTTTTCCCGTGCGTTCCGATCGTTCGATTGAATCGTTTGTTTCGTTTTTATCGATTCAGAGAATTCTTCGAACGAACCGAAACGAGAACTCAATTTCCAAACGCTTTGAGAGTCGCGAAACTCGTTCTCTATATTGTAGTTCTAATCCATTGGAATGCATGTAAGTCTTCAATCCATTAATCCATTAATCAGTTAATCCTCTCTTCAGGCGCTTACTTCGCCATTTCCTTTTGGATCGGTTTCGACTCCGACCGATGGGTTTATAACCGCAGATCTTCTTCAGCCGACTCTTTGTCCAAACGTTTTGTTCAACAATACGTTTACTGTTTTTATTGGTCGACTCTCACTCTGACCACTATAGGCGAAGTCCCGCCGCCAGAAACCGACGCCGAATACGCTTTCGTTGTCCTCAACTTCTTAATCGGTTTATCTCTTAATCTCTAAACACTTTTCTAAAACCGTTTTCTCTTCAGGTGTTCTAATCTTCGCGACAATTGTCGGAAATGTCGGTTCAATGATCTCCAATATGAACGCCGCCCGCGCAGACTTTCAGGTCAATATCCCGACTCTGACCTCCSACTCTGACCTCTGACCCGTTCTCTGACTTTAGGCCCGTATGGATGCCGTCAAACAGTACATGGAGTTTCGTCACGTGACAAAACCTCTGGAAACACGAGTTATTCGTTGGTTTGACTATTTGTGGACTAATAAACAGTCTTTAGATGAAAGTGCGGTCACAGCTGTTCTTCCCGATCAACTGAAGGCCGAGATTGCAATCCACGCTCATCTGCAGACTCTGCGTCGGGTCCGTCTGTTCCAAGACTGCGAACCGGGACTTTTGGTTCAATTAGTTTTGAAACTTCGTCTTCAAGTGTTCTCCCCTGGTGACTTTATTTGTCGAAAAGGAGACGTCGGAAAAGAGGTTCGCAAAACACATTCAAACACAAAGTCATTCATCATTTAATCCCAATCCAGATGTATATCGTGAAACGCGGTCGTCTGGCCGTCGTTGCGGACGACGGAATCACTTCTTTGGCTAATCTGACAGATGGCGCCACTTTCGGCGAACTCGCGATTCTCAACATTTCCGGAGTCCGAACCGGAAACCGACGGACAGCTAATGTCCGATCAGTCGGTTATTCGGATTTGTTTTGTTTGTCTAAACAAGACTTATGGGATGTCCTCGAAGACTATCCCGAAGCACGAGCGGCTTTAGTCGAACGCGGAAAACAGATTCTGCGCAAAGACGGTCTTTTAGACGATTCGGCGCTTCTCCGCCACGAACTCGAACAACAAGACACAAGAGCGGCCGTCTCTCGGCTTGAAGTGTCTGTGGATCAATTGCAGACCCGATTGGCCCGTTTATTGGCTGAATTCGCTTCTTCGCAGAAAAGATTAAAACAACGAATCGCAGCTCTTGAATCGCGCGCTGATTCTGATTGACCACTCAGTGACCACTCAGTGACCACTCAGTGACCACTCAATGACCACTCAATCAATGCAAATGTTTGAAACTTTGCTTTTGTGACGAAACGCGAACTGAAATCCGGTTTTTCTCTCTTTTTATGATTTTTTCTGTTTTTTCCTCTTTTTTTCAGAAAAAACAAAATTATTTCCAATAAATCCTAAAATCTTTTTAAAACCCATTTTTGACGTCATTTCTCATAATTATTGCGAAATTCTTGAGTTTTCCGTTCTTTTGTCTCATTCTTGGTTCAAATGCTTTGTCAAACACCTCTCTTGTCTTCCATTCGTGTCCTCCGAGTGCTTCCTTCGCGCACTTTGGCCACTTTTACCACTTTTACCGCTGAATCGGTTGAAACCTGTTGCGAACCAAGTGTTCGACAAATTCGCGATGAATTCATGCGTTTTGGCGGCGGATCCGTTGAGTTGCGTCTTAACAATGCGACGGGAGTGGCCAGAATCGAATTGAGAAATTTCGGGCGGAAAAACGCTTTTTCGGGTCGAATGATGTCTGAATTTGCCGATACTTTGGATTCGCTGTCCAACTGGTCTCAGGTCTGTTGTCTTCAACTATACTTCTATTCTATTGTTTGTGTTTTTCAGGGAAAAGCAGTCGTTATTCACGGTTCGAACGGATTCTTCAGTTCCGGCGGTGATTTAGAAACCGTTAGACAAATCGCTAATCCTTTTGGCGGCCGAAAGATGTCGCTTCTGATGCACGACAATCTGACACGCCTTCAGTGTCTCCCTCTTGTGTCCGTTTCTCTAATCGACGGAATGGCAATCGGCGGCGGAGCAGAAGTCGCTTCTTCGACTGATTTCCGATTAATGACTCCAAACGCGCGCTTCGGCTTCGTTCACGTCAGACTCGGGATTGTGAGCGCGTGGGGCGGAGGACAGCGTTTGGTGGAAATTGTCGGCCAAAAGACGGCTTTAGATCTTATGTTAACCGCAAAACAAATTGATCCCAAAGAAGCTCTTCGACTCGGTCTTTGCGATGCAATTGTGGACGAAGAAGACGCCATCGAAGCGGCCGTGAAGTGGACTCAGAACAAAGTAATGGTAACTCAAGACTGCGTTCGAGCCGTAAAACAAGTGGTAAACGCGGGAAAACATCGAAACAGGGATTCCGCGCTCAAACACGAACTCGAAGAATCGGTTCAACTCTGGGGATCAACTGATCACTTGAAAGCCTTGAAAGCAAACATTAAACACAAATAAATTGAGAAAAAATGTCAAAAATTTCAAACAAATGATTATTAAAAACGAAAAATTGATTTCAAATCAGAAAAATCGAAACACTTTTTACTGAAAAATAAATTGAATATAATTTCGGATAAAATGAGTGAAAACTCGATTAAAACTAAGACTAGAATTAATTAATTCATAAATTCGATTGACTATTAAAGGCCCGAATCATCCGCTGGTCATTAGACAGCGTTCTTCGGATTTTCGGCGCCGACTTTTCGTCTAAATCTGTGACACAAACACTCGTCACGAATTGAGCCCCGGATTCGGGTTCTGTCAGCAAATGCGCTTCGGGCACTTCGGAGGGATTCTGGTCAGCGGATAATCTCTGAATCGCAATCATTATTGAAATGTCTTTTGCGGTCAAAGAAACCAAAAACTGAAAAACCTGTGAAAAAATCGTAAAAATTGTGAAAATTTTTTGTTTTGTTTTCAAACCTTTCTTTCAATTAATTCTTCTGTCGTTTCGTTTTTGACGGAAATATCGGAAACAAAAAGACGACTTTTTGGCGGCAAATCGTGTAAGAAATCAAAGTTATTGTTGTCTTTGAGCGACAACTGATCCAACATTTCGTTTGCAAACTCGGAGTCCAAAGAATCCAATTTTTGCATTCTTAAAACTGCTTCCAAAACACTTCCGGATCTCAATTCATGTCTTTCTTCTCCACAATCACAACGATGCAAACCATTCGCGTGAAGACTGCAGTTCTGACCTGCGGGAAGGGGAGGGGCGTCGGCGTGAAAGGCGGGGTCGACGGGAAGGGAGAGGGCGGCCGAAAGCAGACGACAGAAAGCGTCGGTTTTTCCGCAAAAGTCTTGGATTACGGCTTCGAAGTCTCGGTTCAAGTCATCGCCGAAAACGAGTTGAATGTCTCGAAAGACGCGGAAATTGTTTTGAGGATTCGCTACTAAAGAACGCAAAGAACAAAGAGTTCTTTGAGGACATCCCGAAAACAGATCTAAAGGACAATATTCAGATCTTCGAACAATTGATCCCTTCTTTAGCTGATTTAGAGATTATCAAGAGATTAAGAAATGGGATTAACTCGGATTAGAACTCACTTTATGAAACTGAGACAAACAATAGCGACAAATACTGGCCTTCGGAAGCATTTGTTGTGATAAAAGAGCGGCCAAAGGAAGGAATCCTTGCTTTGGTTTGATTTCAACCGCGAAAACGGATCCAATAGTCTTGAATCGACTCAAAGACGACGGAAGACAACAAAAATCGGGTAAAAGTAAAGCAAAAGCTTCGTTTCGCGCGATTTGTTTGTCGCGACGAAAACCTGAAACARAGATCTTTGAATTCACAGATTAATCGGATTAATTGGACTCACGAGGACGTTTGTCTCCTACAAGACCATCGATTCGCAGACTTTGATCGCGTGAAAGACGAACAATTTGCGGCCGAGAAAAGAAGGCTTCGGACAGAAAGCGCGGAACAACTGATTCGTAGAAAAGGAGTTGTCTTGAGACGCGGTCTATAGTCGGGTCGTCATTTCCATCTGAAGTCTTGAAAAGTCGAAGAACTTTTCGTTCCTTTGATTTGAAAGAAAATTCATTTCAAGGACTAAATCATAAAAACCAAAAAAAGCATTACTTCTTGAATGGCGACCACTAAACTCGAGTTTCCTTCTCCGCGATACACGACTTGTGAATCCCGAAGATTCAATCGTCTGATTGGTTCGCCAGCGACCGGTCCGCGCGGGTCCTCAGCCGAAAGGACTCGCGTTTCGGACAAAACCATTGCGTTTCGTCACTCGTTTGAAGAGCGCATGACTCTTATGACTCGCGCTTCAACTCATCGAAAGGTCGAAAGCATTGGTTGTTTTGGTCGTACTTTTGGTCCCTTTTTATAGACATTTGTTTCGAATAACAATTYCTTGTTTTCACTGAAAAGCAATTCATTTGAAGTGAATTTCAATTCAATAGACTTTTGTTTTGTTCGTCACATGACTTATGAAATGTCTATTCATTTGTCGATTAATTTATCGGTTCTTTCGTCCGAATCTTCGACCGAATCTTCGGTCCATTTTTCGTCCAAAACATCCAAACACTCGAAACTGACTTTCGATAATCGCTTTCAACTGGTCAGAGCCGCTCTTCACCCGACGGCTCCTTTGGTGGCCGTTGTCGACAAAGTGGGCGCTCTTTATATAATAGATCTGTTGTCGAATCGGTTCCGTTTGGCCAGAAGACTGTCTTCAGCCGTAACCGCCGTTTCGTTTGTGAATTCAGACTTGGATTGCAATTTAGTCATCGCTTCCGTCGATCGAAATTCCGTTCACTTCTTCCGTAAGATTCTTTCGATTTAATTCCGATTTAAATAATTGTTTTTAGATTTTTGTCCGCAATCTCTGGCCGTCCGTTCTTTGGCCGTCGTTGAGAGCGCTCACCGGACATCCATTGCTCACATTTCGTTTGACGGCCAGAACCGCATTATGACGTCTTCGGCCTTCGATTCAGCCGTCGTTTGGGACGTCAGATCTCTTCGGGAAATCAAACGCTTGTCGGACTCCAAAAGTCTTTTTTCGCGCTTTTGGATCAAAGACACGATTTTAACCATTTATCGCAATCGCGTCTTCATTATGGACGCAATGTCTTATCGAGTATTAGAACAGATCCAAAACACAAGACTTCTTCACGTTTTTGATGACATGTTTATCACTGAAAACCAAGAAAATCAAAAAGAAAGACATTTTCTGAACGAAAACCGTGAAATCGAAAGCCGTTTTGTCAACGATTCCGAAGATTCTTATTTTCCGCCGAAAAACACGACTTTTGTCGACAAAAACAATGATTTTTCTGTCGTTTTTGACTCAAAATCGCAATTAATTGTTAATTATTTGAATCAAAATTCACCGAAAAAAAAGAAAATTCGTGTAAAAGAAGAAAATATTGAGAAGAATGTCCGCGAATTGGCCCGAGTTTTGATCGCCAAATACTGGAAATTCCCGCAAAAGTACCGATTCTTCATTTGGACACAACTTCTCGGTCTTCCAGACGATAGAAAGCGATTCCAAAGACTCAATGAAATGTCAGTGGAATTGCGTTCTGAAGTTCGTTTTGCGGTCAATAGTCGTGAATTTGTGGATCCGTCGGTCGGTCGGTGTTTAGTGGAATTATTGGCGCAATTGATTCAGTGGAGACCCGAACTCTTGAGCGAGACTTCTGTCTCTGATTTATCTCTTTTTTGCTTTCCTTTTGTGAAGATTTTGAACTCAAAACCAGTCGTTCTTTTTGAAACAATGGCTTCTCTCGTGATTAACAACTTTCTGGTCGACAAAAGAGTCAGAGAAACGACTCTTTGGACGCTTTCCTCGAAACTCTTGAGACGTGAATCTCCTGCTCTCGACCGACATCTTCGTCAACTGGATGTCAGTGCAGACGATATGTTTGTGCCGTTATTGACGTCGCTTTTTTCGGAAGTGTTTTTACGGACGGATTGGTTCCAGATTTGCGATCTTTTGTTGACTTTTGGAACTCAACTTTTTGTTTACTTTTTGGTCGCTTTTAGTCTTCATTCGGAACCAAAACTCTTGAAACTCAAAACTCGACAACAAATCAAAACTCATTTCCGAACTCAACAATCGATTTCAGCCAAAGAAGTCATTTCTTCGGTTTTCATTCTTTCGCAAAGATATTTGCCTTTAAGTGAACATCACTTCCAACCCCTTCTCTATTGACGTCACGATCTCTATGGATATCATCACTTCATTTGCGACCGTTTTTCCAACATTTTTGTGACTTTTTATAACAATCTTTTGTATATATATTTAGAATGATTTTCAATACATTAAAAAGTCTTTTATTAAATGATGAGTTGTTTTCTTAACTAAACAACAGTTGTCTTCAATCGAACCGATGGGTGAGTATTGTCCGCAAATACCGACAATTTCTGACCGTTTTGTTGTCCACAGCGTCGATGTTCATCAACACTTTGACCCCCAAGTTTTACGTGGCTTTGACCGGAACGTCTTCTCTTATTTCGGGACTTATTTTGGTCTTTATTTCGGATAAATATTTGCCGTTTTCTAACCGTTTTTATCTTCAGATCTTCGAGTGGTGGTATTTCAGAAAGTATGGCACGTCTTTCATAGAACAGGTTTCACTCAATCATTTGAGTCCGTGGTTGGGCGGCGGTCAAGACGGCGGAGAAAACAATAATTCGAACCAAACMTCRAAYGGACAACAAATCTCTTTAGGTTTGAAACGAAAACAAAAAATGAATTTTCAATCAATTTTCGCGAATAGAATGCAAAGTCTGGAGAAATCCTTTGTCTTTATTTCGCGGATCTGAATATCAACGCTTCGGATGGACAACAAACAAGGAACCACTCACCTATTATGACATGAATCTCTCGGCTCAAGATCACCAAACATTCTTCACTTGTGAAGCAGATGTCGGAAAACCAGAGTTCGAGAGTCAGTCCATTAATCCGTTAATCCGATAATCCGTTAGTTCGTTAATCCGTTAATCCATGATTTAGTAATGCAAACGGCGTGGAGAGAACGCGATCCTATCGTTCGCATTAAAGCCGCCAAAGATGCCATCGAAAAGAACGCCGACTGCGCACCCGCTTACATACTGTTGGCCGAAGAAGAAGCGGCAACCATTTTGGAAGCGGAGAAACTGTTGCGAACGGGTCTGAAAGCGGCCGAATCTGCGTACCGAAAGAGTCAGCAAAACCAACATCAAACGGCACTTCTTGAAAGTCTTCATCGAAGAGATACTAATGTTTTGATTTATGTTCGACGAAGACTTGGGATGTGTTGGCGTAAACTCGGGAAATTGCGTGAATCGACGAAAATAATGAGAGATTTGATTAAAGAGTTTCCTCTAATGAATGTCTTTAATATTCACGAAAACCTTATCGAAGCTCTTCTCGAAATGCAAGCCTATGCAGACGTTCAGGCCGTTCTCGCCAAATACGACGGTAAATACCAAATAGATCTGATCCAATCTGATCCAWTCTTCTCTAGACATCAATCTTCCCAAATCGGCCACCATCTGCTACACGGCCGCTCTGTTGAAAGCGCGCGCCGTTTCCGACAAGTTTTCTCCAGACATCGCTTCAAGACGCGGATTATCGACGGCAGAGATGAACGCCGTCGAAGCCATTCATCGCGCCGTTGAGTTCAACCCTCATGTTCCCAAATATCTGTTGGAAACCAAAAGTCTGATCCTTCCTCCGGAACACATTCTCAAACGCGGCGATTCAGAGGCCGTCGCGTATTCTTTCTTTCATCTGAATCATTGGAAACGCGTTGATGGCGCTCTTAATCTTCTTCACTGCACGTGGGAGGGAAGTGAGTCTATTATTTCAATTATTAATCAACAATTAAAACTGTTATAACTGTTATAACTCCATAGCCTTCCGAATGATTCCATATCCGCTGGAAAAAGGCCATCTCTTCTATCCGTATCCCAATTGCACCGAAAACACAGACCGCGAACTTCTGCCGCTTTTCCACGACGTGTCTGTTTATCCCAAGAAAGAACTTCCGTTTTTCATCCTTTTTACGGCCGGTCTTTGTTCAGTAACGGCTTTATTGGCTCTTCTTACGCATCAATATCCCGAACCCATGGGATGGTTGGCCAAACTGGTACTTTCTAACTCTTTGCTTTTGCTTTTCATAACTGTTTTTCTCTTCAGATGGTCAGTTGGTTGTCTCTTCCGTTGGGTTTTGTTGTCGACAAAATGGAAGCATTACTTCCATCTTCGCTTTTGCAACAGTTGTCACGCATTTGACAACTCTTTGGCCAAAAAATCGTTTCGGATTTTGAATCAATTGATTTCAATATTAATTTATTATCAGATTTAGTGATTGAAAGAGATTTTGATTTCAAAATTCGGATTAAAAGCGAATAAAATATCAAAATCTTTGACTTTTCTTTCATTTTTGTCTAATTTCTTAACTTTTGGTCAAAACTGTTGACGTAATTGATGTACGATTTGAAGGCATTTGTCGTTTGAATCGTTCGTTCGTTTCGTTTGTTTTTAAAGTAAATGCGATTCAAATGATCTCTGATTTCAACCATTTGTCGGCCGTTTTGTCGGTCGAAGAGTTGGCCAATGTGTCCATCGATCTCAAGACCAAACTCGAGACACATCTGGAAATCGTCGGACAAAACAAACGACAATCGGCTCAAACAGTGGCCAACATTGAGAACAAGTGTTTGTCAGCCGAACGTCAACTCCAGAACTCTTTGTTCAGACTTCAGGCCAGCGAAGAGTTTGCCGAAAAACTAAAGAATCAGTTGAGAGAAACGGAAGAAGCGTTACATAAGTCTCGAAACGAATATTTCGAGGCTTTTGATTGTAAGTCTGTTTTGTTGTCTTTGATTTGATTTAACGATTGGTTTGTTTTTTAGGCAAACAATCGCTTTCTCTTGAATTGAATTTAACTAAAGAAAAATCGGATCGATTTGCGGCCGAAAAAARCGATTTAAACAAAGTTCTGGAGCGAAGACAGGAAGAGATCCAAGAATTGCAAAATGAATTGCAAACTCTTTGCTCTCGTTTTCAATCGGAAAGTGAAGGAAAAGTCGAAACTCTGACCAAAACGGGAGAACTGGAGCTCAAAATGTTGTCTTTGGAACACAAAGAGAAGCGTTTGGCTCAAGAAAAACAACTCTACGAACAACAGATCCAAACTCTTAACGAAGAACTCACGGATAAAGTCAATGAATTGTTGGCCATTCGTCGCGAACGCGCGCTTCAGATGTTTGAAATGCAAACGACTTTAGACCAGAAAAGCGATGAAAACTCCAAATATTTGGATGAAATTCGAGTTTTAAAGCAAATGATTGAGAAAAAGGATAAACATATCGAAGGATTAGCCGTAAGAATGGGTGAAATTCAACATTCAAGCGCTCAATTGGAAGAAGATTTTCACAACGAAATCACAGCACAAAAGAGTTTAATTGAATCACAAAAAGAAACGATTAATGAATTGAAAAAACGAAATCAAACTCTGATTCAAACCATAGAAGAAATGCAAAAAATGCTTCAAACGGCAAAAACGGCGCATTCGGACCTCGAAAACACCTTCAATGACACCCAAAGTCGATTGACTCAACAGTTGACTGAAGTCTTGACCGAAAGATCTTTTCTTCGCCAAGAATTGGAAGAAATTAAGAAGAATTTGGCCAAAAATATGGAATTGGCGTTCGAAAGACAATATCCTTTGGCGGCCAATGCCAAGAAGCTATTGGACAGAAGCACGAGTTTAACACAAATCTTCAGTGATATGGGATCCGCGCAAAAGGCTCTGGAAGACGAACGGCGCGAAAATGCAGTTCTRAAAGAGTATTTAAGTCAAGTGGCGAACGAATCGAATGAAAACGAACCGCTTCTTCAGCGCAAAATACAAGAACACCAGAGGGCGTGTCAAACAGTCGCTGATCTGCGGACTCAGTTGTCGGCAGTTTTGGTCGAGAAAGACCATTGGCTTCGCGAGAAAGACGCCATAATCAGAGTTAGCAAACAGTTTGAGCGCGAAATCGAAAGATACGAACGCGAAAACAAAGACTTATCGCGACAAATACGAGCTCTGATTAGGAGTGTTCAGGAGGCCAGAGGTTTCTCTGTTTGTCTAACTCAGGACTCGAATGTGTCTTCGTCTGACAGCAGAGATATTCCTCCAGAATTAGTCACATTCAAAGATATTGAAGAACTTCAGACCAAAAATCGAGAATTAATGAATGCTTTGCGTGAAAGCAATGAAAAGATGGAAAAAGTTATGAAAGAAAATGGATTTGTTTTGCAAAAGGAGTTGGAAGAAGCTCTGCAGCAATTGGAACAACTTAGACACGAAAGACAAGAACAAGTGGCAATGGTCGACGCGCTGATCCATCAAAGACATACTCAGGCGACGCCAGACACTAAAGACCAAAGATCTCCCGGTCCGACATCTGTTTGTTCGCCGTATAGTTTGAACCGAAATAATGGCGACGAATATAACGAATTGAAAATCAATTTCAATAAATTGACGAAAGAGTATGAAAACTATAGACAAGAAAACACTCTTAAACTCAAAGAATTGAACGAATCTTACGATAGAGTGAGAGAAGAGTTGTCGTCTTTTAAAGTGGATTCCGCAAAAATGGCGTCAGAACTGACTTTTACCATCGAAAGAATGGAAATGTTTAAAACGAATTGCGAACAGTTCCAGAAGGAAAACGTCTTTTTGAAAGAGAAAAACACTATTTTGAACGAAAACGTGAAAAAACACGAACAAACTTCAGTTCTTTTGCGAAATGATGTGTTGGCAGCCAATGAAAGGGCCAACAGAGTCGAGAAAACGGTCGAAAGTTTGAAATGCGAACGCGATTTGTATCGAAATAATGAGACAAAATTGGTTCAGGAAAAGGAGTTTTTGCTGAAAAGCAGTGAAAACCAAAACAAATTAATAAATACTTTACAAACGCTTCAAAACAGTTGGAAACAAATGGAAAGCGAATCAATCAATAGTTTAAAAGTTCAAAACAACAAACTTGAAAGCGAAAGACAATACTGGAGAAACAAATTCGATAAAGAAGTGGAACAGCATTTGCAGGCCATCAGAGTCTGGGAAAAGAGTTTCCAAGAAGTTCGCAATAAATTGGACGAAGAAATCGACAAACATTTAGAAACACATAAAGAGATGTCTGAATACCAGAAAAAGTCCAAGAATTTTGAGATTGAATTAAACCAATTGAAAGAAAGTGTAAATCAGGCGATGAATGTCCAAACATCGGCCACTAATGAAGCGCAGGCCAATCGAGCGCTTCAATCGCAACTCGTGGTTCAAAGGGAACAGTTTTTGTCGCAAATCGCAAACGCAAATCAAAACCTGGAAAAAGTGACGCAAGAACTCGAAAAGACTAAAAAACTTCGACAAAATGGCGAAAATCTGATGCAAAATCTGAGACAAGAAGTCGAGCTTAAGAACAATGAAGTGAAGAAACTGACGGAAGAATCGATTCAATTGCGAACTGAGAATCAAAATATTCAGATCACAATGAATCAGTTGAGGAAAGTCGGCAGAAAGTATAAACAACAATACGACGAACTGAAGATCCAATTCGATCAGTTGCAGACCGAATGTCAACAGTTGAAAGTCAACCAAACCATTAGTACAACAATTAGTGAACCAATGGATACACAAATCAATGAATTGACGCAAAAAAACGAGACATTAATGTCTGAAATTCAAGAAAACGAAAAACAAATTCAAAAACTAAACACAGATTTAGCGCAAGTGATTGACGAAAGAGATGTGGCCAAAGGTCAGGCCCAGGAAAAGGAGGAAAGGGCGAAGAAGATTGCATTTCAGGCCAAACAACGATTGTCTGCCATTTCTAGTGAAAAGAATATGATTTCCAAAGAAAAAGAAATACTGGAAAAAAGTGTCGAAGAATTGTCGGCAAAAGTGAAACAATTTGAGCAAAACTGCGAAGAAAACGATTTACGAATGGCGACAATGAAGAGTCAGTTCGAGGCAAAAGCGCGAAGAACTGAACGCGAACTCACGGAAGCGCTCAAACAAATGGAAGAACTCAAAAACAAACATCAAAACCAACCGACCATTGCTTCCAATGTTCAGACAGTTCAGAGCACTTCAGTTCATACGGCCGCACAAACCACAAATCCAGTCCGACATCAGGTTCTGCCGCAAGCGGCGACTGTTCAGCCGCTGAGTGTGAAGTCGACTCCAATGGCGAGTATTAGACCTCTAGCTGTGGCGCCAACTCTTAGAAACGGACGAAACCCGAGAACTGCAACCGTGGCAACTGTCCAGCCGACCACTGAAGACCAGAATTTGCATCAATCAGTTCCGCAAGCGACGGTTCATCCGACACAAGCATTCAATACGCCATTAGTTTCGACTCAAGAACCGGAAGTCATTGTTTCGCAAACCGAAGAACAAATGGAAACACAAGTCATCGAAGAAGCAGTGGTCACGAGTCAAGACAATGAACCAATTGTCGAAACGATTAATGTCGAAGAAGAACAGCAAAGAGAAGAACCACTTCCACCACCATCAACATCATCATCATCAAGGGCCATTGTTGCCAACATACGCARCGAACCGACGCTCTCAGAACCGACCACTTCAAAGGTCAGTATTAAGAGGACGCGCGTGACTTTTGACGAAACACTAAACACAAAGAAAGCAAAAACAGAAACCGAAGAAAGCATTGAATCCGAAGAAATTCAATCGAAAAAAGTCGAAGAAGAAGAAGACGATGACGTCATTATTCTAGAAAGCGATTCCGAAGAAGAACCAAAAGAAGATGTCAACGAATGCGAAGACAATATCGACGACGAAGAGGCAGACGATGAAGAGGAAGATGACGAAGAAGAAGATGAAGAATACGATGAAGAGAATGAAGAGAATGAAGAGAATGAAGAGAATGAAGATGAAAATCAAGACAAAAGTTTTCCCGAAGAAAACGAAGAATACGTTGTCGACGAAGAAGAGTCTCATTATGAAGATCAACCAATTGAAGAACATTCAGAAGCCGGCAGTGAAAATGAGAATCTGGAAGATGTCGGTGTATCTGATGACGTACCCGAAGGAGAGGTCAACGAAGATGTCGAACAACAACCGCAACAGACAGTTGTCAGCGAAACAATGAGTTCTTCAGAAACAGGTTTGTCATTGAATTCAATTGAAAGTTGTTTAATAGAACCAAACGTTTGTTGTTCAGAACCGACGGTTGATTCGACTTCAGTTCCATCTGTTGTCACAACGGAATCGAATCCATTCATTCAAATCCCGACTCCTATTCAGCGTCCGTTCGGTTCGACAAACAGACAGTCGTTTTTTCTAAATCAGACGCAACAGAACGCATACGACGAAGGAGACGGAATAGTTCCGAGTACTCCCACTCTGTTTGTTCCGCGTCGTGGCGACGGATTCATTGATTCCCTAAACTCTCCACGTGTTCCTCAGGCAAGGTTTGTCTTTAGTTCAAACATTCCCGAATCGGTTCCGGTCTCTCAATTGGCGACAGAGACCACTCTGGGTGTTGACGACACGCGAATGGATTTATCGCAATTCGACGACAATAACGGCCGAAGCCTTCCATTGACTAATTCCGGAGAAACTTCGGGAACTCGGAGTTTGGATATTGAAGTGGATTCGGATCCCAATTTCGCAATTGATTCCAATCTAACAGAAACTGTAATTCCGACCGAAACTGAAAGCGATTCCAGTGTTTTGGAAATTGAAAAAARTGCCGAAGATTTGAATGAATCGGAAAACAGTCAGAAATCGGAAGAATCGCAACAAATCGGCGGAAATCAGACTTTGAATCAATCAATGCCTTCCACTTCTTCTTCTTCTATAAGCTCAGTTCAGCCAAGTTCTTCAGCTCAAAGAGGTCATCCAATGGCTCGAAGAGGAGGTGTTATAGGATTGCAAAGAGGAGGTCTCTTAAGAAGACCTATTATGGCACCAAAAACGCCTCAATTTCCATCAGATGTCCCGCAAAACAGACCTTTGTTGCCGACTCCGGGTTCGCAGGACTTTCAACAACAACCTCAACAACAACAACAACAACCACAACAACAGCGCAATCAAAGACTGAACAAATTCGGAGGACGCGGCAACTTTAGAGGACGTCCGAGTCGAGGCACGGGTCGTGGCGGTCGTGGAAGTGGTTTTCATTACAATAACTGATGTTTTGATATATTTTTAGAGTATTTGTTGTCTTAAAAGTTGAATTAATTGAGTCTTTGATTAATTGAAATACAATTTTATGTAAAAAATAAAGTATTTATTCTTAATTCGTTACATAAGGAGAACAATAACCGGATTTGTTTAAATCATACCAAAGGCTATAATAGCGCTGTTCGGCGATCGACAACAGCGATCCTCTGTTGACTCCCTGGTCGGCCAGAAGTCGGCGWCCGGCCGGTGTTTCCGGAAGAAACGTCGGTTTGGGTAAAGGCAGACACTGTTGATTACAATCTCCCACTTCTTCGAAAGTGCTCAACAAGTTGCTTGTATTGCCGTTTTGGAATCCCGAGTAGTATTTGGCCACAATCCACGGCTGCATGCGTTGAATGGCTCGCGGCAACGGATCGGCCTGGCCTTTGCTGGCTCTGACAACTGGACGGACAACACTATCGGGAATAACACACAAATTGCCAAAACCTAACCAAAAGAGYTGTTTGATTGAAACGTCTGGAACTCCGGTCAGAGTATCGGTGTTGATGTCTGCCTGTTGAATGGCTCCCGTTTGCGGATCAAATCGGGTGTTCAATAGATTATAAGACAAAGGCGTGAGATTTTCTTGTTTAGATAATTGCCATTTAATGCCTCGAACTTCGGTTTCACACAAACTCTTCATATAAAACAAAACACTGCGAAATCAAAACCAATTAGTGATTGAATTGTTCTCTAAGTCTAAACTGTTTACTCATAGGGAGCGTCTTGTTTGGAGAACTGTCCTTCATATCCGCCGGCATTAATCAACGGCTGGTAATAGATTCCAATATAAGCCAAATAAAACAGTTCGTAAAGAGTTCCGTAATGCAACAGATTTGTGTCCAATTCAGGCGAAGCCCACGGATAGATGGTTCCACGCGGACTCCAATGCCGTTTCACACACGGAATCAAACCCCACGTGTTGTAAACGCCGTCTCCCACGCAATATCCACCCGGATAACTGCCATTGTGACCGAAAGTGTCCCAAACTATGGATCTTTCGGGATGCGCGGCTGCAGGCCACGGACACTGTCGCGAGAGACGATAAGTGATATATGTATTGTAGATTSATAACAAACCCAATAAGGAAGAATGACTCCTGGATCAATCTGTTGCATTGCACTCTCCAACTCGTAAGCCAACCATCTCTGCGCCAAAAACAGTTCTCCGGTCTCGTGCCAGGCCGCCCAATACCGGACGTAAGTGTCGGTCAAATTGGCAATGACTCCATTGGTGTAGAGCTGTTGGAAGTCGTTGACAATGCGATTCCTTTGAGCGACAGTCAAACACTTCCAATCGCGACGAACAGTAATGGCTGAACACAATTGCACCGAAT
This sequence comes from Oppia nitens, assembly GCF_028296485.1. NCBI lineage: Eukaryota > Metazoa > Arthropoda > Arachnida > Sarcoptiformes > Oppiidae > Oppia > Oppia nitens. Next base: position 4,435,851 of record NW_026533243.1, read on the forward strand.
TGTCCGGTTTTATGTCCGCCAAAGTCGTGTACGTTGTGTTCAAATAAGTCAGAACTGTATTCAAGTCATTAGCGCTGAACTGAGTCGGTTGGTTACAACGCCGGTAAATGTTTCGGTTGCATTCGGCGACACTCGGACCGGGAGGCGGAGTCGGCGTCGGCTCGGGAAACCACGGCTCTCCTCTGGCCTCACCTTCTTCTACGAAATTCAAGTTCAGTTCAAAAAACAAACAAATCTTAACAATAAATACCTAAATATGATTCGTTTGAAAATGTTTTTGAAATGAAAAATACTAAAAGACTTAATAAAAGACGAGAAATGGTTTTCGATAACATTTCTTGCTTTAGATCTCCTCTAAAGTCGAAAACAAATCAAACAAAATCTGTTAAACTATTTTTGGAAAATAAATCACAGATTTTTTTTTGTGCTAACCTTTTATACTGCAATCAAATGGTTGACCGAAAAAAGTGTGCAAAAATACATTAAAGTCTATTGACATCGACTTACAAATCGACTACAAATCTGCTAACTATTAATGCAATACWTTATTAGCTTAATATTCAACTCAAMTAAAGGTATAAATTCTAATTACTTTATCATTGTTTCTATTATTCATTTGACTCTCAATTCAAATGATATTTACTCTTATTTTTTTAAAAAAAGTTTATATAAATTGCTAAATATTAAGTATTTCTCTGTATTTTATCTAATGATATATAATTGCAAGAAATAATATATATTTTCGCATCATTTCTATCAAAGAGAACATTAATTTAAAAATAGTAAAAGTTATAAATTAAGATTCATTTAACTAAATAAATATAAATTTTTTGGAAAAATATTTTATTGTTTTAATGTAATTAACATTTAATAAGAATAAATAGTATTTATATCTAACTTAAAGTTATATTTAATTATTAGAATATAAGTAAACAAATGTTAATCAATGAATAATTAATTTGAATTTATGTCTCTTTAATTGCAAATTAAAGTATGAATTAAAATAAGTTCCAAATATATATAATATTATAATAAAAAAATGTGTTTTACAAAAATCTGTTATAAAAACAACTTTTAACACTTGCTTTAATGTTTAAAACTGTTGTTACCTTAACTACACGTCTGTTAACCCTTAACTACACATCTATAGACCTGTCGGGACTCAATATAACCCGATTTCTGTCGTGTTTTCTATTTATATGAAATATCTATTATTGAATCACAAAAACAATTGACTTTTTGTTACAATTTTCTATTCATAATTGTATTTAAAGAATAACTGAATCGACAGTCAAAGTGCTCAACAATAGACTAATATATTGTGCAAATCATTCATTGATTTCACATTTTTTTAAATATTAAAAAACACTTTCAATTCATTTATTCACTGTTTTTATTAAATTTTTAATAATAGAAATTCAGTGAWAATWAATTTTGGGAAAAATTCATTTATAATCACTTTAATCGCGTCGTCTTATATCGATTTCAGTTTGAACTTAAAAATATTATAAATTATTAGATTATTAAATAATTAGAATTTGATCATGCTCATTTAGATTTAAACAACATTTAGTATTTAAGACTATTTCTATAAAAACTAAAATTATGTATAATTTAATATGTTTTACTAATAAGTAATTTAAAACAAAACTATAGATTATTTAACTAAAATTGTTATTATTTTAATRAATGAAATCATAAAATTCATACATTTTCTGAAAACAATTTGTAATTTACAAAGAATTTTCAAWTTTTATTACAAATAATATTGAAATGAAATTTTAATGTTTTTTATAATAAATTTTGTATTAATTTATTCACTAATAATTCGTTAATTCATTAAAGTATTTAAATAATTCAAGATATTTGAGCTAAACTAGAGTCTAAGCATGATTATGCTTTATTAATACTGTTATAAAACTTATGTTTTATTTTATTTAGTATTTCAAAATCAAAATACAAAGTTATGGACAAAAACGATGACATTAATAACAACAGTATTGTTCGGCCGTTTGATTGCATTAAACCGATATYTGCTAAACAAAAATTGCGGTTAACTATTGATAGCAATGTTTGCGATCGTGTTTTGACATCTTTTTCTGAACCAATTATACAGACAAGTGATCCACAGTTTTCTCGAGTATTTTCTCTTACTTTAAGCCAAAACCAAATTTTTAAAATTTCAATATTTTATGACTAAAATTGCAGATTCTTAGAGATATTTCGGACGGAATTCGTTATGTTTTTCAGACTAGAAATCGGTATTCATTGGCCATCAATGGGTCGGGAGTGTCGGCAATGGAAACCATTGTCACAAACATAATGCAATCGAAACAAACATTACTAGTATTAGAACACGGAATACCTGTTCTCGATATGACCACAATTGGAGAAACTCATGGATTCAAAGTCATCGAATCAAACGTTAGACAATTTGGTCACGTCTTTGATTTAAGACATATCAAAGGTTTGTGTAAATTAAAAATATCAATAAATATCAATMAAATTGTTTTCAATTGATTTAAAGATGTCATCGAAACACATAAACCGAATGCGCTGTTTATAAGTCACGGAAACTCAAGTATTGGAACACTTCAACCGCTCGAAGGCATCGGACAGATATGTCATGAAAACGGGTGTCTTCTAGTAGTAGACGTCAGTTCATCGGTTTGTTGTTCATCACTTAATACGGATCAACTGGCAATTGATGTGATATTCAGTTCGTCTACAAAAGCACTGTCATTACCGCCGGGACTGTCTATCGTTAGTCTGAGTGACAGAGCTGTCAATTGTATGGAAAGTCGCAAATTTGGTTCAAATAATATGAATATTCTCTTAATGGCAAAGACTTGGGGTTTGACTGAACACAAAATCAAGAATAAAATGTATGACTTTTTGCCTCCATTTCCACTATTGAATGGACTGAAAGAGACTTTGACAATGATTGCTGAGGAAGGACTGTTGAATGTCATAGAAAGACATAAAATTATCAGTTTATCTCTTGAACATCACATCATTGCTTTGGGTCTCAAGTTTTTGGTAGAACTGAAGCAAAACAGGATTCCTGGGATCACATCTCTAGTTATTCCCAAAAATATCAACAGTGATCATCTGATTCGGTATATAAGCGATAAATATAATGTCGAAATATCGTCGACAACAGAGTCGAGAATCGGCCAAATTTGGACAATCGCTTTGTTCGGCAGTAATGCCGACCATTTGTGCGTCACTTTCTTATGTCAAGCCTTGAGAGAGACTTTCAATAAATTCATTGAAATTAATCAAAATTCAATTCACTCTTAAACTTATTTAAATAAAGAAAACAAAAAATTTACTTAATTTACAAGTTTTTTATTTCTTAATTTACTATAACTACAAAATTCTAAAAGTTTTTATGGCCCGTGAGGGGATCGAACCCGCGACTTCCGCGTTATTAGCACGGCGCTCTAACCAACTGAGCTAACGGGCCTATTGACTAATTGCAGATTAATTAGTAAATCACAGATTAAAATACTGTATATTGTTTCATAGAAATCAAATACTTTAAAAAAAGTGTCTGTGTGTCTGTGTGTCTGTGTGTCTGTGTGTCTGTGTGTCTGTGTGTCTGTGTGTCTGTGTGTCTGTGTGTCTGTGTGTCTGTGTCTGAGTGTCTGTAAATTTCTGTCTTTCAATTTGCGAATTTTGAAAATTCGAATTTCATATTCGGTTAGAACATCAAAAAATAATRTATAGAAAAATCTTACCAAAAATGAAATCTTTTCAGTAACGGACAAAATGGCGGCCAAAATATTAAAGTTTTCTATTTTTATTATGGATTCTTATATAAACTTCTAAACTATTTGATTATTTATTTTATTGATTATTAAATGACTTTGAATTTATGAACTGAAGGTTACCAGAAATGAATATATTTGTAATAATATGACGAATACTAACAAATATTATAAATTTAATCATTTATACGATTTATATGTATTCTTAACCGTTTTTAAGTAAACTATATTTCATTTTAGTAATGAATTTGTCATTTTATTATTTATACGAATAATTTACGCCATTAAAGCTTGTTTCTGGCAATGCTTTCTAGCATTCTCAACTTGTTTARTACTTTAATGTAATTTAAAATTTGTTTTTTAAAACTACAGTTTAAAAAATGAATTTAAAGTTATAAATAGTGTCTTTATATTACATTATGATAGACAATGACTAAAATTAATACAAAGTTACAGTTTATATGTTTGTAAAAACTATTTCTATTTCAACATATTTTATAGTAATTAACAATAAATATTAAACAATAACATGAATATTAAAAATATTTAATTTTGATAAACATTTCTATAAAAACGTTAACAAATTTTCAAAACTATTTACAGTATATATTAATTCAACCAAAACTATAATCAAAGAAATATATTTTTCAAACAATTTTTGTCAATACTGTGACTCCTTTTAAATGATTTCAATATTTTCTAATTATTTTCCTTTTATTAACAATAATTAAATACAAGTAATAAATAATTTTAATTAATTAAAAAATAATAAATATATGATTAATAAATACAAATCGATTGAATAGTAAATTAATAAATATTATACAAAACTATTAAATATACAGTTAATGTAATTTCAATATAAATACAGTATTTTTGTATTAAATTTGTTCAATAAATAAGTGATTAAAATATAAGCAAATATACAAAACGCAGTTTAGGCGCGTGACACGAGCTTAACATAAACGCCGTTTTTAGGCGAACATGTGATCAGTTTAAAGTCGCGTTCAATTTGTCCACTTTCGGTATGCGGACCAGCGGTCAGCGCATACTTGTGCAGAATATACGCCAAAATAAGCTTAACCTCCAGTAAACCGAATCTCTTTCCCGGACACACTCGAGGCCCGACACCAAACGGTTGGTAGACTATTGGGTCGATGTTAAGACTTTTGTCGAGAAAGCGGTTTGGATCAAATCGGTTCGGTTGTGACCAGTATTCTGGATCTCTGTGCAGTTGAACAGTTGGCACTCGGATATCGACGTCTTTCGGTATTACAATAGATTTGTATTTGTAATCAATTTTCGACATTCGACTCGTGAATATGGTATCCGTGGGATAAAGACGGAAACTCTCATTAATGACGGCATCCATCACTGGAAGACCAGTCATAACATTGAACCCAAAGTTGTCGTCTTTTTCATGCAATTCGCAGATCTCGTCGTAAACTTGTTGTTGAACTTCTGGATGATTCACCAGATTGTGAATAATGAATCCCAAGATATTTGCCGGACTTTCGTAGGCGGCCTCATGCAAGACCACTGTATTGGCGATGATCTCGATGTCGTTCAAAGTCTTATCGGTGTTTCCTTTGCTATTGTTTCTCACTTCTAACATCATTTCCAATAAGTCTTTGCGCTTCATATCCAACAGTTTGCAACTGTTTTTCAGATTATTGTTTTTGTCGACCATTTTCTTCTTGTTCTCCATAATTGCCAACCGATTTCTTACAATGGTTTCTCCGGCCCTCCACAGCAGTCCATGACTAGTACTTCCGAAATAATCCCAAATAGTTTCGCAGACGTCTCGTATGACATTAATAATGGGCGCAAACTCAGGCAAACATAGCAAAAGTGAGGCCAAGAAGTTATGTTTGGGACGAATGTTGAAGACTCCTCGGGTGGCCTCAAAAAACACATTGTCTTTGGGTTTGTCCTGTATATCAGTGGTTACACTAAAACCAGTTCTGTCGACAATATCAATGGTTGTGGTTTCCATTCTCTCATAAATATTGAATTCTTCATTTTTGTCGGCGTTTTCATCGATTTTTCTCATCATATCTTCGACACATAAGTTAATAACAGGTGTATTGGACTTTAGATGCATTGAACTAAACCACGGACTCAAAAGTGTTCTCATTTTTTTCCATCGTTTTGCGTCCACTCGAGTCACCTAATCATCAAAATTCAAAGATTCAAAGATTCAAAGATTCAAAGATTCAAAGATTCAAAGACTGAAATTGACTAAAAATAGCCAAAAAATAACTTACCATTTGATGATATTTCCAATTATGATAAATACCGCCGGGAATGACGTACGGTCTCTTTGTGAAGTACTGGAAGTCTTTTATTTGAATCAATTTCAACAGTTCGGGATCAGTGACCACAATAAACGGTTTTGCGCCCAAATAATAGCCAAATACGCGACCGTATTGTGATTTCCATTTMTCAAAGCATTCATTATATCCAAACTCATTATATTCAGTCATATTTCCAAACAATAGATTGGGTTTCGGTCCGGGAATGCCATGTCTTTCCAARTATGACATTCGCTTACAGCGCTGGTAATAAAATATTGCCAAAGCTATACATGTCAACCCTATTATCAATAACATTATCAATAATTAGATTTTATAATTGACTTATAGTTTAAGTTAAATGAAACTAAATTATAAAAAGTTTTCGTTGAGTTTATATAAGAAATTTCATTCAAACAACTTTGTACTAAAAGTTGTAATAATTTGTGATTACATTTGATAATTGTGTGAAATAACCGGCACTGATATGCCTGACAATCAAAAGAGTTTATGTTTTTTGATTCCGTGTATACTATAATAGATAATTGTGTAATGTTAGCAAGGTAGTTAATATCAAAATAATATTAATCAACTTTATTGAATTACTGATTAGTAAAAGTAGTGATAAGTGGTCTCAAAATAATTTAAAATAATTTAAAATAATTTTAAACTATTGTTAATTTTTCGTAGATTTGTTGGGTTATACTCTACTTGACCTTTGACTTTAACTAAATTATTATTATTATTATTATTATTATTATTATTATTATTATTATTATTATTAATTATTATTATTATTATTATTATTATTATTATTATTAATTATTATTATTATTAATTATTATTATTATTAATTATTATTATTATTAATTATTATTATTATTATTAATTATTATTATTATTAATTATTATTATTATTATTAATTATTATTATTATTATTAATTATTATTATTATTATTATATTTAATACAACAGATTTTATAAATAATTGAATGCATTGACAGCTAATCCTTTACTTTCTTAATTAAAACTATTATTGTATATATATTTACATTAATAATGATAAAAAAGTCTGTGATTTAATACATTTGTTACATAAAACCAATAACATTGATAACATATAAGGACTACAGTTTTGAAATTAAAGTTTTGTAACAGTCCTTTACAGAGCTTTATAATAATTTGTTTGAATGAATTTATACAGTAGTTATACCGTATGTTTTGATAAATTATATTTTGTTTTTATAAGATATGCCTATTTAGTTGATAAGCAATAGATAATAATTACTATAAAGACCTAATCAAACGTTTTCCTCAATAATTTAGAAATTTCTATATATTAGTGATATTTTAAAATATTCACATATTTTATAATTATTAAATTTATGAAATAAAAAATAGTTTTAAAATTTGTAGTGAAAGTCAATTATCAACAGATATAATAAAAGAACTAAAAAGTTGAAGGAATGGAAAACAAAAAAAGTTCAGAAAAACTATCAAAAGTTTTCATGAAAATAAATTAAAGAAATGTTAGACTTTTGATTCATTGACTATTAAATAACATTTGAAGACAAAAGATGTGTGTAATCTGTTTAAGGTTTATATAATTTCACTTAACAATGGGCTATAATAGGCTTAACTTCACAAATATGTCAAAATATGGTAATATTTTTTTTAATATTAAATTTTAACAAATTTATAAAATGGATTTAAAGAGTTAATGAACTATTATATTCATTCAATAATTATAGAAAATTTCAAAATTGTCCAGGGTAATCAAAAAGTCAAATTGTCACTATAATGCAATTCTCATTATATAATTAAAGTTACATTTAAACTAAAAAGTATATACAGTATAAACATTAAGACATAAATAAAAATACAATTAAACTTTTGTATAATATTTAATTTTTTAATAAAAATAATTAGTAAAAGTATTAATAAAGTTATAACATTTGTTTATTTACATAAATAATAATTAATTATAAAATCTTTATGAAAACCTTGAAATTGTTATAAAAATATTTATATATTTATCTAAATTATTAAGAAATTTTCCGAATGTTACAAAATATCAGTAAATTCTCGAATCTCTATTTGTTATGAATTAACAAACAATTATTACGAGAACTCTGTGAGGACTAAAGTCCTTAGTATTTAATGTATTAAAAAGTATCACTTATTTTGACAGTTAAGACAATATTTATATATTTTTAATTAGAAATGTTAGTCTTTTATAATTAGAAATCTTTATTATATTTTAATTTATTTGTTTCGTTAATTATAATGTGAAAGTAAAAAATAACTAAAAAACTACACAAAATATTATATTCAATAGTTGTCGAGATAACATTAATAAAGATTTTTAGTAATAATAAAATTAAGATATGTATTGATAATAGTTTTAATTRTAATATTGTAAATTTTCTTTTAGTTTAAATACAATAACTTTTTAAGAATAATTAATAATTAGTAAATATTTAAGATATAAAGTTTAAAATTATAGCATAAAATGATATACAGTATGATTATGTTTATCTATCYATGCATTTTGAAAAAACCATTGAAATGCATTGAAAATGCTTTTATTCAATGCATTTACAAATAAATATTATATAATATTTAAAACAATATAAGTAAATGAAAAATAACTCATTTTTAAAACTTATTTAACAGTTATTATTCTGAACTAAAGTTTGACTGAAAATAGTGTTTATATTACAACAAATGTTGTGTTATTCATATGTTTTATAAGAAATGAGTGAACTCTGTGGTGATATAAATCCTATTTCTGGTGGAATCGATGGCAAATCCAAAGGTAAAGGTTGTGGTAATAATGGATTCTTTGATATRCAATCATATGAAGTCTCACTCATATTAATGGCATCGGAAGGCAATAATATGTCATCAAATGAACACAATTTTTGTGGAAAGACATGATTTGGTTGGACATCTGGATCAGTGGTCAACTCAATCAAAGGTGATTCGCAATTATTATACTCTTGACTCTCGTTTCCTGAAATTTTGATGTTTAGCGGTGTTTGCAATACATGTTTGTAATAATGGATTGTCTGTAACGCCGTATTCAGTGATTCTTTGATTTCTTCGAGTGATTTCTCAATTAAACGGATTTTGTTGTTGACTTCAAAAGATTTGTATTTTATTGTTTTATTTAACTTTAACAACCATTGACTGGCATTTACCACATATTTTTGGTCGACAATGAATTTTTGTTTGCATTTATCTAAATAATGATCCATTTGTTGGATCCATTGTCTGACCATTGTTTCGGTATTGATATCATTTATCTCATGTTTGAATTCAATCTCAATCTCATTCGTTAATAACTCTATTCTTGTGGCAAAACTTTGTTGAATTTGTTTATTAATTATCTTAATATATGACTCTAAATGTGAATCATTAATCAATTGCATAATATTTTCATCCATAAGTCTTGAATGTGTTAAACGAAATAGCTTTTTCTTAAAAAATAGTGTGAATACAAAATATAAATTTGTATTAATTGCTGAAAATTTAAATTTGAAAATACGTTACATTAAACTGTAAGTAAACACTTAAATATTATTACGAATATCGTGAATATTTTTGAAAATTAATTTATTCTTTATTAATTTTAAAAAATTAAATTACAAATTACTGTGTATTTTGTTTATACAAATAAAACRAAAATTATATTATATTAATTAATAAATTATATATTCATATAATCAAATTATTTAATTACAATTATACTATACATTAATTATATACAATGGTTTAAAATTATGAATAATATACTTTTATATTTACAAATTGTTTTCATATAAAAATCATTTAATTCTGTTTTTGTTTTTTCAAATAATTTATAATTTTATAAATAAATAAATTAATAAAAACAAGAATCATTGCTTTTAATATATATAATATTTATTCTGTTATATAATCACAAATTATACTCTAGATTCTTGATTCTTAATGATAATAATAACTTATTGTTAAACAATTTAAATTACATTTTAATTTTTCAACTTTTAATTATCTAATAAAACAATAATTCGTTTCAATTTATATTTAAAATGTTATAAATTATTTTATTATACTTTACTGATCTAATTAATGTAAAATACCGTTACTTTTATTTAGTAAAATGAAGGCACAGATATTTAAAATTTAAGATATTATAATTTCAATCTTATGTCTAATTAATTAATTTTTATAATTATATATAGTATTTTGCATACTAATTAATAATTATTAGTAATTATTACAAATATGTAACTATTAATAGTAATTAATTGTAATTAAATTTCAATTTTAAGGCTTCAATAATTTAAACGAATTGTTGTTTTGTTTAACAAAGTTTCATATATTGCTAACTTATAATTATAATTCAAAAATTAAAAAAATTAATAAAAGTGTATTTAACATGACTTAAGTGAACAAATTATCAGATAATAAATACAAAATAAATTATTTAAATATTAAGTGATATGAAAAATAAAATTATGAAAAAATGATGAAACAATTAGGAATTCAATTCATTGTTATTTAACAATAAAACAATAAATATATAACACAATCAAACAAAACTTGTTATATGAAGTGTTTGTTTACTAAAACTTGTAATTTATAAGATTAGCAAACTTTTGAACGGATTGTTGTGTTTGCGGATCCCTTTGCAAAGCGTCCATAATTTCCGAGTTATATTTGACTGAATAAACAAATAGCTCTTTGAGGGCACAAATAATGTCAAACTCTCCCGTATGTGTCTATAATTAAATCATTTAATTAATAATTTTAATTCTAATATAATAAACAATAATAATTACCAGAGAAAGACATTGCATAACTGCGCCCAACTCCTGGTCAGTAACGGCTGGCATAAGAGAGACGTCAGAATAAAACTTACTGACCATTACTTTATAGTTTGGAATATCTTTGGCAAACAATAGTTTGTTTGATGGAGAGTCCTATCAAATAAAGTTTGTTTTATTGAATATCAAAGTTTACTAATAATATTTAACTCAATTATGACATACCTTTCCTAAACGGTGTTCTGTTGTCGAACAGGAGTCCATCAAAGTCTGTGCGATCACTGAAAGACTTGAATCAATTGTTGGCGTTTTGTTGATGTCAAGTATGAAATCGGGATTTTTAATAAAATTAACCCAAAATCTCAGAGGAAGACAATTAGATTTCCAGGCGTGAAGAACTTCGGGATCTGTGATCTGGTGTTTGACTGCCGCCGCGTCCAACAAATCGAAAACCCATTTAACGGCAGCTAAACAATTAAACAATTAAACAATTAAACAATTAAACAATTATAAAATAACTAAATCTCAAAATAACTCAAAAATCTAATGATAAATACCGGGAAGTGTTTCATTGGCCGACAAAATGGTTAAGAAGAAGTCGTCGACGTATTTCTGAACCGTTCCTTTTGTAGACAAAAGTCTCGTAAGGAATATCTCGGGTATGGCTTTGTGTAGAAGAGCCGTATCTTTGGTATCTAATGAGTCATCGTTGGGTTTCAATAGATGCCAATATCGATCGGTATCGATATCGGTGCTAATAAACGGACTTTTGTTGGTAATAATAGGCGACAATGAGTTCCGAGTACTGCAAGACATATAACTATCTGAAGACTGTTTCATCACCAAAGACATAACCCCCCAATTCTTGACTCCGTAATGTCTTAATGTGTTAATTCGCTGCCATCCGTGCTCTGATTTAGTGGTCAAATCTTCGTCTTGAAGAATAAGATGACCACCTCTTCCATGTCTCCATTCAAGATCCACGTCATGAATAGATGGTCTTAAAGAGAAGGGTGTGTTCTTATAGAGTGCGTCCAAAAGTTTGCCCTTTACTTGACTAATGCTATCACAATCATTAACCCGACACAAGATCTTGTCGTTTTCATTTTCCTGAAGATATCAATCAAATTAATATCAAATAATTGAAAACAAGACTAAAAGACAATTACCTGAAACACTTGAATAATGATCTGTTCGTAATCCGAATAATGTTCCCGAAGTAGTCTTTCCTCAGACAATGAATATCTGGCGTCGTGTGTGACGGCATCGATGGGTCCCTTCTCGACCTGTCTTTTAATAGCCGTAAACAGAAGAAACAGTTGAGAACCGGCCTGTTCTCGCACGTAGTCATACATCGATAGCGCCAACCAATTAGTCAACATTTTTTCAACGACCGATTCGGTACGTCTGAGCATTAGTTGCGGGTGTTTTGAGGACACACTCTTATCCACCAATTGATACAACAATGTCCTCAAGACATCAGTTGCGTAATCCATGCGTTCCATTAGTATTATCATTAAAAGTGAGGCAACGTTGACACTAAAAGACAAAAAGATATTAAAATAATTGAAATCTATATCAGAAGTACAATACATACCGATCTCTAATACTGAATGTCTTAGAGGTTTCCAATACATTAATAAATGTCAAAAGGAAAGTCTTGTTGTTAAGTAGTTGTTCGAACTGAGCCATTGCCAGCTCATAGATATTGTAGGCACCGTTGGTTCGGATACGAGTGCATTGAAATAAAGGGTGTTCAGTAAGACCCGGGAAAAAGACTTTCATTACATAAGTTCTGTGATCGAGAGTCGGTATACCCATTGATACCAAGTCATTGGTCAGGTCTGTCATATCGGTCTGAAGTTCGGCAAATGCTTGTTTGCATTCGGATCGGACACTGTTCTCCAGAGTATCCATTTGCATCTGAATCCGTTTGTATTCACGTTCAGCTTGAGATGATTTGTGTCTCATAATAGCCAACGAAATCAATACAAAGAGTATTAATGCAAGCGATGAAATAGTAATGACAACAATAGCGATTGGAGGCAATTCAGATGACTTGACCACTTCGTATTGCAGATAACCGATTTCGTAGCGCAAGTTTGTGCCAACCTTTACCACAACCAGTGGTAATGCAGTCGGTGTTCGGCGACCAATTTCATCAGTCCCATCGGGTTGAACCTCAGGAGGCAGACAAACCAATTGTGTTGCGGCCAATGATGTTAGGTTACACAGTTTAGACCCAATTGTGACGTTAACTTCGGACTCAGTGCTGGCCAATCGCAGGTTTTCGCCTTCAATCACCAGAGACTCTCCTTTATATAATTTGAGTCCTTCGTCAAAACCAAAGAACTTCGGGTCCTGAACGTAACCGAGGTCCGAATGAACGGTCGGGAAATTTGTGGCCAATTCTCTAACAGTATTGACCGCATCCATAATAAAACCAACTCTAAGTCTGATGTCATCCGACACTTCGTTTGTGTTCAAAGAGGACACCAAAGACGAGGCGTCCAATTGTTCTCTATTCAAGATATCGACCTTTTGTGTGTTAACCGGAGGCGACGGACAAACCATTTGAGAACCAGATATCACATCRCAGGCACTCTCGTTAAGAACATTGCCGTCGGTGCCAAAGATGGCGAGTCTTGGTTGTTGTATTGAATCCAAATTAGATCCAACAATAGTGACAGTTCTTCCTCCAGACATATAACTCTTAAGTGGATAAATACGTAAAATTGTGGGATCGGGTACATAACGGAATGGTCGGCCTAATGTTAGGGTTTGATTGTCTATTTTGACAATCAAATTGCGAACTAAATATTGACTGGATTTGGATGCAGTGGTTCGACAACTTATTTGTGTTGAACTGACTAACATTTTATCGACAATACATGGAAAGTAATCCAAATATATTTCCAAATTTGAACCAATATTCAAATTAGATCCAGTTATGTAGATTCTGGTGCCACCAGAATGTGGTCCAATATTTGGATGCGAACCCACCAGTTCCGGCACATCGTATCTGAATTTATCTTTAGCTACGGTCACACCGGCCTTATTGCCGACCACTACATCAGCTAATAAGGGTTGAGGCACTGCACTCGTCCTATAATTTAACACAAATTAATACAAAATCATGTGATGTCTAAATATATTACACAAAAAACAATGACAAACCTGCAGATAACTCTGACGGAGACATTATGATTGATGGGTACACACGGTTGTCCACCGACACTGATTTTATCCTTAATTTCATTCAAATCTGTACCCAAATTGCTTCCTTCAATAGTGATAAGTGTTCCGCCACCAACAGGTCCCGACAATGGATGTATCCAATCAATTCGTGGCGGCGGACAAATCTTTGACACTGGTTCTTGACATGACTTGGTATAAGTGCATTGATTGCTACAGAAGCCACACTCGAAGGCACTGTTTAATGTCAGACATAGCGAACAATCAGCTCTTCCGTTATGAGCGCCCAAGAGATTACATTTATATATAGTGACTGTTGTGTCGGTTATAAGATATATGAGAAACAGATATAAAAATAATTTTGATTAATGTTTCCGTTTACTAATTAACTGTTTGTCTATAATTTAATTACCATTTGCTCTATCAATAAATGTGTCGCCGTTCCACATGACAGTCACCGATGCCTCCATTGATCCCAACTCTGACCGATAGGAGTACTAAATCACATAAATATAAACACAATTTAATATAATTTATAGCAAATTACAAATAAAAAATTAACTAATTTTACAATCAATCACTTTTGATATATTTTTAGAGTTATAAAAAGATATATAAATTTTGATAATTTTCAATATTATTTTTTAAATATTAAATATAAAAGCATAATATTTATCTTTAATGAATTATTTATTAATGAAATTACTTACAGCCGTTTCCGAGCAAACAATCCTATTATCTTCAACCCGAGCGCTCACCACTTGCTTTGAATCTTCAATATTGATAACACAGCGAAAACTTGACTAAAAATATTCAAATTTGTTAGCTAATCCTTAGTATAGTATTATTATTATTATTATTAGATTTAAATAACTATTTCAATTATCTATTAAAATGATACAGTAGTAAAAATATAGAGTATATGTAAATAAAAACATTATTCAATAAAATACTATATAATTGAAAATACATTAAAAGAAAAACCAAAAGAATAATAGTTTTATAAATACAAAAACTAAAGATATATATTATGTATGAATTCCTTTAGAATTTAAAAAGTTTTATTTATCGATAATAAAAAGTTCTTTTAGATTATAGAGAGAAACATATAATGATTTGAAAAGTGGTTTCGGAAATACTTGTATTATATATAGATTTTGGGAGACAATAGTCATAGTTAAGTGTTTCAAAAAAAAGAGATAAAATGTCTTTTTTTTTTTGCTTAACGTTAAGTGAAATTTCAAAATTATTTTTTACGTTCAAAGATACAAAATTAATGGTTGTGTTGAGTAGTTTTGAAAGTCTTTTCTATCACTTCTATCTAACATAAATGACAGTAAAGGATAACTAAATCTCAATAGATTTCGATGAGATTTTAAGACTTTAAAAAAAAATTTTTGGTCGTATTTTAGCAAAAATTCAATAAACAAAATAACATATTCAGATAAAAAATAAAATTGTTTAATATTTATTGTAAATTAAAATAAAACTCATTTTAATATTAGATTCAAAGACAACATGAGAATTGATGTGATTTTTACATGTCTTACATAAAAAAATCAATTTTAAAACAGTTTTTTTGTTAAGTGAATTGATGTAAATAATAACAATAAAAGCAATTGATTTTGTTTTATAAAAACGAAAATAATTCCGTCATTTGCTTGAATGGCCCGCAGATAATAAATAGCCATAACATGGACTGAGTTTGTCTAACTGTTTAAATATAATGAGAGCTTTAGCTATAAAAAAGTCAAACCTAAGAGACTAAAGTGATTACCAATATATAGATAATAATAAAAAGTAAACAACAAATGCTAACGAAGGCATAAACAGTCAGACAAATAAAATCGTAAATTCATGACTGAATGAGAGACAGTTTTGTTAATAGTATAGTAATAGCATATATATATGCATTTGGTTGTCAATCCTATCAAATAAATATTGTTGTCTTCAATCGTTTAAACATAATGTGACTCTTATTATGACATTAAATGGCGGTTTCTATCGATTCTTTAAAGAAGTCAAACAACAAGTCTTTTGTTGTTTTATTGTCATCGACTGACAGACAGTCCATGCAATCAATTGATAATATATTGGAGAAAGCATTTAGATGTATGTATCGGATCGTAGAGTTACTACTGTATGACAACAATCCATATCAAGTGCACCAAAATATTCAATAAAGTGTTCAACAAAACAAATACTACTTATAAGTACAGTAATTACACAAAACATTATATACATGTATTTCATGTTTCAATTAACTAAAAATTATTTAGAAATAATATAAAAATGTATTAAATATTTGGTAAATTAAATATATTGTTAACACTTTGTCTCATAAATAGCTGCCAATATATATATATTAAATATGTTATTATTTTTTATTATATAATAAAATATTGATTTTCAATAACTTTGAAATTTTATTTCTAAAATTTATGTATCAATATCAATTTATCATTTTATTTGACAATTTTTTTGGAAAAAATCATAACTAAAAATAAACTATTCGTAATGTTATATATTCCCATAAGAAAACAAATATATTATAAATTACACGAATTTTCAATAAAAACATTATTCAATGAAAAAATTGGGTCAACATGTCTTTAAATTTATAATACTATATTTAATTTTAAGTTAATTCTTTAACTAACACATATCTAGTTATAAAATAACAAAAAAAAATCCAAACTAATATTATAAAATTATAAAACCTAATACTCGAAAATCTATCTAAAAATAACAAAATGAAAAAACATGTCATACAATGCAATCAATAGGTATATATATATATATATATTTCTAGCTTTATATCTCCAATGTATTGAGAGGAATATTACAGTTAATAAATATATAAAATATAACTTAAAATAGTCTAAATCTAAATAAGTTTTAAAATTGATGTTTTTATCAGATGTTTGACTAAATTTAATAGAAATTCTAATCTATTATATTCTAAGAAATTCAACTTAAACTGTCTTATCATTGAATGCATTCTCACTAATGGACTCTAAAATAATAGACTATTTTTATTCAAACCCTTAAACTGTAAATAAAATTAAAAAATTGTCACGAATTATAAATAATATATTATATATAAAATATATAATGTATAAAAATTATTTGATTTAATAAATAAATCAATATTTAATATTTATAATAATTACATATTTTTCAAATGATAGTTTTGTTAGCAGATTTATTAAACGTGTTTTATCAAAAATATAATTGCTGAGAAAATTATTGAAATTACTAAAATAAATAAAATATTAAAAAAAAAAAATTGAAAATCCTATTAAATCTGACTATAAATTCTAGTTTACTTCAAACGAGATTTTAATTTAGTTAATGTTTTGTCTGATCCGTTGTTTGTTTTTGTTGTTAAATAATAAAGTAAAGACTGATTAAATTATAATCACAAATATAGTGGTTTTAAATATAGTATATATCTCTGCAAAATGCAAAAAATGTTGTTTTCGCGTAATATACTTAACATTTTATTACTCTTTAGACAATTAGATAAACAGCAGTCAAAACATAATCAAGAAAACAATAATATAGATATAAAAGCATAAAAGGAGTAAAATGACAATAAAGTATTATTTATTTAATTACATTATATTCAAAAAATAAACAAAAAAATAATTAAATGATCAAATTTTGTTTATATAAAGATTAAATTAAACGAATTAAGTGTATTATGCAAAGTAGTGCTTAAATAAATATACTTAAAAAATGATCCAAACATTATAAAACATGTAAAATTAAATCCTAAACAAAAAATAATAAAAATAAAACTATACAATGTCTAAGAATATTAAATAAATAACCAAATGGTTTATAAATACATTACCAAATAAAAAGATATTTTAAACGATTACTATTTGTTTTTTAAATATTTCCTTAAAATGACATTTTATTTATGTGTCTGTGTTTTGTCTATCATTTTCACTCCAATGGTTGTAAACATTGTATTATTTATTGTATAGTTTTATTTTTAAAATGATTAAAAAGTTTAAAAAATTAGTGTAATTATAATAAATAAAAAATGAAAAACATTTTATTAATAATGTAAATTAAAAATTTGATTAACGATGTCATTAATTAATTAAATCATTAATCACTAAAATCAAAACACAAGCAGACAAACCATGAAATTAAGGCTAATTATAAAGTGTTAAAATATAAATATATTTACAATATTATTATACATATACTGTATAAGTGTTAGTCGAGTACTTACATTATAGTCGGGCATATTCTTCACCGGAAGTATTATCTCTTTGGGAATACCATTTGGCAGAAGAATATTTCGTTTGAGATCAAAACTGGGACACAATTTCTGGTCGGATATTGCACTCATTGGCTGAGATGACAGGGAGGCGCCAGCACTGGATGATAACATCTGTACCAATAGTAAAAGATAAGTAGTTTTTATTATAATTATTTTTAATTAATTTATTTTTATGTCAATCATAATGAAAGTCATTATTTTTTGTTTATGTATTTTATTTTTAAATACAAAAATATAAGTGCTGTCAAAATGTTGGTGAAGTCATACCTTGACACTCGTGAGGGAACAGTTGTGCTTATTATCACTGCATTTGTTGTCGTTTGAACACCAATTGCACTGCCATTCACTTTGAACGCAATCCATACAACTGTTATTATAATTAATGTTAGTTTAAAATTAACAGAAATAATAATTTTGGTTAAATTTTATGAAACTTGTCGTACGTTTTGTGTGAATTGCAATCAAAAAATGCAAACTTTCGTTGAAGAAAATCAGTCTTAGTTTCTGATGAACGGACGGATAAGTTCACCAAAATATGATCTAATCCTATAGGTGTTTGTGGTCTCCAAGATACAGGTGGAGTACGGCATATAAGACCCGATTTGGTAGTCTCGGCATCAATAGGAGGTCCTTCACCAAACACGCACTGGTATTTGGCATTATGAGGCAATTTTGGCAATTGGTTTATCACTAATTCAACCTAAATATCCATTTGTTCAGCATTTGTGTCAAATAAACATAAATAGTTAAATATATAGATAATGGATGAACACATAGTTTTGTTAGTATGTCTACGACTATGGCATGTATGACATGTTTGCAGATCTTAAGAGACCATACAATGAGTTAATGAGTCCAACAAAAGTCATTTAATAAATCAATTGATTTGTTTTTGCAATARTTTTTTACTTATGACAAACAAAATTATAATTAAAGAATTGATTGAAATTAAATTCTAATACAAAGACTATATAAAGACTTATTGTATATAATTGTCTGAATTTTGAGTAATAATAGAAAATAATAGTTTTGTGTTTTCAAGTGCTAGTGTTATGGTTTGTGAGATGCAAATGTGATTGAAATATATGAAGTGCAATATGTATGGATAGTGTGTTAGAGTGGAAGCACTGTTACCTTATCGATGGATGTGATGGGCAGTGATTCCGGTTTGATTGATTGAAAATCAATGCACTGCTGAGTGTCAAGAGATAACCATCGAGACGATGATGAAGTCTTGTGGTCACGACATTCACCTTTTAGAGTACAACTGATATCCACATAAAAGTAATTTCAGTGTTATTAACAATTAATAAATTATATAATAATTTAATTTATAAAAATAATATTTATTGAAGAATGAAATAGAATTAATATATTTTTTGGTCATTGATTAGGTATATATTATTAAATATAAATTTGATGGCAAACTAAAGGAATGGTATGTTTACTGTAGAAGCAATAGTAGTGGTAGTCTTACCTCTTTTGCAGTGAACACCAGCCACAGTAGGGATTGCGAGCCTGAAGACAGTCACGACATGAACTGTAATGACCGCACCGTTCAATCGCTATTTTGCTGATCTGTAGACAAAATCAATCAAAATATAAATTTATAAAATGTTTAATAAATTATATACAGTAATAATAATCAAAGAAATTTTTTGATCAAAATTTATCAAATATATTAATCAATTAAGTTATCTCTTAAATAACAATTATATAAGAAAATGTGTTAACTTTTAATTTAAGGGATGAGTTCAGTCATAAATGTTTCAAAAAATTAGACGAAATTAAGCAAAAACAGAGCAATAAATTTATTATAACCGCAATTCTCTACTCTTATGTGTTTAAGTTTTCCGGTCATTAAATTATATTTTCTTCAACAATATAATTGGCGGCAATTTTGCACTATTTTCAAAATAAATATATTATACAGTATTATCACAAAATCTAAACATAAACTTCAGTACAGTATTGACTATTAAAAAGTGAATAATTGTCMAAAAAAGTGCATCATTTGTGGGCTATATTTACAATACGAAAAAGTTTTTAAAAATTTGTAAAACTAAAAGTCAAAGTAAAAAATAATGTTATCTTAAGTTTTGGTCTTATTGTATGTCTTGAGAGAGAGAGAGAGAGCTTTAGCCGACCGACAAAAAAAAGACATACAACAGATGTAAACACTTAAAGAGGACTTAATTTCATCTAAATGTATTGRAATTGGTCTCTAATAATACCATATCAACCCTCTCACTCACTCACTCACTCACTCACTCACTCACTCACACACACACACACACACACACACACACACACACACACACACACACACACACACACACACACACACATTCTCTCATTCACTCACTCACTCATTCATTCACTTTTGTAAACTATAATATGTTTATATTTACTTTATATAGAGAGCCCTATGTTTTTTGGTTAGAATTTAAACCCAAACTACAAAAGTTTTTAAAAAGTGTAGTTATCTGTAAATTCATTGATAATGTAATTGMAATACGGTTTATATTTATAAGGCTTTACTAAAGTATAGTATAGACTGATGAAGAGTGGGACACAAGTACTGATTGAGAAGTACCTCTTGAGTGTATACATCAAACAAATATCTCAACTTTCACTACAAACCCAAACAATCATATAAGACATACAGTATACTAATCTTCAAAGTTAAATATAACAAACCATTGAATGGATTTAATTAATGTTTAGTCTATTAAATGATAAATAGATTGATTGATAGATACAGTTGTAAGATAAACAGTAGTCGTCAATGACTCGTCACTCATTTAATTTAATTAAAATTATTATATAATTATATAAAAAGTATTACATCTTCAAAAAATAATATTTTATTGAAAAAACAACAAAAATATTTATTTATAACTTTATAGATATCTTTAAAATCATAAATAAAAAATAATTAGTTTTAATTAGACTAAAATATTTAAAATATTAAAATGTTTTTAAAAATAGTGAAAAATACAATAATCTTTTAGATAAACATCAGATTTTCCTAAATATCATTTAATTTTTGTATACAGTATATTAAAATGATATTGATATTACATAAATAAATAAACAAATTTGTAAATTTTATTTTYAACTACTAATTTAAATGCGAGTCTCTAATGTCTAAATAAAATATGAGGATTAGTATTAAAGCTCTTTTAAAAACAAATTTTGAAATAATTAAAAATATATACTTATTATAAACAATTAGTAAAACTTAAAATAATTCTAACAGTAATTTAAATATATATATATATATAATTATTATTTCAATTAGTTAGTTGGGAGATAAAGTTTTATTTGTCGCAATTACTAAAACTCTTATTTACTTTAATGCCATAACTGTTATTTGCAAAAAATACTAACTTTAATTAACAGAAAAAAATACTGAAAAACTAACAAAAAAAATCTTATGTTTTGTTTATCTAATGTTAAGCCATACACTTTATACAATTCATTATCTCTTATATACTATATATATAATACACTAATTGGAGGCCAAAAACTTCAATACATTATATAATACACAAAAAATTTCGTTAACAAAAGCCTGTAATTGTGTTTATTATTAAGTATTAAAACTTAAGAAAAAATGAAATCAATATTTAATTTTTCTTTTGTGTCGCTAAACAACTTATTCAAACAATTAATTAAATAAAAGAGAATTTATTTTTAAAGCTTTTTTATTGTGTAAAAGCATTATTCATAAACTAATGGAAAAGTTTTAATCAAATCTAATTAAATATTTATCGAGAATATTATTATTTTTTATTAAAGCATTCTATAAATATATTTTTCATTTAACACTTGTATTATTAGAGATAATTAAATTTATTCAACAAAATCTTGATAAAAATAGTGTCTGTCATTTGAACAGTTTGAGTCAAAATAACCATAAATTGAATTTAAGTATAATTTAATTTTCATAAACTTTTCTAATTTTTTAATATTAAATTTTCATAAAGCAATCATTTATAACAACTATTGTTGTGAATAGAAATTATTTACAGTAAATGCTTTATTATATTATATGAATAGATTTGCATATTTGTTAAAATATATTGATAACTATGATTATAAAATAAGCCAAAAAGACAACCTTATATATTGCTATATAATGACAATTATAGTCTTCATAAATGTTGTCTCAAATAGTCGTTTCTCAAATCGCGTGCATTCATAGTAATGTTGAGTCTCATGTCTAACGACTTATGCCTATTAAGTGAATAATGTGTATAACAAGGCTTATACAGTACAGTCATCTCTCTTTTTGCTACTATTAATGGCTATAATCAGACAGTTAGCTGATCCATGTGCTGCTAATATTATCGCACTCATGTACAGTATATATTTGTTTGCTTTGTGTTTACTTTATTATTGAATTCAATTTATACAATGCGATTGCCATCAAAATTAAATGTCAGTCCCTATCGGTAGTCATTAGTCATTGAGATATTTGATTGTTAAACAGAGCATATAATTCAAAATTTTATTGCAATTTACTCTTTAAAAAAACTAAAACAAGTTAATTTATCAATACATGATATAATGTTAAAATATACTGTATATACAAAATTTTAATTTGAATTATTATACATTGAGTACATTTATTTATATATCATATTCAATAGCGCCTCCCAATGGTGTCCAGTAATGCAATAGTGATGTCATTTAGATGATGGCAAAGATAGTGTAATCAATGAAAGCGTAAAATATTAGTATTTTGTGCGTTTGTCTCTCAGTTTATATAAATTATTTCAATTCAATCACGCGATTTATTGATAAAAATTATGAGGATGTTTGGCTTAAACAAAAATGTTTGGCATTTTTTACTTACATTTTTATAAATGAATTGAATAATTTAAAATACAAAAATATTTAAAAAGAAATAAATAAATTTTGTTTAAATTTAATTTAAATACAACTAAACCCAACAATGATTGATTAGATTTTACTAAATTTTCTATGATTTGGCCAAACCTTTAAAAAACATTTTTAATGAAAAGACAATTTATTTAAACTGTTAATACAAATTTCTTATTTTATTTTATAAGATATGCAAAATGATTATCATAATTTTATTTATTTTAATTATAAAATAAATCGAAATTAAATTAATCTAAAATTTTAATAAATTTATAATTGAATCATCCAATGAGTTAAGTCATATGCCTATCCCATATCTAGTAATCCATTACGCGGTTAATTAAAACCAGTTAAGAATGCTAGAAAGCATTTTCAGAAAAAAAAACTTGAATAACATTGAAAACTATTAGTTTGTATAATTATAGCGGCTATATAATAACATATAAAAATTTAAAAACTGGTCAAATATACATAATATAAATATTGTCATGTATGGTATCAAATGATTCAGTAATTCAAAATAAACTATAGTCATGTGGGGTATCAAATTTGGCAAAATAATCAACTACTCATGTGTGGTTCAAATGATTTAGTATAACAAAATAATCATCTATAATTATACTTTTTCCGCTTATACTTATAGATATCAAAATTTTAATGCATATTTTTTATCCTTGTTTTTGATGGTTTATTCAAATCTATACTTTAAAAAAATTTCTTAAATTATTTTTATACTTTTGCCGCCATTTAAAATTTATACTGATTTATTATATCATATTTTTGATACTCTTTACAATTATAAACGTTAAAATTTTTACCTAATTTTTTTACTTTGGCCGCCATTTTCTTTGTTCCCGAAGAGATATCAAAATTTTAATGTATATTTTTTATCCTTGTTTTTGATGCTTTATTCAAATCTATATTTAAAAAAAATTTTCTTAAAATTTTTTTTACTTTGGCCGCCATTTTGTCTATGTTCCCGAAGAGATATCAAAATTTTAATTAAACTTTTCAATACATTATTAGTAGTCCTCTAATTCAGAATTTCAAAATTCGCAAAATGAAATGCTACACACACACACACACAAAAGGCTCGTATAGATTTCAGAAAACAAAACTTTTCAAGTTTTTTTTGAAAATATTTATTTTGTTTATCACTCATCTTATAATTAACTAACATTATTATCAGGGTTGCTAAAGGTTTTCGATTTCAGGGGGGGGGGGGTATAGGGGGAGGTAAAATGGCAAAATTTTCGAAAAAGCTTGGGGGGGGGGGTATAGGGGGGGGTGAACATTTTTTATTGCATTTTTAAACGACAATTTTTGCCAAATTTGAGTAAATTCCCATTAAATTCCCATTAAATTCCCATTAAATTCCCAATAAATTCCCACTAAAAAATTCCCGCTAAATTCCCATTAAATTTTCAATAAATTAACAAATAAAAATATTCTTTCAATACTCAAAATGTTTTCTAAATATTAAAAATTGCATAAATATATATATAACAAATATAATTATAATTATTAAATAAAAATATTATTTAGATTTTAAAAAAAATAGTTATTGATTAAAAATTAATGATATAATATGTATTTATTAAAACGTTTTAATAATAATAATAATAAAATATTAGTTCTAAATAATTAATTTAATTTAAAAATATATATTTTTTTAGTATTTTATATTTAACTAACACATTTTAATACTGTATTTATTAAAACGTTTTAATAATAATAATAATAAAATTGTCAGAAATAAATAAGTTCTAAATAATTAATTTAAGAATATTTTTTTACATAGTATTTCATATTGAAAAATAACTAACACATTTTACTATAAAATTTAAAAATATTAAAATATAATAACTTTAAAATTTATATAAAAATTTGTTTTCTACTTTTAATAAGAAATAATATATATAAATATTATCATTTATAAAGGCTAAAAAATAAAATAAAATATTTGATTATTTTTTTTGAAAATTGGTGGGAATTTAAGGGAGCTTTTTTCCTTGTATGCCCCAACTCTATTTATGTAATATTTAGTTAATATTATTATTATTATATATATATATATATAAATCTTAGTTTTCGACTTTTAATAAGAAATAAAATATATATTATCTTTTATAGCTATAAATAAAATAAAATATCATTAATTTTTTTGAAAATTTGGTGGGAATTTATTTTTTAGCTTGTGGAGTTAACTAGTGTAAATAATGTAAATTGATGTAATTAAGCATTTTTATCTATTTATTTTCTATACATAAGCTATTAATTTATATTAAAACTAATTTAATATTTATTTTTTTGTTTAATATAAAATTTTATAATTGAAAAAAATTTTCGGCGCCTTCGGCGCCGAAAATTAGTAGGGGCCCCCTACTTTCTGGCTTCAAGGGGGGGTAAAAGCCAAAATTTCTCGATTATATATATTATTATATATATTAKWCTACAATTCAGTCTTATTGATATCTTATAAAGTATAGTATATTTCAATCAATCATTTACTTAATTAATAAACTTTTTATATAAAACATTGATATTTTAAGTAAATGCAATTTTATTATATATATATATATATATATATAAATCAATTTAATTTATATAATCATTTAAATTCTATTTAAATATTATTAGTTTWTAAAATGTCAGTAAATATTTTATTTTTTATACAAATATATTTATATGTAATTTACTTTTAAAAAATCGCTTCAATATTTTTATTAAACTTTTTAATAGATAAATATAAAAAATRYTGTATAATATATATATTAATATATTAAAAGATAAACAAAACGTTTGGGCTGTTATTGATAGCCGCTCTTATCGGATAATAGTCGGCTGAATGAATATATTTAACAAAAAAATATAAAAAATATTTTGTTTTGCAATATCACTGACATTGGAGTAAATTCTTCATTTTATGAATTCATTGATGAGTTAAACTAATATCTCATTTAATTTTTAGCATAACTTTTGATAAAAAATTATTTTTATATAAAGTTATTCAATGGTTGAGCATATTATTCATTTGAATGCTTATGTAAACACTCACGCATGCAATTTAATCACACATCCAGTTCCTAGTGAGCACTGGTATGTGATTGTTTTAATTATATAACGTATTGAACAGAGAATCTATTGATACAACATATATGATGTAAAAGTTTTATAAGAAATATATATATAATAAAAGCAAAACATAAGACATACCTTATAAGGAGAGGCGACGAAAATATATTGACCCGTCTTATCGATTATCATATCAGACAAAATAGGATTTCCTAAATCTATGTCCACTTCTTCAAACTCTTCCRCCAATTCTGAACGAGATATCAATAGCTGTTTGCCATAAATAACATGAAAAGACACAAAAGATAATATAAAAACAAATACAGTAAGTGACTGATCTCTGATTAATATTATTGTATATTATAATTGTATATTGTATTTGTATATTAATAAATTTCACAAAACATCAAACATTATATATAGTATAACATAAAAATGTGTTAACAGTTTGTGAACATAGAATATGTAATTTGTTGAGATGTCAATCAATAACAATGTTATTATATTTTATATATTTAATACAAAATATATACCAACATATTATCAACAGTACTTAACTTTAATTATATGCATGATATGCTTTTAAAATAGTGAGACAAAACACAAATAAAAATATATATATTATTGAATTATAATTTTCTTTATTTTTGTTGCTAATGATTGCGTGCAAAGAATCGCTTTATTAAAATAAATGATTATTTAATGATAAGCACTGAGAATATATGCGCAAAATTTTTTGTAGTCATATTAAAACAATTATTTTCTATTTCTGAAATAATATTAATACCAAATAAAATATATTTAATTAAGATATCTAGAAAAATAATATTATATTTTAATTAATTTCTAAACTATTATAAAATATATATATATATATTGTTAGTTTAAATGTAATAAATAAATATAAAAATCTATAAAAGTATTGTTCAGAATCTTCAGATCATTCAATTTTATGCTACATCTGCTGCCATACAAATCATGAAAATGACTGTAAAGTGTGGATAAATTGTAATAAAAGTTTTGATAAAATCATCACATTTTTTCAATACATTTAGAATACAGTAAATGAATGAATATATCATATATTAAGTTATAAGTTATTCATTTCATTTTCATATATAAAATCTCGTTTAAAAACGGATTATTTAAACTTTGAGACTCTCTGTAAAGTATATATAATATATAATCATTGAATAAATCTCAAATTCAACACATATTTATGTAATTTATTATTTATATTATTCGTATGCAATAAGTAATCTCTTTCTCTCTTATATTAGACTTAAATTTTTGTGTCACACATTTCATGTCATTTTACTACTTTTTCTCACTATTATCAATAAAATTGCAAATAGAGTAGCAAAAAAAACTTATAGTTAACTTTACTTTATAAGTTTATTATTATTATTATTATTGTATAATATGAAAGTGAGAGTTCACTTAACGCTTAAATAAAATGTAAATGAAGTGAATCTTTTGAATGAATACGACTCCGGAATACTTAACATATGTATTACAATTTACTAACTAAACATAGTGTAGAAATATATTTTATAAATTTTATTGTACATTATATATAAAAAAATTTAAATTATATTTTATATATATATATATAATATAGATTTATAAAAAATATTCATTTATTCTACAAATATATAAAATATTTTAATATACTGTTATATGTTAAAAACAAAAAGGGAATGTCTAACAATAAATAAAATAATACTAATTTTTAAATAAATCCAATTAGAAACTTAAGTTTTTATTGTTTTCTTATAAATTCTTTAGAATTATAAATATAAATACAAATGTTAATTACAAAAAAATATATAATAAAAGTTTTAAAAATATATTTGAAGTTATACTATATTATGATTACTATACCGGTTGTAATAATAAACCATATATTATAACATAAAACATCAAGTTTATTTTATTATTTATTAAAAGTGTATCGTTATTATACATCCCTTATAAAGAAACAAAAAATCTATAAATAATTACAATATAAAATATATATTTAACTAAAATTATTAGTAATTTGAGAAATTTTAAAATCCAATGACAAAAAATATAAAAATAAGTCTTAAATGTCTAAATTTCAAACAAAGTTAAGACCAAAACTCTTAAAATTTAAAGTCGCTCTCTCTCTCTCTCTCTCTCTCTCTCTCTCTCTCTCTTTCTCCTATCTCTCATCTATTAAATCAATGTACATATAGTATAAAATAAAATGTTTGACAAACATAATATACTATTATATATATATAGATATATACAGTATATAAGTCATTAAATTAGAAATACTAGACTTTCTAAACTTTCTTCTGTCTAAATCTCTATCAATATATCAATAAAAGTTTCGGCTTTGAGTTTGTTTTGGCATTTCATGTAAAATATTGTAAAATAAACATTAAATTCACGAGAAATTTGAGAATTTTTTTCTAAAAAATAGATTTTCTGTTATGACTATAAATTTACTGTAAAAATGTATTTCTCTTTTCCAATAATAATTTTATTAATTTTATTAATGTTTTTAAGAAATATTATATTTCACTCATTAAAGTCAAACAAATGTCTCGATCTCTTTACTTTTTGAAATATAGTTTTCAATAAATAAAAAATAAAAGAATGAAATATTAAAAATTATATAAACTATTGATTAAAATCGTTTTTTATTTATTCACTAAAATGTAAACTTATTTTTTCATAAATTATTAGCTGTTGATCAATGTATACATTTTTAGCTCATAGTTACTCTATTATTAATAATAAACTTATAAATAATGATAAGATTTACAACAATAACAAAAATCAATATATTAGTAAAATATAACAATACTACCAAAATAAATAAACTAAAAGATAAAAATCCCAATCCTTATGGAAAATGTCGTTAAAAGCTATCAAAACAAAAGGCTAATACATTTTGTTCACAAATTGTATAAAAAAATCATATTATATTTGATATAATAGTAGCAATAGTTAGTAATAGTCGTACTTTCTAATAATAATAATAGTAATACTTATAAAATAAATGATATTTCAACTTAATGTAACATATGTTMATATTTATTCATTTATTAATATTATAAAAATATTTATTAATCAATAATACAAAAATTATCGTCTGCAACTTTTAAATTATTATAAAAAATTATTACATATATTGTACTATAAAACAATTAATACTAATATGTATTTCAAGCTAATATTGTGTGAACTAAACATCAATAACACAACTAATTTATTATAGTTATAAACATTAGATACATAGGAAGGATGTCATATATGTTATACAAACAGTATGTAATAGTAAATTATAAATGTTTTACTAGATTTATATAAAGTAAATATAAAAGATGACATAGTTTTTATGTTTCGTTAGTAAATGAGAGAGAGATAGAGAAAGAGAGAGAGAGAGAGCTATTAATATAAGAAAAATAAAATATAATTCATTAAGTAATTCACTACTTAACTGAACTACAAAACTGTGAGCAAAAAAATATTCAGTAGATATTAGTGCTGACATTGAGGAGCCAATCAATTGATATAAATAACTTACAAACAAATAAAAATAGATATAACTAAAACAACAAAAAACAATAGAAATAAAATAAAAAGACAAAACATTTAACACAAATTCAGCACAAATAATAAGAAGTTCAATGAATATCACTGTAGTATTGAAACAATTATAGAAAAAAACAAATGTTTAGTTGCATAAAAAATTCAATGATACTAAAATATAAATGTCAATTATTTTATTAGTTTGTATAAACAATATTTAATAATATTATACAAT
Source organism: Oppia nitens (assembly GCF_028296485.1). Taxonomy (NCBI): domain Eukaryota; kingdom Metazoa; phylum Arthropoda; class Arachnida; order Sarcoptiformes; family Oppiidae; genus Oppia; species Oppia nitens. Next base: position 4,465,998 of record NW_026533243.1, read on the forward strand.
GCATATATCTAATAAATCAAGAAAATTTACAATATAATCAATTTCTAACTAAAATAGACAAATTTAATAGTTATTATTAATCATTCAGTATTTTAAATAATACTGTATTATACTTAATGTTTTTTTTTTGTGGATTACTGAATAGAAAATAAATTAAAAAATTTATTGATACATACATTGTATTTATAAAATGTCTATTGATTTACTGCAACTATTTTAACGTGAATTGATTACATATAACTAAAAGACTAATTTGTAGTCAATAAATGCTAACATTAGTTATTCGTCGCAAAATAAAAAAAAAACCTAAAAACAAAACAGGATATAATAGACGACAAAAAAATTTTAGTAAATAAGTGGCTGAAAGTGAGTGTAAGAGTAGTGTCTCATTAATGGCCATTGAATCGCAAGAATACTAAATATAAAAATACAGCACAAAAATAGCCGAAACCTTATGAAAAACAATGTGAAGCAAAGCAACTGAAAACTTGGATAACAAATAATCGACAAACAAATGGTTTTTAACATTTAACTGTTATGTAACTGTTGTTATATACAGAATAAGAAATTCAAGATTATATTTGTAATGCTATTTGTTGGTGAATGAGTGAGTGAGTGAGWGAGWGAGAGAGAGAGAGAGAGAGAGAGAGAGAGAGAGAGAGAGAGAGAGAGAGAGAGAGAGAGAGAGAGAGAGGTTTCTTTGAAATGATGTTGTGATGCGATGAAAGAAGAATTGCCTTATTTTTCAACTCAACACAACGTTGCCTAACATTGCCTAACATTGCATTTATTTGCCATTTATTTTCACAACGAATTGTGTTGTGTTTTGTTTGTGAATTCCAATACACTGTTCACTAGTTTTTATTGTACTGTATTTTTGTTGCAAACATTTTGTATCTCATTTGAACATTTAATGGTGTTTCACTAAAATAGTCATATTATTAGTCAATTGTTTCATATAATGTTTCATTTTATACCACAATATGTCATATACAGAACTACTATACAATTGAGAGCTAATTATTAGTTGATTTTGTCTTTCAGTAAGTCTTAGCCAAAAATAAAATCTTAATTGAATTTAATCTGAGTTCACAATTAATAAACTAAAAAATTACATTTTCTAATAATATATATAATATAATAATATAACAAAGTTTTAATTAATACAAATATACTGTATTTATTTAGCGCTTAAACTAATATAAATATTCATTATATCAGTCGGTATACGTAATATTAAAATAATTAAGAATTAAAGTTATATAATATAAAAAATAATGTATATATTGTAATAAATAATATGCAAAATAATTAATATTAATTAGTTTTTGTACAAAAATTAATTTTAAAAAACTTGTATATAATTATAATATATTTAAATGTAAAAAAATTTAAAAATAAAATGTAAAAATTTGATAAGAAATTTTGATTTAATCTCATAAAATCTAATAACAACTACAACATTAGAGTATAATGTACTTTCAAGAGTATAATGTATTCATATATTATCTTTTTTAACATACATTTGTACATTAAAATTATTTAATCGTGTTATCTCATATAATAAACCAATTGTGAATAATAAAGGTTGAGATTTTATTAGTTTTTGTGTTTAAAATATAAAACAAAATCTAAGTTTTATTTTTTTGTTAAATGTTAAATAAATAATAAATATATTAGGCATATACTGTACTATGTTTATTTTGTTTAAAATTATATTTTAATAACTATTCAAATATAACTAAATCATGCATTCATTTTAAAATCACATCTAATATACATATAATTTAATATAATAACTAATAAAGTATAACTTCTTTATATAATATTGTATAWTTATATTTTTAATTTTATTTTTTAATACTCTAATTATTTAAAATTCTAATGTCATTTAAGAAATTATGAAAGTTTGAAATTACAATTGAAAATATATAGTTATTATTAAAATACATTACAATATAACCCAAAAGTAATTTTATTAAAATTTTTTATGACAAGTAAGCAATAAACATAATACTTTACCAAATATAACAGCAAATCTAACTTAAAAATAAATTTTATGTAATTTGTATAATAAACAAAAATATTTTGTTGTATGTAAAAATACACATAATAAAAATGTTAGAAATAAGTAATTTATTGTCAAATTGAAGGCAATGTAATAAATAGTAGTCTCTCTCTCTCTCTCTCTCTCTCTCTCTCTCTCTTTCTCTCAAAGCATAAAAAATATCTATAAATTTAAACGAAAAATCCTTTCAATTGCTATTAAACTCTAAGGTCCTTAAAGTGTAAGAGAAGAAAGTAGTAGAAAATAGCTAAAGATAAAAGAGCTCGGATTTAAAGGATTTCATTGAAATAAATGAAATGATTGGACATACAGTGTAACTATGAAAGAAAGGGGAGAGTGAGTGAGTGAGTGGGTAAATGTGTGTGTGTGTGWGAGAGAGAGAGAGAGAGAGAGAGAGAGAGAGAGAGTAAAAAATAATATAACAAATAGCAATAAGAAAGTAGAAAAATATTTGTAAGAACTTAAGTGTCGGCGGATTAATGAAGAGTGGAATTAAAGTCGAGTCGATTTGGTTGGGAACGGGAGGTAATGTAATTTTATTAGCAATATATATGGTGTATATAAAAAGTTATATTAAGTTAGAGAGATTGATAGAGGGATAGGGAGATCATTAATTGTCCAGCAAAATGAAGGAATTTTGTCACCTGTGCTCCTAATAAACAATAGTAACAATAGTGAAGCAATAATTGGAAAAAGCATTGGTATAACAGCTAATACTCATTCAATGATCCCGTTATTTGAAATATGGTTAGAGTTATATAGCAATTAAGGATACATATTGTAATAAATTTCATTTTCTTCTCTTTCAACAAAAAAAGAAATATGTTTTTCAATTAGATTGTTATATTAAAAGAAAATTTGTGCTCAAAATACAACGCCCGGTGCTCATAGCTATCCCCATCACTACAACTATCAATTCAATAATATAGTACATAACAAGATATTATTGATGAGACATTACTTCAATATACAAATTGTATATAAGTTGATATATAGTATTGTCAAATACTTGCAATTCCTTATAGTTTCCAAATGATAATAACAACACTATCTTTGATAGATAACAATATATTTATATATTGACATCTCTTACAAACAAGAATTGTAATAAAAACAAAATTAATTTCGGGTTTCAATAATATATTTGTTGGATTGCAAAAAGTTAATATAAAATATTTTATCCAAATTATTTTAACAAATTTAGTTTAATCCAAATTTTTAATTTAATTAGTTATTAAATTATCTACAAACATTTGTACTTTGTATTTACACTAAAATATATTGTTTTTGCAATAATCTTATAAAAAAAATTCAAATAAACACAGACAAGTTATAAGGGTTGTATAATAAACTTTATGATTTTATTTAAAAATATAGTTAATTTTGCATATTTTTAATATTAGAAAATAACTAAAACTGAATGTTATTGTAATATAAAAATATGTTCTGAAATGAGTCAACTTAACTATTAATATATTTTTAATCAATTCATCAAATTTAATATATGTTCATAGATTTTATAGCCGTTTTGGTAGCTGTGACCATAACTTTAGAAACATAACATATAATAACTTTATAGTCTTTTGTCAGTAAAAATATGAGACATTTGTATTATTTAAAAAAAAATTATTGTTATAAAAATGTTGGTTAAAATCATTTAATCAAAATCATTTGGATCAACTGAATTTGAATTAATTGAGTTTTGGATTATTTCTATTTAATAAAAATTTATGATACTGTATATACTGTACTGTAGTATATATACCGGTATATAATGTATATCTAATACATGATAATAAAACATTATAACAAATAATGACATACAGTATTCATGTATAGTCACCAAAACATATATAAACACAGAGGTGTATAAATTATATGTAAATTCAAAACCATACAAATAAAAGCCTTTTAATGCCATTGACTATCAAACAAACAATAAAATTTAAAATTATAAAATAAAGCTATTTCTTTAAATATATAATATGTAGTATTGTATTCATATGAGAATTACTAAAAAAGTAAGAAAAGAGAGAAAGAAAGAGTGATAGAGAAAGGAGTTTATGTAAAAAATAGAGAAAGCCTTATATAAAATATTCAATTAATTTATAACTACTAATCCTTGTGTCACATTAATTCAATTGAATTTAATATTTATGTACATTGAGTACAGGCAAACATTAATACCCTTTTCCAGCATCTAAATCAAGAAAAAGCATTAAAAGTATAACAACCAATAATTTTACACAAAAAAACTAATCGTTAACATTAAAAATAGTTATATTAAAGTTGTAAAATTTATAATAAAAAATACTTATTTTTTGTAAAAATATTATAATTAGATTTAAATGTAAGAATTACAGCTTTAGTTATACTACTAGTATAGAGAAGATATTGTTAAATGAAATTATGATTACAAAAAATACTAAAGTAAAGCAAACATTTATTTGTTTGTCTTTTTCATGAGCTATTTCATGTCATTATCACTAATATGTTGTATAGTTGTGACCATAAATTGAGTCATTGATTGATATCCATAACCATAATAACAATCATCACTACTTTTACTGGTTCTTAACACAAACATAACACATGTGTTAACCGAAAAATTTATTTTTATGTGTTGTTATAATGAAACACAAATATTACATAAAAAGAGGCAATGGATAGCCATAAGTGATAATATAACGTTAATAAAATAATATAATAAAAAACACTTGTAGTCAAGTGGACATACCTTCTTGAGTTGACCCATTCTTGTGCCAACAAAGGCAACGGTGTGTTGACCGGTGGTCATTGAAACCACTGATGTCAGTGTGGTATTTGAATAAGTTATGGCTGATGTACTTTGAATGGGTTGAGAGCCGTTTAGTTTTAATGTCTCCGAACAAAATGACACTATATTTCCTCCCCTCTGTATGAATGCCCATATGTTGAGGAAAGGGAGGATAGAAAAAGAAATGTCAATATTCATAAATATATTTTTGTTTTTGTTTTATTATTAATATTCTAACTAAATATATATTTATATATAGGATTTGTGTGAGTAAAATAGAAATTTAATTAAATATTATATTAATTTTATGATGATTTTACTGTGAAGTATTATGATATGATTGTCTATCATTGAAATGAAGTGAAACATAATTAGATATACCTATTGATTGAGTAAAGTTATTGTTAAAAAGTTAAACCCTTTAAATAAATAAATAAACAGTTGATTCTTATATTTCCCTTATGTTTGCATTAAACTAAATATACTTTATATAAGTTATATCTCTATGTATTTCACTCATCATATGAGAAACAGAGTAAGCATTGGATAACAAGAGAAATATGACTTCCCTTATGTATGCATTTTAAAGCTCTAAAATAAATATTGAATTTTACTATAACTATGAAGAATAAATAAAAAATATTTTATGTTTGAAATTCAATATTTTTAAGCCACAGCATAGACAACAACGCTTTTGCCATCAATTCATAAGAGTATAAACTTTTTTAAAGAGTTTTACCGGAGTTTAAACAGTGAATGAGATGCGAGAGAGAGAAAGAGAGAGAGAGAGAGAGAGAGAGAGAGAGAGAGAGAGAGAGAGAGAGAAAGAAAGAGAGAGCCTTTTAAAGCATAAATTCAATTATGAAAAGTTTTGACAATTTTTCCTCTCAAGACTTTATTATGTGTTTGTGTTTAATGTTTGTCAGTGAATAAGTAGTATAATATAGGATTAAAATCTTAAACACTAGTTTTCAAGTGTTAGCTGTGTTTTGTTAGAAAAAATTTAAAATATAATTTATAAAAATTAAATGTATAAATATTGCAAAAATAATAGGAAGGAAACTAAATGAAACTCATAATAAACAAAGATTTAAATAAAAATAAATTTATGTTTTATAAATACAAAGAATATTCTGTGATTAAATATATGAGAAAATGAATGTTTTGTTATAATAGGAAATGAAATAAATTTGGGTAAAATTGAATTTATAATTAGATTTTAAATAATGCTAATATTTATGAATATTAAAGTATATAACAAAATAATTTCAAATAACACTTACACCAGGCATTGGACAGTCGGGTAAATTGCCGGCAATATAGTCCATATCACGTGTAGCCACCGAACCGTTATAACACAAGTGTATGTTTTGCGTAAACTTCTGTTCAATATCTGCGAGACGATAGACACAAACTGCTGATCGATGGCTGGCTGTAGACGTGTGTTCAACAGCAGTAGTGAAGACACCAACAAACACTTTGTCTCCGATATTAATGTGCAGATCAGTGGCCAAATCCTCACCGGCCGGCACAACAGTTGCGTCTTGAAGAAGCGTATAATCAGTTCCGTCGGATCCCAAGCACTGGATTGTTACTTCAGTGTATGTATTATAGCCGGGATCTGATTGACAAATTCTGGCCAACCGTGAAATATAGCCCCATTCTTCGAGAGCCCGTAAGTGAGACTTCCGCTGAACGGTTGCAAAGTAAACAAAGTCTGTCGTATGAAAAGCAGTGATATAACGGACGAGATAATAGTCGCGCAAATGAGAACTGATGTCCACTCGGGCGTCGGTAAAGGATTTTTCGATAATATTGAATAGTTTGGGTCCCGACTCAAGGGAACGACTACTAATAGCCGGCACCATATCACGATAGGGTCCAAGTCGGGAATTAGTGGCCGCCACATAAAGCACTGGACTGGTTTGTGGTCCGAAATATTTTGCCGGTCCCACTAAGGCTATTGTGGACGAGTTCTCGTCATTAGAGGCAACGGGAACAGTGACCAACTCTTCACGTTGGCTAATATCCGCCAATCGATGTCTCTGACATGAGCCCTGACGTACTGAACCACACGCAATGAGCACCCGATTGTACGGATCAATGACAAGTAATTTGTTAATATTRTTCATTAGATGCATGTCTTCAATGCCATTGCAATCACTTGCCGAACACTGAGGACTGTCTTGTAATGGACCGGTTTGTACGGATGCCTCTTTGGTTAGATTGTTATTGAACTGATAGATCCAATTGGAGGCACCGACATATAGAAGCGATGAGTTGCGATCGTAGACTAAATGTGTTATATTGATGCTCTTATTCTGCATTGAATACGAGGCTATCACTGATTGAGAGCTACTGTCCGCAGCACCGGCTGACTCACTTAAGTCCGTGGCATCACATATGTTACAAATGGACAAAAATGACACAATTGTTAACCACATGAATGTCATCAATAAGTTATTGAAACGCTTGTGATTTAACTGTTGTGTAATATATAAAGTTCTCATATTTTTACAATTAGTGTTATTTTTATGATTTTTATGAATGCAATTATTCATTGCTATCTTCACTGATGACACATCAGCACTGGATCTAGTGATCAACGTTTGCTTTGAATTATGGATTTTAACCATTGTTTCACTTATAAACACTTATCTGTAGATTTATTATTAATTAGAAATTTTCTTATCAATAAATCTCATGATTTTTTCACCATAAGCTTTGACAATGAATCTACAAAAAAAATAATTATAACATTTAATTAGATTATTATTTAGATTGAATAGCAATGAAATAAATATGAAATAATTTACAGAAAACTAATTAAATCATATTCATTAAACTTAATGATATGTGCTTAAGATAAATGTAAAAAACATTATTACAGTTTATCGCAAATTTTGTTGAATATAAGTTACGATATGTTTATTTTATTATAAAGTTATGCTATAAAACTATTTTAGTGCTATTGATATTGCTATTTGTATTTTCAGTTATAAATTAAGTATAGAGTAAGTTATGAATTTGAGATTTGTTTGGATATAAAGTATAACTTATAATAAAAGTTGACTTATTTCCGACACATATACCGACAAACATCATGTATACGAATGTATGAAAATAACAATTGAATATAAAAATATTCTCTTATATTCATTGATAAATCAATTGATTGATCGTTGTTTACAATTAGTTATAACTTCAAATAAAACTGGTGTATATGACATTATAGATATAGTATAAAGTTGGTTACAAACAAAGTTAAAGTAGGGGTTAATAATGGACTCAACAAATACAATATAAATGATCGCATCATTGAATCAACTAATCGGAAACTCTCCTCTCTCTCTCTCTCTCTCTCTCTCTCTCTCTCTCTCTCTCTCTCTCTCTSTATATATATATATATATATATATATATATATATATATATTTGTCAATAATGATTATAATAATTACAAATTTTTATATTATATAAATCATTACAACAAAAAAGTTCGATATTAGTATTAGAAAATTATTTAGAAAATTAAATTCATAATTCAAATGACCCCAACACACAAATATAGCTTATATTGTATGTCCACTTAAAAATAGGAAACACTATACTGTATTGAATTTACATTGAATAGATAACAATGATATTGTATTAGTGTATAAAAATATTACAAAACTATATTAATCTCATATTAACCTATCAAAATATCAATTGTTTGAGTCAATGAATATCATTATCATATCAATATATAAAATAATTTTCTTTAACAGAAATTATATTTATTATAATATAAAATAAATTCAAGAATAATATTTTGATTAAAATATATTAATACTTATAGATGTGTTAATTTTGAGATGACAAGTGTTTGTCAAATGTTGAGTCAAATCATAGCATAAATGCTAAGAAAATATTTCTTAAGTAATAATAAAAAACTTTATTACATTTTAATATAGATAGACATTCATATCAATCATACTGTAAACACTTGTTAAAAAACAATAAATAATAATAAATGTTTTCATATAAATAACTTATAATATTTGGACACTTATTATATATATATATTTATTATATTTAAATATCAACGTTTATCAAGCGATATACTGTTTGTTATTAGAAACAAACACTTAAATTAAAGCTATACTAAAACTAAAGTATTGAACAAGAGTTGAGAGCAAGTGTGGCATCCGATAGTTCGTACATAACTGTGCACTGATCTGGCATAGACACGCTGTCAGTGAGCACTGGTAGGCAATTTCAAAAGTAAATGCTCGCACATGGATGTGAAGGAGGTATTTATTGGTAAGACAAGAAGTGTACACTAAGTTTAATGATTGGCACATCTGCCACAACTTGGATGTCTATGTGATTGAAAAAAGAGAGAAAGARAGAGAGAGAGAGAGAGAGAGAGAGAGAGAGAGAGAGAGCATTGATAGTTAAATCTTGTGTACAGTCATTCTATATAGTCATACAAAATGTTTAGATTTATTCAAATTTTCGTGTCTTTTTACAGTTGTCTTGAATGTTAGTTTAAAACATTATACTTTATTTGGTACATCTGTATATATTATATATATTATATATATTATATAAATATATCTTTTTATAAAATAACCACTATATTATATATTATATATTATATATCATATGCTGTAGCTATAGTGTATTATCGGTTGAATCCCATTCCCCTTTAAAACCTAATATTCCCATATGGGTTCAAATGGAAAAATGTATATTTAGAGAAAATATTTACTTTCAATTTAAATTTGAATTTACAATACAAAGCAATTGTATGTTTTCTAAGAAAAAAAGAATATTATAATTTTTATCAACAAATAAATATAAAATATTTCTTAAATTTTGAATAACAACATAAAAAATATTTATATTAAATGTATATAAATTTTTAAAGAATATTTATAAATATTGTAACAAATTTTGTTAAATATATTTTGTCTAATATTTGGGTAGTTTTCATCTTTTATATGATAAAATTTCGTGTAAATAAAACTAAAATATTTGTGTCCTTTATATCACATCCTTAACGAACCGAAAACAACATTTTTATATGAAAATTCATATATTTTTAATAAAATATTATTTTGTCTCTAATAAAAAATATTGTTATTTATATGCGATATGAGAGAGGAATTCATAATTCATGTTAATTACATTTCATGTAAACATCTATTGAAATAACATTAGACTTATATGTACTTTATGTGAATGTCTCACATAATGGTTATATATTTAGTAAATATTATAAGAAAATATCACATTTAATGTGTGTTCACAGGAAATATCATAATATGAAATACAATATCATTTGCTCGACATTTCATTTATGAATATCATTATATGTTTTTGAAAACTTATATATAATCAGATTAAGGCATAGATATTAAGGCATTAAAACATAAAATTATGTTTTGCTTGTTTTTTTGAACTAAAGCTAAAAACATAAAAATACACAACTATTTGGCATTACTGTTAAAGTACAGCACAGTATTAACTTAATAATCATAAGAGAGAAAGTTGTTTTAATTATTGCTTCAATAATAGTTGCAAACTATAAATATTTTTAAGTACATTACAAAGTACAGCACATTAAATATCTAATATTTAAAATTACAGAAATATAATCTATGATTCAATGCTAACAAAACATAACAAAAATATAAACAAAATAATTATAAATATAAACAAACATACATACTATATAATATCTACATAAATATGTATATATTGATATAAGTACAGTATATACTCAATAAATGAATTTAATAAATGAAAACTAATTTAATACATTCAATAAGTGTTATGTAAATAATTTTTTATAAATAATAATTTCACTTAACTTTAAATGAACATATAGTATAGATACATATAAATTTCATATAAAAAACTTTTAAAATTGTTATTTCTTATAAATTATATACAGGTATATAAGTTTTATTTTCAMAAGTATAATAATGTGATTATTTATTAGTGAGAGAGAGAGAGAGAGAAATTAATTATTTTACATTTGAAAATTTCGATATAATTATATACTTATTATTATATAAAAAACATAAATTGGCATATATTATAAAATATTTTTTATAAAGTATATAAATTATTTATAGTTTTATATAATTTTTAATTTGCATTTTCTCTATTCTATTTCTAATTACAAAATATTAATACAAAAATACCATTAATTTATACTATGTTTGTGTGTTAMWGAAGTCATAAAATGTTATATAATATTATAAACATTATTGCAAAAAAAATGAGAATAATATATGCAATACACAATACAATAATTTACAATTTATTAAAATATAATATTTTTCATATACACACATTTACAAAATCAAGTTGTTCTGTATACGGGCTTATATATCAATAATGGTATTACTAAATATCATCAAATTTGTCTAATAAATAGAGAATCTCACATAAATTTGCTATATTTCATATTTATTCATAAATTTATAATTAATAGTTTGGAATAATATAAAATTATGTGAAAACTTTTAATATAAAAACAAATGTGTTCATCATTTTAACACTTTAGTTGACACCATTGGTCATTAAACAGTAATTTATTTGAATAAATTACAAAATCAAATGGAGTCCACTTGAGTGTTGAACTGATAGACACATAATTTAGTGATTGTTAAGTCATTTTATTTAATGTAATATTTAATTAATTATGTTTTCACATAATTTTCAAATTATTTCAAAAATATTAATCTTATAAATCGAAACTTGATTTTGTAAATGTGTGTATACTATACCCTGTATAGTAGATACTAAATACCGTTAATAAATAATATTAAATGAGAAATGAAATGTTTTTTTAAAACATTTTTGTTTATTTAAAATAAAATGAGAAGATTATTTAACTTTATAATAAAAAAAAACTTTTTATTATAAAATTAAAACAAATGCATAATTTAGTAGATATATTGAAGTTTATTATATTTTATTACTAATTTTATTAAATAAAAAATCTTAGATCAAATTTTTATTTGTAATTTGATTGGTTGATATGTTTGTTTGATTATAACATCAATTGATAAATTTTTATGTACACACAAATCTATTAAATTAACATAAATTTAAAATAATATTTAATGCATTTTACAGGAAATAAATTTAATAAATATGCTAAATATAAAATTAGAAATTGAATAATTTTATATATAAGTATTTTTATATACACAATAAGAGAATAATATGTCAAAATGTATTGTTCACAAAATATTAAACTACAAAACAACAACACATTTATATTATATAAAAAATAATTATATGTCTTATTTATATAAGGTTTTTGTTATAATGAATTGAAAGATAAGTGAAGCATTGGTTGACATGTTATGTGAATGTTATGTCAAATATAAATACAAGAAAAAGTAGAACAAGTATTGAGAATATAAAATACATTATATTTTCGTATGTCTTAACTCTTATGGCAAATATTAAGACAAAATTGTCTAAAGAGTATTGCCTTTCAGTTTGATATTTATTTCTCTTTCGTTTACAGTATTTTTATAATACACTTATTAACTATATGTATGTATTAACAGTATATCCTATTTTTAAAACTTTATAAAAATTATAATAATATTTAATACTTTAATAATTCAAACTATTTTTAAAATCAAAATTTAGAGATTCAACTAAGAAAATGAATTAAATATTTTGATAATAGTTATAATTAATTAGAAATTTTATAATGTTATTCATTGATTTAATGATATTTAGTAAATTTTATTTACAATATAAATATATTTTGATATTTTAAAAAAGACARTAAAAATACATTTCCATTGATAATCTATAAAAATAAATGCACTAACTTTCATACAATAAACAGCATATTTTACTTAAACCAATATATTATATAAATTATACATATTTTCAAAAATATTACATTTTTTTGCAAAATAAGTAGTTTTTATTTGCAAAAGCTCTTCAAATATATATTTATATAAATATAATATTTAACAAATATAAAATATTTTAATAATTTTTGTTTAAAATTTTTATTTAAATGCTATGATATAAGACTTTAATACTTATATTACACAAAAACACATATTTTTATTATTAAATGCATAATAAATATAGTTCTAACTATAAATTTTTTGTTAACAAAAATATCATTAAAATTGCATTTATTTTATGTCATAAATAAAATAGTAAAATCAAATCTAACAAAAATGTTTAAATAAAACAAAAAAAAAACATTTCATATTCTACAAAACAAAATATAGTATAGTATAAAAATAAAATGATGAAATTTTTTTTATAGAAAACAAAAAAACAAAAAAGATTTTACTGTAAATACTGTAAATATGTAAATCAATAAGACTATGCATTTTATGTTATATATTATCATATGAATGAATGATATGTTTTGCATAAAAACAACAGTTGAATATTGGATGAGAAGGCATAAGACGATAATGAGATTATAGTGAGTGTGATCTGCAATTGTTATGGCTTTATATGAATGCTAAATGTTTTATAAAACTCTAAGAAAATTAAATATAAATAATGAAAGAGCGATAAAATGAATAAAAGATTATARAATTTTTCGCACAAATTATATATAATTTTATAAAAATTAAACAAACATTTAAAAATTAATAATTATAATTAGATTTTCTTATTACAACACACTAACATCTTTTTCATACTATAATACAATACAATGTACCAAAAATATTACTTTTACCTAAAATAGTTTCTTCTAAAAAAATAATTAAAAATTTACATTTAAAAAATTGATTACAAAAAGCCCTTTTAGTTTCAACAACAAGTTTTGCATAAAAATAACTCATTTAGAGAAAGATAGAGAAAAGTTTCAATGTCTGGTCTTAACTAATTTTTTTTTTATAAATATATACTACTCTATAAATATCACAGTTTATTATTGTGAATCGTGTTTTTGCAAATAATTTAGTTTTAGTTTTAAGTATAAAAATAACAAATTTTTCTAACAATAAATCTAGTAATCAGCAAAATTTATATTGAAATAATACATTTAATTTAGAAAAATTACATATAAGCAAAATTGAAATATAAAAAATATAGTGGATGACAWTGTGATTTATCAAAATAAATAATAATAAATAGTGAAAAAATTACACAATACTTAAAAAGTAATATTATTTGTAAAATATCTAATTCAAAATACATTATATTATGTATTACTCTGTTGTTGTCATTGTATTTGTCTTTTTAATGCTAAATCATTAAATATCTGTATTTATTTTCAGACTTTCAATAAGTTCAATGAATTCATTTTAATTTATATTTCTGGAAAATAAAAGTCTCTTAAATAAATCATCAAAACTTTATAATATTAATATAATAGTTGTTAATAAATATTAATATTTAGACTTAATTTCAATTCAAACTATAAATCAAATATATTATCAAAATACAAAATTTGTATTACAAATTATTAATTTAATGATAATGGTGATATAAAGTTTATTTAGATAGTATATACTATAATTAAATAAATTATATGATAAATAATTATCACAAATAATTGCATTTTAAAAATTACAGACTTTATAAACAATTCAAAATACATAAAATATAAAAATATTATATAAATATAATAATAAAGTAAATTAAATATAAATCTGTATAACAAATAAACTTGAAAAGTTATTATCATATAATTCAAATAAATATATAGTATTGTGTAAAACAATTTGTTTAACCTGATTTAGTGCTATTTTATAAACACTTATGCTATATGTATAACTAAAATTTAATTATGAATAATAACATAATAAAAACATTTTAGCAATAAATATAATTAAAACTTATATTTTATAAGTTATATATTTAAARTAACACTCTTGAATAATTAAAACAAATTTTGTAAAAATAATTTTCTCATTAAGATAATACTAACTTATATAAAATATTATTTATGATTTATTTTTTAATATGTATGTACGATATATTAATATATAATTTCAGGCAATAAAACTTGGTTTTGGTAGGGATGGGTGCCAATGGGTGGTTGACTTTATATAGTTTAATGCTTTGAAAATACCTGAATGCATATATTTAATTGAAATTATATTTTTTATTCAACCAACAATGTTATCTACATAATACTAATAACAAATAGTCAAAATTTTATTTTGTAGTAATAATAATAATATATGTTTTTTATAATTGTACATGTTGCAAAAAATGACCTTGGTAATCCCATAATACTATACTTAAATGAGTTAATGCATTAATTAAATTGAATGAGTTTTGACACTAAAACTATGTAAAAAGTAAATTGTGTATAAAACTAGCTTGGTGCTAAATTTATAACATAAACTAAAATATAGAATTTATATATAAGTGACAGATGTAGAGAAAAATTAATTTAAAATAATCCTAAAGTGCTATTTTATAAGTTAAATTAGGCATCGCATGATTTACCATGGACAAATTTTAATCAATTCCCAGTTATAACTACTATACTATATATTTGATTTAATTTTTCTGTTACATCAAGTTTTTGTGGCCAATAATAAAGACACCGACACTTGCAATGTGTTTGTTATTATTAATAATTTGTTGTTTAGAATTAAAATTGTTTCCCATAGAAATTATTAAAATAAATAAATAAATAAATAAATATACTTAAATATAATTTTTAAAATTAATGTACAGCTTTATTGTCTACATTTATGTATTCACCGATCTGTAAAATAAGGGCAATTTAGATAACATTATAAAGTATTGTATTTATACAGTTTGTCTCTAATGAAAACTAATATTAAATTTATTTAAAAAATACAGTAAATATAAGATCAGTTTTTCCTATAATTTAATAAAGCAAATAAAATAATATTAAATCAATATATAGATTTTATGTTGATTTCTCTATATCTTTAATTAACATTTTTTGTCATAAAACATGTAATTTAAAAAACATATAAAATTTATATATCTGTACAAAAATAAAACAATCAATAGACTTTAGATATTTACAAAAAATAAAGTAAAATAAAATTTATTTTTTCTAAAACATTACTTTTGTATCTATAAGTGTAATTGATAGACAACTTTGTTAGTCTTAAACCAATCAAATACTGTATATTATATAAAATATATAAAACAAATAGCTGTATATTACTTATATATAATAGACTACTGAGAAATACACTGAGAATTTCAATTTGAGATATTATATCTATAAATAGATGAGTGAATTATATACTGATATCTCAATAGAAAAAATCTCCGCAAAAGTAATGGTTGTGAAAATGTTGAGTCAAAACATTTTTTATATTAAGAATATTTCAATATCTTTTAGTTGGATATCTTGACTAACTTTGAAGTTTATGGTTCATATATACGAACATCTGATAGCAAAGGGCAGGATATATATGAYATAAATATTTCATATAAATACAATGTTTTGCGTGAAGTGTGTCTATATATTTGGTCAAAAACTACAGTACTGTTCAATTGGTTGTTAGTTAATAGACTGATTGAATGATGTGGTCTATGATCCCTATGTTGTCTCCATCACCGATGTGTGCGATCCCTGAGCTGTGACTGCACGAGGAATTACGGGTCGACTGAGTATTACATTTCATGTGAAAGAAAAGATTTAAAGACCACAACAGTCACTACCATATCATGACATAGAGTCAAAAGAGAGAAAAATGTTATGAATTTTTTAATACATATTTTTGTGAATGAATTACATTGACTATTATAGTATATTAAATAGTATGGTCACGACCTCACACATATACATATCATATAATAAGCCATAAGCTTCACGTCTCAAACCAGACCTCCCATATGGTACAGACATTTTGGTCATAGCTATGTATGCGACCACACGAATGGACACAACGTGTGTGACTTTAAGCGCTGGTAGGCATCGGGAGTTACGCTACATTTAATTAGTAGTTATGAATACTGTATTTGAAACTCAAGAACACTGGTAGGCAACTCATTGGACAGTCGTTTTTGTGCACCATATGTTTGAAATAAAAGTCAATAAATGAATGGCTCAGTTCATCATATTTTGTGGTCAATGAAATGACAAAAAACAATCATTTAAAGTGTCGACAATAAAAGCACTCATATTTTAACATTTATTAAATATTATTCATTTATGACTACTAGTCTATGTGTGACCATCTGTTTTATTCCTCATAAAAAAGCTCAACAATTAATAATATTTTAATATTATTAATATAAAAAATGAATAAATTAAATACTTTATTATTATTTAAAACAATAGTTAGCTGCTCTTTGAGTACATTATTATCTTCTAATACTGTATTAATACTATAGTATTTTGTGGCAAAAATATTAATTTTATAYAGCATTTATGTATAGATTTAGTCAATTATATAAATTATAAAACTCTAATTCATTTGTTTACTATCTTTTATAAATAATGTAAATTCGTTAATAAAATAATTTTTGTTTTAATATTTTCTAAAAATCTTTAACATACATCTGTTCAATAAGTGTAAGTATTTATGAGAGAGAGAGAGAGAGAGAGAGAGAGAGAGAGAGAGAGAGAGAGAGAGAGAGAGAGAGAGAGAGAGAGAGAGAGATCGTTAATACTAATCATGAGTTATTATTATATTATTGAATGAATAAATAAATGAAAAATTATTATTTATTATAATTTCTAAAACGTGTGTTTCTATTGGCAGTTCACTATAATTTTGGTGATCCTCTCATATTTTGCGGGTCATAACACTATTTTATACTATGCTTTCCACATAAATATTTTGTATTTTGGATAACAAAACATATTTTTCACTCATTATTTCAACGATTATATGACGAGTGTTGTTATGTTGTCTTGTATTATAGGATTAATAATAACATATGGAGTTCATTATAGGAGTAAAATAGCATTATATAATATTCATAGATAAGATAGTCTATGACTAAGAAAAATAGATAAAAATGCATTTTTAAAATATTTTCAATATGTTTATTAGTTAAAGCTATTATATATATAGTTATACATAAATTCAATTCTGTAATTTATAATTATTTAAATCTATTTTTAGAATATAAATTATTGAAAGCAAATAGAAATAAATTTTAGTACTCTATATAGAGATCTAACAAAATTTATGCTAAAATATAGGCAAAAAAGCATTCTTAATAAAAAAATAAAATTTAAAAAATAATTCAACATTTAAAGCAATAAATTAATATAGTAAAATATTTAATTAATTTTGAATACTTAGCGTTTTTACTATAATTATTGTAAGTAGATTTTTTTATGCATTAGATATTTTAAGTTTATTAATAATTATTGTAAATATGATAAAAAATATTTTTTGTCGATAAGTTATTAAATATTTATATAACATTCATCGACACATTTATATTTGAAGTGTCGGTGCTCTCTATCTATAAATCACTTTCTAAAAGGTCGCCCACACATTCATACATCTCATTTCAATCTATGCCAAACTTTGATATACAGTATCAATACTAAGTATACACCAAAAAAATATTTATACTAGAAATGTATACAACATTTATGTATTTATCAATTCATGTATTTAAAAAAATCTTGGGATGAATTTATTTTAAAAAAAATAAACTTATCTGTCAGTCTCTGTCTCCCTTTCCATCTAAATATCTCAATATTAAAACTTTTTTAAACAGTTTTATTTCATTTTGTAAGTACATAATATCGTTTGCTGACAGATATATTGGCTCATATAATAGTTGACAAACATATAACATAAGTCAAGACACTAAATACTTACTAAAGTTTGAATTTTTATAACATTTTATAACAAATGTTATAAATTATTTGAAATACTATTTAAAAAATATAAAAACATCTGAATTGTGCCCTTAAATGATGTTTAGCTAATGATATAATATATATAATAAATTGCAGTAATAAAAAGTATGCTATTTTACTTAAAATGTGTAAAACAAAATTTATTTTGTATATTTTAATGTAACATTAATTAATGTATTTGCAGTCATAAAAATAATTAATGTATAATTAATTTTAATAAAGCCTATAATATTGATATATTGTTATCACTGGTATATAAGGAACATTATTTTTTATATATTATTATATACATTAATATTAAAAATATATTTAAAAAAATAATTTTAAATTAATATAAATATAAATTATATGCATCATGTTAATGGAAAATTCATTATATTATTTAATACTATATATTATATATAATTCAATTATAAAAAGCTTAATAAATTCATTAATGAGTGTTTTGTTAAATATAAAAAATTATTAGTGAAAGCAAATTTATTATCGAATTTAATGGATTTTTATTATGACATTTATTATTATTTAAACACTAATTTCTAAAGTCATTAGTATATAAAAGTTAAAATGAAAAGTATATCAACAGTAAAAGATAGAAAGTGAAATGTTTGTTTATTTTATTTATTTTATATAATAAAAATTATCTTTTATATAAAAAATAAACATTAATATTTAAAATTAAATAAAATAATAAAAATTATTTTCAAATTTTAAATTTATTTTACTTATAAATATAATTTAATTATATTTCAATTTATTGTATAATTTAATTTAAATTTTTTAAACCCATTGAGATAAAGATAAAAGTCTAATAGTTTTCTATACGTTTAATGCATAAAAATGTTAAATTAATTCAAAAAAGGATTTTATTGCACAAAACTAAATGCTTGAGACCCAAAAATATTGTGATTCAAAATAGTTGTTTAATAAAAATATAATTTTTCTACTTTTTTGAGCACAAAGTTATTGGTTGTCATAAAAGAGTTGTAAGAAATACTTAAGTTTTATCTTAAGTTTTATTATATTATAACTTTTGCGTAAATATCTAAATTTTGTGGTAAAAATCTGTAAATAATACAAAAATATACTGTATAATACTATTAAATTTAATAGGGATTAAATAAAAAATTTGCAATTTTTATGATTATTGTTTTGAATGCCAATTCGGCACAAAATTACAACTTTTTTTTATTTTAYGACACAAATGTTTAATTTTGTCGTTTATAGTATTAAAATATTTTTTGATTTTAATGATTGAATTAAAGATTTAGTGTTTTTAACAAACAGACAAAAAAATAAAACTATTTATTTTTAATTCAAGTCAACTTTTATGGCATTTTTTCACTTAAGTGTTAAAAATAAATAATAAAAATTTAGTTATAAAAAGATGTTAAATAATTTTTTAAAAATTGAATCTAAATACTGTATAACGCCTAACGTAAACATATGTCTATTTTAATAAAATTATGATAAAAATAAATAACTGTTTTTAAAACAATCAATTATTCTGATGATAATAATTAAAAAATAATTAGTTTTTGCTAATAAATTTTAATATAAATTAACTAAATTAAATCATGTGATTTGTACATGTGTGTGTATGTGTGTGTATGTGTGTGTATTAGGTAATTATATAGGTTTGGAAACTAGTGGTCATATCAAATAAAAACAACTTTTATTTAATATGACACCTCATTTAAGTCCTGTGCTAATCACTCGTTCGCTTTGTTTGCTATCCTATAGTTATTTTCAATTATATGTGTCGTGTTTTGTATAAATATAAATTTATATACAATATATATTATGAAAGTTATATAAGTCATTACATTCATCATTAGTAAATAATGATAACGACATCAACAGAGAGAGAAAGGAGATATAAGACATATATTTTTTATTCTTGTGGTTCACAGAACACATACCATTATAAAGATGTTGTTATTGTTGAGGATAGGCATCCAAAAAGAGACAGTTCCACTCATTGATGAGACATTAGGCCAGTATATATATATATATACAATATATGTACTTCAAAAAGACGACAATTGTCATTAAGAAATAAGACTTGTGGTACACAACTGGCGATGATATATATGTAATGATACAATTGAGTCGAGAAACAGTAGGTTTTGATATGAAGTTTGACTTTTGTTTCAATCACAACAACACTACAGAAAAAACAAATAGATTATCATTGTTTATATATACATTTATCAATTATTATTATTATTATTATTATTATTATTATTATTATTATTATAGTTTATCTTAACTTATTAAGAAATATTAAAAATTAATTTGTTGTAAATAGTTTTATTATTAGTTAACTTTAAAATAGATTTTATAATTATATTATTTTATATACTGTATATAAATTTAATATATACAATATATATATATATATATATTTATAATTTAATAGAAATTGATTGACATAGTACTGTAAAATAGTCATAAATAATGGTAAAACACTCGGATTTGTCAACTAAACAATCACTTGAAGATCAATGAAAGAGTATATCAGTATATCATATGTATGTTTTAGTCTCCCTCGTACTCAACTACCAGTGCTTTTTGAAGTGATATACACTTATATAGAGTGACATCGACTACTATAGCAAACATAAATACGGTTATCCAGTGGATAGTCGCTTATTACTCATGACATATGAACACAATGATGAAAACGGAGAGAAAGTGATCCCACTATTAGTGCCAACAAACTGAATATTAAGCAGTGATTTCTACTTTTGTCGGCTATATTACAGAGAGAGGACAATAATAATAATAATAATAACATTACAATAAAGCCAGTGATTGTGTATTTCAAAGTTGATGTGTAAGAGATATAAATGGGTAGAACAGAGCACTGGTATCTGAGTCGCCAAAACACAAATTAACACAAACCCTCTCTTAGAGTGTAATAATTCAAATCCGTTAACTAGAAGTCAATGATTAGTTTTTTTCACGAACTCACTCACTATTGACTGACTGAGCACTGGTATGTTTGAGAGGCTAAGAAAMTAATGTCAGAAACATTCAACCAGAGAACAGTGTTTGCAAAATAGGGAGGGATAGGGATATACATGTAGACGATGTGTATGCACAGTATACCCAGTTTAATGGCAAAAACTATTACAGAAGAGTCTGTACCACAGAAAACAAGTAAGCGGTGGCCATAAGCTTTAAAAAAACACTAACACTCTCGCTATGTATGTATATAAATGTATGGATTATTGCTATAGGTGCCTACAGCATAGCTTACACCACTCGCACTGGGAGGTCCTATCTCACCCAAAACTCTAATGGTGTGGGTCCTAAAGTACAGGGCGGCGTGTTATCAACTAAGATTCGTAAATGTGTTATTAAACATTTTAGCAAGTTAGGTAGGAGAGGACTTAAGTATACAAAACTGGTTTTTAGGTGAAAAGTGTGTTAAGAAAACAAGTTAGTGCTAGAGTTAGGTGTAAAGTTAGGATAGCTTTAACCCAACTTTAGCTATACTTTAACATTGATAGTAATGTTTATTTTATAGTTCAAAATATTTATACTTATAAATTTAATAAAACACTGTATTATTATCACTACAAAAAAGAGTTACGTTTGCGTAAAGCAAACCATTTTGTAGTAACGCTACTCTATACTTAACTTAAGGAAATCGCAAACGTAAACCTAAGTGTATTCCTTATGATAACACTCACCCCTGGTGCTTAAGTTATGGGGCGCACAACTCGAAGGCTATGTTGAGGAACAAGAAAAATGGATTATTCCTTAAAGGTTTTCCATAGTTTTGGTCATTTAGTTTGCTTTAGGAGAGAAAGAGAGAGATAGCACAGGGATAGTGAAGATACTACTAATACTAAAAGAATGAAAGCACCCAATAATTTACTAAATGATAATAATATACTAAAAATTATTTTTCACCCAAAGAGAGGGCTCACAGAGTTAGAGAAAGAGAGAGAGAGAGAGAGCAGAGATCTCGAGTAAGTGAAGCACAAGGAATATATATATAGAAATTATATATGCTTTATAACAGTTGTAAATTGCAATGAATATTATATATCAATCATATAATTATTATAGCGATCGACACTAACATAGAAAAAGAGGAGAGAGAGAGAGAGAGAGAGAGAGAGAGAGAGAGAGAGCATAAAACGAGACACAAAATCGGGAAAAGATATATTGAGAGGCAATAAGCGATTAAGTAGTTTAAGGCAATAATTTTTGGGCCAATATATATGATATTGTAATAAAAAACTTATAGAGAGACAGAATATAAGAGAACGAGAGTGAGATAATTATAATGATTTTAGATGTTTTCTTATAAGTCAAATGTTTTGTAATAAAACATTATTTTAGAAAAATATAACAAATCTGAGCCTTCAATAAAGTTCATTATATTAAAAACAACTATGAAGTCAATGTAATAAATAAATAAACTAAAACTAATTTTAACTAAAATTGATTAACATAATTATTAAATTATAATGCAACGCATATTTTTGCTTAATAATTAAAAATATACAATTGTGTTGTTTTAGCCCAAAATTTTAAACAAACATTTTAGACAACACTAATTAATTCAAATTCTCTCTCTCTCTCTCTCAAAACAAAAATGTTAGCTATTTATATGTGGGCATAGACTTATATCGCTTATACAGTACACCTATGGGTGCCAAACAAGCTTATAGACATTGGGGTGCAGTTTAAATACATTACATTCATTATAAATACAGACCCACAACAAAAACATTAGACTAATAGCCAACAAAAAACTTTTTGGTCTTTCTATTACTTAAAAACTCTTGATATAAAATCTGATTGCATTGTTATCATCATTATTATATAAGATTATATATACTTTACACAGCAAATTGTTGACTAACAAAAACATATATACTATTAATTATTTTGAAATTTAATACACTATAATATTCAATGAATTGTGTAGTCCTGAAAAATGACTCGGATATTACTATTAAATTAATATTACTTTTTATGTAATTTTATATTTATGTTCATAATTTTTATTAGTCTCATTTTCTGATTAATATCATCTATTTTTTATGTATGGTTAATGTCTATAATTTTTCTTGGTTTAATTTTTTACTTCATATTTAATTTTTATAACACATACACATAATGTCTGTTATAAAAAAAATAATATGATTTTTATTGTTATTACTATATTATTAATATTATTATATTTTCATTTCTATATGAATAATATACAGTATTTCGGTTTCTCATAGTTTTCATAAACCAAATAATGAGAGTTATTTTTCATGTCACATCAAAAAGGGTTTTATTATCATTACTACTACTATTACAACTATACAAAGAGTATACAGAGAAAGAAAGAAAGAGAGAGAGAGAGAGAGAGAGAGAGAGAGAGAGAGAGAGACTATATAATTTGCATTAAATAATTAAATGTTTAAAATAATCATTTATTTTGGTGTAAACTTAATGTTTTTTATTACAATATAACCTTAAATGTATTATTTTTCCTTTTTTTAAATAAGAAAAAATAAAGTAACAAACAGTTTATTTAAATGACTAAACATTTAAATTAAAAATATTAATTTTACTTCTGTTTACAAAATAATTATCTTTTATAAGTTTCAATTATGTAAGTATACAATAATACCTTTTATTTTTTCGGTTTTATTATTTTATATAACATTCAAAATGCTAAATATAAAAGATAAGACAATTTGCTACTTAATGGTATAAACAGATCATTATAATAAACATATTACCTAACATTTACTATTAATATTATATGTATACCTGTAAACAAAACAAGATTATTTAAAACCAGCAATATATTCAAATATATATGCAATTTCCATTACATTATTTATTTGATAAATTGTATAAATATGTAACAAATAATAAAATACAGTAAAAACTTATAGTTGTCAAATTGATTATAAATATTTAGTTTAAACATAAAATTAACATTATTGTGTCGTAAAAATTATTATAAATAAATAACAATTTTTCAAATTAAAACTAAGTGTTCAGTATTTCTATTAAATTTTTTAATAACTACATAATGTCTAACATAATAACTAAGTCTACATTATATAAATATAGAATATAACGAATATAAATACAACTAAACATCGATAGAAATAAATAAATAAAATTATATGTTTTAAAATTTAATTTAATTTCAAAAATAATTATAAAATCTATTCAACAAAACTAAGTTTAAAAAATTAAACAAAATGTTAAATGTCTGAGACATTAATTCTAACATAAATAATACACTAGTTTTCTAAATACAAAGGCTATCAAAGCATTTTGTTAACAAATAGTTTATTAGTGGGAAACAATATTTTATAATTATTTGTAATTTTGTTATAATTTATTTAATAATTGATCAATGATATCATAAGTTAATAAGAAAAAACTTAATCTTATAATTATTTGTCAATTTTAAAAAATAATTTTCTATTTATTTTACACTCACTGTTAAAAAAATAAAACACTTAAACAAATACAAATTAATTGTATCCTATTATTCTATTTCATAATTTTAGTTTAAAATAAATAAATAAATAATGATTATAAACATCACGATTATATATATGAAAACAATTATTTGTCAATAAATTTAGTCTAATAAAAGACTAAATTTTTATAGCCTATGGGATAGACATGAGAACTGAGATATAAGAGCGATATAACGATATAACTTATAAATGACATATTTATATAAATAATTTAAATGAACTGAAAAAATTGTATTAATCAGATAAATATCTAAAATTATTGTTTACAAAATGTTGAATTTTGCTAATTTAGGTTACTATCTAATAAATAAATAGTATTATAACTGTAATAGACCTGAAATATAAAATAATATCGCAAATTAACAAAAATTAATGATTTGTTTTGCTATATAAACCAAAATACCATTTGTGGTACACAATTATAATTTCTAAAATAAGTAGATATATATTATTATAGTATATAAATTTAAATAAATTATATGTGATTTCAAGTGTTTATAGATATACAATATATTATATAATTAATATATTTTTTATTTTTATGTAATGTCATTATGTAAAATATAAAATAAATAACATAATATTTATTATTTATTAAAAACAATACATTATAAAACAGCTCTAATATTGTAAGTATTTAATAATGAAAAAATTGTTTATGATGTTTGTTATGATTAATTTAATTGATAACACATAAGAATAAACTAAAATTTATATTTAATACAATTTTTATTCAATTATTTTTTATTAAGCATAAAGTTTCACTGATTTGTTTTGAAAACTAAAATTCTGTTTATTGTATAAATACGTTATCTGTTAAATTTTTTTTTATTATATTGAGTGTATATATAGTCTATCATTAATATTATTGATTCTTATCATTATATACAATGACTTTTGATAACTACAAAACTTTATACATTGGATGCTAACATTATGACTATCATAACAAGAGATGATTTATTTTTCATCTTTTCTGGTGATATAATAAGTGTTGTGTTTTGGGAAATAAAAAACTATTAAATATATAGAGAATAGATGAGAGAGCGAACCATAAAATAATAAACTTATTGTGTCTCTAATAAGACAATCAATTGTCTTCAAAACACGGATAACACTTCAAGTGCTGGTATATATCAAAACCTCAAGTGTTATATCTGATCAAAATATGGATCATTTACTATGTAATATATAAATTTATAGTACATTATAACACACAATATTTAATAGTGTGTATATTTAATAAATATATGGGTTTGTTTTATACAAAATAATCATAATATTTCACAATATATCCCCAAATACTGGTATCGTTTATATTTTATTAGCTATTTTTTGTTTAAAAGTTCGTGATTTAGCACATCAGATATGAGATGTTAGTGTATACTAAAAATATGTTTGATATTTATGTTGTAAAAATTATAAAATTTACAATTAATTAATGATACATTTTTA
Source organism: Oppia nitens (assembly GCF_028296485.1). NCBI lineage: Eukaryota > Metazoa > Arthropoda > Arachnida > Sarcoptiformes > Oppiidae > Oppia > Oppia nitens. Next base: position 4,492,644 of record NW_026533243.1, read on the forward strand.
TATTTCTTGTAATAAAATTTATAATTTTATTTGTTGCAATAATAACAAAGTTACAAATCTCTAAAATATAATTTATATAATTATTTTTCAATCTTAATACTATAATTATCCGATCATAMATAATATACGAGATTCTATTGATGATAAAACTATAAGTAATACAATAATTATAATTAATATATTAATATTTAATTGACAATCACGAGAATTGACAAATTAAAATATTTTATTTTATAAAAAACATAAATTAAATTATAAAATCATTTGAAACTAGTTTAACTAAATTATAAACAGCTATTTCTCACACAAATACAACATTACAAACTATTTTTGAAGTTTTAAGCTAAGCAGTGCTCATGTATTCACTAAATTTTATTATACATTGTTTTAAATGAGATTTTTTTTGAATAGATTACAATAAAAACTTTTTTCAAATGTCTAAAAATAATTAAAATTTATTTATAAAATAGTTTTTAATTTGATAATGTGGAATTGTTTAAAAAAGATTTTTTTTATTTTATTAAAAAATATAAAAAACAAACATAGCCTAAGCTGAAAATAAATATAAAATAACTCATTCATCACCAAAACTAGTGATCAGATAAAAAAATAAATACTAAAAAATTATATTAATAATAATGTTTCCTTATAATACTAAAAATACAATAGAAAATACATATTGTAATAAAAATACAAAGATATCATATAGTAATTCACTTTATTCTGATTTTTAAAAAACATTTTAATAAATAATTTTTTAGTAACTGTTTTGATTATGATAAAGCTATATTAATACTCTGTGTTATCTTTATGTGAGTATAAGTTTTAAAAGTTTACTGATATTGTCATATAAAAAATGAATTTACAAAAAAAAACATTTACAAAATACATAATATAATGAATACATATGTCTTATAAAAATCTATGCATTTATATTATGATGATATACTGTATGTATAACAACTAACAACGTTTTTTGTTTGTCTCAAAATGTATTTCCAATAATATGCGGACACATATTATATTAAAAATCAATTCAAATAACTCTTCCTGATTCGTGACTTTATATATTTATTATCAATGTTTTTATATATCATATGTTTTCTATCCGACACTTTTCATCGACTCTTTTATTTAAAAATAATAAAAATATTTTTAAAATTATATATTATGTTAAATAATTAAATAACTTTTATATACTTCAAATGCCTACCAAACCATTTAATTGGAGTTATGTTATGTTATAAATATTAAAATTGATTTGTTATATCATATTAAGCTTTTTGATAGGAGTAATATGTTATATACAGTAGTATTTTAGACAAAATTAAAAATGATATTAATTATAAACATTAAATTATTTTTATTATTTATGGTTATTGCAACTTTAAAAAATATCAAATTACAAATAATAAAATTCATTTCTAAAAAAACAATATTGTATTTATGTTAAAATGCTTTTAAAGGAAATCAATAAGAATATCCTTTAAAAATATATATCAGATAAAAATTGTTTATAAAGATAATTATCTGATGGTATGGGAGGAAAATATATTGATATACAGTACCCCTGAAACCACATATGTTTTGTTATGTGTTATCAAATGATTTTATGCATGAATTCAAATCACGAACTCTTTTATTATTAGCGCTTCAAAAAAATATATATTTGTGACTAAAAAAATGTTTACAACAAAAAATAGTTTTATATGCAAACCAAACACTGTTTATACTGTTATCTTTGAATTTACATTTGTGAAACCGTGTGAATTACAAAATATTTAAAATAAGAAACTCATGAAAATACTAATTATATAAACAAAATATTTTCTTTATAGAAATACAATCAAATTATATAAAAAAATTAATATTTTCGTTTACTAGTTGTTGCTAAAATTACAATAAAATTTTATATACAGTATATGTATATATATATATATATATATATATATATAGTTAAGCAAATACTGAAAATTTTAATTGGATTTTTAATCCCAGGTATGACCTGATCATGAATAGGACATTCAGTTTATTAATAATATGCTATTTTTTGTTTTTCTAGATTTTACTTAATTTTATATTTCAATTGATGATTGTTTCTAGAAAAATATGCTATTAATTTTAAAAATAGTCAAATTATTATAAAACATAACGTATTTTCATTATGGTATCTACCGTTTTCTTAATACAAAATTGTTATATTATGGTATAAAAATCCTATAAAAATAATCCATATGTAATAAAATGTTTAAAGTCAAAAGATACAAAAATATAAYCAAACAATTAGGCCAATTAAATGTATATATTTGATAAATTTGTCTCAGCTTGACATATGATGGATAAGTGCTACAGTATATATGTGTCATTACCCCTTACAGAGAGACATATTGTCTAATATATTAATAAAAATATCTAATTTATTTTATTAAAAATAAATTTATAAATATAGCATATATTTAATAAATATTTATTAGTTTAAAAGGGTGTTTAATTTTTAAAAATAAATAAATTTAATTTAATACAAAAAACTATTACTTGTAGCAAATAATTGAATATTTTTGTGTATATACTATAACACTATACTGTAACTGTATAGTTAAATAAAGTATGTAAACAACTGCTTATTTTGTAATTAATATTTAATGTATTATTTATTATTTATTATATTAATTATAACAATAATTTAATTAACAAAGTTTCATATAATTAATTTGACTAAAAATACTATAGTTAGTTTATATTATACAGTACTGTACATATCTATAAAAGTGTATTTAACAAATAATTTATTATAAAAATAAAATTAATAATTTAATACATAAATATATAAAAATTAAAATTTTTAGATTAGTGATAGCACTAAAACTTATAAACAAGTAGAGTATGTAAAATAGAAAACACTGATAATCTTTCAATAATAATATTATATTTTTCATACACAATAAGCATGTGTTTTGAATGCGATAAAACTCATATTACACACGTTTAACATGTCATACATTGAATAAAATATTATAATAAATTCGTTTTATTGATTGAAATAAAATGGACAGACATTTAGTGAGATCCAACCATTTGGCAGTTGGCATCACGACCTACCAGTGCTTTCAGACAAATACTTATAACGAAAAAGTGATATTTGTTATGTGAATGCAAATATATATTTATAAACTTATATAAATAGTTTTTATGCATTTTTATGTCTGGAGATTTGGTGTTCAAAATATTTATATATGTATTATGTATCAAATGATTGCTTATATCCTTCAATGTTATCAACATAAACTATATATCGTATATTTATATACAGTATTGTATAGCATATGTACTATACTATATTTATAATAAGTAATATAAAATATATACAGTAATAAAAGTGAATAGCAAAAACTAACATTAAATAAACTTATTTATGTATATCAATGTACAGTATTATAGTTATAGCGTGTAATACAATGGTCATACAAAATGAATCAAATATAAAATATTTATATATATAATAGTAAACTAATAATACTTGACATTACGATATAAATGCATTAGATTTTACAGATTAAACATTTTTTTATTCATTGAATTTCGTAAACCCATTTTTCTTTGACCACTAGTTATAAAAAGTAATATATAACAGTATATGAATTTTATGATGATATCATTAATAAAAAAAACATATTAAATAAAAGTCATATTTATGGCTATTTATTTATGGGTGTGTATATGCTAGCTGTCATTTAATAATAGTGTCTATCAATAAAACGTATATTTATTTTTTGTATTAAATAAAAACTACTTCAATACTTTAATAAAAATTATTGTATGAACAATGCGTTTAGTTAGTTATTAATAAACTTGTATTATTCACTCTTTTAATTTTTACATAATCATTAAAGATATATATAAAATATATGAAAACTAAAAAATAATGTTTTAAATAAAAAAATATGTTTGATGTAAAAATGATTTACTGTAAAAACTTTTAATGTGTCAAAACGTGAAGTGTTTTTTAATTTATTTATAATAATTTTCAAACTATAATTAAGTTACAACCTATACAAATATATGATAATTACAATTTAATCTTAAAATAAACTTTGATTTGTTAACAAAGTTAATTGAATTTGTAAATAAAAGAAGTATTTTTATAATAATGTTTTCATAAATCATAAGTTCTTAAAAATATATTGTTATCAATATTTGAAAATACTTTAAAAATCATATGTTTTAAATAATTTGAATAACAATTTAAAGTTTTAAAAAAATAATTACTTACATTTAATTTATGAAATAACCAAATGTTCAAATTTGTGCATCTAATATATCTAAAAAAAATCAATTAAATATTTATTATAAATAGCACAAAAATAATACTATAATTATTAATTTAAATATAATAACAAAATATTTAAAATATAAATAAAATAAAATAATTAATTTTTAAATCATTATAAATAATAATAATTATWAACACTAATAAAATTATTCTTTAAAAAATATTCTATAACCTTTCAATTTATTTGAAAGCCGTAAAATTTAGTATAACTATAATAATATGATAGCCCACCCCACCCCACCCCACCCCTCCACTATACAATATAATACTATTATATAAAGAAATGTATGTTTTGTTTTTATATATGTTCTGTCAATAGTTAACATTAAATAACCAAAAGTGAGGGCCAGTCATAAAAAAATAAAGTACAGGTTTTCACACACAAATTATTGTTCAATCGTTATGTTTATTATTAAGGTGGAGATACCATTTTAAAACATACCGAAACCGGGACACATATAAAAGTATTATAAAAATTTCATAGATTATGTACAGTGTTAAACAACAACAAAAATTATGTAAATTTTGCTAAAAATTAATTTAAAGTAAATATAAAATATTGTTCACTAAAAATACAGTAAAAATATTATCCTAAAATTTTGTAAATATAGATTTCGTGAGTTTAACAGTGTTTTCTTTATATGTATAAATTATTAATATTGTAAATATTATGCATAAAAGTATAATAAATGTGTGTATATTGCATTAAACAATTTTTTCAAGATTAAAATTTCTAACATAAAAAATAGTTTTTTTTGTGATTACATTATTTATAATTTTAAAAAAATTAGTAATATGAGAAACTATAAAAAATATTAATTACAAATTAAATTATTAATTTCGCAAAAACAAAATTAAATATTTATTAACACAAATAACTTGTTTTTTGCATTTTTATTATTAATAAGTACATTTACTTTTAATAATAATAATAATATAAATTATGTATACAAAGTATATATAAAGTGAAAATATGCATTTTTGAATAATAATTATAAAATAAAAACAATAATATATAATTGAAATCTTATAACAAATATAGTTATGCATATAAAACGATAAGTTTGCATAAATATATTGTGTGAAACAAAATAAAAAACATAATAAAATACATGATTTTTTACACGACTTGAAAGTGAAAATCTCACACAAAATGTTTGAAACAAATCAAGAAAAATGGTTTTATATTTATTACAAACAATATATTATATTAACTCATAATTAAGTTTAACTAATTATAAATTATGGAAATTATTAATATATGACTGAATATAACTTTGTATATAATTTATGCATACAATAACTATTATTAAAGTACATTATACTAAATGATTGAATGTATATATAAATTAAATTTAGTGATGGTTTTGGAAGATTGCATTATTATCGTTATTATCATTTTGAATATGGTTTGCCTTTTCAATGTTTAATAAAAATGMTTGAGATTATTATCATATCATATATGCAATAAAATTAATAACAAACAATGTTTGCGTTGAATTGTCTGAATAATACAAATATAATAATGTTTAAAATAATTGCAAGAAAATAGTTTTATATTTTGTTTTAAGTATTGAATATTTTTAACTTACTTCCGTTTGTTATTATTAATTATAATTTACAGATAAAATTTAATTTTAAATAAGCATTAGTAATTGATAAAATTAATAATTAAAAAATATTAAAATTATTTTTCCTTTAGCTTTAACTTAATTCATAATATATATAATATTATTTAAATCGTAAAATAGTTTGAAATGCATTTTGTATGTCAAAGCAATGTTATGCCAAAAATGTAAATGATAAAAAAAATATTTTTTATAAAATAAATATAATTATTAAATTGTTAAAATAAACCAAATATTGATATAATACTAATACTGTAACATAAATTTTAATTGTTTTATACAATACAATATTGTATATCATAAGATCTTTAAATTGAAAAAATGTAATTATAATTATGAATAAATCTTTTATGTTTTGAACATATATATACCACAAATGGTATTGACTTTTTAATTAAACAACTAATTTGAGTGTTTTATAATTAGATAAATAATTACTATATTTTAAATATACATTAAATGTTTTTAGGTTAGTACCATTAATAATAATATTTGAATTTTTCTAGTTATGTCATATATTAATATCAGTGCGTTAATTGGTTATTACTTGTATTTAAGTTAATTAATGCATAAAATGCAAAAAACAATGTAAGTGATAATAAGTGTAAAAATTTGTATATTAAAAGAATTAAATGTTGAAAATTTATTAAATTTCCATAACTATAATTGAAAGTAATTTTATTTTATAAGTAAATCAATAATAGTATTTCAAGTTTGATGTGTTAGGTCATCAAATTGTATTTATATTTTAAGTCAATTTTACTGCATTTATCTGATTGTGATCTGCATATTGTCTYCAAAATAAGTGCAAAAATATGCGATACAASAAAGACATGCAATGGGATGGTATGTGTTTGTCATACAATTTATACGAGTGTTTGTATAATGCAAATACTGATGCGGTTTAATTTAATTTATACAACCAATTGATTTAATAATGTATAATATAAAGGCATATATAACTTATTTTAGTTTACATAATACAACATCAAAATGCATATCCAAAGTCATTGCCGACATAACACATACAATATACCCATTACTTAAATCCAATAATCTTTTTCTTTTTATTTATTCTATCTGTATCWCACACACACACACACACACACACACACACACACACACACACACACACACACACACACACACACACACACACACACACACACACACACACACACACACACACACACACACACACACACACACACACACACACACACACACACACACACACACACACACACACACACACACACACACACACACACACACACACACACACACACACACACACACACACATCACTTAATCCTTACTCTAAATATTTATTAGTTGGTCTTTAAATCATCCCTTTCTGCAAACCACTCAACCCATACCCCAAACCCTATTAGACTTTTATCTGAAGTGTGTTTTATGTGAACCAATAGTTGACTTTTCAGATTAAATGTTACGTAAGTCTTATCCCTAATGAATAGTTTGGTTTCTTGAGTGGCTTTCTCTCAAAACAACTGAAACGAAAATCTAGTGTTTATTTTGTCCGACACGAGAGGCTCTCTATGTCTAACTAAATGTATAATAAGTTATATTATTTGTGTTTGTATTTGATAGCATCAGTTAAAACATTTTGCAAACTTTCTATCTTTATATAGTTAAAAGTTTTAACTTAAAACTGTATAAATAGATAATTTTTTATATTGTTTTTTAAATTAAATTAAATAAAATTAAAGTATAGTATAATAATTAACAAAATTTACTTGAATTGTTATACAAAATAAAAAATACATTGTTATATATTAAAATAGTGTGTATTTWATTCATAACTAAATTGTTCACAACTAAAAACTAAATTTTAAAGATTTATTAAATAATTCATATATTTATTATGCTTAAAATATCAATAAATTATTTATTATATAATAATAACACATTCACATATTATGATCAAATTTAAGATTGATTTAACTCATAAATTAAGTTTAATATGATAGATATACTGTATAACATTTAGCAATGTTTATGGTAGGTATCAATTCATTGATTATACATTATAAAAATGTTTTACATATTTTTACAAAAGTGCAATGTGTTGTAGGGTATCATTATTACCCATCCTATGAGTACCTATCAAATTGATAATATATCTAAAATAGCATACCATATAAGTATTGCTCAATGATATGGTATTATTATTTAATATATGGAATGATTCATCAAATTAGTCGACAATAAACTGGAGGGTCAATAGAAAATAAAATTTATATCTATATATTTGATTTGCTAATTATGTTGAATAGTCCGACATATATACTCCACCCTATAATATGTCAGTTATGTTATTTGGCACAGGTATGGGATGGTTATATGATGACCTTTATTGATGTGTGCTCTCTAATGTTGACATAAACTGTCTACAAGTTTTACTATAAGTAGTAAATTATTGTATATCAAATAAGTATTTTGTTTTTATAAAATTGTTACTGCTGTACGGATATGCTATARATTTGTAATTAAATATAAACATTTAATTTGAATTATATTAAACAGATAATATATTGTTTAATAAATAATATTTTAGAAAAGCAAGTAAAATTAGAGTAATTTATTGTAAAAAATAAAAACTTTAAAAATTACATTTTGAACATTTACAGTAATATAAATACAATAACTAATTTTTATTTAAGAATTCTTAAATTATTAAATTCATTATTAAAAAATAAGTAATTTGTTGTATCAGTTGTTAAGTTTTATTTTTTAACAAACATGACATAAAACACTAGTAAAACTGATTTATTGTTTAAAACAAAATTAATGTAAAGTATTGGTTCAAAAAAAGTTAAAGAAAGAGAGAGAATGTGAGGAAATGATTCATCACTGACTTAAAAATATTGTGTTTGAGATAATGTGTATAAATTTCAAATTAAATCAAATAATACTTAATCTTTTATCTAATATATTACTTCAAAACACASAGAGAGAGAGAATGAGAAAAAAATTTAAAAATAAAATGAACAAGCTTGTTTTTTTAATATAAACAATATATAAGATGACAAAATATAATAAAATGAAAAATGCAAATTATTAGTCTAAAAGTAATTTGTTATATGTGTGCATATAATTTGTCATCTGTTTTGTGATAAACCAAAAGTTAGTGCCTTTAATACTGACAAAGAGTTAAGACAAATGACTTATTTTTCAGCAAATAATAAAAATAGATTTTTAAGATAAAAATTTATGGTTTCAACATTACTATATGATTATGTGTAATACATGCAGTACTATCAAAATATTATATAATTAATACAATAATAATGTTACATAAATATGACATTTATGTGTTTTCCTGTATTATTTGCCAAAAAATAAAGAGTTAATATATGTGTTGTACGATGACTACAGTATTATAGTGTGAGATGATTGCAGGTAATGGTGTGTATGTGTTATTATATAATAAGAGTGACCATCGTTTTCATTACATATAATAAAAAAAAGTCTAATATAATCACTGCTATATTTATATTATATAAATATATATGTGTCGTGTGTTTACACTCAATGATCAAAAAATGATCGTTAATTTGAGTGCACCGGTATGTAGCCCAGGGATATCTGACTCGCAATACTTCACATGCAAAGGCATTTCATTTAATAAATGTTTTATACTGAGAAAAGTCAATGTTTGTGTGCAACTATTATAAGGTTAAGTGCAAAACATTGAAAATAAATACTAAAAGATTTATCAATACATATGAAAACAAAGTTTATGGTATAATATAAAAAATCGATAAATATTTGAAATTTTTAAAAATCGTTTATTTTATAAACAAATACACACTTGAAATATACAATAAATAAACACTTGTGCTGTACTTTACGGTTAAAGATTGTTAAGCTATGTTAAAATAATGTATGTTTTATAAAAATATCTTAACATATTTATATATAAATAATCAAATGACTTAAATATTTATTTATTTAAAAATAATTATTATATGATAATTAAATTTACTATGCTATCAATATATATATATAAAATCATTTTATTTATTTATTCAGTCTAATTTACCAATACTGTATCTGCTAATTAATAGTCATTTACTTAATAGGTATAAATATTATTTAAATGTATTTAAAATTTTTCAAATAATTACATAAATATAACATACTAAACATCTAATTATTGTATATTTAATATTTGTCAATTAATTTTAATCATATGCTAGACATCTTGTAAATGATATTTACATTTTATAAGATTTCATACATTATTAATTTAATAGCAATTTAAATGTAGTTGTTATGGAAGTCCATGTTTTCTTAAATAAATAGTAGAATACAAGCAAAATGTGTGTAATAAACATTATAAGTATAATTAAGATTAACAATTAGGACAACAACAAAAATAAATATATTTCTCGCCAATTATATCAACACAATAAAAATAAAACAAAAGTATTTATATTTGAGTATTAGTTTTGTATTTGAAGCAACACTTAGACTTAGGACTTCAGGTGCTTAGATGAGAGAGAGAAAGAAAGAAAGAAAGAGAGAATATTGGAGTTTTAGTAGTTAACAAAACTGACGTAATATAACTAAAATCTGTATCAATGATTCAACTAAAGTAGTGTATGTATTATATAATAGCATTAGGAAAGTCAAGACATTCAAATGCAATCCTTAGTGTTCAACATTTAGACAGACATTACAATAATTGGCTAAATCTAATGATAATCACAAATGATATGCAAATTAGTTGCCTAACAGTTGGTGATTTAAAATATTCTTAATATAATTACTAAAATTTAATTAATTACCAGCCAAATCAAATTAATTATTTTAAAAACATTTATAATAATTTGATAATAATAGATATCATAATATATTGTAAATAATTGAAGTTTATTTTATTATTTTTAGCAATTTTAGTTTTAAGCATAAAACATTTTTAAATATCATATAAATATATTTATAACAATTATAATACATTTAATAACACCTACAATCTCTATCTTTACTACAAGTCTTTTCTACATTATTTCAAGTGCATAGACCCGATCTCTCTCTCTCTCTCTCTCTCTCTCTAAACATGTATAACTAGTGAGATAGCCCTGTGGTCATCGGCACTCACATGAGTGAGAGATCGGCTAAAAGATATGAAAATGAGTAAAGAAAGTATGGGTTCTGAAAAAGATATGATTATATAATTGAGTGAATAGTTTGATCGTTTGCTAACAATTTTTGTGCCAAATATTTCTCACTCCTCACATAACATACACTTTAATAACACTAATTTATAGTATAAAATGCATTATTAAAGTCGGGTCTCTAATCTTGATCTCATGGCTCCTAAAATAACACACGATATGTATATATATATAGTTTGAATATGAAAGAGAGAGAGAGAGAGAGAGAGAGAGAGAGAGAGAGAGAGAGAGAGARATCCACTTAAAATATTCATAACATTACTAAAGTAAAAATTATCTTAAATTAGATATATATGATGGTATGTCTTGAAATGGTTGTTTGGTTGGGCCACACAGTTAACAATAAATATATGTTATATAATAATCATAGTAACAACAAAAAGTGTTAAAAGATGTGTTTTAAAATTCATTTATAAAACTTCTTATATATCGATATTTACAGACAATGTATTCATTAAATATTATAAAACATTATTATTATATAGCAATTATAGCAAAAATATAATGCTTACATATAATAATAATCAAACGTGTTATTAATAAAAATAAATTTGAAATATATTTATCATTTAAATAATGCTTATGTCTCTCCATTTTTCTTATATACTAATAATTATTATTAAAGTTTTAAAAGCAATAAATAATTTTTTATTCGCTCTTTTGTTATTTTTATGTGTTATAAACAGTAAACACATTATGTAATGGCATTTCATTAAATAGTAAAATATGTAAATAAATCACATAAATAATAATTTTTAAACAATAAAATAATTTAAACTAACCCTAATGAGATAGTCATAAATATATTTTATGAATATAAGGGCAATTCTTTATCTTAAATAAATAGCATGAAATCAACATAAAACATGTTTATATTGATATTTTAAAGCCATTATTAAATATATTATTCCTATTTATGAATACCACACACTTTGACGATAAATCCATATTTATGGGTCGGGTTATAGATATACAAACAAACAACAATCCTAGTCATCACAGGGATTCTTATGTCACGTAAAATATTCAATAGGATTGTACTGTAGTTTCAATAAAAACAAAATAAAGTTTATTATTTTTGTGGTTAATTAATAATAATTAAAATCTGTAATTATTTACGGCAATTCACTAAATTATATTACAATAGAAAATTATTGTCATTATATACTGAGATTACAGCAATARATATGTGCGGAACAGGAAAAGGATGTCATATAAAATTTAAAAAATCCCAAATTTAGAAAAAGATTATATTATTAAAATTGTAACTTTCATATCTATAATTATTTATAATGGTTATGTATATACGATATTATGTTTAAGATATTTCCTTAATTTTCAATCACTATTTGATTAATAAGTATACCTTAATTATGTTTTGTTTGTAAAATAACACATATCTTTTATAGTAAACAAATTATATTTCATTAAATAATTAAAATATTACATTCTTGTTAAATGTTTGACAAACTGCTTAATACATTATATATATATATATTGTTATTTATTTTATAATCAATTATGCACTATTTCAAAACTTAGTAATAAATCTGAATTTAAATATTAAAAAAATAATCCCATAAAACTTAAAATGATAAAAATGATTTTTTAATAAAACTGTTGATTATTTAATAATTGATTGACTTAAACATTGCATTTTCTAATATAGTTGAAATAGCATTAACTAAAACTTAAATACTTTAATATTCACATTACACATTAAAAACTGATTACGTTTTTGATTGATAGCCAAATAAGAAATTATATAAAATGTATATTTAATAAATACATATTAAAATATATTTCTTTAAAACATAATTTATATATCTATTTMAAACTTTATGTATTAAACGTTACATTAAGGGTTTATTTTTTAAAAAAAGGTTACATGCAAATTATATTAAACAAATATAATGTATTTTATTTTGATATAAGTTTGAATCAATAACAAACAAATTTCAAATAAAGTCAAAATACAAGTTTATCTGAAAGCATAAAAACACATTAATAATATTAAATATATTATATACATTATTTGCCTTTAGTAAAAAAATTAAACCTAAAAATAGCAATTTTGTACGTATGGTATATGTATTAAACGCAACATTTTTTGTGTTAACGATTACACCGAAAAATAAGAGCCTAAAGGAATAGTTAAAGAAAGTCAGAAACACATAGGAATTATGTTATGTTAAGTCAATGTTTAATAATAAAAATAATATAAAAAGATATTTTTGTCAATTATTAAATATTAAGAGAAAAATGTGAGATAAAATAATAAGATAAATGAGATAAATGTATAAAACTAAATAAAAAAAAAGAAATTGAGATTTATTTAAACATTACTTTCAAATCTTAATGTCAATGATATTGTTGTTGTTTGTGTTATTATGTTTAGTGTGTCCTCTCTATCGTTAAGTTTATACGTGAATATTGTTATACATTCCACATAACAAATACCAAACCTCTTATAATAGCATTTAAACAATTATATGGGAGTTGTGGGTAAAGAATAGCAAAAAATAAGGTTAAGTCGTATTTGAAGAAAACATTGGTATCTAATGTCTGGTCCGACAGCTTATCAAATGTCAAGCGTCTGACGTCAAGACTATATAATAATATCGTTTACTTTCTTCAAACAAAATGACATCTTGTCTTCAAATATTAGTCATTCATATGATCGACAAAATCGGTCCGACATATAGACTGTCACTAATCATTGAACTAATACTTAATGATATGATAACCGACTGACCATCTGCTGAATACCAGACAATTGGACACAATATGTGAGATTAAATTGTTTAAATGTTTTTGTGATAATAAACTAATGAAAAACAATTGGACAGAATATTTGAATACTTGTTTAAATATTTATTACAAAAAATACAAATTTATTCAAAGTTGTAATTATTTAAAAGATTTTGCAATTAATGATCAGTTATTATATATATATATTTTTATGATTGAGTAAAAATATTTTTCAATATAAAATTAATGAGCAATAGTTTTGAAGGAAAAAAACAATTTTTGCTCATTATATCAGCAAAAAAATGTTTTCTCTGTCAAAATGAATTTGTTGGCAAACATCAAATGGAGGTAAACAATAAAAATATTAACTTTAAGATACAATATATATATATATATATATATATATATATATATATATATATATATATATATATATATATATATATAAATTATATACTATTCTATATACTGTATATAAGTTGTATATTTATATATCATATAATAAATGTTTTTTCTTGAGTTATTTGAAAGAGTCGGTGACTAAGTGAGTGAGCAAATGAGTGATTGTCTATTTTTCATATATAAATATTATAGCAAAAACATAAAACATTACTTTTGAATTTTTTTTGTAGAAAATGATAAACAAAATATACAATCATTTATCTCAATATTGTTGTTGTATTGCAAACAACGAACTGACAAATAGTTTTTATAGTCATTTATTTTATGCTTTTATTTTGAGGCAGACTTTAATATATAATATACTGTACTCTGTATATAATATACACTATTTGATCTTTAATAATATATAAGATTTCACCAAGATCAGTTATATGATTTATGACTTTCAAATTGTTTATCAATAAAAATCAAGTTACATTAAATATAAAAATATTTTTGATAGCTTATTAAGCCACATATACATCACTTTATTAATAAATCATTTAAGTAAGGGTTACTAGTTTTTGCTTTTATTATTAATTAATATTTTTTTTGTAAATGTGATATTTAAGGAATAGGAGTCATAAATGTTATGCACTGTTATGTGAATTGAGATTTTATAAGCATTACCGGTAAAAGAAGTGCAAGTCATGAGAGAGAGAGAGAGAGAGAGAGAGAGAGAGAGAGAGAGAGAGAGAGAGAGAGAGAGAGAGAGAAAGAGAGACGTATAGTGTTAGAGGAAAGACCTAAGAAAACGGTGAAACAGGAGATGAGAGCGTAAAAAATGAAAATTTAGGTTCAAATAACTTTGGAGAGTCAATGCATAAAATTTGTTGTTAAACCATATCAACGGTATATACTATAGAGACTGATATCTAAAAAATAGGTACAGAAGTCAGGGCTTTAGATAACAATACAATGTTTTAGAGAAAACTGTATATAATATGGTGTTGACTGTGAGTTAAAAATTAAAATTATATACTATGTGTCCGTCAAATCTCTTTCGATAAACACAAGTAGCCATCAGTACTACCGGCAAATTATAACAACAATATATACTATAGTTTAACAATAGTCATAATATAGTTAGTAATAAAATCATTGGTTTTGTTGTACAATAGTTGTTGTAATAAAATAAATTGAAATTATAGAATAAAAATACAAGTTTTGAGTAAAAAAAAGTAATAACAAAAAATAATTATTAGATTTTACTAATGAATACTATTGTTGGTGTTGTTTGTGTTATATAATGGCTAAAATCATATGAATTGCTAATACAGTACATGCTTTTCATTTATAAATAACTGATAAATAAATGCTTTGGTAATAGATTTTTAAAAACAGACATTATTTGAATAAAAGTTTATTCATAAAATCTATTATTTTATTTTCAAATATTGAAATTAATAATATGATAGCTTTTTAAATTGAGACAATATTTGATATATAAAATTTATTTCTCCAAACTCGAGTATACAATATATGATATACTGTATATCCCATTCTCTTACGATTATTTATATTTTGATATATTAGATGTTATTTGTCTGAATATTTATAGTGAATATCTGTATAATAATTATTATGTTATATTTGATTTGCAATTTGACAGACTATATCATCGATCTCTAAAAAATATAATTATATATTTAACTATTGAAAAAATAAGTATTTCAAAAAACATCTAAATATAATAGTATTAATATATTTTATTTGTGAAATTCAATGTTCAATCTATTTTATATATATATATTATTATTTAAATGTTAAAATTTATATTATTATTGTTATTATATTAGATTTTACTAAAACTTGAACAAAAAATACTTTGGATTTATATGTCTTTTTCCTTTTAATATTAGATAAATGTCTAACAATTGAACTTTTATGTTGTTATTCAAAGTGATCCCGGATTATGTCTGAATTATTCTTGCGATTCAATAACAAACAGAAATCATGAAACTTATCGAAAAATAATTTTTTATTTTGTTATATAATGTTATTCAATGATTTGCATTTTAAACGTAAATAACAACAGCAAAAGTTTTGTTGTTGAATGCTTTATATGCATATGTTATCTATTGATATGTATATTCCTGTTGGGGATAATATGTATAGTCTGTTTTAATTTCAATTTATTTCTGAATTATAAAAAATTTGATAAAGAATTTTAAATTTATATTTTGATTGATTTTATAAAGTTTTTGTATGAATGATATTACATTAAAATTATGGGCGGTTTTTATACATTACAAATGAAATAATGTATATAAATAGATTTAGTTTGACTTTACTTTATATTAAATATTTTCTCACTAACAAAAACATAATATGCTGTATAGTGTTGTCTACTATTTAATAATAGATAATAACAATCAAAACAAAAAAAACGATGTGATTTTCCCATAATTTTGACAATAAGTAAAGTCAATGTCAGTGCAAATACTCTAGTAATCAATATCTATTGACCACAAAATTAAATTCAAATCTAAATATATTTATAAAAATCAATWTACAGTACAAGTAAAATATATAATAATACTAATATTAAGTTTTGATACCAGTCTATTAAACATTATTTTTAACAATAAAAACCGCAAATAAAAAACAATCAATTTATTAAAATCTCATRCGAGTTGTACGATATATACTGATAGCTTATAAAACTATTTAAAAGTATTTATATAAAAGTATTTTTTATGGTTTTGAAATGTTTTAATACTTACTTTTAATTTTTTACCAAAAACACAATTTTGACTGATGTTGACAAATGAAACTATAATATTTWTTAATATTTTTTTCTGTTTAGCCGCCAATGAATACTTTAAAAATTAAAAGAAAAAATATATTTATAAATATATTGTATTGTATATCTATTTATATATATATATATATATATATCTATGTAAAGTATAAATATCTTTAAATACAATCGATATATAATAACAAAAATATTTCTCATAAGTTTCGCTCAAAAAAATACATCAAAAGACTATCGGCTATACATTTGAAAAGGCAATGAATGGATGAATAAAAACATAACAAAAAATATCTGATGGATATGTGGTTATCATTGCGTAGAAAGCAATTGAATGCAAAGATATATTTATATTATGAAAAAAGGAAAAATAAGTGAACAAAACATAAGTAAAATCATTGAATTGCTTCCCATATATAATGCGAATGCAATCAAGAATTTAGACAAAAAATACACCCAAAGAAATTGCAGCGTATTTTTTGATTAGTTTTATACGTACAGTATGTGTCAAAACTAAAACTTAAAAAAGTAAAATAAAAAACTTTCACCAAACAGTCTGTAATATTCAGTACATACAGTATGAACCTAACACTGATTGCAATGTATATAACAAAACGGAAACTCAATTATGTTGCTTAACATGTGAATCAAATGAGAAAAATCAAATTAAAATATATACAAAACTGTTGTAAAAACATCAAAAACCACAAAACATAGCAACTATAAAACAATAAATTTTATTAGTTTATTATATTAACTTATATTATTGTTGTCCAACTAAATATAACAATTTATTTATCAATAATATTTATCTAGTGTTCAGTATCTCTGGTGTAAAATAAAGTAATAAATTTATTATTATTATTATAAAAATATAGATTAAAATAAGTTCTGTTAGGATCTATAAATTAGTCACTCTATTCAGTCTATTTAGTTAATATACTATTATACAAATTTGTTATTATAATATTTATTGTGTAACTACTCATCAAACTGTTATTTTCAAATTATGAAAAAATGTTTTTGTTTCAATGACTTGAATTATTTTTAATATTAATATTGTCGTAATTTTTAATATTTATAATAAACTTAGTTTTATTACTGTTTTATTGTAATATTTATTAATTTATTTGTTTTTATTAAAATATTTTTATATGGTATATTTAAAACAGATATTAATTAATAACTGATATTAAAATTTTTATTATATTCTAAGATATATCTCAATAGAATTATTAATAAATAGTATAATTTTATATCCAATACTGTATATTAMAYATACTTATAATTGTAAATTAAAAATAATTAATGATTTTTATATTAATTTATCATCTCCTCTCTCTCTCTCTCTCTCTCTCTCTCAGTCTTGTCTCAAATCTTCAACAGATCTTTTTTTGGTAATAATTTATATTTAATTTTAAAAATAAGTAATTTTAATAAATGTATTTATCGTTTTTTATATACATTTTTCATTAAATTTTGGCACATTATTCATAACATTAAAGATATGATTATGATTACTGTGATTATTATTGCTTCATTTTATTTTTTGAATCATTAATTTAACCATGGTCAAACCCTCCATTTGGTATTTGGTCATATGATATATACATTTAAAAATAAAATAAATAAATTATGAAAAATAAATAAAATTTTATACTATTTTTTCTAAACACATGATTTTCTCATTTATGATTTAAGTTAATAGTAAAAAATAAATTGACTTTTTTTAAAAATGCTTATTAACAAGTGATTTATAAAGTATATGAGAAATCATTTAGCAGATGAATAAAATTGTTTAATATATTTATTTTTTATTATATATAAAATATTTTCTAATCATATTTAATATTGTTTGATCTTAAGTTCAATTTTTATCAATTAATTATGTTTAATAATAATGCAATGATAATTTTATGTATACCATACCATTTGTCAAAATTGATATATAAATTAATTGTTAAAAGTAATGTTAAATATCGTGAATTTACTTTTAAACAATTTATATACATTTAAACAATAATTTTAACAATATCCATTGAATTTTAGTTAATAAGATATCATATTTTAGTACATTTAGTATATTGTAATTAAAATTTTAATATACTAAATTGTTACTTAATCATAAGAATAATACATCAATTTACAAAAATAAAATATTATTATTTAATATTTTAAATGTCATATTAACAGTAAAGAAAAAATTTCATTGTATTAAACAAAAAACATCAGTAAATTATGAAACATATAATAGAAATGTCATGAAATTAATTTATATTATTTGTATAATTTAAATAATTTTGATGAATGCTTTTATGATTTATAACGTATATAATATATAACAATAATATGTCGTTATAATAGTCCTATTATTTAATATAAATTATATAGATGTTTACATATTAAAAAATAATATCATATTGTAAAATAAAATATAGTTTATCTTAAAAATAAAATTGAAATGTTTTTTTAATATGAATTATACACATAATTCACAACAGTTTTTTCAAAGTTTACATTTTAAAGTTATTGCATGTGAATGACGATAAAAATGCAGCTAAAGCTATGTACAGTACTTTACAGTATTGTATGTTAAAGCTTATGTATTTTCATATAAAAATATCATATATTGAATCCCTTTCCCTCATGACATCCCAAACACTTACATTTAAGATAAGAGCAAAACTAAAAGTAAACTGAGAGAAGTCATATACACATAAAAATTGTTTTTAATATCTGATAAAATTTTCTTTTTTATAATATATGATATAATTTTATCAATTTATAACTATAATAATATACATGAAAAACGTTTGACATCTTTTTAAATAAAAAACTTCACATAAAATATAAGTCACATCACGTTATATTAAGATGAGAGGACAAGGATGAGGAGTACATACATACAACACAGCGTGTGATAAATGCCATCACAAAAATATGTATGAAAAATGAGAAATTTTAGTAAAAACAACTATATATTTGCACAGAAAAAATGGGATAAGTTTTTATGAAATATATTAATAATAAAAGTGACAAAAATTATTTTTTCATTATATTATAGAATTTAATGAAATTATAAATATATTTGATTACCAAAAATAATCACATTTCAGACGGTAGTCAATGACCAAACTGTTAATCTACATGTGCTCTCTCTCTCTCTCTTTCTTTCTTTCTTTTCCTTTCCTTTCACTAATTATTTTACTTTATGTTTGTTATCACAAAGTTAAGTGGTATTAGTCATAATAAATAATAAATAGACTTTTATTAGTCATTTTAGTATTATTACAATTCAGCAAACAATAWAACTGATAAAACTTATAGTTGTGTAGTAATAAATTTATACTTTACTTGTTATATTATGTATATTAAATATATATATTGTACATATTTTTATTAGTTTATATAGATTATGTAAATAAATGCATAAGTAGCCATAAATTAAGTGACAGTTATAATAATACTTATACTATAAGCATATGTAAATGTATAAAATATCGTAAATAATTGTCATACAATTTAATTATTGTTTAAACATACAATACAAATAAATAACATATTTATTAAATAGTCACCATTTATGCCATAATACTGTACATTGTTTACAATTTTGGTAATATTGTAAGGAAATGAGATAAAAAAGACATACCGGTGTTACAATAAATGTGACATTTTTATATTATTACTGTGTATATTGTATACGGTATAGTAAAATAATGGAAAAGGCATAAAACTGAGAGAGAAAGAGCACCGGGAGATAATTTGTGTGGGCATAAACGATTAGGAAAGTGTAGCCACCATCAGTAAAAATATCAACAAAATTGATTTACGAGACAATTAATTTTGATATAACTTATATTTTATAATACCTGGTTTATGCTGGTTATTACTTTAATACAGTATAAACCCTGCATATAATTTATACAATGATATATTTGTTAACTTATGCATTTATAATGAATCATATATATATATATGTTTATATTAATAATATTTGTCAAATATGTATTATAAAATGTTTTTGCTATAATGAAATAAATAAGTTTTATGATTACATAAAATTAAAATTTATGATAAAAATAAAACTTTCAACTGTTTTCATAAAATATAATGTCATAAAGTTAGCATAAGCTAATACAGTATGTATTGAACCATATGCCTATTTTTAATATGTATAATAAAACATTATAAAACATATAAAATAATATAACAAAAAAAGTTGTCAAATGTCAGCAAAATTGTTTGCCCTAATAATAAATAAAATACTGTATAATAAATGAATTAACATAATTTAAGATAAAAAATGTTTTTAACTCATTCAATTTCCTTATTAAATAAATTTCATATACAATAAAAACTTTACTCATATTATCATATAATGATATTATTTGCTATTTGTTAATTTTATTTTTTAAAAATAAGTGTAGATAATTTTTAACAATTTTTAACAGAGTTTTATATAAAATATTTTTCACAAATTAAAATCATTTTTTTGTATTTTAAAATGATGTTTCACCGCTCATATAAATCATAAACTTATTATAAGTGTTTTAATATTAATAATAAGTGATTTCAAAACAGAGCCTAAAAAGGAAATACTAGAATACCTTATCGTTATGTAATGAATAATATATATAAAAGTAATTAAATATTTTTTCAGAAAATGCTGGTACTAATAGTAATAATAATAATTTAGTATAAGGGGTGAGAAAAAAGATGAATTAAAAATATATACAAAAAATTATTTTATAATTAATATTTCATATTATATAAAGAGTAATGAGAAAATAAATTACAAAATTTAGGGGCTTTTTAACGTTGCTTATCTCATATCATATCATGTAATAATGTATTGGTTGTAGTGTTATATACAATGTATTCATTTAAGAAATTTGCTCAATGAAAAGTTAGAGAGAGAGAGAGAGAGAGAGAGAGAGAAACTTAGAAAATATATTTCAATAACATTGAGCCCAAAGGCTATACAGTATATTGTATACAATATCAGTAGATTTGCTTTGTATGCATATATTTATTAGTAGATAATTGTATAGAAAATGATTTCAAATATATCAGAAATTATTAAATTAAAAAAATTCAGAGTTTATTATTATTATTAATATATTGAAGTTATTGATATAAACTTCTGGAATATTTTGTAAAAGATATTAATAACAAAACATACATTATAATAGAAAATTTCAATTATGATGATATCTACTAAATAAAATTTTGAAAAACACATGTACCGATATTCAAAAGATAATATATATACATATTTTTGTAAAATTGAATAAAACAATAATATTAAGGAAGTAATAGTAAAACACATTATATACACACAATTGATATAATAGAGGATACATGTATTTCCAACCCTACAAAATAAACAGTTTTGTTGTAAAAACTACTACTTTTAGTTAAATTACAGTATTTTATTGTTAGAAACCTTTTCTTCTCAAATGAGAATTATATTGCTTTCAAATAGAGAGCACCGGGAGATATTGTGAGCGCCTGGATATCAATCGCCATCACATCAAAAATGAGAAAAAGAGAGATGTGTTTGAGTAAAAAGTGTTGACCTCAGCATCGGGTAATCAATCATAAGCTTTCTTGTAGACAGCACTGGCATGTTTTGCACTGTTTGATTGCCATAAGCGAGACAGTGGTTTTAACTATAAACTACAGTATACTACAGTATTGCTAAGTACAACATAATGTAGTATAAGAGGGGGGCTGAATACCTGGTCCCCTATACCACTCTCTTTCTTCAAATATATTGTCCAAAAATGTGTTGTATTTTTCAATAGTTTAAATTAAATAGTTATAGACTGTTATATTACTCATTTAGCACATCAATATTGATGATAATATAAATATATAGATTGAGTGTAAAAATGTATATAAAACACATGAAATTTTCATTTACAACCGTAACCCAGCTATTTGTTGGCCCTGTTTTGATGCTATCGTGTCAGTCATATACTCACAGCTCTCTCCCTAAGCTATCAAACATTTTAAATTAGAAGTCATTTCATTCAATATACACTCACTTTGTTTATAATACAACAAAACAGTTGAACAACAAAAAAATTTTCAGCAATTCATTCATTCAATCAATTTATATCTATATAATAATGTATTGGTTAACAACAAGACTTCAATTTTCTGGTTTATTATTAAATCTATTGTATGGATGGCATCATTGACTAATAGAGAGCGAGCGACTCATTAGACTTTACATCAATTTTTTCGGTACATCTTTTTTTTAACACACTTTTCACAAAAATTTTATTAAAAATATTGAAGTAAATGAATAATCAATAATTTAAAAGTAAGTTTAAAAAGTTTTTATACCGCAATCTCCAAGTTTTTTATTTAATCTTTGCTAATGGTATTTAAAAACTGGTATATACTATACTATACTATACTATACTATACTATACTATACTGTAATTTCTATTATTACAGTACACGACACTCGCCTCCCATTCCCGTCTTAGTTTTGTCACTAATGATATTTATTTGGCAAAAACCAAAATACAATTCATATACATATAAAGTTTATCTGAGTTTAAATATAATATAATAAGCGTTCAATTGATATACTAATGACACTTAAAATAATAAATTATACAAAAATGATAAATTATTTTCAAATAAATTAGCTTTAATTATGAAAATCTTTATATATATATATATAATATAAGCTTGTTTTACAAAATAATTATTTCCACTAATAATTAAATGAGTGAATGAATGGCACCTGGAGATACAATAATATTAAGGAACGGTAGGCAACAATGGTAACTGTTTTATTGGAATTCATGTGAAAGTATTTTTTGTTTCAATGTTACAAATGATTGAATACTTTAAAGACATCTCAAAGAATTATATTAGAAATTCAGTCACTTTATGTATTTAACAATATTGTTATTATTATTATTTATTATAACCATTAAAATGGATATTAGCGTATAATCAATCTATTACTTCTATTTTTAAATATAATTAATCAAAATCTTTTAACTATTTTTTATTAATAGACAAAACATTTAAAGAGTATATATTTTCAGTTTCATTAAAGTTAATTAATTAAAGTAATAAAACAACAAAATATATTTAGTTTTTATTTGTAAAAATTGTTTCTTTGTTTTTACTATTAAAGAGTTACAGTATTACAACATTTGATTACTTTTTGTTGTTGTTTTGTTTTAGTTGTATTACAACTTCTGTTTACAACGTCTAATGTTTTAATTGATATAATAATAATTGTTATTAGTATTATTAACCCTTTTATTTGTAAAATTTTAGTGTCTTTTATTGTTTTACTAGTATTATAAATTACATCTATTTTGCTAAAATGTATATAAAATAAAGTAATTCACAAAAAGCAATAAAATAAATGTATGCTTAAAGTGTTTATTTTACAATTTTATTAAATAATTTATCAATTTTTCTATTATATAAAAATAAACTAAACTGGATCTAATAAATTCATAATRTTTTGTGACAACAATATAAATACTTTGCATAATTGAATTCATTAATTTACTAATATTTAAGTATAAATTWAAAAAAATTATCTATATTTACTATACTTTAATTGAATTCAAAATTTAAAAACATAAACAAATGACATATTTCTCATATAAATTACACAATTGTTGTATTACTGTATATGACTTTTGCATATTATATTTATCATTATATCTGTATAATATATTTTTCTGTATTTTGTAAATCATTGGCAACGATAGCTATAATAGATAACAATTTAAAATTTTGTATAGAAAGTTGATAAACAAAAAACATTTGTTGTGTTTATATAAATAGCCAACACATTTATATATTAATCTTTTGATTGATTAAAATTTAAGGGCAAATGACACCATCAATGACTGAGACTTTAATAAAAGGCTCAAAAATGACTGTCAAATAACCTGTATATTGAACTTCTCTCTCATAAATTTATTAGCAAAAAATATGTGAAAATGCGTTAAATTTTTTTTGTCAAATTTAATAAATATGATAAATAAATTTGATTAATGACTTCTATAATATTTTTATATATTATATTTAGTAAAGTGTTATAAATATAAGTCTTAAATGTCTTATGAAAAGACTAAGATTAAGAAAAAAGATAAAAATTAAAACAACTAATATATGTTTAGATATATTTATGAATGTAATATTAATTTTTTATTTCAAACAATTATCTGATTACTATATTTTAGTTTTATATATGGATTTTTGTTGGAAGTAAAAATAATTTTATTTTGTTGTTAACTTATCCTTAAAAAAATTATTATGATATCTATATTTTATCTCATAGAAAGCTAAAGCAATAAATAACATGAATTTATTTGAACTCAAAATGTGTACTGACATCAAAATAATGTCTAAAAATTTTCATCTCAATTGAACATTAATGCCATAAATATTATATATATAAAATAATCTATTATAAATATATATATATATATATATATATTGTAAAATATACAATATATGAATAAGATAATTTTATTTAAATAATTTATAAATAATTAATTGAAATTTTACATTAATTTTTTTCAGTATTTATTAGAAAATATTTTATTTGTATAACACTTCATTAGGTAAGAAATTATTTATTTAAAAAGTTTCAATAGATGTTTGATGAACAGCAATGTTATATTTATAGCCGCACCCATTCATGCAATATATTGAAGCTATTTGTCAACTTTATAGCTAAAATCACTGCTAAGATATAATAAATATTAAAATTTTATTTCAAACAAAAATGATTTTATAGTTTAAACAATATTATTTTATTTAAAAGCTTATTATTGACAAATGCTTCAATGAATCAAAATACTTAAAACAAAAAGATTGCTTTAAAATTTATATCTAATTTTTAAAATTAAATATATATAATAAAATTATGTCCAAATATTCACAAAAAATCATATAAAACTATATATACAGTAATAAGAAAGTATATTGATTTGTGACTAGAGATGGGCAAATAGAAAGTTTCTAATAAATTACCCTGAGAAAGTTTCTAGAAAGTTTCTCAGGAATAAATTTCTATAGAAATTTAACTTTTTTGTTATACTATGGGATCCCCATATCTATAGATATTGTAAAACTATAAATATATTAATGAGACACATACTACTATACATATAATATTATACTATATAATGTAGATTACTGTATAATACTATTATACAAATGGGATACCTATATAAATAAT
This sequence comes from Oppia nitens, assembly GCF_028296485.1. NCBI lineage: Eukaryota > Metazoa > Arthropoda > Arachnida > Sarcoptiformes > Oppiidae > Oppia > Oppia nitens. The sequence goes on from NW_026533243.1 coordinate 4,518,997, forward strand.
TTTAATTATTTAATAATAATCAGTTTTGTAAAATTTTATTAACCATTTTATTATATCATAGTTTAATATAATTAAATAAATAAATTTTTTACTTTAATTAATAATTAAAATACTAATACTAATATTTAAATATTACTTATAAAAACAATGTTAAATATAACAAATTTCGAGAAAACAAAATTAACCATGGGGATCCCATAAATAGAAATTTCTTTTAGAAACTTTCTAGAAATTTCTCTATTATTTTATAAATTTCTCTTTTTTGCCAACACTATTTGTGACATAATTCAACAAATAAATAACATAATAGATTAAAATTAACCAAAAGATTGTATAAAAGTAATTTGCAAATTAATTACTTAATTAAATTTGTAAAAATAATTAAAAATTCAATTTCATTTAATACTTACTAATGAAATCTTAAAATATTATTAAGTTGTGCACTTAATATATATATATATTCAACAAATTTTGTTAATTTTATTAACCCTTTAGTGATAATTGAATTATGCACGATAAGCTTATTATATAATTTATGAAAATAAATTCATTTTATATATTTTTAAAAGTCAATTAAAGATAAAGATTACTAATATAAGTAACTTGGTAATTAATTGATTTCAAATTAATATTACAATAAACTAGTACTGTAAAAGTTATTTTTAAAACTAAAACAAATGTTAAAATTTGAAGTGATATTTTTGAAAATGATTATTTTATCATTAGTTGTAAATATCAGATATATAGTGACAGTTTAGTTATTAAAGAGATAAAAAGTAATTCAACTTTTATGTATTATACAGTATAATCAAAGTTATATAAAAATCACTTATATTGATACAATATACTGTATATTTATAACGCTTAACACGCGATTTGAGTGAAACTTATAGTCAATTAATGATAAAAAAAATTTTTTTATAGAAAACTTACTTTTTTACAAATTTAATATATGTACCACTTTGTGTGTTGTTTTATGTTTGCCAAGTTGTTTGCCTATAAAACAAAGACAAATTGAATTTTAAACAAATATTTAATATATATATTTGAATTTTTTCAATCAATAAATTAAAGTCACAAAAACACGTAAAGTTATTTTGAGGTTATTTTTGAAGTGTGTGTTTTGCATCAATAGTTTTGATAAATATAAATATATTGAAAAATATCAATAAAAATACAGCTTTTGACATGTTTGTGGTGATCACCGCAAAAATGTCACATAAAGTTATGTCTAATCTTTTCAATGTATTTCAATAAATGTTGGAACAGAGATCCATGAGCTTACTTTCGCTATCTTTTGTATTGATATGAATATATTGTATTTACATTAAAACCCAAGTATCGGAACCGTAGTAATAGATAGAGAGGTAGACATACTGTCACAGAAAAAAACCAATTGATTTTTGGCACACATATCATATAACATATAATATTTGGACACAAAAATTGTGTGAATGATATGAATGACCACAAAATATAAATTTATATATATATTTATAGACAACTAAAAATATTTTTTTTATCTAACATCATATCCCTCTACCTACACATCAATACAACTTTAATATTAAAGCAAAAACTTTTAAGTTGTCTGAATGAAAATATTGGAAATTTTTATTTTATATATTTCACACTCTCTTATCTTATATTTTTTGAATTTTATTTATACAGATTTTTTTTGCTACTGAAATAAAACATTGTATACTTTAAAATTGGATATAAAACTTGTTCTAATGCCGACACAAAGTTTTATATATCAGTTTTTACATCAGTGGTTATCATATTATTATAGTTTATAAATATTAAATAATAGTTTTTTGGTATCTATTATATTTGGCTCCTCTACTAATCCAGTGGTCTTTTTAAATCAAATTGCAGACCATGTTTTGCAACCGTCCCTATCATCTTATGATATGTTGTGATGACTATTGATATAAGAGACACATATTATAGACTCAAAGAAAGTTTTTTTTATAAAAGTCGCAAATATTATAGTTTAGAGGAGAGAGAGAAAAAAAGTACAATTATATCTGATAGTATATTTCAATATCCGTGCCATTAATTGTGTACATATAATACTAAAAAAGGAATGGTAGCCAAGTAACAGACCTGTCCCTCAAAGTTGATGCGGTTGTTGTAAAGTATATTATTTTTCAATTGTTATTATTAGGGGTGAAAATCATATGCAAAGGTACAGAAATWTTCAATTTTCTGAGAGAATATTCAACACTTACTTACACTTTCATATGATTTTATATAAATATACATTGAATTTACAAAAATAAGTTTCAAAATAAACTGAAAAAAATCTAATAATTTATAACTTTTCGTAACATAACTTTCATAACAAAGCTAAGTAAACTCATAGCTATGTGTTGATGATATCAGTAATAAAATTTTAATTTATATATATTTTCAATTTTTTCTATTAAGTATAAATTTTTAATTTAATAAATTATAAAACGTTTTGGCTGATATTACTTATAAATATTATATTTATAGTTTCGTTAATATAAATAAATTCAATAATAATTATAACCGAAAGCTATCTATAAATTAGAGTTAACTATCATTTTTGACTTAAACTTACTTTCATACTGTATAATGTCTTTAACTATAGAAATGAGTCCAATGAGAGTAAAGTATATGTAATTTAAAAAATATTTTTGACAAATATTATATATCTAAAGAAAACCCATTCATGAAAAATAAGTCATAAATATAATTATATAAATTATGTCTTAAATGGGTTTGAAAATAAAAAAGACATGTTTAAACTTTTTTTATTATACATATGTATGAAAAAATTGAATAAAAATAATTAATTTGTTTCTTTGAAAATTATTCAAAACAACCAAAAATTTAAATATATTTTACTTTAATAAAATAAATAGATTTTTGCGCAACAAATTATGCATAATCTGCTTAATAACATAGCTTATTTATTTGGTTACTTAGGTTTTAACCAAAATTTTAATTATTTATATTTTAAAACAACATGTGTGTGTGTATGCATTTTTTTATTAAAATTTATTAACTTTTAAAATAAAATATAAAATAGTTTATAATTAATGAGTGAAACGATTGAAAAGATGTGATACCAAACATGTCTTAAAACCAGTTTTTAAAACCAATTTTTTCATTGCTATGATATACTTTCGTTTATATTATTTACATTTTCTTTCTCTCTCTCTCTCTCTCTTTCTCTCTCTCTCTCTCTCTCTCTCTCTCTCTCTATCAGTAATATAAATCATATCATAATTTTTATGAAACTTATATTTTGCGCAAATTTTTTTAAATACTATGAAACAATTTTTCTCTGTCTCTAAGATATAAAAATTTATTTATCATTCGATTTTTAAAAAAGAGATTTTTCAAGAGTTTAATATTAAATTTATAGAAACTGTTTGTCAGTCTGTTTGCTATACAAATGAATTATCAGCGGACAAGAAGAGTATTGCTATGGATATCAACAAATATAATACACCTTTTATTTGATATATTTTTCAAAGGAGAGGAAAGACAGCCAAACACCACAATTGTTGGCCTCAAGGCTTATGACAAATAAATATTATATTCAATTTAGTTTTTATTGTCAAATACTGTTACCATCTTATAGACTAATGATTGAAGAAAAAATAGTTTTTTTTATATACAATAGATATACAATATATATCAAAATAAATGAATAATTCTGACTAATGTACAATACTTTCAAATTTATTTCAATTTTATATAATTAAAAATTATTAGTTCTATTCAGTAAATTAATTAAAATAGTTTAATGTTTTTGATAAAATAAGCTCATTTAATGCTCAGCTTAACAATAATTATTTGTTGTATATATTGGCAATTGTTTAGATGTAAGTCAATTATACAACCACCCCATTGGTTATCCCTTAATATACTTACAAATTGTTTAGTACATACACACCACACTAAACTCTCTCTCTCTCTCTCTCTCTCTCAAACACACAATTTAGTAAAAAAAACGATTGGTAGTAAAAATATCATTTGGGAAATCAAATCAAACCGAAAAAAACTTGGAAACCAAATATAGTTTTGTTAGAGACATACAAAACGATAGTTCATAGTATAGTAAAGTAAAACTCAAGTATTTATTTGATTGGAAAATTGCTGTTTAGTATTCTCTATAGATTTACAGTTAAAAGTATCAATACTATGGCTAGTTTTTACCTTGATATCAATTTATATATATTTTTATCAYAAATAGAGACTATTTATTACAAATATCATCATTTAGCTATTTGTTGCTGTGATATGTTTTTATGTTTTATGAAAATAATTTAAGATTTCATAAATTTTAATTAATATTAATTATATATAAATTTATTGATTAATTTTTAATTTTTATATATATATAATTTCAAATAATTAAACTGCAATTAGCCACACATAGCATTTAATAAATTTTAATTAACTAAAAGTATAGTATGATATATATATATATATATATATATAGTAATTAAAAATAATAAAAGGGTTAATTCACATGAGAAATATTGAAATTTACATCACGTTAAATATGATGATGTAAAATTTATATGCTGTAATTATTATGTGTTAAATTAAAATCTATTCAATGCAAATTACATTACATACACCAGTATATAAGCAACATTTGTGAGTCTGCAATAATATGCAAAATATATGTATAAATAGCACACAATCACACTTTGATGCCATCGTATTTGAATTGATTGGGAACTGGACTCGACTAACGAGATAGTGGGGGTCAGGGAGTCAGTCACTCTATCTCTTATATAGTTAGTATATATTATAATTTATAAATATACAGTATATACTGTACCTGAAAAGTGTACATTGCGTGCAAACCGCTAATGCCATCAAATGCGATGATAAATCACTTGCAATAAAAGTTATGCCGATTTATAATAATTTATATAAAAWTTTTTTTACTTATATCATACTGTATTAAGTACAGTGTTGTGTAATGTGTTATCTGGACTCTTATTTTTCAATAATATTTATTATAATTCATCTGCTCTTTTACTTTCAATCACTTATAATAATTTTCAGTGTATGTACTGTATGTATATACAGTATATTCAGTACAGTATATGTATACCTTGTTAGAGCACTGGTTTTTTGTGTGCCGACCCCTATGTACGCTGAAATAGACCCCCACCCGATGCATATTCACCCACCAATTGCATAGTGTTATCAATTTTAATACAAAATTTTCTATTACATACATTTTGTGTATGAAAACGCTATTTAAAACACACCTGAAAATTATGTTTAAAATATATAACGCAAAGAATATAAGATTTATTAGTTCTTTATATCTCTTAAATTCATAAGTTATTACAATTTTATATACAAAAAAATTATTGGTTTATTTCAATTAATTTATTTTTATTATACTTTATGATATATAAGTCGCATTATACAGTGTTAATTTTTGATACTTGTATTGTGTGTATTATAATATAGTGTATTGAGTACATTGTTTACTATAATAATAGTTTTATTACAGTATATAACTAATATGATACTAAAGATTTTTGAATACAATCTGTTTTCAATTTATCATTAATTTAAGTATCAATTTTATAAGTTATAAATATTTGCAATGGGATATTCAAACAACAGTCCTACTTATTATATAATTAATAGTTTTTTATTATTAATTTGTAATATTTTGTATAATTATGTAATAAAAACTAAATCTATTTCCTGTTATATGAATCAATATTTTACTATTTTTAAAGTAACAAAAATTGTATTAAATTAATAAATTTAAAAAAATAAAAATAAAAAAATTAATAATAACTATAAAATTTATTGAAAATTAAAATTAAATAATTTTTTATTAATATATATTAAATAAGTTAAAAATGTTTCAAAAAATCAAAAAAGTTAATTTTTCTGTTAATTAATAAATTTCTAATTTATTTTTATAAAAAAACTTACAGAAAAATAAAGCAAAAAATAATTAAAAATAAATTATAATTATAAAATTTTGTGGCACATATTGATAATCTAGTTATGAAACTTAACAAATTAAAACAAAAATAACAAAAAATGTTAAAAATTTCTCAATTTTTTTAACTATATAGATTATATTAATATACTTTATTAACCAATGCATCAGATAATTGATTTATAAGTATAATTAATTTTCAATTATCTATAATGTTATAATCATATAAATCATATCTTTTTAAACTCAAGACATGTTAAACAACAAAATATTTAAAAATAATAAGTTTTTAGAATTACAGCAAACTTTGTTTTTATTTTATATGTTCATACAATAAAAGTATGATATTTTATACTTGTATATGCCGTACAATTTATACATTATTTCAAATATTTTATTTGTATTTACATTATTTTTTGCTTAACAACATGTATGTTATAAAATCAATCAATGTTATTAGTTATCATAATTTTTATTAAACTGAATTTTAAATAAGTTAATTGTTGTAAATATTAAAAATGAAATTAAATTTTGTGATAAATCATTTATAGCACAATAATAATTATTTACTTATACACAATTGATATATAATATAAAATATACTAATGAAAGTTTAAAATAAACTGTAGTTTTTTTTTGATAAATTAAAAACTATAAATAAAACTATAAATATGACCTCAATATAAAGTTAAATATTAAATATTTAAAAAAAATTGAATAAAAAATATTGTCTAATTGAATACTTAAAATATAATAATAATAACAACAATAATTTGTTTCATAAAATATGACTAACTATAATATTTAGTATAATACACAATTAATTATATTAACAGTTAATAAACTTTTTAAATTTTAAAATAAATATTTTGATAAATATAATATACATTTATTAGATTATTAGATGAATAGATATCTAGAAACGGTAAGATATACTGTAGTGACAACAAAGCACTGGTAGATTTGATATGTGGGGTAAAACCACACAATTGTAATTAACTTATAGTTATAAAATTATTTATATAGTTTAAAATATATAAGATATACAGTATAATACATTTTATTTTAAAATACAATAGGTATCTATTATCAGATAAAAAATAAAATTTATCTATTATTATATAAAAATATATCAATAGTTCACTGCAACCAGTATTGTATTGAATTAAAAGTAAATATATTTATAAAACAAACAAAAATAAAATTAATATAATAATAAAGTATACTTATAACTATAATATAAAAATACTTAACATTTAGACAATAGATTAGATCTATACTTTAGCTAAAATATCTAATATATAATATTATACAATATTTTATAAACCTATTTTATTAAAATAACTTATTTTGTTAACTAAAAGAGTGAACAGGATTTTGAATAAAAAACAATTTCGGGTTATTATTGAAAAATAATTTTAGTGTTGTATTAGATAAAAAATAATAATAATAATAATTGTTCCTTAGATTACATTTTTATAGATTATAGTGTGATATAAAGTCTATGTGCTTATTGTATATAAACGATCTCTAAATATACAAAAGTAAGTATTCAATGTTATAAAAAATAGTTTAATTGTCTCTCTGGAGATCTAAGCTAATGGTAACATAAAAAAGTGTTTATAAATATAAAATTCAATATAAATTTAATAAAATGAGGGAAACTTGAGAGAGTAAGAAGAGAGAGAGAGAGAGAGAGACTATTAATGCGTTAAAATCAAATGAAAAATTCAAGGGAAGACTCTATTGAGTGATTTTGTTTGTGTATTTTGTGCGCAAAATGTGATAACAAAATGTGATAAAAGCTAATGAACTGAAAAATATTTTACATCACATCACTGTATAAATAGTATATAACTAATATTAGGATAGAGATTGTTATACTGTAGTCATTCAGAATATAAACTAAATTTATATATCAATATTATAAAAATTTATGTAAAAATCAATTCCCTAAACGGAAATTAACACTAAAATCGTATAAAATATTATATAAAAATCTAGGTCTTAACAATGATATTCAATAGTTTTTTGTTTTAATTTAAATTTAGATAATGTTATAAATTATAACTTATAATCTACATTATATAATAAACATACATAAATTATAAGCTTTTGTTACAGTTTTGTTTATATAAAAGTGTCCATGCTAGTTTATTCAATAAATGTATATAATCTTTCTATATGTTTAAATAACATTTAAAGTCTCAATTATATATAACATATAAAACCATATTAATGTATACAATAATAGATAATGTGAAATGCATTGCAAAATAACATTAATAGTTAGTTTTTGTGAGTTAWAGGCCGCCACAGAAAAAAATATTGAGAGCACAGACATAATATGCAATAAGAAAAAAAAGTAAAAGTCATTATCGGCTAATATATATAACTATATGGTTAGACTTATCTACCGTTCCCTCACTCGAAAAAATATTACTCTTAATGTTTAAGTATTACTTTACTTATATCTTATAGAATATATATATATATAGTATATGTTTAGTTATGTATAAAACTACTAATTCTGTTAACAAAAACTAATACACAGTACTAATAGCAATCATAACAATAATAAACATTATCTGATTTACAGCATATGCGTCTCATCTATCCGTTCAACAAAACAACATACGGTTCCTCTCATTTAATATTATGAGAAACAGAAATAATAGAGAAAACTTTGAGATACAGTGGACTCGACTGTCCGTAACGTAATATAAAAATAAATAGTGTTTATTAAGCAATACTTTTACGCATAAAACACTATAAAAATCTTAAATAGTTTTCTATAACTTCAATATCTTTCTCTCTTTTCTAATGAACATTAAGTGTCTATCACTTTGACATGTCTTTCCTTTTGCCGGTGACGGGAGGCTTATGGCTCAGTCAGGGAAAGCTGAGAATGAAATGATTTATTTATTACAACCGATTTTCTCATGCCTTACGAGATTTTTGTTGACTTTTTATATAACACTGTTTGTTATAAATATTGAAAAACTCATTCAAAATGAGTTTATTTTTAATGTTTTCATTTAGTTAACYATTTCATGGCATTCACTAATTTATTAATATTAGATTATATAAAACAATTATAAAATATAAAACAATTATAAAGTAACTAATGAAGTATTATCATTATATTAATTTTAATTAGCCATTTATTATAATTATTATTATTRCCATTAGATACTAAATCAAATACTATTGTATACATTAAGATTTATTTTTCACAAATAATCATCTAATATATTATTTTCGGATCTAAGTTTTTTATTTTATAACTATTTTTAACATTSATTTAAAGCAAAAAACTACTTAATAAAATTGAATATTTACAGTATATATATTTTTAAATATGTGTTAAAAAACTCCATTAAATTTATATGATTTTATAATATAATACCATATAAAGTATTTTATTGGCAAAGTTATCTAATATCAATAAAATTTAATATTATCATTTTTTAAAACTTATATATTGATATTTTTTTATTTATATTTAACTTTAATTAATAAAAGCGTCAAAAATATTGTGATAATAATAATTTAGAGACAGTCAGACGGTTTGATAGTATTTATAGTCTGAAATTTACAGTCATTTTCTAAACTAGTCTTCATTGAAGAAATTGTTTATATATTAATAGATTAAAGAAATATTTACAATAAAAAATAATTTTAATTTTATAATATTCAGTAATTATTTTCGGAAAATTAGTATTATTAGTACAAATAAAAACTTTAATTCAATTAATATATAATAGCAATGTTTATCTAAATAATGATAATTTCTATAAACATAAAAATAATTAAATATAATTTTAATTTTAGAGTCTTAGCGGTAAACATAAAGAAAAGTTATAATTTCAATTTTTACAAAATAATATATTGATTTCATAATTTTACTCTTAAATATCAAACATGTTTATAATAATTTATTATAGATTATATTATTATCTAATATAATTATTATTAAATATTTATAAATTGTAACATTAAATTTTGGTAACCGTATTACTTTATTATGACTAATTTAATATTGTAATATCTATTATTGCTATCATATATTTAGTTATATACTGTACATGAAATATACAGTATTACATATCCATAGTATATATAAAGGTCAGACATGTCTTTTTGAAAGCATTTATAAAATAAATTTTATATAATATATCATATAATCAAATAAACAGTGATATACTATCAAATTATAGCTAAGTCACAGTATTTGAAAATTACTTTTTTCAATTAAAGTATAATTCAGTTTTGTGTTAATTTTATCAAAAAAACATATAATATTATATGGCAAATAATTTAATGTGAAAATAAATAAGCGTATAATAATTTTAATTATATAAAATATCTATAATAATCAATAAAAATTCAACTCACATTTTTTATTTAAGAGCACATATTGAAATAATTAAAAACTTAAAAACAAACTTTATACATATCAAACAAATTAAGCAAATTAATAAATTAAATAATTAATATATTAATATAGTAAATATATATTATTATTATTCATTTTAACTTATTTAACTTTATATTACTACAGTATTTAATTCAAAATTATAACAAATTATTAAATAGTATCAAATCACTGAAAATAAGCAACAAATGTGTTTTATGAACACAAATACTTATATTTTTAATACTCAGTAATATATTTATCTCAATAATACTCATATTGACAGCATATCCACACAATCTGTAAGTATTAGTAACCGACAAAATAAAAATATTAATACAAAATATTAGTTAGAAGTTTACAGTATAAGCAAATATCATATATACCGGTATATATATATATATATAAATCATCAATAGATCAATATAATAGGTATTTTAACAAAAAAATAGGAAACAAATATCTATAATACTATTAACTGGTAACTCCTAAAGCAAGACCTAAAAGTGTCACCAAAATAATAGTAAGGACTGACCCCTAAAAATTAGACATACCATCACTAATCGCACTGACAGTTTTGATTGTGTCACTCACTCACTCACTCACTCACACAGACTAACTCATAAATATAGGTAAAGGAACGGCACTTACTTTATATTATTGTTATTTTGAATTAGAGGATAGCAATAATCAATGCAATTGTGTGTTCACTTAAATACACTTAAAATCCATTTCCATTTGTATTGATGGGGAATGTCGTGTTGTGGTTCGGATTCAATATAAGTAAAGTACTCTAAAAATCTTAGCACTAAATAGATATTAAGTGTTTGGAAATCGTTTCCTTCTTTCTATGTCCTGATGTTTTGGCACACAATTGCTTTAAAAAGTTTATTTTTTGTTAATCCTCTCACAACGCGACACATAAAAAGAGCACATATAGCACAGCAGTGCACAGTCACCAATAAATTCAATAATTAAAATGATAATCAAATTCAAAGTTTATAAATCTTGAAGAGCACTGTTAGTCAAAAGAGAGCGCTCTTGAAGACCAAACTGAATGACCACTTGAATCGACAGTTACTACAATGCAAACAACAATTCACGAAAGGAATGGGAGATTCAAATATACTGCAAGAATCAACTATTCTCTCGGTATATACAATACATTAAAGCTTACAATAATAGTAAAACTCAGTCTATGTGTGTCTGCTTTGGTGAAGATCTCAACACAAACTGAACTCTAATAACAAACTGGTCTTTCACTCACAGTAACTGTGCTCTTAGAGTCAGAGCGCCGCAGGAAAATACATTCACTCATTGTGTGTGCGCTGTAGTAAAATGGATCCAATCTCTCTCTCTCTCTCTCTCTCTCTCTCTCTCTCTCTCTCTCTCTCTCTCTCTCTCTCTCTCTGTGTGTGTGTGTGTGTGTGTGTGTGTGTGTGTGTGTGTGTATATGTATATGTATATGTATATGTATATGTATATGTATATGTATATGTATATGTATATGTGTGTATGCATGTGTATGTATGTGTGTGTGTGATTGCTCTCTTGCTGTGACAATGGTATGAACAGTATGATTATGTGGTAGAGTTGACCCTCTCTCTGGACTATCCATCGATTAAATTGAAAACTCATTTATAATGTAAATTTGCAATCGATTTGTTTCGAGTCATTATATGTTTGAAATGATTTAAATAATTTCAATGACTATTTCTAAGGAAATGTTTAGCACTGTGATTGTGTTGGTCATCAACGCTAATACCGATTGACTAAACGGCAAATGTCTACACACTATTAGCACTGTTGTTTGTGCCACACAAAGTGGTGCCACACCAGCAACTAATGTAAATACTGGACATACAAAACACCACTAATTCCTAAACATTTAACTCTTTACCCACCCTTTTCCTATTCAATCACTTTCACTGTTTTAATTMAAAAGTATGTAAGCATTGTATATAATGAGCTCATATATGATTTATCTGACTTTCCCATAAACCAATACCCGATCAAATATTTCACATATATGCAAAGTTTGCAATGCATTGAAATTTGCAAACCATATAAAGTGAAAGATGGATCTTTAGCTGAGATAATACCGACTTAAAGTCATATCAAATAAAATTTTATTCATATTATTTAATATAATCAGCAAAAATCGGATTTTTAAGAATAATATAATATTAATCTATTTTATATAAACCTCTTTTCTACATAAATTGTGGTCTCTTATTATATTCAATCATCACTTTAATACCCATTATTTAGTTTATAATTATCATAAATAGGTATTAAATTTTATTTTATTATATGATTTACGCACAAAAAGCCATTTCTTAGTTATGCTTTGACTTATCGGTGGCTCTGAAGTTGAGGATTATTTTAAATAATAATATCGCAAATTATAATAACAATAATAAACAATAATAATAATAATAAAAGCGCACTGATATGTCATATCGATTGCTTCTGGAGTTATGAATTATGAAATACAATATATAATAAGCCCTACAAGTGTTTGTCCTCATATATGAAAGCAAAACAATAGGAAAGTCAACGCATATTAAAATTTAAGTCAATTATAAATATACTATTATATACATTAAACATTAAATGCTATTTTTATGATAGACAGGTAGGTATGCTTAGAGATATGTATACAATAATAAAAAAAATGTTTATCCAATCAATTAGCTTTTGATTGACTAAAACAGACATATTTCTGGTTATTGTATTGATTGCCAAAACAACACAACAAAAATGTTTTTACAGTGTTTTTATTGATAACAATTGAAAATCTAATTAAGCGTTTTGTAGGTTAACGACTACTTTGACTGATTTGGTATGTTATATACCATTACTAGAGTATCGACAGCTCCCTAAACACATTTATGACCTATCGGTTTATGTTTTTGTTGGTGTGTTGTTCATGTTGTTAGAGGGCCTGTCATAGCACTGGGAGATAGAGTGAAAGCACAGATAAATTAGAAGAACTCATAGTATGATTGCTTAGTAAGACAGACCTCAATAACAGATGTTAACTACTATTTCACTCATAAAATGTTTTTCAATCAAATCCGATACCAACAGTCAGTACACTATGTATTAGCCGCTAATGAGGTCTCCGATAATCATTATAATACATATAAATTTCCAGATATTGTAATTATCATTAAGTCTAATCGATTAAATTACAAACATTGTGTAAATTGTATAATACTGGTCGATCCATAAAAAGATAGCGATTAAAATACTACAAACAATTTATAAAAACTAAATTTAATTTTATTTAAAGTAATCCTCCTGTGCCTGAATGCACTTGGTCATACGCCTCCTCCACCTTTCAAACGCCTCCTCCCAGGCAGTTTTCGCAAGCGACTCAAAATACTCTATTTTTCGAGTCATCTTCATCTTCAGACACAAATATCTTTGCTTCCCGTGACAGTATTGGCCCGTAATAATCATAGTCACTTCATCAACTTTTACTATCTTAGTGGTGGTATTATCTCTGACTTTCTTCCAGGGGTTTAGAACTTATTGACATTTTTCCAACCTATCCCACTTTTGCTCTTCACTTAGAAGATGGGGTACAAAACCACAAAATTGCTTCTGTACCTTTAATTGGTCAGCACATATTCTTCAAAGTATTGTGCCCCGAATGCCTGATTTCTACTTCAACTCGTGGTATGTAATACTTGGATCAGCTCTTATTATGTCTTCGACAATCGCTACATTTTCCGGGGTATTCTCCGAAACAGGCCGTTCCTCAATAGGGTTGTTTTCAAGTGACTACTGTCACCTTTTGAATTMACGGATCAATTTGGTGATTGTACTAAAACTTAAAGTAATATGTCCTTATACTGTGTTGATGCGCTGGTCAATCACTTCCAACTCTTTAGTCTTCATCCATTGATAATAAATGATGGCCCGAATCTGGTTCGCTTTCAAATCATTTAGACTGTTCTAAAAAACTCTGACACCACTTATTTAAATGACTATAACTTTTGAACAAATAAACAAAATTTGATGAAAATCACACCAAAAGCAAATCAAATGTATACAAATAAGAGAGTGTAAAAAGATTTTGGCTAACATTCATAAATAACGTTTCGCTACCTTTATATGGCGCGAAGAGTATTTGCAAAATTTATTTAATTATTGCTTTATTAAATTGCAGTACTTTATTAGATTACATAATGTATTAATATTAATATCAATGAAATTAATATTAATTATCTAAAATAATCTCATGAAAATTAAAGCAAATAATTAAATATCTGTAATACAATTACTATTAATTTTAAACGATGATTTTTTGGTTATATATTATAAAACTGTTAATTTTAATTAATTTTATCTACTTATAGCATTAAATTTTATGTATTTAATTATTTTAGTTAATTTTATTTAATGTGTATAATATTTGATTTAATACTAAATAATACAATGTTTTGTCTTAACATTTATATGATGATACGTTTACAAAAATGTATACAGTATATGATAAATTTAATTCACTGGTCATAAACACAGTTATATAATATAATAAGTTATACTATTTAATACATAACTTTATTTACAATAATTTAATAAATAAAATACTGTATATTGCTTTATAAGTTAAAGAGTTCCTCATTACTTATATAGTATTTACTATACAATACAAGTGTCAATGAATTTTCCCACAATATAACAACTATTTACTGGTTATAATAATTTGATATATTATATCACATATACAATACATTTATCATAATAAATACAACCAACAAATACAAGCGCACCGTTTACTCACTTTTCGCCAATATATCTCATTCAGTACTGACTTATAAGTTTGTAATATCAATGAACCGACACATAACTAACATATTGATATACTTCCCAAATATATAACGTTTACAACCGATATGTTTCTTAAATCTCTGCCCTAAATCCCTGGACTCAACTCAATATCTAATTTCAAACACACATAACTATCGATACAGTTATAAATAATAATATCGTAAAGTCATTTCATATATATAATGAATTTTATTAATAAAATGATTTCACTGTTTCAATTATATATAATATATTATATTATAAATGACATTATGAAACAGTTTTAAAAATTAAATAACAATTTGTTAACATAGATAAGATTTRACAACACTTTTTGAAAAATTTATAAATACATACAACAAAAAAACATTACTAATAATTTTGATAATTTAATAAAACAGATTATGGAGAGGAGTTAGGGGTGTCTCAGCTAAATGAATGAACAGTGAGATATGGAAAGCACCAGATGTTTGATGTCACACATAAATATTACCATAAAATAATATGATTTTTACTCACAATACAATTGCATGGGATGAGTCAAACTTTTAGTGACAATAAAATATATATAAGTCAAAGAGAGAGAGAGAGAGAGAGAGAGAGAGAGAGAGAGAGAGAGAGAGAGAGAGAGAGAGAGAGAGATCAGTGCAAACATTAAAAATGATTTTTGCCGCAATATATTTGTGGCAATGAGTGGTATTAAATATGAGAAGCAATGCCTCTGATTTTTTCATCCATCCATAAGCTCACAACATAACAGTGCATGTGTTAGTTATGAGTGTCGACCATGGGATCAGATGCGATGTCTTTTATGGTTCAATAAAGCACACACTCGACTATGACTTTACGTTTGTTCAGAGATATAGCAAAAGTCAAACACATAATACAATTTGACTTAAGCCTTAATAAACTGTATAAATAAAAACATTGATTTTCATTGACTTTTCATTTTATTTCTAATATATATAATTCATTTTTCTATCAAATCTCTGTTAAGTCAACCAAAAGTGAAGTCTTGAACCTTCAATACAACTACAGTATTATAAAGACAAACAAAAATATTGCCTCAAATTATATTATATTAAATAAAATTTGTGATCATAACTTTTTTAATTGATTTTGAATCAATATATTAAGCAATTAAACATATTAAAAAGTTTAATAGCTAAGACTTATTTTAATTAATTTAATATTTTTTAGTTTATTTAAAAATTAATAAAAGCAAAAATTATTTTTTATAATAACAAAAATAATATTTAATTTTTCTGACTATTCTTATTATTTAGTTTTATTAAAATTCTATACTTTAATAATTACATTATTTGAAATTATTTAAGTTAAGAGAGACTGGAAGTGAAGCTTAAAATATTGACAGCAATTAGTTTGAGTTTAGGAAATAAAGTCAACATTGTTTGAACACAAACTTTGTCATATTATTGTCAATATTTGATTTATAGATATACTGTATGTAAAATATATTATACAGTATTATATTAGTTCATATAGTGTTATAAGAAAAAAAATATTAGATTTTATTAATTATGATTAGATTAGTAAATTGATAAAAAAACAACATTTTTAAATTATATATTTTTTTATATTTAGAGTTTAAAAAATCGATTTTCAATAAAGTTATTTCTACTATTCAAATGCAAATGTAAATCTCTAAAATACATATCTAATGATTGATTGGGTGTGAGAGTGAAACTCAAACCAAAAATTGATGTCAAAAATGAATTGATATTTCAGTTATGAGAAAACTTTTTTGTTTTACTATTTTGTCAGACTATTCACTATTTGAATATCGCTCAGTCATCATCCCGACACTGATTTTAAAAAAGTAGGCACCGATACCATCACAACCACTGCCACAACTATTATTATATATCTGTGGTGTGAACCCTAATCGATCACTGTTTTGACGTAATCAGTGTCTCTAAGAGGTCAGACCCCTAAAAAGTTAACAAAATCAGTGACAAAACAAAAAAAACTGTGTCACAAACTAAAAGCACAAAAATTATCTCAAAAAGTATTCAATGGATGACTGAATCGGATATTACAGCGAATATCACATTTTGGTTGTAATTTTATGCTAAACATTGCCTCTCATTTCAATCAACTTATTCAATGTCTTATCTCTTGACTAACATTTTTTCCGGTGCCATCACTATTGTTATACCGATCCTCAGGTCCACTCATTCTCTCTCTCTCTCTCTCTCTCTCTCTCTCTCTCTCTCTCTCTCTCTCTCTTTCGCTTCTATTTAAACTGATTATGGACTGTATGGATGGCTATTATAATCATTTTATGTATAACTTATGGGAATTGACTGGGAATTTGATAAAACTTTTGTATTGTAGTTTATAATCCATTATAAATATTGATATTTTGCGAAATACTCAAACATTAAAATTATAATACCAATTGATTTTCAATTAATATATTAATTATATAATAATATTTCATAAGAATAATAGTGTTGGAATTTTAAATTTATTATCTTAAAATTTTTGCAAAATATACTCTATATTAATGTGAAAAATATATTTTAAATATGAAAGAAAAATCTATTGAAAAAAATACTTACTAAATATATACATATAGTTTTGTTAAATATATCAGTAAAATGGATAGTAAGAGGAAATGTATTGCAAAAAAGAGATGCCTTTTGAAATAACACATCGAATATGACAAATGTTTTCACTATTTTTTTATCCATTGCTATCTATTGGCATATAATTTATGATATATCCTATACAATACTGTATTATACTTTGAATCATCCAATTGAATACTTACTATTAAAAAATGTGTATATTTTAACTATTGTTTACATTTTTAATATAATCTTTTCTTTTCTGTTAATTTATTTTATATAAAAACACATTTTAAAGCAATCATTAAACTTTATACTGTATATACTAATAATCTTTCTTTAAAGTGTATCATAAAAAAGTATATTAAATATTATATAATATAAATATATGATATATATACACACACAAGTATATATCGTATATATTTTATATATTGTAAATATAATATTTGATACTATAATAGCACTCATCAGTTATTATATACATTTTCATAGAGAAAAAGAGATAACTATAAAAAGTTTTCTTTTTCTCTCTAATCTCTATAGCGTTCAATCATCTCATGAAAATTGATGCCAATTGTGTTAATTTACTGTATATTATTTGAATTACAGTGAATTGTATAGAAAAATAAAAAGCGAAAGAAAGAAATAATAGATTTAAAACATAATTTCACATTTATTTGATTTATTATTTTATAATGTCATTGTATGCATATGCTGTATATACTGTATCAGTAATATGAACTATAAAATTGTTTTTATATAAGATTTATTTCCTTATAATTTATTATGTGAAAATTTATATTTTCACTTTTAAATAAATTATAAATTTTATATTTTCTATATTATAAAAAACAAAATAAAAACAAGAATATAATTATAAAAATTTAGTATTTTAATATTATTATTATTACATAAAAATGTATGACACAAAGTAATCAAATAGTTAGACAAATTAATGTGTCATCTGATATAATATATACAGTATATTTCTGTATAGTATATTAATTATATATACTGTATATACTGATAGTTAATTATAAATTAAATAATATAATAAAATATTAAATAATACTGAGTTTGAGTAATAAATTACTTTCTGATATCTTATAATGCTTTTAAATTTTCTTCACTATTATTTCAAAATCATACAATACTGTAGTTATTTTAAATTTAAAGGATATATTTTTACACAATCACTCATAAAAGTAAATTATGTATAAACTTTTACTTTTTAGCTTATATGTTATTTATTTTAAATTTATTATTTAAATTAGATGCAAAACAGTAAGTTATATAACAATACATATGTTGTTTTAAGTTATTGTATATAAGATAGAAAAAACTACAACATTTGCATATTATGTTAAACTATCAATATTTTTAGACATATCAAAAATTTAGTTAATTCAAATTTTTTTATTAAAATTTTTGGAGACATTTTTTGTTGTTGTTATTAATTACTTATTGTTATATAATTAAAATAAATTACAAATGATATGCAAATTGCAATTTTTAAAATTGTTGAGAAACTTTTTATTATAAAAAAAACTTTAGCATAAAATAGTTAAACAATTTGTGCTTCAGATTAGCCCAAAAAATTTGAGTACTCTTTTCACTTGAAATCACTTTTAGGGATAAAAATCGTTGACATCTCTGGCAAACAAAGCAAAATGAGAGGCGTCTGTAGTGAGGGCTGGCTATCATTTAAGGACTTTGGGTGACATAGTAATGGATTACTATTATTATACTAATTGGTCGCATTGGGAACAACCATTCAATGCCTTTCCTCTCATATCTCTTATTTTCTATCCGATGGCATAAAAGAGTACATGAATTAACTCGTATTAAATCTGAAGCCTTTTATACTAAAAGGCTATATTTATATAAACTTTTGTGAGACATATTATACTTTAAACTACTATATATTAAGTATTTAAAACTTCGACATTGAAAGTTTGCAAAAAACTTTATTTAAATTCATTGCCACCACACATATAGTGTGTATTAAGTATTATCGTTTATGTTTGTATTAAAGGGTAGTCATTATTGAATAGCATTATAAATGTATGAATAGCAGTATATAGTAATATACTGTATATGTATTACATGCATTATATCAATGATATTACTTTATATACATAATAACAATTATATATGAAATTTTGACTCAACCCCCTATAATTTTAATATTGATTTCAATGAACTAATATTATACTATATTATAATTTGCTTTCATTTTTTATACCTAAAGTTATATATGCTATATAGAAATTAGACACATATATACATATAGTTAATCCATTTCTCAAAATGATTAATGACATGACAGTCAAGAATCCATTATTATTTTATATTTGCTTTCGTTATATGTTTTTTATCTAACTTTATTTTGAATTAATTTTGATTTTTTTCTATATATCTAATATCTATCCATACTTTTTGACTACCCTTCCCATACCTCATCAAACATACATTTACATCTCTCAACTAACTTGCATATYATATGTGATTATATTAATATAAATTTACAAATGATTTTTAAAAACAAAACAAAAAATCAAACATTAGAAAGTCGTTACCTTTAAAAAATTACATTAATATTTTTTAACGCGTTTTGTAGCTTATCATTAATTTATATATACTTAATATGCTTATTACATATAGATTACATCTATTTACAGTAATTATGTATTTTAATTAATATTGTATTATTAATTATGATTTTCCCATTGTATAATTACTGTATATCTAAAATAATTATTTAAAAAATCAATTTTTTAATATAAAATTATTTTACATTTATATTTATAAATTTTTTATTTTTATAGTAAAATAAATAAAAAATAAAATCATATAAATAATAGATAACTAGATTATTGAATAAAAAAGTCATTAGAAAAGCATTAGTAAAAATTTATTTTAACATTTATACTAATAAAATTTTTATAATATAAGAAAAATCAATTTTAAATATAAAATATGACACAAATAATGCACAATTTTGTTAAACTTGCGATCAAATTATATTATATGGGCGCTGATATATGGTCTTAAATATACTAAAGTCGATAAATTGCAAATAAAATGATTGCATTATAGCATTAGTAATGTGTTTAGTTGTATACTGTTGTAGACCACCCCATGTGATGGTGTTTTCATGTAATAAACACATGAATAGACTTAATGAATAAAAGTATATTTTTATTTAAAGCCGCAATTTATCGCTCCATATATGGGACTCAGGGATAACAACAAAATTTGGTCAACAATTTATTATCTTATTTTAGTTTATATATGAATTAATGCATAATTGTTGAACATTTCATACTTTTAGTGAAAATAAGTCAAATTAGAGCCTATCATATAAATGGCAATTTATAGTAGAGAGAGGTTGTCTAATATACAGTATTAATACCTAACATTCCAATATACTAAGCTATCTAACTGTCCATCTTTCACACAATATTAGGTATGAACACTACATTTCAATAGACATACCCCACACACTAATGTAGTCACAAATTAATGGAAAAATTATTTGTTTTGATTGAAATCATTCATTACAAAAATTGAGTGAAAATATTTTGATTCAGTTTTTAGTAGTTTTATAGTAAAATAAAAAATAACATAATATTATTAAATACAGTACTTAATGTAATTATATAATATTATATTCAATTATATTCAGTGAGGAAATTATTATTGTTTTTTCAAGTGATATATGTTTCATAATTTACACAATCAACAAAATTATTAAGTCAAACATTAACCTTTTAAATATTATAAATAATAACACAAAGTTAATTAACAATAAATTAATGTATAAATTGTGATAATATTGTGATTTATTGTTACATTTACTATAATCTTAAATCACAGTTTATGTCAAATATGAGACAAATTTATTGCTTATTTAACAAAAAGTGACCAAAAAATTGCTGCAATTAATGGTTTTTGAAGTACAAAATATAAATTATTATGATTTCGTTTTATGATAGTAACTGAAATATAATTATTACAAATTATTTGTATATAAAATTAAATTTCTAATTTGTTTTTTACCTATAGTTTATTTATTGTTTCATATATATATATTTATATTCATTTACATTTCTATGAATATTTTTTATTTTTAATGTTTACAAATGTAGATAAAATTTATGCAATAAATTAAAGTCATTAAGTAAGCATTGAAAATAACATTAATTAAATGCAAGTAATAGGGTTTAAAGGATATATCCATATAAATCTCTAATAAATTAATCTCATTAATAATGAATTAATGTATTTAACTCTTATAAGTAAAAAGTTTTTTGTTGCAATCAATAGTATAATACTATTGAAAAAAGCATTAGGTCTGTGCTGGTCGGACACTGGTATGTAAACAATATATACAGTATAATATCTATTTGTAAACTGTATTGTAGTTAACTATACATTTACTTTTGTCAGATTATTATCGATAAATGCATTTTGTGTTAATGAGACTAATCGTAAGTTTAATCAATAGTTGGTCTCTAAAAGTCTCAAAACAAATGCAGACTTAAACTAATGATCGGATTTTTTCTCTTCTTTTTTTTGCTTCGTTTAATGTATAAATGAAACCCCTTTTCGACAAATATATACCAACTATAGTAAGCTTATCTAATATACAGTACAAACACACCTTAAAGTGAAAATAAAAATACACTACAAAAGTATAAACTTTATACTATAAAAAAACACTTTTGCTTTATATTAATATTAACTTATATTGTAAGYCGTAATATAACAAACATAAATATTTTTTTGTTTACAGTATAATATGATAATTAATAAGAAATATCGATTTTTTATTTATACTAAACACATTAATTTTTTGTAGAAATATATAATACAATTTTTTGATGTTCGGGTTAATAAATTTGATAACATAAAAAGATGAAATTTTATGTTAATAGATTTGTGTTAGATTTTTATTTTGTTTTATTTGTACTCACTTTCTATGGGTTTGTAAAACACTTTTCAATTACCAAATTTGTGTTATTTCAGACACTAGCAAAAACTCCCTAAAAATAAATTCAAAAATAAGTTAATAAATAAATTATTTTATATTTTTATTAATTGTATGCCTGTCTTGGGGTAGTGTAAATGCTTCACTTAAAATATATATTTTACACACACTTACATACACAACAATTTAACCTAAATTATATATAAAGAAAAATTTGTTTTTAAACAAAATCAATATATTTTTACAACAAATTTAATTATTCAGATATCAAAACATAAAAAATAAATTACTAGTGATTGTGAATATGTAATGAATTGTTGAGCAAAATATATCCTTAAATAATAATTTATTTTGTATTTATTGCTTTACAATAAATTATAATAATAGTGTTTTATGACAAAATATTATAAATTATATATAAAATAATAAAATTTTATAAAACAGCATTTTATCTGCCAATACTAATATAAATTCAATTCATGATTTTAAATAATTAATTATATATTGTGTGTATTAATAAGTAATATCCAATACACAAATACATTATATACTGTATTTGTATGGTATGTCTTATTTGGTGGTGAACTCAAATAAGGTGTTTCACCAGCAAATAAAATTAGCCATTGAATGGCACACCAAATATATGCATTAATTATTCACATCACATGTCATTTTGCATGAATTGTTTGCAAAGATTAGACAGCAATGTAAACTCGCAAACGATTATTAATATTTAATTAACAGATAAAAATAAAAGTATTATTTTTTTGTTAAAATAATATCTCTGTTTACTACATGAATATTAAATACTTTATTATTAATGATAAAATTATTTCTAAAAAAATAATTGAAAATATCATTGTGCTAAAATGATACTCGCATTTAGCATAAATAACATTTAAAATCAATTTATGAGTGTTTACTAACTAAATCAACCGTTGTTGTCAACAAAAGCATATTTAATAGATTATAAAGATTATGACTTAACTAATCCAATGATGACTATTTGAAAACAGATGGACAATCTATTTGTCATATTTTTAACTACTGAAATAAGATCTCTAAGACTCTCTCTCTCTCTCTCTCTCTCTCTCTCTCTCTCTCTCTCTCTCTCTCTCTCTCTCTCTCTCTCTCTCTCTCTCTCTGTATATATATTTTGCAATAAATATTTTAGTTTGAAAGCCAAACAATTATTCATACAAATAAAGACCATTGAAGAAGAATAAGAAGACGACACTTAAGCCATATAATGTTCAGATAATTCAAGAAAAAAGTTTGAATTCAAAGAAATAGAAACTTATTTTAAACGATAGTTAAAAGCGGTTTACAACTCGTCTGTCCGTACGGTTGGCCGGTTTGATGTTGTTTTGTGCTATGGTTTGGGTGAACACACTAAAGGATTACTTGCACTCACCGACAGTAAAGCACTGCTATAGTTAAGTTCAAAAAGTTTTTCACGATTTACTATACGACTGCAGAGAGAGAGAGAGAGAGAGAGAGAGAGAGAGAGAGAGAGAGAGAGAGAGAGAGAGAGAGAGAGAGAGAGAGAGAGAGAGGAAAGAGCTATAATTTGGTCGTATGGATGACTGACTGTCATTCATTTTAATCCGATTTTCTCTTTATGTATTGGTATTGAAAGCAATTTTTCTACCCTCTTAACCATTGACAGTCTCTCCTATCGTTGAGCACCTGCGACACCACAACTGCTGGCCCTTTCAATACATAACTACTACATATACATTATTTTTTTGGATTTTAACGATAGACTCAATTATTATGATCAGAAAAGCAGTGGACAATATGAATGAAATGGTAAAATGTGTGCCGGTATGAACACCATAGGCTATGGTCCATAGGTATGGTCTTCCTCTTTACTATTGGTTCAATAATCATCGGATAGAAAGGATAATAGCTTATTAACAATAAGAAGATAGCACTGTTTGCTAACTATAAGCTGACCGGACTGTCCTTATAAAGGATATGTGTGTTAGCGTAATAACAATATGTGTTTACTTATGGGTTCCTCCAGTCTCTTAACAATCATTTATAACACACTCAACATTGCTCTCCAACTGACAGCAGAAGCAGTGGACAAATATTTGGTCAAATCATTGCTAATAATTTACAATCCAATGAGTTTAAAGCACTTAATTAAATGCATAATTATTTTTGTGATATAATATATGTACATATAATTGAAACAAACATATTATTACAACAAAATTTTTTGGTATAATTATAATTAGCGCTTACCAATCATTATAAGTAATTTATTAATTATTTTATACCCTCATTTTTCTCTCTCTCTTTCTATTTAATTAAAAATAAATTTTTAATAATTTTTTGTAACTTGTTTTAGTTTTTGTTATATTTATATTATTCTATTTGTCATTTCATATGCAAACTTTAAATTACATTATTTATTTTTTAATAAATGTAAGTAATAACAGACACACACACACAATGATGTTTGTGAATTTTAATATATTTTTGATTATTATTATTAATTATTTTAAATAAGTTTTTTGAACTTTTTATTCTTAGTTTATTGGGTTATCCTAAAAAAATACAAACAAAATTATCATTTAAATTAATAGTGAAATTCCGTAAACATAAACAATAAAAAACTATATAAAGTATTAAATATAAACAAAAATGAATTAATGAAAAACAGTAATGTATTGTGAAAAATACACACTTTTAGTTAGTTAATTAGTGGAATATTTATTAGTATTACTAATTTAGTGATAAAAAATTAATTTGTAAATTAAATTATCACACTAAACTAAATTAACTCAATAACTATTGATATTTAATATAGAGTATCATATTTCACTAAATTATTATATTAATAAATATGACTGTGATATGTATATTAGTTTTTTAATGTCAACATAATTTTAATAAAAATGACTAAAATAAAGTTATTTAATAACAGCACCGTTAATACTGTATTGATTAAGATTGTATGGGACGGTATGTATGTTAGAGACCAAACTAACTCAACAATACTGCTGTATGTCTACAACTTCTTTGCTAATAATAGCAATCATTTGAGTGACAGTTTTCATCAAACAAATCAGTAGTCTTTCACAAACTTCATGGCTTTTATTGTAATCAATTGAAGAAATGTGTACTACTGTAACAATGTTAACATTGTATGATATTTAACAATAGATTGTATATTGCTTTGTATACTTGAACTTAAAAATAATTGCATTTGAATATACAGTTTATGTGTCATACATATAAAATAACTTATAAATGTTTATTAAATATATAATATATAAGTTAGCATGGTAGTTGAATTAGCTTACATATAAAATATAATTTATAAGCATATAATGCTTTTTAAACAGCAAAACATTGGGATTTTAAAGTGAATTTAGTGACAAACATTATCATCCCTGCGATGAACCCAAACATTAGATAATTTGATAGATACTAGATTTGAAAGATAGTAACATTGGATGATATATATGTAACGCATGGGAGGAATGTCGAGTCAGTCATATATTAATTTTGTTGTTATGTCTGTTTTATAAAACATTACATTAAAAGAAACGTATGAATTATAATTATTATATATTTTTTATTATATTGTTATTAGTTTATATCACGACACTATAGTATGCCTAAAAATATTTGGCTATACAGTAGTTCTGCTAAAAATAAAATATTATTTAAAAGTTTATCTCATTTTTAAATTTTTTTTACATATAAAACTAAGAGATGATTTATTAAAATATAAAACTATAATGAAATATATGTTTACAAATGAGAATAAAAAGTGTTTTTTATTGCTTCCCTCTCTAAAAATTGTTTGACTAAAAATCGACGAAAAATTATTACATTTTTGAGAAAAATGTATTTATAGAGACATATAGTTAACAGCACTGGGCTATACAGATAAGTCCACTGATATTGCCATTGATATGGTCTCCTATTTTGACATTTATTATTTGAAATATTCGTCTTAACAGTAGATATATGTGTATAATATGTGTATATATTATCTTTGTTTCCTTCAAAAGCAATTTAGGGCTCACTGTTCTCCAGTCAATAGCATACCAGTCCGGATGAAAGTCATATTTTTTATGTGTTGAAAGACAGGGCTCATCCATATGTCAACTACAATAGCCAGTTATAAACTGCTTATTATTGTGTTATTATTATTACTATTATTGTTATTATTAAATACATAAAATATATATATTTAATGCATGTTTTTGAACATTGAATTTGACGCTCACTCTCAGTCAACAAATTTTCAAAAGTTTTTATTATATACTTTTTTAATAAAATATGATTTATATTTGATATTACAAAAATAATAATAGAGTATATGATATTGCATCAAATAAACGGAAATTTATTAAAAAGTAACGTATATTTAGCTTTTTTTATTTTTTAGTTTTTATTTAAACAACAACAATTTATATCTAAAATATTTTATAAATATAATGTACAGTAACTTAAGTATATTGTACTATAAAAAATAGATACTATAAATTTAACTAAAAATCTAATAGATTATTTATTTAAATACAATATCTATTAAATTGATTAGTTATGTTAATATGTATATTATATTTACTATATTGTATTTTAAATATATCATTTTAAAAATTTATTTATTTAACATATACTATAAATATGATAAACAAAAATTTGACATTAATTTATTTTGAAATATACTATAAAAATTATTTAAAAATTCTCTATTATAAATAAATAACCCTTTATTTACTATGTATTTAAATATATAATTGTGTATAAATAATATTCTTAAAAACAAAATTTATAAAAAGTTTGTATTTTAAAATAGAAATTATTAGAATATATTTTGTGTGAGAAAATTTTTAAAGTCAAAGTTAGCAAATCATTATAAAATATAAAGAAACAAAAATAACATAACATTTAAATAAATATCAAATTTAGTTAAAATATTTATTTTTAAGATATCTCTAGTGGTTTTTATTTGATTGCTATTTATGATGAAATGATGAAAAACAACAAAAATTGGATATTTGTGTAAATTAAGTATGAAAACTGTAGAGAAAATTGGATATATGTGTATGAATTGTCTCAAATAAAATTATATTATCAACATTAGTATAATRTAATAATTTTAGTTTAGTTATAGATATCTTGCCATACGTTTAAGATTATATTATTTATTTATAAAAGTTTAAAAATTAAGCAATAATTATCTTAAAARTATGAAAAATGATAAAGCAATTGAATATCAATTTTAATTTCACTRTTAGTCGACCACTCAATGGACTCTTATGTTAATAGAAATAAACTTATGTAATGAATGTGCAAATTGACGGCAAACAAGTCGTGTATATTTATTATTCATAAAACATATTTTTCAGTGAACCACTTGTTATACATATTGCAAATACTGTATAACTAGTATTATATATACATATATAATATATAAACACATACTATGTTTTACAAAATAGTATCGTCTAAAATCAACTAATAAATTTATTTATACACATGTTTATAACATAAGTAACATTATATTTTGAATATTTTAACTTAATATTTTAATATTTTAATATTCATTTTTATCTATTAAGATAAACGGTTATGTTTGAGGTTATATATAATAATATATGCAACAGCACAGGTAGGTCCAAGTTGTTGATGCCAGAAATGATAACAAATAAATTAAATTTTAGTTTTTAAGGATTACAATATATAAATAAATCGTGTGTATGTGTGTGTTATCATGTAATTGATTGATATTGAATCAAAATTTTAATAATTAAAATTGCAGTTAGTCATTTTTTATTTAAAATAATTTAGTTTAACTTAAATAATATATTAAATTTAATTTTTTTAAATTAATAAAATTTATTAATGATTTTAAAAATACAATATTATATAATAGTTACTAAACAATTTAGTAATAATAAAATTGTGAAGTGTAAAGCGTTAAGTTAGAATTAGATAAATTATAAATATAAAATACATATCTATAATTATGATAAATATAAAATATCTAATTTTTTATAGCATATAAAATTTCCAATTTGTAAAATATTCATAATATAATTATATAATATCTCCTATACAAAAATACAATATATAAGGAAATAACATTTATACTGTGTATAAGTATAATTATAATATATATATATATACTTATTAATAAAATATTAATTAGAAATAAAAATTAAACATATAAATTATTTCCGACAAAACAATTTACTAAATATTAAACATAAAATTTATTTTTACATAAAATATAAAAAATAAATATAAATAAACATAACGTCTCCATTAGAGTACAAACAAATGTTAATGTATTTATATACTAAGTAATTACATTAACGGATATACAAATAAGTCGAGCTAAAAAAAATAATAACATTTATGAATATTAAACAAATTTTAAATACATATAATAGTATAATTTTGGCTTGGTAATGAAATAATTTAGAAATATTAAAAATAAAAACAAAAGTTAATTATTTTATAAAAAAAGTTACATGTATTTTTTTTGAAAATATATCAATTTACTTGAAAAAAATTGTTACAAAGTTATGTCAACTTTAAAAAACTATTATTTAAATTAGGTTTTAAGATATATAAATCTTTTCCTTCTAATAATGGTTAAGTAACTGATTTATGTTATATTTGCATAAATAACTTATTAGGCAAACATTAATTACAAGTTTCAGTATTTTCTCTTAAAATCATTACAATACAATTATATAACTCATGAAAAATTAAATAAAACAATTGTATTATCTAAATAACATGTATATATAAATGTATAACTTTATATAAAAATTAACTTAATTTAAACTATAGTTTAGTTAATTTTGAAGGTGTCATTTATTAAACAATATGTAAATTGATTGCATTTAGTTTTTTTCCTATTGCTATGTTTTACTACAATACGACTAAAATTGTCATGAATAGGAAATGCAACAAAAAAATGCAACTGTAAAATTATAATTGTGAGTAATTTATATATAATAATCAAATGGTTACGTATTATAATAAAAGACATATTAATAAAAATAGTAAATTTTTACATATTTTATACATCTATTTACTGTTTAAAACAATTTAACGGTAATTTATTTGTGTGAACTCGACTCGAGGTATATGATAATGCTTTTACAATATCATAATACAGTATATAAATTAATACATTATATTTATATTATGTATTATTATATCCATATATATTATCATATTAAAATAGTTAGTTTAAATAATATTTTATTATTTATCTAAAAAGTATTTTTGTACATCAAAATTGTTGTATTTGTCTAACAAAATAATACATTGGTATGTATGGGCAGTGTGTACTGTATATATAATAACAATTTTATATAATAGTGTGTGAAAAAAAAGTTGAATAACTCTTTGATAATAATATGTATTAATAGTTATTTTTTTAAACAAAACTTCATTCAAAGACTCAATTAATTAATTAATGTTTTGCCGATACAATACACTCTTTCAATGTTATACTTAATGTTTATTTACTCGTAATTTTCATTTAATGTCTATTTGTTCTCAAAAGACAGACAAACGGATAGCAATTAAATATACAATAGTTTGAAAACTGAAAGAATCAGAGAGAGAAAGAGATAGAKAGAKAGAKAGAGAGAGAGAGAGAGAGAGAGAGAGAGAGAGAGAGAGAGAGAGAGAGAGAGAGAGAGACTAAATGACATTAATGGAAGTAAATTAAAAATATTAGACATATAGTAGATATACAGCTTAAATTCAAATGATTTTAGTAAAAATAGTGACTACACAATGTAGTACACATACAATCTTATTTTACTTTAAGATTTTAATAATATTAAAGTATTAAATGATATAAAATATTATATAAAATAGAGATAATCATCATACAATTAAATAGCTTAGATAAATTGTTTTTTTAGTATAWCAACATTGATAATGATAATTGATAATTCATGAAAGCAAAAATTTACTCAATATTTTCATACATAAAATTATAAAACATAATTTATAATAAATGTAGAATCCATTGAAAATAAATAAATGCATAACTTTTAGCAAAATGTCATTCACTGTGTGTGTTGTTTCACAACTAATTAGAGTTCATAAATCATTTAATTGTCTTTTAATGATCACAAATGTTTGTCTTTATTTGCATATTACAATCATAAACAAAACTACAGTATAAACATACAGTACTATAATATTGTATTTTGAAAAATTTACAATAGACTTAATTCAAAATTATATTATATTTCAAGTTTATAAATGTGAGATTTTGTATTTTATTTTTTTAATATAGTTATTTTCCACAAATATTTATCAAATTAATGATTATTAAATATTATTGATTAGAAAATAGATTTATTAATGTAGATTGTATCTTAAAATTATTTTTAATAAAATTTACTTAAAACTGCATATTTTAAAAGGAATCAAGATTTATATATTTATCATAAATAACCTTAAATTGAATTAATGCATCTATTTATTACTTAAGTAACAAACGATATGTTAAAACATTTTTTTTAAATAAAATTTTAAAAAATGAAGCTATATATTATAAAATATTCACCAAAATTGCAAACAAAATAACAGTAATTTCTGTTATTATGATATGTTATAAATATAATGTAAATTATAAATACAGATAATAAATAGCTATAAATGAAAACACAAAATAGTCATTAATTAACACATGAATATAAATATAATATTTATATTAAAATGAATTAGTCGTATATTATAAAATTGTGTTATAAAATCTACATATAAATTAGTATAAATAAAACTAAAAAATAATAACTCTTAGGCTGATTGAAATTTAAGAAAAATAATAGTAACATTTTATTTTAGATTTATATAATAAATATTATAAAAATAGATTTTAATGTTAAATATTTAAAAAGATTTACCAAAATAAAATCTTATGAATATTTTTGTGATTCATTTTTATTTTATTTTTCATTCAATATAACAGTTAGCCATATATTTCATTATAATTTAGTGAATAGAGTGAAATATAATAACAATACAATAATTTAATTTTATTCTATGAATGTGTATCTAATTTTACATATAGTAATGTATATATAATACAATATATAGACGGCAATGAAAACTAAGATAAATCACATAAATAGTAGTAATAATAGCTTATGAGAGCAAACCTTTTATCGTTATTATTATAATTAAAAGCCATTCAATCATCTCTTTTGATAATATATTCATAAAACTCATAGTTATGTCTTCTTTTTTATATAAATATAGAGATATTGAGTGTCGCAAACATTGAAAGCAAATCTCTAAGTATTAATAGAAATAATACTTAATATTAATAACAAATATACTAAATTGACATCAAATAAATTGAATATAGAATTTCAGAAATTGTTTTAWTATAATCAATTAAGTAAATTAAATTAGATTTATAGTTTATTCTAATAGATTTAAATATTTATAAATAATATAATGAATATATTTACAAATTGTTAAAGACACTAAATTAATTGTGAGAAAGTATTATATAATTTAGTTAATTTAAGCCGATATTATATGATAGATAAATAATGGTTATCTAGAATACAATAATTTGTTGTATGAAATCTATTTGTAAATCGTTGGAAAATAAGTGGCTAATTGTGTGGAAATATTTGTGTGAAACATTGATGAAAATGTTTTATAACTAATGATTATTTACCAGTAATTTGGCTTTTAATGGATTGCCATACAAAGCAAATACAATTTGATTTGACTTTTGATTTTTATTTCACTAATCTCTTGACTAATGATTAGGTCTCCGGGTTTTAATGGTTTGGTTTGTTGTGTTGTGTGAGGGCTTCGGTCACACACTGACTGACTGACTGACAATCTATTGGTTAGTCAATGTGTTTGTGTGAGAGAAATATGGTTTTATAAATCATTATTAAATGTAAACTAATGAACAAATTATACACAAATTATAAATACTGTACAATAAATATTATCAGTTTATTGTTGAAATATGTGTGTATTATACTATAAAATCACTATTTTTTCTTAATTTATATAAATCATAAAATGTTAATAAATTAATTATAGTTATTTACTATTTAATAATTCATACAAAGTTTATAATACAAATTATTAATTATAATATTTATTTTATTGTTGTTTTTTGGTATTTAATTTTAATTGAAAATTGAATGTTTAATACATTTAATTAATCGATTATCAGAATGACATTAAATTATATATTAATATGATATATTGAATATGTATAATGTAATTGCATATTTTTTATCATTATATAAAACAATAATTTTAATCATAAATATTAATGAAAAAAATGTATATTTTCTAAAATATTTTATACAGTATTACAAAATATGGATAGCTTTAGGGTATAAATGTATTTAGGATTATATCATAAATATAATGCAATTTTAAAAATATATTTAAATATAATATATAATTAAAAAGTGTTCAATAATAATAAAATAGAAATTCATTGGCTTTTATAAATGCTTTCATAAAAATTTGCACAAAAGGCCACAAACGGCACGATTTATGGGTCAAACATATCATAAGCTCTTCATTTAAAAATACTATATTTGTTGTTATTTTTGTTAAATTTTTGTTTGTTATACTGAATATGCGGGCAATGCTTCTCTATAATAAACTCGACTTTAAATAATATTTTTAAAATAATCATTAATGCAATTTTATAAATTAAATTTTTTTAATAGAAAGTAAAAATATAAATTACAAAATAGTATTGAATTAATAATTGCAATTGAAAAATCAATCTAATATTATGTCTCATTTTATTTTTTCATGTTCAAATAATTTTAAGTAAATTTTTAAAAATTAATTTTGTTTTTATGTTACAAAATATTTATATTTAAAAATATTATTTTTTATATCCACACGAGATTTTAATTTAAAATGACTTTTGAGTTACCATTTATTTAAAGATTACGAAACATTTCAAAAATATTTAAAATTTATTATAATTACTAAATATATGCTTAATATTAATATTAAATGTTTTATTACTTTTTAAATTAGTTTTTATTGCATTTAAATATTCAAATTATTACATATCTGTATATTGGAAAGTATATCAACTTTTAATACTAATTATTAGTGACTTTAATATTTAAGACTAAAGCTATATTTGTTTAAATGRTAGTGAAATGAATTTTATTATATGARAGATACTACATTTATATGGTTTTATTAATGCATTAATGTATATTTAACCATATATTTAAATATATATTTTTATTATATAATATATAAATATAATTTATATAAATCTTGTGCTAACAAACTGTTTATTTTATATGTATATTATTATATATTTAAAAATAAATAAAAATAAATAATATTTGAAACACAAATAATAAAAAATACTTATTTAATATTTTTATTCTGTGGGCAAAAGTCAAACATATATATTAGCTAATGAGCCGACATTCCAGTGATCTCCCTGTGCTCTCTCAAGTCATGTCTAACTCAAACATTAATATGAAGAAAAAAGTTAATTAGCATAACATTTTATAGTTGATTCAAAAATAATATTTTTTGTCATTGATATTATGGCAATTATTTTTTATAAAATTTATTTTATAAATTAATAATAAAATAATTTTTTAAAATTTATAAATGAATTCTAATTAACATAAATTTATATAATATATTATGCAAAAATTATTTTTTATATATTAAATATTTAATTATAATTTATTTATAATAAATATTCCTATAAATGTCAGTATGAATTGATCGTCCTTTTAGTTATTAAAAATTATTTTTACTGTACTTTTGTTTAAATCATTATAATCATAGATTTTTTTGATGTTAGGTTATAGATACATATAAAATGTCTACATTTAAAAAACTAAATATTATATTTATAAGTTGAGTTTAAATTTACTAAAATTAAATTTTCAAAAGTTTTTGTATACTTTTGTTTTGTTTAAGATTTGTATGGCTTATCATAAGTTATTTCTATGGGGTTTTAACAAGAGAGAGAGAGAGAAGAGAGAGAGAGATTACTATTAAATTGAAAAATGCATAATAAATGAATCTCTAAAAGTGTTGTGTAATATAAATTGTCTGATTTTTTTTCAGCGGCACCGGTATATCAACAGTAATAGATAGTACACTCAAGAGGAAGCCCTAAGTGTTTTGCATAAACATCCGATTCATTCACCAGTGATGGACATCCTATGGATATATATTTCAGTCTTAAATATGCTTTTTTATGAAATTGAAAAAATTTGATACAAAACTGGTTTGTCTAATACAGTATTATAACCAAATAGTAATTCATTACTTTGAGATTTTTTCAATTTAAAAATTACATTGATACTTTTTAATAAATAGTATAATATAAATGGCATCAATTGAAACTACGCTTATACTGTTGTATTACATATTAATAATTGTTGACAAATAATACTGCATTTAATAAATGTTAGTTTTTAGCAAAACCTGAAAGATTTTGTCACTAAACAAAATGTTTAATCAATATAATAATAATAATATTTATACATTTTATGTGTGACATCTATCTTTAGTATTTTAAAAATAATTTTTCGTATACAATAAGTRAGTAAATTTACAGTACATCCTAAACATTTTAATAGCATAAMATAAATATATTAGTAGTATAATACAGTATTATATAATATTATATATTGATATGAAAGATATCCAAGATATTTGATGATACATCAAATGATTGCCACAGTCATTGATAATAACTTATAATGGATCACATTATATAAAAAACTACTTTAGTTTAATAATTTGTTTGTAACAAAACTATGTTATTCAATATACGAATTGAGGGACTAATCTATCTTTAAATATGTCTAATCTTTCATTGAATGGTCATTTAAAAAGTTAGTTTCAATTTATTTCATTGCTTTATAAATAGTGTTGTAAAAGCTATGTTACAAACAGTGTGTTTCCAAATGCCTRTATCTATCATATAGTTTGTGATATGTCAGCAAAAGTAATCATTACATTCACTACTAAATTAAAAAGCTTTTTATATAAAGCATTACTAAATATTTTGTGATCACATTTATTCACTTAAATTTTTTTATTTAAGTAATTTTTTTTAAATATTGTATTTTTAATTTAGTATTTAATTATATAGTATTTTAAATAGTAGCATTATAAAATGATTAATTTTTACAATTAATTCCAAATAAGTAATTCTAGTATTAGTGTTAACAAAAATTTAAATAATAAATCAAAAATAACTTATTATTATGAATATAAGATATATAGTTTAGTTAAATTTAATAAAAATAATTTAAATCAATAGTTATTATACTGTATAAACTATATTTAAATATARCACATTAAATATAAGGCATGTCATTGTAAAAAATATTTTTGGGACAAACTATTGAAGCGTTTATGACATACTGTATCTGCAATTAAATTACAAGAGATATGACAGTAAAGGAAATGGGATGACTCTGTACCACATCTTACACATTGAACTTATGGGTGAAAATTGGTTTGAAGTGAGTGTGAAGTTTGTGAGACCTTAAGCTCAGATAAGAAGTTGTGAACACTTTGGTCATTGAATTGACTGAAAAATAAATAGCATTGCAAATGATGGGCGCGTTTCACGTGTGTATTACGGGAATAGCACTGGTATTGTTGTCATTTGGTTATCAGTAGGAATGAACATAAAGAGAGAGAGAGAGAGAGAGAGGTTTTGGTCAATTTGAATCATTACTTACCATTCCTCTACTGTCAGGTTTACTCTCAATATGAGTGACAATACAAAAGTCAAGCATTTACTGAAAAGAAACTTAAATTTTGCGAGACTTTTGTGTACTGTTTTATTGTAAAAATACTGCAAACAAAGTATAAGTCAAATGTGTTTAAGAAAAATGAAAAATAAATATAAATGAATTCACATATTCATTGAAATCAGTGAATGAATCACTAAATGAATGGAGAAAAAGTTAAATTGTATGTTAAAAATACAAATAATTTGTGTCTACCTTTACCTGTCTCTCAGTCTCACAACTGGTTAGTTTCTGTACTGAGTATTGTTATAAATGTATGACTTTTACCCCTAAAGTCATGACAAAACTCTCTCTCTCTCTCTCTCTCTCTCTCTCTGTCAATGAGCCCCACTATTACAGACAAAATTGTGAGTAAACTTTGTTGTGAATACAATTATATCTCTCAGGAATTGTCCGAAAAATATGTCACGAGTTGTGAAACTCATATCTTATGGAAGTCCTTAAGGAACTCATACAGTGAACTGAAATATTGTTATAAATATCAATATATATTGTATTGAATTCATTGTTCACAATCTGTTTCGCACTGTTATATTGTGAACAACATATTAAGCGATAACTACACGGTTTTTCCATATGAACCGAATAAGTGTCTGAAAAAACTTTTCTTGTATACTGTATAGTCAACCATCCCTATTACATATGATCCCTATCCCCTCATATATAATGTTCAAACAGCTATTGATATGCGAGAAATTTTAACACATATCGTACGTATGTTTCTCTTATATATGTTTTGTATGCGTAAAATAATTTCTTTTTCAAAGTTATATTTCAATAAAAAATCATATAATATATCATTTTTGTTAAGAAGATAAAATACAATGCTTTCTACTCTCTTTATTTCTCTCTCTCTCTCTCTCTCTCTCTCTTTCACTCACTCACTAACTTTCAATTTATTTTGTTGTATTTTTCAATACATTTATTAAATATATCAAAATAATTTGTACAATAATTTACAACATTTATTATGTTTATTTAAAATCAGAATACTAACTACAGTACTCTACAGTAACTTAAATACTGTATAAACCTTTAATATAAATCTTTAAAATGTAAATTTTGTTTAAAAAAATATTCTAATAATTTTTTAGTTAATATTACTATATTATATAATATAACAAATTCATTGCTAATTTAGTACTAGACAAATTAAATAAACTTTAAAATTATTAGTTTTTAGTAATAAATAAAATTATTATTATTATTATTATACTTGGTATATTAGACACTATTCAATAAATCATTTATAAAAATTGTGCTGACATTGTGTGTAATAAATGGAAAAACGTTGAACAAAATCATATATATAATGATTGTTATATATTGTAGATAAATGCTATCCATTTCGGTTTATAAGCAAAAACATTGATTCAACAAAAAAAGAGACCAACAAACCAGTGGTGACACTATCGATAGGAAATATCGGTAACACATGATATCAAGCAATGTATATGAGTTCAACACAAAAGTCTTTTGCGACAATAGTCAGTCATAGTACCTATCAGTTCCCTATCTCACAGACATAACAATAATACTGTACCGTATATCGTGTGTTATGTTTTGTTGTGCAGCGCACAGGCCATACAATTCCCTGTTTCACATACCATTCCCTGTAACAATAGTTTGGTCCCTATTGTCCTGTTATATATATGGCTCAACTATTAAGGACTAAATACCCTCACAGTCTATGCCTACGACCATTAGGTCAGTCATATTGGGGAACGGTTTAGTCACAGATGTTTACCTATAATAAAAAGTCTCTCTCTCTCTCTCTCTCTCTTGCAAAAAAAATATTGTATTTAAATATCAATTTTTCTATTTCACTTAAAAATAAACTGTTGCTATATTGCACCAGTTTATTGTTATTGTCTAAATGGTATATACAGTACTTTATACTCTATACTAAATACCTGTTTCAAATAATCTCTATACAGTACTACTGTATTATATAGAGAACCTCTGTTTTCTTAATCTCAAGTACTCTTACAGACTATAATCCACTTTTTATTTACAATAACTATATATTACTATTACTACTATTATATTATTCAATAAACTTTTTATTCTAGTTGTTTAAAATGTAAAAATAACACTAAATGGCAATATTATGTTTAAGGGTTTATCCAATTTTCATAATCCCAGTGTATGTATGAACTAATCCAAAGGTTAGTTTTGAGGGTTTAGAGTTTAGTCGACAGTTTAAAAATGTATTGGAAATTGATTTCTATTACTATATAGCTATTAGATTCATAAACTTTATTTGAATAATACACTTACCAATATAAATTATTTAATAGTTGTCTATTTTGTAAATTTTTACAGTTGAAATTATTATTTATTTTTAAAATGGTTGCAATCTGAAAAGATAATAAAGTAATTAATATTTTTTAAATATTTTTTTCATTATTATAATTAATTTAAAATACAATTCACTGTATATCCATATTGTATAATAAATACTGTATATTAAATAAAATATAGTGAATATAATAAATATAGTATGGGTGCTCATAATAATAAAAAACAAAAAATAAATTGAGTTTTGCATTAAAACTGGCCATAAATTTATTATTTTCTTTTTGTATAATACTAATGCAATTTTAGGTAAACTATTAAAACAAAACAAAAACATAATTTATATGTAGTATCTATGTTTTAATCTATAGTAAATTAGCAAATAATACAAAATACTTAAAAAGAGAGAAAAACATTTGTGTAATAAGTGTTTGACTGAAACATAATGAGCCGCCCGTCGAGAGGATGGGCGACSAAAATCCGTCGGTTTGCTCACCACTGACTTAAAAAATATAAAAAAGTAATGTGTTTTTGTGGCCCTATATATATATATATATATGAATATTTTAACTGTACTATCAAATGAAAAATGTAATTATAATCATTTTACAGGTGAGGGTGAATCTGCTTTGTCTGATTGAAACAAAATATATTTATATAAATAAATAGTGTGACTCTCATTATAAGTTAGTATATGTTTGTACTATTGGGTGCAGTATATGACATATAACAGTAAATTTTATATACTGTATAAATTGCATGTATTGTAATATACTGTATAAAAGTTTTTATTTATGTACAGAATTTATTATATTTCTTGTAAATGACAAAACCATAAATATATTAAAATATTGATTTTTAGTGCATATATTTAAAATTTAAAGTTATAGAAACATTAGTTTATTTATTGAATATTTAAATGAAAATTTACATAATTACATTACCTAATATTTCTTATAAATATTAACATAAAGAGCTAATTAAATCTATTTTTAAGTAATTTATGATATTTAATATAGTTTTATAATTTATTAAATGATAAATAGAAAATTTTATTGTATATTTGATTGAATTTATAATTTAATTATTATCAATATATTTTAGTAAATGAGATACCATATGAATGCAAAAAATATTTAAAAATATGTAAACTATTTATGGTTTCATTTGAATTAATAGATTATTAAATGACTTTTGAATGGTTTTTATAATTTGTTTAAAATACTGAATAAATATCTGTATAATATGTGTGGGTTTTCTTTGTAAAAGCTAATTACAAAATTAAATGACTTATTTCCCCTTATAATAGATCTAAACTTAATGTTAAGCATTTGTAGTTTTGGGGGTTTAAGCTTTTGGTTAATGCCTTTGTTTGCAAAGCTTTAACCAAAAGATTATTTCAATAAATTTAAATTTATTTGATTAACTTTTGTCAAATTTAAAGGCAAATGAAATTTTTGCGATTCAGACCTAAAGCGCCAATCATTTGATTTATATGTTCAAACAGGTTTGTGCTGTAGATATTAAAATTAGTTTCCACTATAATGTGTATACCTGTGTGGGGCCCCCACTAACCCTCACATATATCCACTAAATACATAGCTTCTCTTACGGGTTACCAATATATTAGGCAAACTTGAAGACAGGCTCTTATAGTGTGGTCGGTGTGTTGGGTCCTATAAATTAGATATTGGACTCTAATTTAATGGGCCGGTACACCATGTGTGAGCCCAGTTAGCTGTAGCATTGTTACAGAGCATTTGTTTTACCTAAAATTGTTACTTATATACACTGTATTATCCATTTAAATAATAGTTATCGTTTAGCAACTTTCCCATTACTACTCCTTTTTCTTCACTATAACTTATAAGACAACTCAAGGTTTGGTTTTAACGAAAATTTTTGAATCAAATGTTTAGCGAAAATAGCATTTTTTGTTATATATTATTAAAGTAATAATCATTTTTATATTAGATTGTGATTTAATATCAAAAAGAAGCATAAATTTAAAAAATAWATTTAAAAATCAAATTATCAATATATAATATAAATTGTTTTAAATGCAGTTTTCAATAAGTTTATTTGTTAAAAGCATTTTGTAAATTTAATTTAATTTAATAAAATATTATCTAATATTGGTATATTGTTTTTATTTTACTACCAATACATACTGTTTATGCGCTTATAACTGAAAAAATTTATAAAAAAATGTTTAGATATTTGATTTAGTTTTTAATATAAATGTTTCACTTATAGCAATGCTTTTAAGAAATTGAAAAAATTGATTTTTTATAAATTATATCAAAGTTTTATTTTTAATATACTGTAGTTTTAAGCTATAGAGTGATCTCAAATATTTGACTGTTGTTGTTGTTGTTGTTACTGATGATGTTAACAACATATGTTTTTCACTACTAATTTCATAAACTATTTTTAACATTTTTTACACAAAACATTGCAAATARCCCTAATTGCACAMAAACATGACATTTGTTATAAATATTACAATATCATTATAATTATCGTTATACTGTACAGTACAATGTCATTATATGTATGAATGTATAGTATATTTACTATTTTATTTTATTTAATATTTTTAAAAATCTAATAATATATTTTATTACTGTTTATTTGTTATTTCTAAAATTAAAATTTATATATAGTATAAGTCTAATGATTAACAAAACAAACTCAAAATATTTGCTATTTTATCTTGCTACAATTTTTTAATTTTAAAAATGTTTTATAATGTGAAACTAAATTAGTTTGTTTTGTATAAATCTGAACTTCTATATAATGGTATATTGTTATATACAATATAAATTGTTAATAAAATACTGTACAATAAATGGATAATTGACATAAATTTATGGATCGTTACTTTAGTATAATAACTACTAGTGCGCCCTCCATATACATGAATGTGTAATATTTATAAATACATTTACATGTACTGTATTTAACAAATATTTATGAATATCGTGATAGAAAATTAATCTAATTAATCAAATCAAACAACATTTTATATTATTAATAAAATTTATTATTTTATAAATTTGCTAATAATAATCAAACACAGTAGAAATTTATATAAAAACATCAACAAAAAAATATTTTATTCATTAAATTAAGATTTCAATAAACTATATTTGACTGAAAAGCATATATAATTTAAAACATGATATAAATAACATATTGTTTTTTTCATGAAGAAACATAAAAAAATTCATTATTAACAGATATTTTGTGATTTTTAGTGTTTAGATCTTTCAGAGTGTAATATCGCTAAACTCATGAGATTATTATCATTTAATGAAAATTTTTGGGTGGAATCTAATAGTGAAGGGAACTGTATGTTTGAGGGTATAGTAGTATCCGATTGAATGAATGATACATAAACTTTTCCGATCGCCTCACATGTGGTTTTGAATTTCAATTTTAAATCACAAAATTAAGAAAAATGTTTTCTAAATAAATCCGAAAATATATTTGATTTTCTTATTTACTATTATTAGTGTATATAGTGTTGAAAATAAAACATTTATATAATAATTGATAGAATTTTATATTATCTATTTTATCAAAGCTTTATTATTTTGTATTTTATTTTATTTTTTTAAGTCCATTAAATTGATGAGTTAGTGATAGTGTAAACAAATAATGAAAAATGTGATAATACAAAACATTAGTAAATGTAATAATATTAAATCAAAACCAATATTTATTTCAATTATTTGTTGTATTTTACAAAAATATTGATTCTATTGATGCGAATCTTTATTTATATTTAGTATTTAATATATTGTTGTTTTCAATCATACATTATAGTAATACAAGTATTGTAATGCAATGCTATGCTATGCAATGCATTACTTTATATTTTGGATTATAAATAATGAATTGTATACTATGTGTAATATAGTAATGAAAATTATCAAATGATAGGAAAATCTAACAAAAAATCATTAATTTTAATTTAGTAACTAAAACAATACCAAAAAAAGAAATTATTTGCAAATAAAAGTTTAATTAATCTATTGTTTTATATATCAATGAGCGTATCATTTATATTCATTTAGACAATTAACGAGTTTTTAACTATTAATCAATTTAACTAAAAATATTGATTTTTTCATCGCATTTATTATTATTACTTGTCATATATAGTATACATATTATACTTATTATAATATAGTTATTAATAATAATAAAATACTACCATTTATTATAAATATAATTTTTAATAGCAATAAAAATCAGGAAAAGAAATAATTTTAATAAATACTATATATATATATAAAATCTCATAAAATCATCAAATATTTTAAAACCCATATTGTTATTTGACTGACAGTTAGCAGATTTACTTACTATATATAACTATTAGATATAGACTACAAAAACAGTGTCCACCCATTGTTTTATACGGTAATCGCATCAGTAGTTTGCATCAATTTTTTTCAAAAGACAATTCATTTGATTGAAATTAATTTATTTTTCTTTTTAGACATACCCTCACCGTATGTTTAGTTTAATTTAAATGTCTGACTTATATRGTATAATTGGTGATATAGTTTTCATTATATAACATAAATAAAATAACAATTTTTCAGATAATCGTGAAATCCGTAACCAAAATCCTAACTAAATCTTAAAGTATAATAACATAATATCTATTATTGCGATATCATTAGTCATTTACTGTAACAAGAATTATCTGTAACTAATATTACATTATTTAAAAAACAATATCAACTTTAGTTATACTAATTATTAATTTTAATTAACAGTTAATTTATAATTTAATATAATATATTAGTTATTTCTTAAATTATTTAGTATTAATAATAAAATAATATATTATGTAATTAATTTAAATAGATTAATAAATATTATTATTGTAATAAAGGTTGGTTGTTATTTAATAATTATACACTTTTTATATAATAACGTAAATATATATATATATATATAAATATAATAAAAATAATAATATTCATTGATATATACAGTATATATTGTGGTTTGCGGTGGTATTGGGTGTGAACCAGAAAGCAGTGGTGAGAAAATACCATAAATATCTTTTATGATATCATAAGATTATACTGTAGTTATGAATTTTAATCGCATATATAACTGAAAGCAATGTTAATCACTGAACTTTTTTGTTTATCCTCTATATAAGCTTTTTCGGTAAAAATAACATATTTTTATGAATATTTTGTTATTGTTTAAAAAATACATTTACTAGACATTCAAATTATTGTACATTATTATAGCCAACTGTCCAATGGTTATCTCACAATCGCATCAATGCAATAGACATTATTGTATATCAGTCTA
Source organism: Oppia nitens (assembly GCF_028296485.1). Classification (NCBI taxonomy): domain Eukaryota; kingdom Metazoa; phylum Arthropoda; class Arachnida; order Sarcoptiformes; family Oppiidae; genus Oppia; species Oppia nitens. The sequence continues at coordinate 4,563,266 of NW_026533243.1, forward strand.
TGATCTGACATATGACGTGAGTATTTGACTGAAAAATATGTATTTTATGAAAGATATATTTAAAGATATCTATAAATATAATATTTAAAACAATTTTTAATTGTTTATTAGATTACACTAAAACAGTCAAATTTATTGGAAAACATTATGTAAACAAAAACATAAATTTAAAAAAGATTAAATCATTAAAATTTATACTGTATTTTATAGTTTATTTTAATAATTTATGCCATAAACAGTGTTGTCAATGTATTTTTAATAGCATCTAAAATCTCACATTTGCTTTGGTTTAACACAGAATAACACAAACTTTATATTGATATTTATATTTTACTTTAAAAATTGTAGTTTTATTAGAAAAATACTAAAAGTCTATAACATATATTAAAAAGAGATTTACAACAAAATATTTTAGTCACACCTTTTTTAGTGAAGTTCAATAAAGTTATAAAATATAAGTTAAATAAATGAATTTTTACAGAAATTTTGAATTTTAAATATTTTGCTCCCTATTAAAAATGAGTTTAAAATTAAAATATCAATAATGACATAAAAATTCAATTCAAATTATTTTATTTAAATAAAAAACATCGATTTATGAATATATTGTTGTGATTTAAAGAACTCATTCAAAATGTGTCAATAAATTACATTTTAATGACTTTTATTTTGTAATCAACTTTGCAAATATTGAACAGTTAATTATTTGCTTTATTTTGTATTTTTAGCATTTGRTAATGTTTAATAATAAAATCATATATAATTAAACAACAATTATAATTTTACAACTATTTAATTTCTATGTTGTTAAATTAATTACTTCAATAAAATAAGATAATATTTATTTAAAATAATTTTTATTTATTGAAATTATTATATAGATTAATTTTAAATGTATTAATAATTTGTTGAACTAGTAATTAATAATTAGTAAATACGTTACAATAAGTATCGATTATTATAACAATTATCCATTTTAGATATTATTATTAAAACAGATAAATTGTATGATAAATAATAATAATATATGACTATTGAATAGTGTTGTTTTTTAAATTGCTCTTTTAAAAGCGTAATTCAACATTATGATAAATTTATTTATTACATAAAATAACAATATCAATACTTAATAATTACAAATTATACAAATACAATGTATATTTAAAGCAATTAGTGAGTCTATAATTTATTGTTGTAAAATTAGCACACATTAAATACGAATTTTTATTATTAAATTATGATAAATAACATCATATATGATAATTACAATTGTTTATAGAAATATTAACAAATAAAACAAATTTGTAATGATAATGATAATAATGATTATCTTATTAATACATAAATCCTATTAGTTTTTTATCAATAATTTACTACATTAAATTACATTACAATCAACAATATTATAATATAATATATACAGTACTAAAGCATAATAGAAATCAAATAAATTATAAATAATTTTATAATATTATATGTTTTATATTTAAAACATGTAAATATTAGAAACAAATTGGTAAAATAATCAATTCACATAATATTGTATTACATTTTATTAAAATTAAATTAATCAAATTGTTTGACTTTTAATTCTTAACAGTTTATTAAACGATATTTGCCTCAAAAATAGTTTAATCGTATCATCTGATCAAATGATTTTATAATTTATATGTAATACAATAAATAACACTTAAATAATATAATAAAAATAACACTTAATAAAAAATTATATTTTACTATAATCAGCATTTAACAATGAATTTAAATTTTAATATAGATTAACATTAGTTATGTGAATTTATCAAAATATCATTTAATTAGCATTTTTATTGTTTAACATTATTTAATGCTACTCTAAGCTAACATTTAAATAGTTTGAAGACAATCAATTTGAAAAATTATGGAGCAAACAATGTAATTATGGGTATCTATATTATAGATATTATACTTTTAACATATTTTTTATAAATATATCTTATAATCCAGTGATTGATTGACTTGTTTTATAAGATAAAATTTAAGTGCTTATAGAAGATACCGACTTTATATGACTATACTGTATATATGCTATCAGACAATACATTAATGACTTAACGCCTTATTTAAAGGTTAGGGTCTCAGTCCATATACATCATAGCAATGACCGCTATTACACCGATTAATACACAATAAAAATAAACAATAGGACAAAAATTATATAATATAAAGGATAAATAAAAGGACAATATTTTAAATGATATAATTTTTAAAGTGTTAATAATTATAATATAATTAAATTAGCCATATTTAATAGCATCATGTTTAAAAATTTGCTAAATCATCAATGTTTTTATGAATTTTTAATTAGTAAATGTTTTAAAAATGTTTAATTAATGTATTTATATAATAATAATTACTATAAAATTAGTTAATATAGATAATTATTTATTAAAAATTAATATCAGTATTTAATTGTCATTCAATAAAATAATTACTATTTACTGCTTAAAGGTTTACATTTTATAATTAAATAATAATTATTAATTTAAATTATAATAAAAAAATGTTTGCTAATAGTTTTAAAACACGCAATTCAATTAATTAATATATAGTTTAATTTATTAAATATCTATAAAACAAAAAAAAACAATCAAAACATAAAGAATTAAATCAATTTACTAATTTTCAACATAAATACCACAATTATCTAAATCATATTAATAACTAAATAATTTTGTATAATTAACTTATTTTTTAATTAGTGTTCAAAAGCTCACATTTAATTCTCATTATATTATTGGGTAATAAAATTAAATTTCAACAAATATTTTTTTATCTCTTTCTCATTTTTCAATCTATTTATTTATCTATTTTTCATTTACTTTAACTACCACTTAACAGGTTGCTAAACTTTAAAAAATATAAAATTTGATTTTACAATAAAAATTTGTTTATTTTTATAATGCTATTAAAATATATAAGTTTTCAGCATTTGTTATAATAAAATTATTTCTTAATTATTACATATGATTTTATCATTTTGACTATTAATATACTCAGACATTAGTTAAAAGACTGAGTCATAAAAACATATAATAAAATTATATTATTTTTAATTTTAATTAAATTACTTAAATTTCTTAGTTTCACAAATTTCAAAAAAATGTTTTTAACTTTGATTATTAAAATCTTTATTTTTGTATTTTCTCATCAAATGAAAACCAATTCATAATAATTGCAATAAAAAATATTTAATTGTCACTTAAATTTAACTTAATTTCAACATTTATGTCATCACTTGTTTAGATATAAGATTTAAGTTTCCGTTTTTATAATATTTATGGGAAAAACAACCAAAATCTTAAATTTAATCTTTAATGTAGTCAATAATTTTAAATATATTTCAAAATAAGTAAAAAAAATGGTTGTCTTATTTGCCACCAAAGGATTAGATAATCAAATCAAATGTTAGATTTTTATTAACCAAAAACTCATCCCTGATGTTAAATATAAATAAAATTTATATAAAAACTATATTTTTGAGTTTTTAAATATTGAATCCTATTAATTATTGTCAATTATCAATATATCTAATTATAATTATAGTTTTTGTAAAATTTTATTTATCAATTAATGATATTTTCTTTTACTTTCAATATTATTAAACTACTATTAATAATATTTAGTTATTACTTGTGATTATAATGTATTGTTACAAAATGACAAATATTGAGATAACAAAATTAACATAGGGATCCCATAGACAGAAATTTCTTTTAGAAACTTTCTAGAAATTTCTTTATTATTTTAGAAATTTTTCTTTTTTACCAACACAAAAAATCACAAAAGAATCTTATGATTACAAATCTTTTATTAAAACAGTGTTATCTGTTTTATTATATAAGATATTTAACTCCCTGATAGACAATTAATATTAAATGCAAACCAATAATAATCATTTTAATATAGACATAAGTGTTACACTTTTAACAATATCAATATGTTTGAAATAACTACCCTTTTATTAAAAAACATAATTTGTATAACATAGCAATTATACGATTACTAGTTTATCATTTTGTTCCCACATTTTACTAGTATTTGAATATCAATTTTGAAAAGTGTAACATTTTAAAAGTTGATGTTATTAAAAAAATTACAATTATATATCAAATATTAATAATAAAAATAATAGATATGTGAACTTGATTTTGAAGATTTCAATGACACACAAAATATAATACTATAAGATCTAAGCTATAAATCAGATCAAAATTTCAATGCAACTTATAATAGATGTGTAAAAACTACAACAAGGATTTAAATACTATATTTAATACAAAATAAAAAAATATCTCACTTTATAAAAATCTAAAATTAAATGCATTTTAACACAAGTTAAATATGTATGTGAATATTAATCCATAAATAGCAATAAATCTATTTCTATGATTAATTATAAGGAAATGTTTTTTTAAATAAATGTCTAAAACTGTCTGTCGGATGACTTTTTATGTAATTTGTAAATCAATTATCAGATCAGCAAAACTTAGATCATTATTAACTTCACTTAAAAAATATTATATATTTATTAATATAATATTTTATATAAAATATGTAATTTGCTAAATGGTTAACACTTTAAATAGATATTTTACAGTATATAAGTCTTATTTAATTTTACATTCATTTATTTCAATAGTTGCGTTACAAATATAATTTGATTAAATAATTATTTTTAACGTTTAAATAAATTAGTTTCTCATTATTTGTCAGATCCTGTATTTACAATATAAACTAGTATAAAGTTACTAATGCTAATAAATAAAATCATTTTAAATAAAAATACTATACATATTGAGTTTAATGTTCAAAATGTTAAAATTTTTAATAAATTATTTATTATTAAAAGTTTAACTAATGAAAAATTTATTTTATATTATGTTTTACAATATTACATTGTAAGATTATAAAACTAATATTGGTAATTTTATATTATTATATCTTAAAATAATGTATATTTAATTATTATAATTTATCTAATCTAAGATAAATTTAGTACAAACTGTATTGTATAAAACTAATCATCACGTTATTTTTTATTTAATTTGATAATAATTCATTATTAACATATATGTATACAAAATCCTTATTTTATAATTATATAACTATATATTTGTAATAAAAATATTCAACAAAAACAAAATATATGATTCAAATTTTTAGTTTTTGTTATTTAAACATAATATCCACAGGAATTTTAAGGTCATATTTATATTAAGCGTTATATTAATTGACTATAGATTTATGTTTCTTATATAAAGAGCTAGAAATATATAATATTGATATATAACAACACAAATACATTATACAATAATATATAACTATTACTATATACTATATAATAAACTAAGATATATATAACTAGATATAAAAATCATATTATCAATTATAAATGTTTTGCCTTTCAATTTGAATAGCATTTATAAAATTATAAAATAAATAATGAATTAATTATAGTTTAGAGCGTTTCTTATCAAAAATTAAATCTATTAATAGATTCTATATTTTATTTTTTGTTATGTTATTAAAAACTCGAAATCTATTATTTAATATTTAATATTAGCATTTTATATGAGTAACAAATAAATCAAATCGATCAGTAGATCAACAAATTTATACGATATATTAATAGATAACAATTGTTTTAAATTTATCAAAATACATAAATTTATTAAAAACAAAATATTACATTACATTACAATAAAACATTACATTATTGTTATCAATTATACTGAATAAATAAATCATATATATTTATATGAGATATTAACAATTTTGATTGATTAGTCTTATTTAAATATTTAAAAATATATAATTTAATAAATATTTTTAATATTTAATCTTCATTAATTAAATATTATATTTGATAAATATATTTTATAATTGTCTTTTAAAAAAACTAAATATTTACTAATATATCGGTAAATTTGTTTCTATAACTGATGTTCATATTTTTGTATTTATTATTTTATACACTACTGTATTATTATTTGTATACTACAGTACTATATTTGTAACAGTAGTTTATATAAGATAATCAAATAACTTGTATAATCAATATATGAAAAGTCTGTCAATAATATCAAACATGAGTCAAACATATTGTTGCAAACAATGTATACTATTGTTATCAATGATAAAAAATTGTTAAACAGCTTGTGATTACATTTTTCATATTTCACTCATTGCTTAGCATTAATATACTTCTAGACCTGACTTTGTGTCCCTCCCTGTCATCTCATTTACACAACTGTTAGATATATCTACTTTTGTCTCACTTTCTACACATTTGTTTTCATAATAAAATATTTTTTTAATAATATGTGACTCACAATATTATTACATCATACAGTTATATCATATATTAAGTATATATATACAGTATATATATCATTAATATTATTATACTTTAAAAGTTACTTTATATTCTAGTAGATTATTGTTTTAATATTATATAAGTTTTTTAATAAAAATGATAAATAAGCAATTAATAAACTTTATATTCTTAATTAATATAATATATATAGATATTAATTTTTAATAGCTTAATAAAAATGCTTTACAGGTTAATAAAAAATTAATTATTAATATATTTTAAATAAATTTTTTCGAACTATTATATTAACGTTATTAAAAATAATATTAGTAATTACAATATAGATTTAATAAAATACACTTAAAAATTATATTTTTATTTATCGATAACATTATCCTTTTTTGTTAACTAACATTAATGGATTRGATAAATGGATAATAAAATGTTTTAAATCATGTTTAAAATTTGTTATTTTAAATGAATATTATGATCTGACATTAATTTTAATAAAAATAAAGATTATTGTTTTTATCATTATTAATTAAAATTATTAGCAAAATTGATATTTTATTAGGAATTATTTAATATAATAGATAGCAAAATATCAATTAATTTATTATAATAATTAATTTTTAATTTAAAATTAATATATATAACAATTTGTTATAATATTTATATATAATTTAGTGATATTATGATATTAAAGTTTGTATAATGAAAATACATATACAATATATAATATATACATTTTATGAATGCAAATGTTTTTACAGACCATAGAAACAATAAAATGACTTAACATTAGTTACTATAGTATTATAAAATAAACGAAAATTATTTTTATTTTTAAATAACATTTTTCATGGCTTACCTTCAGATTTGTTTTGGTGTCCGCTGTTTAAGTCACACATACAATACAACAGCCATATACTGGCGCTTCTGTTTTGGAGGTAATGTCTATCTATTTCTCTCTTTCCTCAACTAATTTATTACCACAAAAATTATAGGTTCAGAGTATTATACACCACAAACAAAAAAAAGTTTGCACACAATATATATAGTATAAAAAAATGTTTTACTAATTCAATGTATATAAAAAGTTTGCAATAAAATTACAATTTTTTGTGCTATTGTTATTATTATAGTTATTTTGTGTTAAATTAATGTTACTTAGAGAGAGATATGAAACACAATTTTTTCTGAGAAATTCACACAAATGTTTTCACTGATTTTCTCTGTCTTTTCAAAATTCAATTATCAATTGTTTTCACAATTATTTTGATGATTACTAATAAATTGTTTTTTAACAATTATTTGTCACAAKTGTTTAGAAAATTATATTTATTCCAATAACAATTATAACAATTGCAATATACATAAATAGTTAGCAAATTAATATTTATAATTGTAAAAGTTTATTTTTATAATTTTCTTAAATACTAAGTTTAAGTAGAAGTTGTTTTTAATTACTTACAAAATGCTATTATAATGTAATACTAAGTATTTTCAAATTTTCGTTGAAATCTTAAATGTCTTTTTTTGTTGAATCGGATGAGACACGTCTTTATCTTTAATATATAGAAAAAAACTACAATAAGTCAGATGAAAGACAATAACTTTTTAGTTTTTTCTTTTAATTAAAGTCAAAGTTTTCTTCAATAAATTAATAGTGAAATCCGTTGACAAAATGATTTCAATATAAATGGAAATTTTGATAACGTTTTACATCAATGATAAAAGTAAAAGTTAACACAAATATTATTTAAAAAGTAATTTTCATTTATTAAATTTTGTTAAATAAATAGTAGTTTTATTTTATTATACTTTTTAATTATATATATATATATATTATTAAAAAATGTGCATATTTTTATATRAATGTTATTATTATTATATTTTTATGCTATATAGCATCCAAAGGATATAAAAAATTATAACAAATAATAATAATTTTGAAAAAAATTATTTGATATTTTAAATAATAACTATGGAGTCTAAGGTAACGACAGTATATAATAATGTTAATGAAGTTTCCTCTAAACAAATGGCAAAACATTTACATCACAAACACATATACTTATAAACATTAGAGGATAGGACTAATAGCCGGGTCTGCAATTGTTATAGCAATATGTGTAGTCATTGTCAATATAGCGATAGCAAAAGCACTGGGAGATCGCGATAATAATATACAGGCGTTAAAAACTAGTGGTGAGTATCGAAGCACATCCAGAATGGAGAGACAAAACACTAGTATCTGTGGCACTGGTAGGTCCTCACCATCAGTGAGCGCTATAAGTGAGMAGTCAATGGAAAACTCTGTGTTATGTGAGGAGAAACTACTGGTTAGAGGAGGAGTGAGTGCCGACTGAATCACTGAAACTACATCAGCAGCGGATCAGTTCATTGACGAACCAGTGGGTCGAGTGATTCAACATATACTGTATATCAGTGCTATGGGTGACCATAAAAGTTATAAAAAACTGTTGCCATTACATAATGCCATGTGATATATAACTTAAAAAACTTTATATGAGATTTCGTAAGTTATGAGTTTAAAGAGTTATACAATTAATACAATTATTTTAAGTGGTTTACCTGTTTTCTGTAGGTGTTATCATATAGTATAGGGCCTATAATATACAGTCTGTGAATAATGACAGYCATTACAGTCATTGACACTTATGGTATTGTTTTTGTAGCTTTGAATCAAAACAAATTATCTAATAAAGTAAAAAGTATTTTATAAAAAATTTATAAAATAAAATTCATTATATATTGACTAAAAAATTATTTTGAATATACAATGTATATATAATCTATATTTATCAATATATTATATTATACAGTATAAATTAAAATATATTTAATACATGATATGCGTTGTCTATAATTTTAAACTTTAATATACTGTATATATAATAAATTTGTATAAAATTTATTTGAAAAGTATACATACTATCTTGTATATCGATAAATATTGTTTAAAAATATTAACATTAAGTATAATTATACATCACTGTTTGCAATCACTTTAAAACAACCATTTTATTTTATTTTTTTTAATTAATTTAAGTGTCAACATTAAATTTATAATATATATACGGTATATATATATAAAAAATAAATATATACGACAGTAAATAATTGGAGTAAAACAACATGGCTTTTATTTATAATATAATAAATATTAAGTGGCATTTGAAATGACATTAACTTAATAAACATTTAATTGATTGCTTTTATATAATATAACGGCTTAGAGATGAACTGATAAAAATTTACATTTTAATACTTTGCTATATTAATTTTGACTGTTTATTTTATTTTTATTTAATTTTATAACTAAATATAGATATTATTTATAACTTAATTTTTAATTTATAATATTTGATAATTTAAAATCTAATATTAATTATAAAATAATGTTTCATCAACTATCTTAGTATTTATAAGTATACATTATCAATATTAATATAATTATAATAATAAAGAAACTAAAATTTTATATTTTTAGTAACAGTAATCTATTAAAGTTTATTTATATATCGAAATATTTTATTATATGTTTATAATTTAATCAAAATTTTTGTGGTTCACAACTAATAATAAAATTGATTTACATGTTCACGTAATAACATTGACTACCATAACATACCGGTGCACACAACACAACTATCTGTGCCTTTAGGGTTAGATTTTGAAAATTATAGATACATTTTCCCAAACATTCAAATATTGAGATTATTTTGACAAAAGTTGTGAGTTTTTTGTTATTGATTTTTTCATTTTTATTAATATATAATATTCATATTTATAATTTTAATGTTCATGATTTGCATGATTTGTTTTTAATTAATATTTTGATTGCATTTAATTTATTTCTCAGTTTTCATTTGTATTTTTAGTATTAATTATTATTTTTTAATTAAAATATTTTACATACAATATATGTTTAAATAAAGTATTTTTAATTTTTTATACGTTATATTTATTATTATAGTTATATTAATAATTAAATTCATGATTTTTATTTATTTTTGATTAATCAAAGTTTGTTGAGTTAATATCTAGTGTTGGCAAAAAAGAGAAATTTATAAAATAATAGAGAAATTTCTAGAAAGTTTCTAAAAGAAATTTCTATCTATGAGATCCCCATGTTAATTTTGTTTTCTGGATATATCTTATTATATAACAATACATTGGTTTTACAAGTAATAATTAATTATTAGTATTAATATTTTTATTATTAATTAAAGTAAAAATTAATTTATTTAATTATCTTAAATTCTTATATATATAATAAAATGATTATTAAAATTTTAGAAAACTGATTATTATTAAATAATTATAATTATTTTACATATAGGTATCGCATTTTGTATAGTAGTGTATAGTGTAATGTTATATGAATAGTAGTATTGTCTCATTATTTATATATTATTTCAATAGCTATAGATATGGGGATCCCATAGTATAACAATAAAGTTAAATTTCTATAGAAATTTATTCCTGAGAAATTTTCTAGAAACTTTCTCAGTGAAATTTATTAGAAACTTTCTATTTGCCCATCTCTATTAATATCTAACATAAAATAGAAAAAGTTTAATTATTAAAATAATAAAAACCAAACTGATCTGAATGTGTTAATAAAAATATGTTTTATTGACTGTAATCATAAACAAAATCGTAACTAATTATAATGACTTTTAAATCGTATATATTATATTAAATTTGAAATAAAATAAACAAAATATTGTAATTTTACTTTTTTAAAACCCGAAGTATTAAATGTCAAAATGTTATAATTAACAGTTTTCACACACACACACACACTTAACTCTTTTAAATATAAAATTATCCGTTAAACTTATTAAAAATTATACACTAAAACACAGATTTATTAGTTTAATATAAACTATTTTTTGTGATACTAAGTCCTATAATCAATTGTAAAAATATTAACTAAATATTATCTTTTAATATTTTACAAAACAAAAATTACTTTTTAGTCTTATTGCTTAATCTAAATAATTTTATAAATACAGTATTATATTATTTTATATAAACTTTATACAATATTTATTATATTTTAATTATTCAGTGAACTATAATATTTATATAACAATATGCTTACAATATTTAATATATTGTTTTTAATTTAATTTTGTTTAGCTGTGATTATTAATAACTTATTAATATATTAATTTATTTCTATATAAACAACAATTATAAATCAATTCATAAAAATTTTTGCAAATTATTTTAATAGATGTTTTTTCGTGAATTAATAATACTATAAATAGCATATAAAAAGTTTATATATGTAATGCTATTTAAATAATATTTTATTAAATGATAGACCTTCACTAATAGCCAACTATGGCTCAAAAATGTTTCTACACAACTATAGTGACCAAAAATTTCAATTTAGTAAAAATTTTTATCATAGTTTTAGTATATTGAAATACGTATATTGTTTAGTACATAAAAAGTACATAGTTAATACATAAATTGTTAAGTAGTAATTTCATTATAAATAGTATTGAGATGATTAGTAAATCAATTATTAAATATATTAATTTAAAAAAAATTAAATTAATAATATATTTATAATTTATAAATATTTAATATTAAAATTACAAAAATATATTATATTAAATAAATGTACAAATTAAAATATGTAAAAATTAAAAATATATGTATGTATGTGTTAATTCTGTGTAATTTTTTAAAATTACAGAATTGTAATCAATTTTTGGTTATTCTATTGTAAACGCAAAAGAAAGCCAATCCTTTAAAATTATAAATAATTTTTTATATAAAATAACAAAACAATTAATTTACAAAGAAATTTGTATAAATAATATTTTTATGTACTTAATATATAATTATGAGTCGAAAGCAAAACATAATATTAACATAAACCTTGTATTTGAAATTAATTATAAGATATACAGTATTAAGTTAAAATCAAAATTTATAAACAAAATATATGAAAAATCATTATAACTTTATATAAAACTATAATTTTTTGAGAGTAAAAACTTAAAAAATAAGACCAAGTATTATAAAATACAGTGCCATTTAAGTAACATTTGCTAAGTTATCATCACTTGAGAGTCATGTGCTAAACGTGACAATCATTTTGGATACAAAATGATTAAATAAAATGAGAAAAATCTTTGTAACAAACGAAGTAAAAATAAATATATAAAAGACCTAAAGCTATGTTACAGACGTTAGAAAATTATTAAATGAAAGTAAAAGTTTATATTCAAAGCTTAATATATATACCGATATATAGGCCTCTATAGTATGACTTTAATTCAAATGTCGGAAAAATGGTCTAAAAAGTTGTTATCATTTGTTTTGACATTTACGACACTTAACACCAAAACATAATATGACATTAAAGACCCAATCAAGAGATACTTTTATAAGCGAAACACATTAAACTGGTCTTCAAAAAAGTTTAAATTTCTAAACAACTGGTAGCCCCTTATGTGTTGACTAGTTTTATATATTTAATTAAAAATCACTTTAAAATATAAAATAAAATAGATTTTTATATATTCTGATGAAAACAATTAAATTTGATATATAGTTGTTATTATGTACTTTAGATTTAGACCTTAAACGATAAAAAGATTGACAGATATATAGAGTGATAGAAGAAGAAGAAAGTGAAAGAGAAGAGGGAGAAAGAAAGAGAGAGAGAGAGAGAGAGAGAGAGAGAGAGAGAGAGAGAGAGAGAGAGAGAGAGAGAGAGAGAGAGAGAGAGAGAGAAAAAGAGAGAGAGAGAGAGAGAGAGAGAGAGAGAGAGAAAATTTTATGATAACATTTGAATGTCTACTAAGAGTTGGTGTAAAATGTATAATAAATTGAATTGATTTCAGATTAAAATAAAAATCTATTTAGCAAAACAAAAATAGTTATACGAATTACAAATAAACGAATATTTAAAATAAATCTTTGTTTGCAAACAATACAAATATAGTGAAAATGTTTTAAAAAGGAAATTATTTTTATGTGTGTTTTTTTACATTATTTAAATAGAGTTGAAATCGACTTTTTTATGTCTTTTGTCTCTCATTTCGCTTAACATATGCTCAAACAAAACGACAATTTTGTCAAACAGATTATTAAAGTTAATGAAACACATAAATACATTTAAATAAATACAGTATATATAAAATTTTATTAGTGATGATAAAACACATTAAAGCTACTGTAGTATTAGATTTTTAAACGAGAAACTTTCTAGGTAATTTCTTACTATGTTTTTAAACTGAATGACATTATCCAAAATTATAGAAAATTTATGTTTTATAATTAGTTTGGTTTTACAATTTGTAAATTACAAAATATACAAACATTACAAAAGTAAAAAATAATTATCACTACTAATAAATATATAAAATTAAAATAAAAAGTTATTTAAAAACATAAAAAACAACAATAATAATAAATGTTTTAAATTTAACTCTTTTTTATACAATAAATGGAATGTAATAATATATTACAACATTATAATAGATATATTTTAGAGTTACTATAAAACAATCTTATTATTAAAAATTTATATAAATTACTTTGTTTTTCTTATAAAAAACAAATGTGTAATAAAAATATATAATTTTACTCTATTTTTTATACAGTTAACTTTAATTATGTTGTTTTTTGTAATAATATACAAAATGTAAATATAAAATACTTTAGATTTGAGAAATACATTAATTAAAATACTTACTCTATTTTTAATTGTCTTTTTGTTGTTTTTATATGAAAATCGTGACTGATTTTCAATTTTATTTGTTTTTCTATGTAGTTATTAATTTTGTAATATATAATTAAACTTAATTTTATATCTTTAATAATTATTATATATTTATTTAATGTAATTCTATTTATTTACTTTAACAATACAGGTATACATTATTTTTATTTATTAACAAACAATTTTTGTATACATAAAATATATTATATTGATATTTGAAAATATTTATTAATTTAAAAAATTAATAATTATAAATAATAAAATATTTATTATTCATGCAAATTATTTTCAACAGACTGTTTAAAATTAAATTGATTTATATTTAAAGCAATTTAAATAATGTTAAGACAATTATTATATTTTAAACTTATCAATTTAAGTTACATAAATATATTATTTAAACTATAACTATTATATGAGATATTTAAAAACAATAATATAAATACAAGTTTAAATTTTTTTAAATGTATAAATTTTCAGTCAATTATATGATATTTTAGAATAATCGCAACTTAAGTAGTATTTGTTTTTATTTTCAGAATTGTTATTATAAATAAACAATTAAAACAAAATATTTACTTACTATTTGTTTTTCTTTTAAAAATATTTATTTAAACAAATAACTTATATTTTATTTTAGCAAAATGTAAAAGAAAACATAAACTGTGTTATTTAAGCAATTGTTATATACAGTATAATATATACCGGTATATTTTACTTATATACATAAAAAAAATTAAAAGTATTAAATTTAGTAACATTGAAATAAATTTTTATTTATCTTATTAATTATAAATATTATTTTGTTTTAATTTTATTTATAAATTTAATTTATTCAAGTTCAAGATTAAGTTAACAAAAAAAATATTGTAAATAATGAGTAATGTAAAAAATTATAAATTGAAAAAATGCTTTTTTATTTTATATGTATAGTAAATATTGTTGCTTTTCATACATTTTTGTTGTTTGATTTAATAATACAAATAGTAAAATGTCTGAACTATCTCAGCGGTCATTATACTGTAAAACAATAATGTATTAATAATACAGTATTATATTAAGTTGAATTAAATAAAATTAAAAGACACAATTAATAAGATATCAAACCAAAGACCCATACATTGAGCATAGCGTGTGGTTTGTAATCACTTTTAATATATATATATAAATAATTTAATCGCATATATCTTAATAGTGACAGATTTATTAAATATGATTAAAAATTCAAAATTAAATTAAATATATATATACAGTATTTTTTGAATCATTGAATTGTTGTATCAAATTAATATCGATTCTCATCATTGAACACAAGGGATGTCAATCGATTGAGACGTTTCACATCAAATGAACTGTATATTTGCACTTTAATGTTGAACTTTTAAGTATCAGTTAGCCATTGATAAGACAGATAAACGTAAATATTTCTGTCAGATTTATGATACGTGCGACTGACTGACCAGTAAAAACATTAATAGATTTATAGTACAACCGGTAGGTATGACCTTCAATGACAAAATGATAAGATTGTCAACTAAGAGAGAGAGAGAGAGAGAGAGAGAGAGAGAGAGAGAGAGAGAGAGTCATTGTTGATGTCAAGCATAGGACACCGGGAGGTTAGACTGGAAAGATATTATGAGATAACACACTTCCACAATAAAAAATATATTAATTTTTTGTTGATAATAGAGTTTTAATAGACTTTCCAATCACATGTCATATTCGTCTCCTTAAATCAGTATTTCAATTAAAGTTTCTAAAGTAAAAGTTTATATAAAAATTATTTATATGTCTTTAATTTAATGGCTGAATGTCTCAAACAACGCAAAGTAATTATTGTTTTTTTCAAAAGTTTTTACAAATAAACTCAAATGTAAAATTGTTAGTTGTTTTTTGTCTATATATCCATTGTTTGCTGTCTCGAGAGTTATGTAAACTTATAAACCTTATCCTTCAAAACAATTGATATGATGAGCACTTAAAACTACCGGTGCTCTTACGCTATTTGAACATAACATTCCTTTCAAGTAAACCATAGACCTTATCATTCAATAGGAAATTTAAAAGTTGACTTCATTTTTACAACAAAAGATCAATATTATTTAGTTATCAATAAAATAATGTAATTATTTTAGCAATTTTAAAAATACTCGCATTTTTAATCTACTAAAATGTATTTATTGTATTAACAATTCTTAAATAAATATATTTTACAAATCTCTTAAATAATATTTTGATATAAATAATATTTAATAAGTTTTATTACAGCAACTATAATAGAATATTACTGTATTATTAATATTATAAATTAGTGCATTTAATAAATATTAATACCTTAATATTTTGTTATTAATGACTTATTATCAATACTTCATAATTATAGTATATATATACACACACTATATGAATACTACCATCAATAATAATATTATAAATACATCGATTTAAAATAACAGCAAAAATAAATAAAATTTAAGACAAATAGAAATCTATTTTATATAATGTGGTATTGTTTTCTTGTGTGTGAATATTGTAATATTATACTGTAATAAATAATATGATATCAATTCATATTTATAGAGATGTTATTTAATGTTCAGACTCTCTCTTTCTTTCTTTCTTTCTTTCTCTGACAGTGAAAGGAAGTGACTATTGATTATTGACTACAATATATAAATCAATATAAATACAAAAAAAAACAGTTTTTTGTATTGCGGTATATATTTTACAACAATTGTTGTGACAGTTAATTGCATGAATCACTTGTTATTACTCTATATTGCACTACAATACTGACAAATACTACCAAAAAAAAACAAGTTTTGTGACCACAAACTGTGGTCATAGTGTTTAAGTTATATATTACATACCGTATACCGTATATTACAYATATATTATTTGAGATTTAAACCAACAAAATAATGTGAGAAATTCAATTGATTTTTGTTACAAACTTGAACATACATTTATTTAAGCATGGTCAAATTAAAATATAACCAATTATTAGTTTGTGTGAATTTTTGTGATAATACTTTTATTTTCTAAATACAAACAGTTGTTTGTATTTTAACATAATATAAATGAAAAATATTTTGCAATTTAATATTTACTGTCAGAAACACCAGGAGATGGACTATTATAATATATTTGGGAACATTTCGATGAGGAACAGTCCCACAAAAAAAATGTTTTGTTTTGTTTGATAAATAGCTTGAATGTCTTTATCAAGACATCAAAATTGTGGTTCAAATAATGATACAATACTTATATACTGAATATATGTATATTACACCATAAAATTGTTGATCCATTATACATAAATAGCCATTATTTTATTTTTTTATTTTACTAGTATATAGACATTACACACTCTCTGCCAGTATTATTACTGTAATATTATTAAATATATACGTATACACAATGTATACAATATATCACAATTTTTGATATGCATTCAAAGCATAAATATTTGCTGTAAAACTTGAAGTATATGGACTCAACTATTAATCCTTAGGTCTATTATACAATACTAATGTAATTTATGAATAAGTATATAAAATAGTAATAATCAACAGCAAAAATATGATGTCTTATGTAATAAATTTATATAACCTGTCATAAAATACAGGAATTCATAATTTTTTAAAGTAATATAAAGTTTTATGTTGTTTTAGTCTATAAAAAAATTATATCCCAAAAGTTTTCAAGTACTGTAGTCAACAATTTAAGGGGTGGAGGACAAGGAGGTATCCGTGAACTTATAGCTTATGTAAAGTACGGTTATTGCTAACTAAATTGTCAGTTATATTATACCGTATTATACAAATGTTATTCAAAATTTTTAGACAATTAATATCTATTAAATATATCAAATTTTAAAAAATAAATACTAGTTTTATTCAGTTTAACTTCTAAATTATGTTTAAAAATGCAAAAATTTAATGTCTGAAAGTGATGTTTTAGTAATTAATAATCGGTAACAAGTAGTGAAAAATTATAGTTAATTAACATTATTTAAATAGCATTCATTCATACATAAAATTAAACAATAATTAAATGCAAATTACTTTCGCTTAAATTATGCTTTAATTTCTTGTGATTTATGGCAATATAAAAATTTTTATATAACTTTTTATGTATATTATGTATAACTTTTGTACTATACATCTTTATAATACATCTTATACTATATCACATTTAACTTTGCATAAATTTGTTAATTTTATTGTAATTATTTTAATATATAAAACAAGTTTAATATTGTAAATAAGTTGATTAATAACTAATTTTAAAAAATACAAAAAAACAAATACAGTATTTTGTTTATATGTTTTATAAAATCAATAATTTACAATTTTAAAAACATATATCACTAAATCAATTGTATTTTTTTGTTTTGTTTAGTTTTTGGTAGTTAGTGTGAAATACATTTGCAAATACAGTATATAATACAACAAAACCTTTTTATTTTATTTTTATTTTATACAATATGTGTGATGACTGAGTACACAATGTGTGAGAATAATAGTATACATAACACAAAAAATAAACGATATTTTGCTTTCGTTAATAAATAAAAAACATTTTGACAATTAATAATAAATGCAATATTTTTGCACTTATAATCCTTACAACAAATGTATTGTTATTTTTTTGAAAACAGTGTTTTATTAGTGTCTATTATGTGATACAATATATAGATTTCACACGTAATAAATCATTTAAAATTTTCTCCGAATTTCTCAAATATTATATAAAATATTCCCATTTCTATTGTATACTATTTTGCTATATATTTGCACACATCACACATATAATATAATTTATATACAAAATCAATTGATAATACTGTATGTACTGTGTTTTAATACACTTACAAAATAACATTAACTCATTGTTTATTTGGTAACGTTTTAAAAATCATCAATATTAGTTGTGATACTGTTAGCTACTTTACTCAATTACTTTCAAATAAAGTAATATTAAAAATTTACAATATATTTAATTGTTATTATTTATGTATTATATTTTGTTTGATATTATGATATATTTATGTTATGATTTAAATATATTTTAATATATGTAAAAATATTACAATCACTGTTTTATATAAATATAACATTATTTTTTAATTTTTGTTAATACACTAGATTTAGATTTTGAATTCCTATATATTGAAAATCTACAAAAATATTTATATTGTTTGTGTCAATTGTTTATCAATAAGTGTCTATAGAAAACAATAGACTCGAAGTTTCCTGTTAATACAATTTATCATTTTTATGTGTTAACACATGATATACTCTATTGTATAACGGAAATTAAATATACTTTTACCATATTTTTGTTTGTTTATTAGTTTTGAAATATTTTGAAATACTATAATTCGCATATTTTTCAATTATTTCTAAAGTGTAATAATTATTAATTATGAAATGTGTTACAAACGCTATAACAAATGTATTTTCTTAATTAAAAACAATTAATATTAAAGTATAGAGTAATTTTAAATTATAATAAATATAAGCTAAGTAAAAGTGTTAGAAATTGAAATTACTTTTATATTATGTTAAAATAAACATTTATCTAAATTACATATATTATTTAATTAATAACTAATTTTAGTAAATTATAATATTATATTGTTAGCATGATTTGTGCCATTTATTGATTTGAGTAATAAAGATTCAGTAAACTTATAATAGAGTACATGAATCTATTTTTTTGGAGAAACATATACCCCAAGCTCTGACACGCAATGGGACTGCCGGTGCTGTCATGTCATGTCAAAAGTGCACAAAAGACTAGTCTCGGGTTCACTCGGCATATGAATAGCGGACCCATTCATTACCAGCGATTGCCTGATCAGTGATCGCTCACAAAACAGCTATGCATTACATACAATACATACACTATTTTCAACAATTCATATAATAAACAGCTCAACAATAATATTCATGTTTTCTCACATTTTATTCACAAAAAAAACATTACATAAATGTATGTATAAATTATTCAAAAGATTAGTGAAATTTTGATGTTATACAATATTTTTAATATAAAATTTATACTATATAATGTATAATGTAAAATACAGTGTATATCTAATACATATTATGTATATACTGTGCTAATGATATGATCTCATTTCAAATCTGTCAAAAATTTTATGAGTCCAGACATACGGCTAGTGTTTAACACCTAACTTAGATGTTATCATACAAATTATAAAATAAATTATTCATATATTTTTTCAGTTATTTTTAGTTAAAGTCTATCAATAGAGTGATATGTTGTGAATTAGAGTTTAATTTTCAAATCTGGTATACATTTTATAAAGATTTATCAGCTATTGAACAAAAAATACATGACTAACGGTATTGAATATAACATATTCAAGATATTGAATGAAAAATTTTAAATTCTCTAAATATGTTTTTATTACCACAATATTACTACAATAAACATAATAATTGAATGACAATATATTTTAGCATAACTATGAACTGAATGATAACACTGTTGGTTCATAAGTGGTCCATAATATACAATAAACACTCAACTATTTTCCTACTTAAACACATATGAGTTGCTCTTTATMTGGATTTAAAGTGTTTTGGAGAATCGGTATATGTATTGAGTGAGTATCGGTACTTCTGAAAACAGTTACCACATCTGGTAAACGGTATACTCATGTTTGCTAAGTTGGGTTAGTTATTGTGATGTCAATATGGGAACCGGTATATCTATACTTTCAATTCAAGTTTTTATACTTCAGTACTCAGGCTCACAGTCTGATTAAAAATCAATAAAATCTATATCAATAAAATTACAATATTTACAGTAGTATTGATATAATAATTTTAGTATACACTTATTAGATATCATATAATTATTTAATATTTATTATTATTATTATTTCAGATGTATATGTTTTTGTTAAAGAAATTTAAAAAAATAATTTAATAAAATATAAAACTTAAAAACATTTATAATTTGTTGATTATACCCTAAATAATTAATTTGTTATTTAAAACTAACGTTTATTAAATTATTTCTTTTATAATTATTTTGTAACAGTTGTTATATTGACTATGATATTATAATGACACTAAACTTTTTATATAAAACAAACAACATCAAATAAATATGTTATAATTTTAGTAAAATATTTTTAACAATTAATTACTTGTTGTTTATCAAACAATCAAAAGATATAACATAAATAGTATCATCTTATTTGAACTAATAAACTATAAACTTTTAAACAATTTAAAAACAAAATATGAAAATGTTACAACTTATCCAATTTTTACATATTTTTAACGATAGTTTTTTTGGATTTTAGTTATGACATAAATATAAATTAATATTTATTTTTAAAATTATGATTCTTGATAATTTTATAAAAAAATAATTATAAATAAAAACATAAATATTAATGATTTATTTGTCACTATTCTTAGATTTTATAAATATGTTAAATAAAAAATAACGTTATCGATTTACTAGTACTAAATTAAATATTTTATTATATAAAGCATTAAATCATAGTCTATTTTTTATCATGTAATTTAATATTATTTAAAGTTTGTAAAAAAATAAATAAGTAAAACATAAAAACTTTTATTTTATATTTTTGTCTCTAAACGCAAAAATATTTATACAATTATTGTGTGCATAAATGTGGTCAATCTGTTTGATGAATAGTAGGGTCGGTCAGTGTTTGTAAGTGAGAGACTGTCGACACAACACTTGCCTATGAAGTGGTTGTCATTGCATTTGTAGAAAACAGGGAAAAAACTTTTGTTTTCACTACAATATATATATATATATTAGATTGAATGTATATATTGACAGTGAAATACATTTTGATTGACATAAAATCAATATTCATTGTTATAAGTAGTAAAAATACATTTAGCACTCACTCACTAACTCACCCACTCATTCAATCTATTGCTTTCAATTAAATTGTTTTGATGACAAACTTAGATATAATAACCAAAAATATCAAAATAAGATATTTTTGCAACATTTTTATTTGTATTTTGTTGTCAAACATTTGTTTTAATCAAAATTTTGTGTCAAACCATTACTAATAAGAAAAATGAGAAAAAACCAAAATTGATTTTTTTGTTTCACTAATATTTATTATATTATCGAGATATTATYCTATTATTAATATACAGCATTTGATATATGTATTTTTGTTAAAATTTTGCGATAAAAACTGTAATATAATATTATTAATTTATCTAATAATTTAAAAGTTTTAAGTTATATAAAATAAATCAAGTATTTAATAGGAGTTATACTATGACAGCACATAATTACGTACAGCTCCTATAAAGTACTTTTTTGTTTTAAATATTGACAAAAAATCTTATATTTCATATTTTTATAAATAATTTAGATAATAAATGTTATAAAAAAGTTTATTGTAATTCAATATTTAAGATTATATATTGTTATTAATATAACTTATTATCAACAAATGTAACTAAAGTTGAGTATCTTATATGAATAAATTACAAGAAAATTATTTTATAAATTGTTAGAATAGTATTGATATAATTTAATATTTACTTAATATTAAAATATGAACATTTGGGTACTGAAAAATGTAATAATATCTTATAAAATTTATACGAAATGTAAAATATGTCTTTTATTATGCGATATATTGACAAAATATTTTCACAAATCACACATTTTATACAGTAGTGTACTGTATATTGATTTATTTTAATTCACTTATTTTAAAGTTTAAATATTTCAAAATGAAATATGAGATTTAACTATAATATTAATGTTAAATATATTGTATAAAATAACTTGGTTGAGAGTAACCAGGCATATTTAGTATAATATATATAATTTGAGTTTTGGTTGTTTTTGAGATAATTTTTATAATTTGAAAGATCTCAAATTTTAATAATTTTTGACTTAATATCTAGGTTTACAATAAATTATTATTTTATTTAAAAATAATAATATGACTCAAAATTATAAATTATACCATACTTTCATATAAACAAAAACATAAACATTAATAATAATTTAAATAATATATAATATTTTCAAATACTTTATAAAGTTTATACTATAATATATTATTATATTATCGATTGTTTATTTAAAAATTAGGGAAAATAATAAAAATAAGTTTGTTTTTCATTTGTTGATATTTTCACTTTCTGTTTATTAGATATTATATTATATGTTCATAACATAACATAACAGTAAATCTATTATTATCTAAAACACATTGCAATGTAATAGAGATGAGACCAATTGATAACACCCAACAACAAAGTGTGGTATATATCGACACAACTTGACAATAGTGACCCTTTCCCAGTAGTGAGAGTCACTATACTTCCGGTGCAATTTCTATTATATCAGCATATAATTTATAAATAATAGATTGTGTATTCCCAATGCATAACTGACCGCACAATCAATTAATATTTGCGACCACAATGTGTTAGAAGAGCACAGTTTGGTTCAATGCTGGACTCCATAAGCGCGCAATAAATACAATTGTGTCTATAGATAATAACACAGTAAGCACAGGGTTATAATAGACGGGTTCGCACCGTCAAAATTGGACAGTCGGTTATTGTTGTGACTATTCATCTGTCAGTCAGTCAGTGCTATCTAATGAATAGCCATCAGATAGCCGATAGCACAGAGAGGAAACCCCTTTTGATATTATATAAAATGTATTGAAATTTTCTGTCCTATTATTATTTTTGTCTTATTATTCTCATGTGAACCAAACATATCTGACTGTCTGTCTGTCTTCACTATTGATCATCACTTTTGCTTATTTTATGGCATCAATTGAATTAATACAATATTTTTTCATAACAATAACAGTGTTGATAGTGAAAGCCTTTTTCACTAAATATAGATTGAATTCAATTGATTTCATAATTGTACGATAATTTCATTTTCAAAGCAATAGTATCCTTATCTATCTTTTTCTAATCTATTTTCTGTATATATATATATATACTGTATTTATATCATGAATTTTACTCTTAATCACGACACAACTGTCCAATTGAATACCATATTTGACCCTTTGATATACTGTATATACAAAAGTTTAGCCAATTTTTAAAAATTTATTTCTACTAATAAGATAACTATCAAAATGGTTGCACTTTTAATTCAATTAAATATTTATCACGATTTTGATTTACTAAACAACAACTACTATGTATAAGTAGTAATGGATAAACTACTGTATAAAACCTAATATATCTTTAATAAAATTAATAAGAAATAGTAACCATTACATAAATTTGAAGATATATTAGAGTATTGTAATATTACAATACAGTATATTAATAAAATTGAAACATAATAATAGGCATACCGTATATTATTGTATATTATGGAAAAACATTTAGCAATAGTTTTTAAATTGAATAAATTATGAATTTTAACAATTTATATCATATAAATAGTTTATCCATCACTGCCATAAATATATTTAAAAATACAGAATTTTGTAATTAAAGTGTGTTAATAGGATTTCATTTATAATAAAATACTAAATTTTGAAAAATTTTTATACTTCATAATAAATATTTTCGGCAAACTTTAGACAGCTTTTAAATACCACTTTAATAATTAAATATCTTTAGATCAGCAAAAAAATAAATTAATTAATTAATCAAAAAGAGTATAGTTTTGATGACAAAAACGCAATCAATAATAAATTTATAAAAGGATATGTAGGCATACAAAAAATACTTACTAATTTTGATCATATATTTTTAAAATTATTATATTTAAATATATTTAATTTTGAGTATAGATGATGTTATGTCTACACACTGAGCGACAGTACACAGCGACAAAAACGTTTAAAAAATCAATGAAAATATATTCAATTTTAATTTATTTATTTATAATTATAGCTAATTTGACAAATTCAAAGCAATACTTTAACATTGCAATAGTATTTTAATAATAAACATTCAGTTATAATCACTATTTCAATGTTAAAGTATTGCTTTGAATTTGTCAAATTAATTATACTTTTTATATAATATTATTATCATTGAAATAAGCAATTTTTGTTTTGCATAAAGACATGTCTCCATTAAAGTTTGATTACTAAAAGTTTTATGGAAATAACTATTAAGTGAATAATTAATTAATTTATATTTTAGTATAATTTTAAATTAAATATTTTTATATCCCTACAGGTTCTTTAAGCTGGAATTATATATTATTTTTGTTAAGTATAAATATTTTACAAAACAGTATATCATATTGTTTTTTGAAATGTGATTATCAAATAATACTTTTAATAAATTCTTTTGTTATATATTGTGGTGTTTTTGTTTGACACTTAAGTATATCATATTATATCCAAACTATTTAATAACGATATTGTAAAGCACCGACACTTTTGGTTAGTAATACCTTTTACTATCAAACTGTCAAAACTTTAAATGATTTACGACTTTCATAAGGATTAGCATTTTTACATTAAATATATATATATTATATATATATATTTATTTTAATAATAAAAAAATAAGTTTCTATTTATTTTGTTTATAATAATTTAATTGTAAAAATCTATTAAAATCTTTTATTTAATAATTATAAAGTTAAAAATATTAGTAAATAATTGTATTTATTAACCAAATGAAATAATTTAATCAATATTTATAGACATCAAGTTTTTTACATATAATAACTTAATTGAAAATTCATTACTCAAATGAGTTACTCTAACAAAAAGCAAAATCAAACAATTAATTTCATTTATAATAATATTATTGAGCAAATGTAACATTAGTTTACTATTTTGCCGAAAAATCTGATAAATCCATAATTGAATCAAACGGTTATTGAATTATTGTCTGTTTTTCATCACATTTGCGATGAAATCCCTGTCCAGACATCACTGAGTGAACAGAAAATTCGGTCAAAACTAACTTTATTATGACATTCAGATATCGCCTGTTATATAAATTTTGTAAATTAAATTGTAATATAATGTTTAACAATAATAATATAATATAACAATAATATATAAAATTTTTAATATTTTATCAATAAAATCATGTCTTCAAATCAAGTAAAACGTAATTTTAAATATTTATTAGTCATAACTCTTTTTCTATCTTATTTTATAATTTTTATAAATATAATTTTATCTTATTTTTATATCATAAACAATAATAAGTAAATTCAAATTATTAATTATTAATATTTTATAACTTAAAGGAAAAACAAAAACTATAATTATATTAATATGAGAACTTTATAAATATTATTTAAAAAATCTAATTTGATATTAATTGTTAGTTATATTAAATATAGTATATATATATTATATATATCTTATTAATATATATTTTATTAAATGTCATTAAATTACAATAAATCATGTGATGATAATTGGATGGTTTGACCATAAATTTATGAATAGACCTATCAATCAAAATTCACTTTCTTTTATACTAATATAATATTACACATTTAATTCAATTATATTAATACATATAAAAATTTTGTAAAAATGCATGTTTTGAGATATAAACTATTAGTATTTCCATTAAAAGTAATATTAAATGACTTAATATACTAAAAATGTCACRACTGATGGATACTTATATGATTTCCAAATATAAAAATAAATACATTATATTAAAAAAATAAATCCATTTTACCTAAACTATAATTATTTGCATTTACTTAATAATAACTGCAATTATTTTAATGTATTACTTACTGTAATTATTTTAAAAATATATTAATTAATTTATATTTAATTCTATTAATTATAACTTAGATTGTAAAGGAAAGCCACATGTTTTGGTTACTATATTTGATTATTGAGTGAAGTGTTGTTGATTGAGATACCGGTGACTCTCATCTATCACTGACACCACATCGTTGTCTATGACTGAGTGACCTGTAGTTCAATGGGTGAATGAAATGATTGGTTATGTATACGCAGAGAGAGAGAAAGAAAGAAAGAGAGAGAGAGAGAGAGAGAGAGAGAGAGAGAGAGAGAGAGAGAGAGAGAGAGAGAGAGAGAGAGAGAGAGAGAGAGAGAGAGAGAGAGAGAGAGAGAGAGAGAGAGAGGGTTAATATCTTAAGGTTATTGCCTTAAAGTCAGACCATTTGATGTGTTGGGAGAACACAGTTATGTATTAGTGATGTTATATTCAAAATATTTTAATGAAAAACTATTTGCACTCAACATTAGCTATACTTAATACTAAGTTATTGAAATAGTTTTAATTAATTATATATTCAATTAATTGAGTCTATAAACAGTAGTGCAAAATCAAATGTTATTGTCATTGAAAATGCTTTGCCATTGAATTGTTGTTTTTTGAAGTCATGTTTGCCATACATTGCAGTGGAAGTCTCTGCGGACTAAACAACCATTTGTGATGATAAATGACTTAAGACTCAGATTTAATAGTCTTTATTGACACCATTGAGATATTAGGGGCACTGAAACACCATATTAACAAACACTGACTGAACACAACCAGACTAATGGTCTGACTGTCTCCCTGTGCTCTCACAGACACAACAACATTACTATTTAAACATTTTTCATCACTTTCTCCCACTTTATTGAACACAACGTTTGTTGAATGTTAATACAGACAGTATATTTAGTGTTGGTAATTTTTGCAATTCAATGATTAATTGCGGAAAATTGCGTGAAAGAAATTGCGCGCATGAGGGAATGTATAAAAATTAACTTTACGTTAAAAATTGTTTACAATAGATTAAGAGAATTACTAATTTATTATTATTTTTACATGGTTTTTAGATGGCAACATTTTATGATAAAATAATTAAATTTTATATAATTAATTTATGTTTTTATTCATATTGCTTTGCCATTTAAATTTTGTTAATTTTTTAAAAATTATAAATTGTTCTATTTTACAATTGCGATTTTCGCAATCGAGCTTTTTGCAATTGCGGCAATTTCACGCAATTTCCGAGCAATGCAATTGCGCATTTTGCAATCGGTACATCACTAAGTATATTGCATTCAATTAATGAATTATTTTACAGTAATTAATWGCTTACTACCGCTTAATTGCAAACTTTAATTGGTTCGTTAATTAATAAATAAATCTACAATTTATATTAAGAATTTTTAATATATATTAAAATTTAATTTAAGAAATTAGTTATTTTTTCATTATTAGTTAGTATAAAATTGCAATCAATTTGATTGACATATCAGTGATAATAGTACTAAAAATAAAAAATAAACACTAAAATAGATTTAATGTGAAACTCTATGGACTATAAACTAATTTTTGATGTATTATTCAAATGGGAATAATGTTGTCATTCATTGACTGAACATTTTAAGGGAATTATTTTGAATGTAATTTTAATTTATTATATTTTATTAAAAAAATAATAAACAAGTTATACATAAAATAATTAATATATATATATATATTTCAATTATTACATTTATAATAATTAGCAACATTATCATAGAATTATTTTATATATAAAAATTAGTTTAAGTCAATAAAAAATTATTTGATAATCATTTGTAAACTGTATTTAATAATATTGTAAATAGTGTTGAGAGACGTCATATGTTTGATTTGATTGTCAATTGTAGTGTTTGTCCTCATATTATATCTTTATCAGAAAATTTGATTTAAGATAATACAAATATAAATAAAAAGCACTCTCTTTTAAATTTATTAAAATTTTAGTAATATTATTCAAAATTTAGTTCAAAAATAATTTTTAAACTGTAATATGTAATAAACTAATCTATTATTGATTAAAATCTAATGTCCTCTAATTGTATTTATTTATTTATTATTAAATACTAACTTATTTCTAAACATTGTCAACCCTAATTTTATAAATGGCTAAATACTCTATAGTATTGAGTATAGACTTTGTATATTATATTAAGTTTTAGTGAAATATGAAAACTGCAAATAAATTAAGTGATAATTTATTCAAACAACACTTGTCTGTACAAACATAAGTATTGCATAGCAATTATCTATCAATTGTGTAATTCATGTTTTACTTATTAAATTTACTGCATTTTTAACACAAACTGTTAATAAAATATGTTTGAATATAATTAATGAAAATGTGTTTTAAAGTTTTAAATTGATATTATTTTTGGATTTTTATTAAAATAATAAATGATTTATGAGTTATGCCTGGATATGATAAACAACGGTTTGTGGACATAAAGTCCGATGATTTAATTGAGTTTACATGTGGTATATGTATGGATATATTTGATGATCCGGTATTCAGTACGTGTTGTCGTCAAACATATTGCAGAACCTGTATATCTGAATGGCTGTCCACACAAAAGTCGTGTCCAAATGATAGAAAATCTTTAACATTAAGTGATTTATCGACTCCGCCGAGAATTTTAATAAATTTAATTAATAAACTGAAAATAAAATGTGATTTCTATGAAAACGGTTGTCAGGATGTCTGTCCATTGAGCCAACTGTCCGAACACCGGACAACTTGTCTGTGGAATCCTAACCGCAAGTGTACCGACTGTGACCTCATTGTTGGTACTAATGTTCACAACTGTATTGAAAATTTGAAGATAAGGATTAAATCGCTCAACAATGAGATTAAGGCAATAAAACGTGAGAACCGGGAGTTAAAGACAGAGACCGACCGATCCAAGCGAAACCAAAATACTGGAAATAATGTATTATATGTTTGGTTTGATTTTTTTAAAAGACATTTGCTATCAATTTATTAATTATATGATTATATGATTATTATTTACAGCAATCAAGTGTGAGTCGGGACGACAAAACTATCCGTATAGTCAACTCCCGTATGAATGAATCAATGAAAGAGTACGCCCTAAGTGTGGCCAACGAAGCGCACGACCGCTTCCGTAACGAACCCGAAGGCCGACTCTCAACGTTCGTTAGGAATGAGTTCGAGAAGAAGTACAAGAGTTTATGGAACTGTTTGGTCAGCTCTTCCATCAATTGGGGAACAAGTATTCATCACTTTGAGAACCACTACATCTACTTCAAGATAGGACTCTTCCACTTCATGATATGGGAGTCATCCAAATGAATCAAATCAACTTCAGTTGACCACTACTTTCAATAAATATTAGTCTTTTATACAAACAATGCATTTCAACAATAATATGATTAAAGTAATAATAGATTTGATAAATATTATCCAAAAAATTAAGTATTCTAGAAATTATATCAATTTTTAATATAATAAAACATCAATTTAAATGATTATAACTTTATCTTTTAATAGTAAAAAATACTTAATTACTTATTTCTAAATAGATATATACAGTACTATAGTACTATAGATATATCTATCGTTATGTTTATTATTACCGTAATATTTGTAGAATGTTTATAAAATAAACATTTAAATAAAAATATAATTTCATACAATAGTTTTGCAAATCTATATCACTTTTTGTGTATTATATATGATAATTATTTTCTAGTTTTATATTCTAATTATACTATACATATTGATAAATTACCATGTTAAATTTAACAAACGTATCCGCTAAACATCCTTTTAGATATTTATTTATATGTTTTTATTATTTTAATTCATTACATATTAAGTAATTTCCTTTTACATCATATCTAGGGTTCGAACAACTTTTATAAGAAAATTAATTCCCGAATAAATCCTTTTAATATTAAAAGAAATAATGAAAATATAGCTATATTATATTTAATCTAGGCCATTAAAGTTATAATATATTACGGTAGTTGAAAAACATTTAAAAATTAAAAATAAATTATGTAATAATTAACTTTAATAAATTAGCTAATGTAATAACATTAATAAGCAATGTTAATCTTATAAGAATTTGTTWATTGTGTTGTTTTTACAAATAATGAGATAAAAATGAAAACTTAATAATTATATTAATTTCTAATAATCTAAATACGGTATATATATTTAAGTAATAAATTGAATATTTTTTATATGTGGTAACTCATAAAATAAGTTTCCGATAAATCGGTGTAAAATTTTATTAGGAACTAAATCATTCTTAACCCCCAATAATATATATATATATATATAAATTTTATTTATGTAACAACTAGTTTAGTTGAGTATTGAAAATGTATAATTTGACTAAATGGTTATATTTAATAATTAAAATAATATTATTAATAATAATAATGTATAACAAACAGATAGAGCTGTTATGTGGAACACCAGGTGTACCGATAGGGGCACATGTTTATGGACAGACATCATACGCGTCCAATGGTCAGACAGTCACATATGAATGTCTCGATGATTTCAAACAAGTTTATGGCACAACACGTGTTTGTTCTAATGGCACGTGGAGTCCAAGACTACCAAAATGTGGTAAAACATTAACAATATATTTAATATTATTAGAAATAMTAAACATTATTTTATTCAACATTAATATTAATATTATTGAATTTACTTAAATACAGCGCATAGACTTAACAACGATTTAAATGTTGTGAATTATAAAATTAATTATCTTGACTTAACAACTGTTTTCGGCAAAAATATAGTCAACGAAACATTTAGTAATTTACAGGAAATCAAATTTAAGTCATCAAATAATATTAAGTTTCAATTAACATACAAACCAATTAGCAGAATATCATTTATAGAAATGTGGCTAAATTTTGCAGAAACTAATAAAACTTTAAACTTTAACGTTAAGGCATATATCAACAAATACAGACATTGTGTTAGCAATGCTCAAAATTGGACATATGATGGACACATAAATTTTATATTCAAGTTTACGTGTGAAGCAATGTCAGTGATTGCATATACAACTGAATCTAATGATTTACCGGATACTATACGTTTGGATTTTAATTTATTGCATAAAATTAGTATAAATATCTATAGACTAGAAGTGTTTAGATTTCAGGATAGTTGCGGTATTGCAGACATACCGGCCAATGCTAATAGTCATCAAACCGGTGATATTGTCACTATATTTCCAACAAATCAAAATCAATATAAAMTGTTTTATGATAATAACGATACTATTCATTGTCTCTATGAAAGCAATTGGGATAAAGAGTTTCCATTACTCTATCCACTCATACAATGCCATCAATTTGATAGCGAATCCTCTTATTATACAAATGTTTCGTTTGAAAATTTTGTATATTTTAATGGCACTCAATTGGCAACAATTGATAGCAAAATTCAATTTCAATGTAATAATAGTATTATCAATGATAGTAGTGGTGATTATCACACCCTATATTGTAGCAAAAATGGTCAGTGGGAAGGATTCAAATATATTTGTTATAATAATAATAATAATACAAATCTAAATAATACTTGTAAGTTATGCTTCAAATGTCTATAAATAGTAGGTATACTATATATCTAATTTTTTAATTTTAATATTTTCAGATACCAATAAGACTATTGATGGTGTACTACTATTAAAGCAAAATAATATTAATTTAATGTCAATTATAATAACATTAGTTTCAACATTTATCATTACAGTAGTTATTGTTTTCATATTAGGATTAATAGTTTGGTTTAAAGTTAAAATAAATAACAAACAGAAATCCAAAAATATTAAACACAAAGATATTTATGATATGAACAGATATGATGACATCAATGACAACGATGTCTATGATTATGAAACTATTAATTATGAAGAAATCAATCAAATTAGTAGTTATAATAATAATGATCGTCTCGACAATACATATGAAAATATTACTAATAAAGTAACTCCTGATTACATAGAGTTGTTTGAATAAATTTCTATCATTATGTTTATGTCATTTATTATTAAATCTAAACTAAATATTTTTAAATACTTATTTCTAAAATATTTAATTTAGTCATTGTTTTGAACGAAATAATATTTTTGATGACAAAATATTTAAATGTAAACTACAGTACTGTATATATTACTATATACAGTATTTACAATATATTATACTTAATATTTAATATATAATTATAAATACAAAATAATAATTTACACAATCATTAATGTCATTACTGTCTGCTTTATAGTAATAAAAACTGACATATTTTTTATTATTGATTTTAATATTTATTTAATATAATAAATACATAAAAATTTTAATTAAATAAGAATTATTAACTGATTTATTTAAAATTTAAATTTGTATTGTTTTGAAAAGATATTTTACACAATATTGTGTTTATTTGCGTACCCATTGAACTTTAATTTATATCATAAAAATAGTTTCACATAACTTATTATTTTAATGAAATACCTCAACAATCACAGGTATGAGTAATCAAATTACAACAAATAGTAAACTGTTGTGAATCATAATAATCTCAATTGCATAGCAATTGTCTCTTATATAATGGTAATTGGATTATCAACGGTTATTATCAATAATTAAAATTATTTTTTGTTTTTTATACAAATATATAGTTATTTTGTTTATTATTAACAATTATTAATTTCATTGATAGTCTAAGATGGGAACTATTATTAATATATCTGTAATATTATAACAGTATTTAAATTACAATTTTATATAAAATATCCTAAATGTCTAAATCGTGACAAATGTCTGACTTTACAATTGAAAGATTTGTGGACACGAGTGATGAAGAGTTAAACTTATTTTTATGTGATATATGCGGACATATAGTGAATGATCCTCTATATGAACCAACTCATGATTGTTGTTATTGTCGACAATGTATCACAAATTGTCTTCAAGACAGTCAAACCTGTCCTCACAACGATAATCACAATATAACTCTGGATCAGCTAATGACACCTATGAGTGCTTACTTACAATTGTTAAATAGACTTCAAATTAAATGTAATAATTATGAAAATGGTTGTCCAGATGTACTAAAATTGGGTGACTTGAGAGCACATGAAGACCAATGTCCACATAAACAAGTTGTGGTCATTGTTGATACAACTGGTGTTCAAATTGAACCAAAAGTTTTGTGGCAAAACACACTTAAAAACTTGATGTCTCAAAATAGCTATTGTTATATAACATTAGTGACGGTAGCATTATTTGTGATACTTTTACTTGCATTACTAATATTGCAATACAACATTAGGACCAACCGGTCAAACAATTATGGTCTACAAAATAGCAATAGTAAAGCTGTATATCATTCACCCAATGAATGGTCTAATAAATTAATTGACATTTCTCAACATCATATCAATGATATACAACAGTATATACAATCGGCACCAAATGTACCACAAATAGGTATATCATATCTATATAATTTAATATTATAATATATACTGAATATTTAGATATACTGCATATTTAAATAATATTTTTAATTAATTATTATTAAAATCTAGTCTATAGTAAAATGAATTATATGACAAAAGAGTATATAATATATTTGGTAAATAAGACTCACAATATGTTATTAAGTAATTCAAACATTGGTGATGACACACAACCGGCCAGTTATATAGTGGATGAACTGGAAAACACATTCAAAGACAGTTGGAATTGTCTTATTAATTATCCAAACAAACCATACGATTATTATTATGTTAATTACAAAAATGATTTCATTCATATTAAAATTGGTTTAATACGTTATCTTATATGGAATAACTAATAATATCATTTTTTATTGCAAACCTAATAAAATTATATTGATTAAATTTCTGTTTTTTTTCATTAAATATTATACTTTAAATATAAACATATTTATCATGTTATAAATGGACCACCCATTGTTGTTACAACCAATTATACAAAGATATGTTTAAAACATTTAACAATACGTCTAATAAGTATTTTTATCAAACTTACACTTTTATCAAACAATAGCATTTAGACCTAAGGTTATTATATATGACAATAGGACATGACATTAATAGTCACACACTTTGGTGTCGGTACAGTTGATATGTAATTATTAAGGGAAATGGCATTCATCTGCCTATTACCGACTGTGTTGTGACCACTGCTCTCATGCATACCATTAATGCCAGTGAATCTAGCAATCAGTCATTTATGTAATTAAGAGAAATACCAATTAGATGTGCCGGTGCTTTCACTCTATACATAAACATTGTATATAATAGTCATGAGAGGAAACACACAAAATTGATTATAATTTAATATTTTCTATTTTAACAATAAAAAAGATTTATAAAAAATCTTTTATGCTTATTTTGACTGAATGTAAATTGGTTTTAAATAAATTACTTTTTTATTTTTTTAAATTTAATTTTACATAATTGAAAAACTTTACTATTTATATAATTATTTCAAATAATATCTTTTGTTGTTGTTGTTGCAAATCATAGATATAATAACTATAAAAAATAATAAAACTATATTTATTAATATAAATTCAATTTAATTAATTTTAATAAAACAAATGTATCAACAATTAAATATAAATAAAATATTTAGTGATATATTTCTATGTTGTTTCTAAACTCATGTCATATTGATTTGTGTATAACTCATGTTTGATGACAAATATTAAGGAAAGGCTGTATCAGCACAACAMCACCAATAGCCACGGGTCGGAGTGATATTAAATGGCTTTCAGTGTTATAAACTATTATATGTATAATATTTTGTATTGTATTAAGTGATTGTAAGCTCTGATATACAAATCCCCGATTCTATGGATACCCCACTTTGATAAGCAATGTTAAGACACGAGGGATTGCTATGAATGCATGTCTGTCCTCTCAATCGTTGAGCATCACTATTGTGTGCGTCAAGTGTTTCACTATACATAACAGTGCATCTGTCATAGCCCTGAGCAGTGTTACACAGTATATGTAATATTACTTCAATTTCACATCACATATCTCTTACTTTTCAACTAAAATTATATGATAGAGAARTGGATTCATATAAAATATATATATATATATATATGTATGTATATATGAGTAAATCCCAATGCATTCAATACACTATATAATAAGTGTCAAACAATGAGAGGTATTACCCGATCACTTATAAGCGTTATAATCACATTTTGTTTCATAATATATGAAAAGTAAAATTCACATTTAAATATTTGATATATTAACAAAAAAATATTTTTCATAACACTGTGACATTAAATTAAAGAGATTTATTTTTTGAATTATTCAAAGCGTTTTTGTGAACTATCACTTTTGCCATTAAATATCATTTACCAAACAATCAATCATTTTAGCACTTAATGAAATGATAAAATTGAAAATATGTTTTCTTTCAACTTTATTATCCTATATTTTTTATTAAACATTTACTAAAATTTTGTTTTAAACGCATTTTTGTGGCCATATAATTGTCATGGTAAAATCTCATTATATCAAAAATATTTAAAAACTGAAATCATATAATATGAATCATATTTTAACTTAATACTATTTTATGATATCTTTAAATAATGTAATTAAATAAAGTTTATTGTAATGTAATAAAAGCATTCGTTAGCTAACAAACTATATTACCAAACAAGAAATTACATTATTTTATAAATTAAATGTATTAATAATTGACTAAATAGTCTGTCAGAAATTAGTTATAATAACTTATAATTATAAAGTTTATAATTATTTAGAAACTAATAAGTATTTTACTTTATTTGTCATTTTTTAACTTAAAATAACACGACATTTAGATAAATTAATAATAAAAATATTTTATAATAATTCTAASTTTAACTTATATAGAGTATTGTATAATTTATAAATTACATTTAATCAATTTCATATCAATAACTGCAGTATTTTCAATAATTTCATATATGGTATAACACTGCCATCTATACAACAATAATCATCAAATTTAATATTTATTAAATTAAACGTAAAATATAATAGTAGATTGAATTATATTATTTGTTTAATAAATATTTAGTATTTGTAAATCATCTTCAAATAAATTAAATTCATCTTTAATAAAAATATTTAAGTAAAAGTTTTATTGTGTTTATAAAATGCACAAACAATGCATAACATTATAAAATTTTTCATTATTTACAAATTGAATTTAATGCATAAATAAAAAATTAATTAATATTTTGTTTATATAAATTTTATTCATAAATCAGGTCTTTTTAATCTCAATGATAAGCAAAGAGTTTAAAGCAATATTTAATTGATATGATATGATATCTTCTAGTTTTACAATAAAATAACAATACGTGACTTAAGTACTGTACAGTACAGGTATTATAGATTATAAGCACATCACTATCAATGAGAGCTTATTACTAATATAACATTATTTAGTTGTATTAAGTCTTTGATTTTTAGGGAACGTTATCTCAATTGATGGTCTCTTTAGTGGGTTCTACCCTATCGTAGACCCGAAGAGATACGATTCCATCAATAAATGTTCTGACCTTTTGTTGGTTATCAACAAATTCGCGAACAATTTTGAACTTTTTCTTTGAGTTTTCCTTTGTCTCAATCAGTTTGTTTTGGTCAGCGATGACCAACAATCGGGAGACACTGCCGTCCCGTTCTGTTTCTTTGCATACCTGTCCCAACCGAAACATCAGTTTATGATCACTCGTACCATCACTAGTGGCCAAACAATAAGTTTCACTGAATTTGTTAATCACTAGAGTGTGTGTCTTTGATTTCCACGACTCTATTGCCGACTGTGTAGCGCCCAATAGTTTTAATATTTGATCATGGTTAATTGATGATATTAACTTATATGTACCAGTATAGTCATATGTCTCTATCTAACAAAAATATATGATTATATTAATTATAATATTAATATATATATTGTTAAAATTGTATAATTGAGTGTTTTTTAATTGCTATCATTGATTAGAGTCGAACTTTATATTTTAGTTAAAGTATTGTTAACCACAATTGAAAACATTAGATAATGTTTATAAATCAATAAACAACTTAATAATAGATAATATGGATATATTAGATAAGATATTAAGAAATATATTACCTAATTTTAAAAATATTTATTTGAATAATGAGTAGGGTTCGGGCAAATTCCCTCCCTTGTTTTATTTTCATAAATTCCCTATTTTCTATGGAGGCTATACAAGCTACGGAGGGAAAATAAGATATTTTCCGGTAAAATTGGAGGAATTTAATTAGGGAACTTCTCTCCCTTGGAAAGTTGCCCGAACTCTAATAATGAGTAATCAATTTGATGTACAGTATATAACTAAAATTTAAAGTCTAATATTATATTAGGAATAATATATATGATATTTAGATGCATATTATATTGATAATAATGGTAAACCTGGTCACTGGAGTTTGCAATCAATTTGTATATTTCCAATTGACTTTTGACTTTTCCGTTTTCAATACGCAAACGTTTGTTATGAAAATCAATTGTATTGATCTTACGCTTCAATGCTTTCACACAACTGTCCTCATGTTGTTTCTTCTGTCCATTTACTACATACTCATCACAACCATTACAATTGTGTGGCGACTCAACCGGCCGTTCCTTAAAATGACAAACATCTCGATGTGGTAACAGTTCGTTGAGTTTGATGACTGATTTACAGCCATTCATGTGGTAATCGCAGCGGACTTTTAAACTGTGTAACAATTGAAGCAATTGTTTTGTTTGAATACTGAAGGATTGGGATTTCAATTGCTGACAATCATCTAAAACACAGTTGTCGTGTCGGGTGATACATGTTTTACAATATAATTGTTGACAACATTGACTGACCACTGGGTTTAGGTAAATGGCTGAACATATTGTGCACGAGAGCTCATCCAACTCTTTRGGTGAGACATTGATGACACGGGTCTTACATAAACCGGGCATTGTTTGACAGTTATCTTTAAGTTAGCTAATGGTTAGCCTTTATGTTAAAAACAGGACTTATATACATTCAGTCAGTTTTTATGATACAAAACTTATCTTTTGATATTATTTGTTTGATTTGTTATTCAATATACTTTAGTTTTATTAGATATATATATATATATATATATGTTATCTACTAATAACTATTAAGTTAGTAATCTATGATGACTTTGTTTTTTACGTTTAATAATATTGATATTTATATCTTATCTTTTAATTAGTACCGTAATTACAATGAAAATTGTTTAATGTGTGCGATATCTTTAATTTTTAATATATACAATAATGTGTTGAATAAATAAATATTTATAATTTATGCATATTATTTAATATTGTTATTAATTAAATATTTTTACTTTTAATTTAAAATACAAGTTTATTTATTAATCATTAAATAAACTACAAAAATATAATTATGATTTCAAKTTAATATCTACCAAAAGTATGATAATCAAAAGTTTGTTTTTCAATTTTAAGTGTTTTATTGTTAACAATCATTGTGTCAAACGCCAGATTAGTTAAGGAACTCATAATATTTTTAAAAGATTTATAGTTGTTATCAAATAAATT
Organism: Oppia nitens; assembly: GCF_028296485.1. Classification (NCBI taxonomy): domain Eukaryota; kingdom Metazoa; phylum Arthropoda; class Arachnida; order Sarcoptiformes; family Oppiidae; genus Oppia; species Oppia nitens. The sequence goes on from NW_026533243.1 coordinate 4,602,840, forward strand.
GTTTAATATTTTAGTTTTATATAAGTTTATTGTTAAGCAAATGTATGTTTCATGATATGATAAAAACAGTAAAATCATTAGTTAAATATTTAACTATAAATATATTTAGTTAATGTGATGGTAATTTTCCATGTTAATAGTTTATAATAAAATATAACTATATATTATAAAATTGTACATGTAACTTTTTTAATAATCTTACTATAGATATGTATGTGACTAGTATTAAATAACATGTTAATGAACTTTTTAATTAAAAAATATTTTTTTTATAATTATATAAAATTTATATTATATATTAATGATACTGTACTAATTTATAAACTACTGTACATATTTGTTTATAATTTAAAATGTTTTAAATCAGAAACACTGTCACAACAGTAGTTAACAAAATTATATAATTTATAAATAAAATTCATTATATAATTAAAAACGTTATTAATTATATATTACAATATCAATACAAATTCAATATTTATTTAATTTTAATTATTTATAAAAATAATATGAATTAATAATAACTAATAAATTAATATTAATAATATAAAAAATGATATTTATATATATTTTGTAAAATATCAAAATATGCTCTTCATTTAAAAAGGCAAATATCAATTGGCAATTGCTTTAAAACTAGTGTATCATAAAAAAATATTTGCATACTATGATAATGACTATAATTAATATAATTGTTTTATACTTCATAGTTATAATCATATGATTTCACATGATTAATGTAAATTACAAATATTTTCCTTAAATAAAAGTTTGTCACATAATGTGTAAATTGAATTTATATTTGTGTTATCACTTAGTTATTGATATTATAAAAATGCATTTTTACAGTAAATGGTTTATCTCTAAATAACATAAATAATGTAATTAGAAATACGATTATATTATTTAATTAATTTATTTGATTATTTACTATAATTTTAGTTAATTTGATGGCATCATATTTTAACTTTTAAAATATTACTATATATATATGGTTAAATGATAATGTGCTATAGCCTATAGGTTACTTTATTTATCAAAATAAAATACAATTGATATTTTTACAAACAAATATATTTAAGCAAAAATTTCATTTTGATATTTCCAAAACTTTTCCCATAAAATAAACCAAAAATTTAAATAAATTATTACATACATTTCGATAGCACCTGTAGTCCAATATATTTATATTGATATTATATTTCACGGCAAATGTGATATAATAGATGAAAGCATTTATATTGAAAGATCAAAGCAATTTTTGCCGACAAATTACAAATAAATAACCGTTTTCTCGGTTGGCTTACACATTGGGATCCATATAAATGTTAATGATATCGGTTTGGGTGCCAAACATTTTAGGTGTTCCTATAACACAACAAAAATGTTATATATATTTTAATTTATATATTGATATATTGTTAAACAAAATTATATGCTATGCTTCATTTTTAATTCATTTTCAATTTATATTTGTAAATTAAAATTATAGTTGAAATGTTTTTTGAAAACAGATAACTAAAATATTAATATATTTAATGATCAATTTATTAAAATATAAAAATATTTCTAATAATAATTTTTTATATATATTTATTACAAAAAGAAATAATATATGATATATATATATATATAAATTATTTATTTTATAAGTTTAGTGTAAAAACCTATTCATATTTTTTGAAACGGATATGTAGTACATATTATATACTTTAGTATAATATATTGAATGATTTGATTGTTGTTTACTATAATTTTTAAGTGATTTGTTGAGTGAGTGGGTAAGTGTGTGAGTGTGAGAGAGATATGCATTTGTTTTCATTTATGGGAAATATATGGGAAATTGTACTTAAAATTCACAAAAATACAAAAATAAAACTACATTTGAATGGATGGCCGCCACCAACAAAGCCATAATAGTGGTCTTACAATGTAACAGATAATAGGCCTGTAATCTAATGATTGGGCCACACATACAAAAACAACGACCAGACGCACAGTGAAAGGCATTGATGTGAGACACGACCCGCCAGTGATGTGCACCTTAATTAAGGTATGGGTGCTCTCACGTACCACCAGAATGGCACCCACGGCTAAGCTATAAGGATGTGCTGGAGTTTTGCTTTGTTATGTATAGCATATACAGTACAATGTATATAATGAATGCTATCATCCCTTACCCCTCACTCTCTCTTTGTGTATATGTTTTGTGTCAGTAAGTGTGTGGAGAATGAGATTATAATTTATATGTTGTCTGTGTTTGTGGTGATGTTTTTGCTTTTAAAAGCCAATACCCAACTGATAATAACAAAAAACAGCATTCACTCACTTTTCTTACTCTCTCTCTCTCTCTCTCTCTCAACTACCTGTCCTCTGGCATCTCATTATAGGTCTCTTTCCTTTGTATGTCTCCCAACCCAACCATTTGGTGTATGTCTAAGACTATGTATGGGTCACCTTTGGGTGCCTCACAATATATATATTAGACACGCGATACCCCGGGCTATGCATTTATATTACTACACACGATATACTATTATATTATAATTATTATTATATTTTTGATTGCAATTTTTGAAAATTAAACAAAACAAAGTAAAAAATGTGTTTTTACAAAATTGATATTTTTAAAAATACATTTTATTTAAATTTTTATTTATTATAAATTTACTTGTTAAGTGTTTTTATAACATTTAATTTTATAATAATACTAATTTTCTGATTTTTAAAAATAATAATTATATATATAAAAAATACTAATTTAAATCAATAATKAATTATTAGAATATTATATATTAATATATTATAAGTATATCATAATGTATATAAATTATAATAGTACAGTACATAAATAATTAATATTATAGTATGTTATTTAAAGTTTGATTAAATTAATAAAATATGTTTATTACAAAAAATAATTTGAAAAATATGAATCAATACCAGTGCTGACCTCTGATTATACATTTTGAAAACAAAACTAATAAAAAAATTTGAATTAAATAAATCATATGAAATATTGTAATTTATTATAATTTCAATAATATACTAAAAATAGTAATTATTATATTTTAATTAAGATTTAAACTTATTATTTTATTAATATATGATATATTTAGCATTTTTATAAAATAATTAACAATATGAATACAATACTTTTATTTGTTAATAAATAAAATTTATAAAACATTAATAATAATAATATTGAATATATAATTGTTTAATTGCATATATATGTTATGGCTAATGTTGACTGATCGCCAATTTAGTAAATTATTAATTATTATTTAATTTACAATTTTTAAAACATAGTTTATTAAATTAATTAATTTGGTTCTTTTCTAAAAAATATAATTTTATTAATAGTAAAGTTATCATGGTACATTGATTGAATTGTACATTGAATCAAACAAACTGACCTTTTATATTGAGGACCTAAAATGCTAAGACCCTGAGCCGCCTTTTTCATAGTTTGCAGAATATCTGGTTCTTTAACATCAATCCATTGATGTACAACCCCTTCGTGTTTATTTCGTTGTAGACTTTCAATGACTTCCTGATCGCAGTCCTCATTGGATTTGGTCATCAATAGGACAGTATGTGGATTACGACTGTTGATGACTGTCGGTGCAAATGAATTTGTTGATTCACTTTTGATAACATTAATGGTATAAAAATCCAAAAAACAATGCGATGTTTCATCAGTTTTACATTTATCAATAACTTGAACTAACTTATTATCGTCATAAACATTATCATTAGGATTATTAGGTCTATTGAAAGTTATTGTCACCAATTTTTTTGGTTTGATTGTATGAATTTCCAAAGTGTGTAATGCAATAAACTGTTGGATATGTTTTATATTAATTTGTTGTTCAATCAATGAATCTGTATTATCCAATACATTGTAACCAATTAACGATATCTCATTATTTAACTCTAATAATAAAGGTTTCAATCTATCGTTAATATATTTATCTAATATTGGATTAGTATATTCAACTATTAGTGGCTTAACATCATTGTCTTGCCATAAATTTATAATTACAAAAACATTGATTTCATAGGCYTGACGTAAAAATGTTTTTAAACTATCGATCATTTTATTAAAAGTATCAGTGTCACATTCATACCATTCATTTTTGGATAATTTTATTTGAATAACATTACCACTATTATCATGTATTTGTTTCATTATATCATTATATGAATCAAAATTTTGTGTTGAATATGATATTAAAGCTCCAAGTAATACTGTATATTCATTGTTATAATTAAATCTAATTGTATCGTATCTTTCCTCATGTGTTAGCATTTCATCTAAAATGATAATTTTTATATTAAATAAGTTGTATATTAAAATTTAATAATTAAAATTTAAAAACATAAACAATAAATAATATAAAAATAATTTTTTTATCATATTTGATGACAACATAAAACATTTAATAAATTACTTGAATAAACATAATTCCAATTATTTTTCTCAATATTAATACAATGAGCCTCTCGTCTCGATTCTCCATAATTATAGCAATACTTATTCAATAACGAGTGTCTAAAAAATTGAGCTATACTTTGGTCAATGTTTTGATCAAATAAATACTTGAAATACCATTTTTGCATATCATTTGTCGGATAAAAATAATATTCAGGATTTTCTTTAAACAATAGAAAAAATTACAATTTTTGCCTAAAAGTTAAATGATTTTTAAATTATATAATTTAGTTAACTCTACCTTCATTTTGTTCAAAATCAAATTCTTGTAATTTATTATTAAACATTTCTATAATATTAGTTGATATTATATGAATTTTATTACCACCCAATTTGACCACTCTCAGTTTATTACAGTTCAAATCAAGTTTATTAGCAATTGTTGTGGAAAAGTCAGTAATTTTATTATCTTTTAAATCTAGATGCCATAAATTTTTGCAATTTAAATTTTCTAAAAAATTAACATCAGCCAATTTTGTTTTTCGTATTTTAAGCATCTTTAAATTTTCAAAATTGCTAAAACTATTAATGTCAATATTTGTTAACTGTTGAATATTTTCAAAAGTAATAGAAACTAAATTATTTGGTAAGTTATTGAAATTTTCAGTAATCTTCTCAATATTTCCACTTTCAATATGTAATGCTTTTAAATTTGTAAACTTATTGAAAACAGTCCAATCAAATTGACCACTTGGATCATCAATTTTTGTAATGATATTACACTTATAAAATGTGAGCACCATTAGTTTATCATGGTCAATTGATTCAAACGGGTTGTTAATGTCAGCTTTAGGTCCACACAATTTTCCATTATTTATAATTAAGTTATTTATTGTTAGTTTAGTATCTTTCAAAAGATTATTATTATCGCTTTGATATTCAGATAATAATAATGTATTTATATTTTTTAATTTAGTTAAGATTTTTATTTTAGGAATATTTGCAACATTAGAGTCACAACTAAAACTGTTTGATGTTTTTTCACCGAAACCATCTGAAAAATTGTAATTAATTATAATAATAATTTATTAAATTTACTATAACTAAATTATTATTTTAATTATTCTACATTAGTCAATAAAATTTTAATGAAAATATTATGATTTACCCTCTAATGCTGAATAGCAATCACAGACACCATTGACATCAACCGGACAAACCGTGTCGAGGGGTTTGTCGACAAAACAAGATATTAAATATGCGCACACTATTGTACTTAAATCAACTATCATTTTAATTTAATTTTAAGTATGTTTTATTGAACATATTATTATATTGCTTCAAACTAATTTTAAGTATAAAAAATTAAATATGAAAAACAATGATTAATAAAAATATTTTATAATACATAAATATTTTGTATAACTTAGAAACTAAATTATTTGATTTTTGTTTCATATATACTGTATTAATATAATCCCTTGAAAATAAAATGCCATGTATTGCATAATGCATGTTATCAAGTGTTGTAAAATAATAAATTTTGTTTATGAATGCCTTATTATGACAATAATCGTAGTATTTTCATAATATGATTAATGTGAAATTTTTTGTAATAATAGATAGTAATAATCTTTTCATGTAATATAATATCTGTTCATTAGTTTTAGATCATTTGAGATAAAAATATTAATTATTTTACATATATTCAAACMGTCATTAATAAAATTAATAAAATTAATATAATAATATAAATAATAACAATATAATAATAGTTTTATTTATATTTTGTTTATATAAATTTTTATAACTTTTTCACCCAATATGCTGTCCGATCCAAATAAGCCATTTGTATTGACATTAGTGTCTTMTAATTTTTGAAAAACAAATATTATATTAAACTGCATTTTAAGTTATATACATACTATTGTATCACTAAATTTATTGAATTAAAGTTTGTTTTTAAATATTTCAATGTTTTTTGTAAAATATTTAAGTTTTGGTACTATTTATTTTAATAATTAAAAATATATTTTCCCTATCTAACGATGAAGGGAGAAAATAATATATTTTCCGGCAAAATAGAGGGATTTTATTAGGGAACTTYCCTCCTTTGGAAAGTTGATCTAACCCTACTTACCATACTCTCCATCGTATGTCATATAATTAATATCATTGAATGGGTTATATTTTGTCAGTTAAATCATAGTATCACTCGTTAAATGATGTAATCTATACGTAGCCATACAGTTGGCCGGAGCTGATGATCCCATTCCTGTTGTTATAGTATTGCTAACCATAAATAGTTGCAATGCTATCGATATATCAATAGATGGAAACCACACTAAGTTGTTAGTACAGACCCATTGTTCAAACCCAGACCACAATTATTGTTGTCGACGGCATTGCTATCAAATCCAGAAAAGTTGGACAAAACTTTTGATTCGTCAGTGATTTGAATGAATAATATATTGTTTGACTTTAAGACTAGCTATTGATGACTAATCAGTAATTGCCAGACTGTAGTGGATATACACACTAAACAAATCGGAAATTTAAAATATTTTACAAAAATGTTTACATTTTTTAGGTAATAAAAATGTAAAAAAATTACCGAAAATCCTTTTTCATGAAAATTTTGTGCTTTTGGTTTAGTGTGTAAAACACGGGTCGGTTATGACGTGAAGTGTTTCTATAGTAGTCGGGAATGAACCCTATTTTACATTAATATATTTGATATAATGTATGATTTGGTCATATAATATACAGTCAACTGTTAAAAAATTGTAAAAATGATAGTCGACTGCAATTATCTGCCCAATCATACAATTAATTAAAAAATGACCAAGTACAATCTTATTTAGTTTAAATTTATCTACAACATTGTCCTTGGTCACTTTTAAATTCAATGTATTGTTGACCAGATAATTGAAATTAATATCATCGCCTCTGTTTAAGACTGAAAATATTACACTATATATTTCTATTATATAAACTGACAAATATAATACTGTATTAAATACTAAAAAATATAATAAAATTAAATAATATTATTATAAAATATATCTTAATTTAATCTACAGTTCATTTAAAACAATAGTTTTTATAGTTTTATATATTTACATTATTTTTTTATTAACAGATGTCGATAGTCAATCCTATATAGTATTTTAAAAATAATTTTAATATAAAGATTTACAATATTTATATTCTATTAAATTTTGTATTAAAATTGATATAATTTATAATTATATCAATAAAAATAAGTTGCTGTCAAACGACTAAATTATTTTTATCAGTATATGTGATATATATTACAACTTATTTATTATTTAATAAATAAATAAATATTTAATTTTAATTTTAAACTATATTTACTGTATAATAAAACATTAAAAAATACTGTATATGAAAATATGTGTCTTTACATAATTAACTATAATGAAAAGTATATTGAAATATAAAGATTTTAATAATATGTGATATTTATAGATTCAATCAACAATTATATTAAAATATAGTTTACAAACATATTCAGTATTTATTTTTAAACAATATTATATATACTTTAATTTATAAACATGTTATTAATATAAATATGTAAATAAACAATAATTTGAACGAATTTTTATAGTTTTTATATTACTTTTCAAAACTACAAAATTTTTATTTAAAAAAATTAATTCTTTAATTAACAGAAAGTAATTATAARTATAATTAACACATTATTTATTTTATTACAGCTATTTAATGTTACACAAATTATTTGCATAATTAGACCATTTATTATACAAAAAACTATAATCATCTAAAATATCGACATTTTCTTTAATACCATACGCTATCTCCAAGAGTTCCGTTTGATTAGTATCAGTGCCGATACCCCACACAAGACTGTTAATGTTATTATGTTTTGCATTACTAACAGCCGGTTCAACACCGGGAGGTACGTTTGACTGACCATCTGTCAGCACTAGCATATGTCTGGCAACATTAGGTTTAGGACTGGCCTCCAAAAAGATATCGACCGCCCTTTGAATAGCACCTCCAGTATTGGTGTTTCCTTCGGGTTGTATCATGTTTTCAACCATCGATAGCATTGTTGGCAAATCTATGTTATCTTTCAAAGTGTAAATGTCATACACTTTGTCGCCATATGTTATCAAACAAAATCTTGAGTCTGAAGAGTGCAGGGCTTTAGTGACATTAATGACAAAATGTTTGGCCGATTCAAACTCATTGGATGTCACACTTAACGACCCATCAATGATAATACAGTGATCTATTGGTGCCAAACAACCATTGATGTCATTTTTGTGTTCATGAGTTTGAATATTATTAAAGTTATATAAAAAAATTAATAATATAAATAAAATAATACTTTGTTGTTTCATAATTATTTTTATGCTAATATAAAATATAAAATAAGTTTGATTAAATAATTAAATATAAATTATAAAAGTTTTATTTATATATTGTACTTTGTTTATTATAATAATAACAAATATTATTTAATTGATATTTATTAAACTTTAATTAAGATAAAAACAAGTGTACAGTAGTTATTGATATTATTTAAAAAATTTTAATATATTAATTTATAAACTTTGATACATAGATAATTTTGCATTTCAGTTTATTGATAAATTTTATAACTTAATTTAATAAACAATAGAAATCTTTTTGATATAAAATATTAAAAATGATAAAAAACACTTCAAATTTTGTAAACACTTAAAAAAATTTACCATATATGGTAGTATTATTTATTAGAGAATATTACTGCTAAATATAAAGGTTTTATAAACTTATCAAAATGATCAAAATAATATTATTATTTTGTCATATATAATATTAATTTTCTAATATAATAGATTTAGACTAATTAAGTGATAAAAATGTACTTAAAAATTATCATATAAAGTAAATTAATTATAATAATTATTTAATCCTTTTCTTAATAAATAAATCAACATTTAACATTATTTTGTTAAGTAAAAAAATAAAAACTGTAAATGTTAAATTAACATTTTTAATTATTAATTGTTTAACTTTTCTTTAATAATCTGATCAATAATAGTGTACTTATTATATTATAAAGAATTTATTTTTAAATAATTCATTAATTAAATAAAAAGTTTTTTGTCTTTATTATTAAAAAAATAGAATAATTAAGTATTCTTTATTTAAAATTAAGAAATGCATAAATTTATAATAGATTTTATTTATTATTTCAAACATTAGTTGCAATAATATTATAAGAGTTATTATTTTCCTGGCCTTCCATTACAACAAACACTTGTGTTGGACCGGTATTAAGGCCTGGTATGTATATATGATCAGTAAATTGGTCGTCATGTATAGCTGATGATGGTTTAGAAGTACTGAATGAATAGTAACCGATTAGTTTGCCTTTAGTTGTTTGCACCGTTAGATTTAACCCTTTGTTTTGTAAATCAAATATAAAATACCGTTTTTCATTTTTTTTGGTAAAATCATCGATTTTTTCGCTAATTTTCGGTTTCAATGGTAGAGAACAAACGGTTGATTTGAATTCAAATAAATTGCTGTGAAGTTCTTTGTATTGATCTAATGGCTTAACATTAGCTTTAATATTATAAGCAATTTCAAGCAATTCTGTGTTATTAACATTAGGTCCGACTCCCCAAACCCAACTGGCTATATGTGCTTCCCTGGCATTACTTACAGCTGGTTCGACACCGGGAGGACTGTTAGATTGTCCATCTGTCAATACAAACATTGTTTTGTTGCGTGGGTGGGGTCGGGGTGGTTTCATAATGTCGACTACAGTTTGAATACCACCACTAGTGTTGGTTGAACCGGCCGGTTGGACCAGATTTTCGATTTTACTTAACATTTGGTTTTTATTATTTTCACTGTAATTATAGATAGTTTGTGCGTTACTGGAAAATAAAACTAAACAAAATCTTCCATTTTCTGAAGTTATGCTATTTGTATAATTATATATGAAATCTTTAGCCATTTGAAAATCTTTTGACTCAATACTACCGGATCCGTCCAATACTACACATAAGTCAATGTGTGCGGAACAGCTTAATTGGTCCTCATTGGTGTACACTTGCGATACAAACTTGTTTACGTCACCACTGGTTGTATAGTGTTGTTTCCAAAACTGAGCTTGGTCCTCTACTGTTTTAGGTATAGACTGACCACTAATATGAATAAACAATCGGACAGCAATTGCAGCGTACAATGGTGTTTGCAGGTCAGTCATATTGAGTAGTTCCCAATCCACACCATATTTATCAGCCAAATCATAGTAAATTAAAAGCAAATTTGGATGTTTGACTGTGTTTTGTGTTTCGGCTAATTTGTTGCTATCGATTGCCCATATATTTAGAGAATCATTGATAAATGTGTGCGGGTTTTGACCAAAATTGGTTTCAACACACGCCAGCCTATAGAGGAAACCAGAGTCATCACCAAACAATTTGAACATGTTCACTTTATTAATAGTAGCATCAACAACATCCTGGCCAATTGACTTTGGCACCAAGGTTAAATCTACTTTTTTTGAATATGAATTATCAAATAATTGTATTAATATTAACACAAATATTAGAATATTAATTATTGACTTCATTTTAATAATAAAAATATATTGACTTTATTATATTTATTTAATAAACTAGTTTTGTTTAAATTTAAATAATGTACAATTAGTTATAATATAAGTTATTTTCAAGTATATATATATATAGTCATAACAATACTAATCTGACCTTTATATATATTTATCTATTATTAGGTGCTTATCAATGTAGTTTAATTAAATACAGTATTAATCATTAAAACATAAACCGAGTAAATTAGATGGGGATTAATTACTGTTTATTTATTATTAGTGTCTATTAATTATTTATAAAATATTTCATAATTATAACATACAAAAATCTTAATATAAAACTTAAATATATTTTTGTATTTTTTATATTTTCTACTTAATTATATAAATATTTTGATTACAGTTGAAACCAGTTAAGAATGCTTTATAGCATTTTCAGACAAACTTCATCCAAATTAATTTATTAAATTATTTAAATATATTAATTAATTATTTAATATTATTCTGGTTTTATAAAATTGCAAAATTCGTATCAAATTTATTGCATAGAGTCATATAATTTGATATAATTTGACTCAAAATAACAAAATATACTATACCTATACCATCAACATTTAAGATAACATACATATTATCTAGTACAGTATAAAACAATATTTATTTTATAATAGTTATTATTTATATTTATTATTTAAGAATACTATGTCTAGATATACATAATTTAAAATGAAAACCTCATATTAAATAAAGTCATGTAAATATCATTATTATAAAATGACAACAATATAAATAGTTATCGTTTGGCTATTTTAATTTWTCAATATTCTTATTTATATTTAGATAATTGTTTGCAAATAAATTCAAAATTTAATTAATTTTTATTTTAACCGCCATTTTGTTTTAAGGATACAAAACAATTTTACATTTTGATATATAATCCAAATCTACACTTAAAAATCTTAAAAACATTTCTATTTTCTCTATTTTTCTAAAGAGATCTGACAATTTCGATGTTGATCTCCTATACCTTATTTTTGATGTTTAATCCAAACCTGAATTCAAAATTAAAAAATCCGGACAAACGGACAAACAAACGGAAATATAGAATTTWGATTACGTACTCCTTTTAGGAGTTTGTGAAAACAATACAAAATTGTTATTTTATATTAACTATTGTATTATATTAACAAAAATTTTTTATATAAAATTTTATTAAAAGCAATATAAACAATAAAAATGAATTTAAAGTCTTTTATTTGAAGTGTTTTTAATGCAATACAGAAAACTAATAATTTAATTATCATTAGAATTTAGACCAATATTTTACATAATATTGATATTTTTATATTTTGCATATGAATATTAATAAAATTATTTGAATAATTTTAGACATTTAAAAATTAAATAACATTAATATTATAAATAGCAACTAAAAGATGAAATAAATTTAATATAATAATAAATAAGTTATAAATCAATGGTTTAATAGTTTACTGATTGAAAGTTTGTTTAATGAATTTTTTCTTGTGATTGAATTGAAAATTAGGGAAAATATTAATAACTTTTTGACTCAAAGGAGAGCAGAGATCGATACCTTCCAAAACAACCGACCAGTTGTTGAATGACTTGTTTTTCTCGACATACCGTTTGGTGGCTGTGTTTAAGCAATACTTTTTCCGAGTGTTTTGTTGACTCTGTAGTGTCTTATGTAGGTTTGAATCAATAGATTTGGGGAAATCTAAAACAGCTTTTTTCGTGTCGACGCCCGCATAGACGGCCCGTGAAATCTCATTCAATGGATATTTGGCGTTCAAATAGGCAATTGGTTTGCGCTTAATATCACGCATTTTAATGAGGTTTAGATTAAGTGCAAAATCTGGTAATGATATCTCCGAGTGGTTTGTGTCCACACAATTGGACTTCACTTTCTTCTGACATTTCTTGTGGTAATCATTTGTGTGATCGTTAAAAGCAATCAATTGTTTGGGAAATACAATGTTTCTACACTTCCAGTCAATTGGTGAATATATATCATCTGTTAAGTCAATTACAACTCTCTGAATGCAATCTGTAATCAATGGCAATACGTCAAGTCGTTTGCCAATCAATTGATTATTTAGCGAATGGTAGTTATGCTCAACTATAGACTCCTGACCGGTGTCTAAGTCAATGGACAATGGCTTTCCTCTGTTGCTAAATATATAACTAATTTCTAATTTATGACATTCAATACACGAGCCATCAATTTCATTGATTTTTCTGTGGATTCGCTCTAATGGTTTGACACCATTTGTTGACTGTATTACAGAATATTCTCGATTCTGATTTGTTGTATTTGTCATATGTTTAGCAACACTACCGACGATTGAATTATGATTTTTATGTTTCATTGGACTCTGTTTGTTATAACCATTTGTATTGTTGTTATTTTTATCAATCATATGCTTATCCATATGGTATGGTTCATCAATAAGCACAGCATCTGTTTTCTTAATTAGTTTATTTGCAAAATCTGGTATTTCTATCAAATCTGGCAGTGAATCCATATAGTCCTTCGATGAACATACAGTTTTCAATTGCACCTCATTTTTATTGTGATAACCGTATGGCTTCACTATTTGATAGCTCGGATAGATTTTTGTCGGTTGATTTGGTATATCATATGACAATTTCGTATTGTTATTGCAATTATCAATAGACTCATGTGTTGACTGTGACTGTTGTGATGGCAGTGATGCCAATACAGCGGTGCTATTGTTTTTGTATTTATGGTTACTATTATTACGGTTACCGTTAATAATTACCGTTTTCCCATTATTTATATTTGTATTATTGATTACAATATTGGTAACTATATTATTTGGATTCAGGTTTAACTTATCGATATTTTGTTGATAATGTTGACGCCGTTTACTTAAATTAATATATCTGTGTTTGGGTTCAAAATGATCTTTGCGTTTACTTTCCAACAATTGTCTAACCGTTTTGGGTCCGGACTTATAGTTATGTGTTATAATACTGTTATCTAAAGTCATTAACTGGTTTTTTGTCAAATTGAAATGATCATGATCATTTTGTACATTCATATTTTTGACTTCAAGTTGATTTTCATCAGGAATTTCATATAATGGATGTGATAATGTAGTGACCAATTGATTATTAATTTCATCATGCTCAATTTCATTGCTGTGATATTTTATGATATCGTGTGCCAAACGGTTTGCTATAATTTGAGTTTTCTTTTCATCCAATGAAACAGTTTTACGCCTTTTATCTAATGGTTTATAAAACGTCTGATCTGCCGGTCGTTTATGATTTATTGTTATCTCTTCAGCGACACTATCCTTATCATCAATGGTTATGCAAGTAATACCATTGGTTTTGGTGGTACCGTTGCTTTCATTTTGTTTATCGGACACAATTGACTTATGACTTAAATGTTTGTTCAATAACTTCTTTGATGACAACTGATCTCTGTTTGTATTTAATTTTTGTGTAATTATATTGTTGTTAACAATATTATGTCTAATTTTATGATGATTATTATTATTCATATAAAATGCTTTATTATATGCCATGTGATAACCATTTGTCCGATTTTGATGTTGTCTTTCCATAATTTTTTCTCTATTCATAATACCATTAACTCTATGGTATGGTATAAAAGTTTGTTTCTCTTCAAGCAATTGACGGACTGTTTTATTATTATTATTGGCAATAATATTGCTATTAATCATATTATTTGTCACAACTTTAATATTTTTCATATTACTGTCCAATTGTCTCATAAGAAAGGGATGATTTGTTTGCATTAGTTGTGGTCTTTGATTGCCTTTAGTTTCCATATTTGAAAGATTTAACTAAATAAAATTCAAAGCAATAAAAATACAAAAATCGATTTTTAAAATATTAATAATTTGCATAAAATAAAATAATACAATATAATATAATAAATTATATAAAAATATTTTTTTTTCATGAAAAACAATTATAAGTAATTGATTGGAGATAATATCACGTTAGCATTTATAATTAGACTATTATATAGTTATTATAAAATATAGTGCATAATATTAAGTAATCAATATATGGTACACATATGCATCAATTCACACAATATGTAATTTATATGAATTTTATTTAAAATAATAATATGATTGAATAATATAATATTATCAACAACAACAAAAAAACTTAGGATATCTTTACAATATAAATATTATATATTAAATAAATTTAGCACATATTTATAAATATAATAATAAAATTTTATTATTATACTAAAGTACAATATATATATATATTATTTTATGTTGAATAATATATGCATGATAATAAAAAAATGTTATAAAACTCTTAGCAAACAATTAAGTATTAGTTTCCATAGTTATTAACATTAATTTGTTATTTGATTAGATAACTGTAAATTTCAAAATACTGCAGTTTCTAGAACTATCCATTACATTATATTTTTATTAAATCATCTATATCATTTTTAGACAAATAACAAACTCGCCATAAATCCTATACTATTCAATGATTAAAGCATTTAATAAACTAAATTTTCTAATGTAAATATAATAAAATTTCTTAATATGACAGACAATAAAATATATTTTATTAATATTTTATTAATAGCTATTCAAAATAGAAATTATAAAATAGTGTAAAATTAAAAAAATAAAATATATATAATAATAAATATAATATTTATATGACATACAATAGTATTGTAATAATACACACAAAGTTAAAATAACAAAAAAAATATATTGATTTCACTTAATAAAAAATTTAATAAAAATTACTGAACAGTAAACGTTTTGTATTATTTTGCACGATTTGAAAAATAATAGTTACTAAATAAAAACTGTAATTTAAAAAAATAAAAATTTGATAATACAATTGATAATACAATTAATACATACATTTTGTGGTGTCATTGGTAGACATCCATTACTAATTGGTTTCAAACGATTTGTTACCAATTGATTACAATTCTGTTCTTTGATATTCTGTATTCGTTTTAATACTTTATCTAAATTCTTAGCTTTTGATGTATTTTGTGTAAACACATCCAACTGTTCATTGTTTTTGTCCACTTCTTTCATCTCAAATGATAGCTTATCTAAACGTCTATTATTTATGAACGACTGGTCAATAATAGTATGATTACGCAATGGTCTCATTGAATTCATTATTGGTATTAAAGATGTTTGCGATTTTTGAATTGTTGAGACATTAGAGGTTGTAGTCCCGGGTTCAGTGTCTTGTGGTCTGTTATTGGACATCAATCCCTGACCCATTGTAGGTATGGTTCCGTTCAATTGATTTTGTTTTATTGTTTTCAATATTGGGTTAATGTTTGGTTGAATTGCTGCCGTTAGAAAAGCTGCTCCCAATTGTTTCAATAAATTGTCGCATGTCTTTATATCCATAACTAAAAAACATTTCAAGATTTTTATTATTAAAAAAAATTAATAAATAATATTCATAAAATGTATTTCTTAATTAAATTAARTAATAATTAATTACTTTACTATAGTAATATAAATAAGACTTTAATTATCATATTACTTTAGCTTAATAATTAATATTTATGATTAAAATTTATCTACTTATTTTTCTAGCAATTAGCACAATAATAGTATTGCATTATTGACTATACAATACTTTTTTATTCATAAATTTATTTCCAGTATATAAATTCATTATTATAATATCAAATTAATAATTAATAAATATACAGTATATATATATATATATATATAGTTGATTTATATGTCGACTTTTCGATAAATCATATGATATAAGTAATTTCATTACTTAAATGAAATAAATCATATATATTACAAGTTTATTACTTATGAAAATACATAAAATTAATTAACACCTATTAATACATATCAATGTCATCAATAATCAATTGGTTTTAATTTTAATTAATATTATAATTTTTAATTAAAATGTTATCATGAATTCTTTTTCTAATTCATTATTAGTTTGAATAAAAATTGCAAAATATTTTCTATATATTTATATTTAATTATTTGTCTGTATTAATATTTTACATTTTACTAATAATTAAAAATATGTTTTGCAAATTTGCAAAATAAATTTTTCAATTACATATTGATAAAATTCGCTTAAAAAAATAAATATTTTATATGTAGCAAATAATCTATATAATAATAGTATAAAGTAATATATTAACTTTTGTTTATAATATAGTTTTTGTAATTTTGTTTTTTATAAAATAAAAAATTTCTAACATTAAGAATACATTATATAATATTAATTATATAAACATATTGATAAAATACAGAATATAGTAATTATATCATATAATAAATATTATAAAGTATTATAATGACAAATAATTTGAATATTGATTAGTTCAATGAACTTATAATTTATTATTTAATAGTGAACTGTCTATAATAGAAAATATATTTGTATTAAGATACTAACAAGGTGATTAACCTTAACTATTATTAATTGAAATTTTTATATCTTAATGTTTCTACAAATAAACAATATCAATATTGTAAAATGTCTTAATAATTGATAACTTTTTTATTTAAAATCATATTTAGTCAAACAATTTTAAAATTACTAAATAATTTGCTAAAAAAATCAATTTATTATATTATCATTATAATTAAGATATCTTAAGCATCATAAATAATATCTATGAACTAAGGATTTTATAAAATAACTTTTAAAATTTTTACACATATTAGTAGTCAACTTTAATTGTAGCAATAATATCATAGCTGATAATGATAACCTAAACAATACATTTGAATTAATTAAGTTAATTAAAATTTATAGTATGATATAAACTACAGTATCCAGCATATAATGTACAATACAATGTATAATACATTACTTATAAAAAGATACACTGTATATAATAATAATAATAATAATAGTATATTATAAATCAAGATAATAGATTAATTTGTTACATTATTAAACATATTTTTAAGTATGTTATTCAATTATATAATTATTAAATAAATTAAAACAACTATTATAAACTAAAAATGTAAATTAAAACTAAAGTATTTATTATTAATAATAAAAATTTAAGAAAAAGTACCTTGTTAAAATTGTTGATAGTGTTTTTTATAGTGATAAAAATAATATTAATAAATATTAACAACATTGAAATATTTTGTGTATTAATTAATTATTTAATATTATAATTAATATTAAATTGAAAATTAAGAAATAATTACAATATTATACTTATTTAAAACAATCAACACTTCACTATAAAATTAATTATGTAATAAAATAAAGACATTTTTATATTAAACATTATACAGTTTATTAAATAATCAATACTAAAACAAAATATCACGATTCAGATATAGTATGTGTGATCACAAATATGTAAATACAAATATGTTTAAAAAACTGATAACACGTATGCAAAAAATACTATGTATTAAAATGTGTTATTTAAAAAAACTATTTCAAACATTTAACATTTAGTTTATACTATAATATCTCATTAATATAAGTTTTGCTTATTAATTGTGATAATTTTATAACATAATAACATTTTWATGCACTAAATTGAAGGTAAACGTTAAAAGTTAACTATTAACTATTTGAATGGTAAATGCGATAAGATTAAAGATTAAAATTAAGTCTATAAAAATTATATAAAAAATTAATATGATATTACACTTATGAATATGATTAATATTTTAAGATTCAATACAATTGTATATTTTATAGAATTTTTTTTAAATCTATAACTTTGTATAAAATATTTGATTTGCGTGTATAGTATTGTGAATGTGTTTGTTTGTATGTTTGGTTGTGTGACTGTTGTTCACCGGCACCGGTATAATAAAACTTAATATAAATAACATTTTTTATAATTACTTGGCATATTTTGRCAACAATGATCAAGGTATAATGTATTTATTATCATTAGTATAATTAAAACTATTAATTTTGATTAAATGCGTTACCTTGGCAATATGTAACATAAAATAATATATTGATATTATTAAAGTAGCAATAAATTAAATTTTAAAAAATCCAATTATATGACCTAAAAGTATAATATTAATAATAATTTAAAGAAATTACATTTAAGATATTAAAACATTAGATAAATATTTAAATATTATTTTATATATGCACTCATTATATGACTGGATAATTATATGAAAAATATTTTATTGACATATTGTTTAATAAATATTAATGTAAAACTTATTTTCAGAAAATAAGTGAATTAGCAAATTATGATAACTCACTTTTTGGTGTAATTGTACACATAAATAAAAATCATTGTTTGCTTACATAACTTTTGAACATTTATGAAACTTTTAATTAGTGTTTTTATATTCAAAAAAATAAAAAAATAAATATTTAATACTCTAAATATCTATGTATGWGTTGCCATGGTTTTCATAAATGATATGAATTACTACAATTAATACAAATTATAATTTATTATATATTTTTAATTAATTTTATTATTGATAAAAAATTAAAAACACTGCACTATTAATATAATTTATTCAGTAAATAAGCTATATAAAAAAACATTATATTTGTAACCCTGGAGTCTACTGTCATATGATATGCATTCAATTGTAGTCCCGGAGATTTATAATTTATATATAATATATGATGTTGTCTGAGATATTTTAAATGGGATATTAATATAATGTATATTTTTAATTAGTAAAATTTGTTTGACTTTTAGTTTTTATTAAATTTATTGATTAATGTTAATAATGTTAAATAAAATTACAACAGGAGAATATTTTAGTTTTATTTAAATAATACAATTATTAATGATATATTTATTTTAATTAGCTTGATAAATTAAAGATATATTGATCAAAATATCATCATAATTATCAAATTAGGTTATATTTATCAAAATTTTGTTTAATCATTGTAATAACTTTATTATTTATAAATGTCGTAAATAAGTATTGTATTTTATTATCAATTTTTATTTTTGGATAAATTATAAGTATTTTGAAACAAAATATTTATTGAAATTATCTTAAATTGTTAATTATTTGACTTATTATTATTATTCTCAAATATAATGTTATTACTGTTAGTTAAGCTTAAAATTTCAGATTTAAAGTTAATTATTACATTTAAAACATAACTAATAATAATAATATATAAAATTAATGAATTTCTTTTAGTTTATTATAACTTTTTTGCAAAAGATTTTGTCATAAGGAATAGATTTTTATAAAACTTTATAAAATTTTTACATATTATTAAARAAAACAAATCATGTTTTCTAAGAATTATTATTATCGGATAACGAAAAAAGTTACATAAGTTTATAAATAATAAATTTATTGTTTTAAAACTTTTATATAAATAATGATTATTAAAATGTTTATTAATAATCTATTAATGTATTTAATAGTAATTTTTACAATTTAATAATTATTAATGTAATTTAAATTTGATATATTTACATATTTTTATGTAATTTTATGTAATGCTTTGTTTTGTCACAATATTATTCTGTTATTATTCTGACAAATCCTTTTTATGACTATCAATAATATCTATGATATAAAATTATTAATTTTTAAAATATACTGTATAACAATTTGTTTAATAAAAATATAATATTTAAAAAATGAATGATGAATTTATTTTTAATAAATTAATAAAAATTTTAAAAACTAATAAAAATTAAAAATTATCTTAAATCATGAAAAGTATTTTATATGTTTATAATAATCAATGGATAATATTTTTGTTATTTAATTAATTATTATAAAATTTATTTTGTTAAATTATTAGAAAAATATTAATTAATAATATGTAAAACATAACAAAATATTTCATAATTTATCAAATCTTATAATCAAAAAATAACAAATATGTATTTTGTAAATTTTTTAATATTCATATTATATAAAAATATATTTTAAGTCAGTTCAAAATAAATAATTTTTTAAATATGCTAACAGTATATTAATTTTTTAAATACAAAAATTTTGTAAAGTCATTTAAAGACACTTTTATAATCAAACTGTTAAAATTGATTTTTTATAATAATTTTTTCAAATTAAAATTGAAAGGATGTTATWGTGTTAAAGATTTTATTTTTTAGACATTCTAAATATAATATTATTTATAGCAAACTCAATTATTGATAAAAATAAATTTTATTTATAAAAAAAATAATAAAACACTTTAATTAAAAAGTAATAAAAAATTTTCACGATTTTTAATAAATTAATTTTAATCATATAATTCTTACATAAATTAAAAATACAATAAATTACGTCAGACATAATAATTTTTAAATACTACATCTCAGATGTTTAAGATTTAAATAAAACATATTATTAAAGTAAACATTTTTACATATTAATTATAAACTATTATATTATCTCAATTCTATCAAAATTTATTAGAGAAAAAGCCAGTCAGTCATAAGCATTTGAAAGACATTTTTATAAATATTATTCAATTTGTCACTAAACTAGAAATAATTAATTTTATTTATCATATTTTTTTTATTTAAAATTAATTTTTATGCGTAATATGTAAAATGACGTGATTAACAACCTTGATATGAAAATATTTATAACTGATGTTTTTAAATATCATAAAATATAAAATTTTGAATTTCATGTAAACTTTAATATTARCAAACATTAATTAGATTATTAAAATAAAATTTAGTTTAAACATCCGCTACAAATCTTAATGAAATTTAATTTATTAAAAAATATTATGTTATAAATAAAATGTTAATTTCTATTCTAAATCATTTAACTCTATTTATAACTTAATTATAATTAGTAATATGGTTTAAATATGATTTTTAACTATATAAAAAATATAGTAAATTAGTATAAATATATATAAACACTTATATATATACACTTTACCTGGACAYAGTAGACATTGTATGTATAATGCATTTTAGTTATCATAAAATATTTTTGTCATTTATGATGATATTGTATTAGATAAACAAAGTTAACGGGAAATATATGACAAACAATACATATATATATATAAATATTAATAAAAGTGAATTAATTTATGAGACAACAATATTTCAAATAAATTATAATGTTTCTAATGTATTAACGATTCACATATTAATTGTATTACCATTAGTATTATTTTACGATTATTAGTTATTTTTATTATTAATTATTATAAAATATTGTCATAATGACTCACTGTATAATATGCACTAAACAATAAAAACTATTAATAAATATTATTTTCAATTTCAAAGATAACATTAACTTGTATGTGAAGATAGTATAATAAATAATATTTCTATGAATTTTAAATTGAAACACATATCATAAATATTGATTATTAATTAAATCATATAAAATTAATTATTTATATATTATTTTTTTAAAACTTTAATGTTACAATTATAAGTTTTAATTTTAAATTTATGATTGCATATGATATAAATATGCTCTTTATTTATCAACGATATGATAAATTGCAATAGCCTTGATTAAATGTTAAAACCCTAAAAAAATTTTTAATAAAAAATATAATTTCATTAGCTATAAAACATATAGATTGCTATAACAATTATTTTTAATATTATTTATATATATAAATATATTTTATAAATATTTGCAAAGTTATCATTTATGATAATTGAATTTTCATAAAAAAATTTCATATCACATATAAATATTTAAAATTAATTATAAAATTTAATGTCAAAAAAATATAGTCTTGATCATAGAGTATCTATTAGTATTCAAAATATAAATTAATAATAAATTATTTATAATAATTGTTTGAGAAATTTTGTTTTTATTTAACTAAAAATAAAATAAATTGCCAAAAAATCACCAAGACAACATATTAAAAATACAATAAAATAAATCATTAAATTTTTAACTATTGATCTAAAATTAAAATATATTGTTATACAAATGCATAAACTAACATTTAATATGCATATTGCGTGATGTTTTGCAAACAACAAAAATAATTAATGAATTTATTGTTTTTTATAATTAAAATAACTTCAATATTCATATAAATATACTAAATAACGAATATAAAGAAAAGATATAAATTACAATTTTTATTGAAATAAAAATTTATAAAAATTGTTTTTCTAAATTAGTTTGTTACACAAAATAAATCAATACATTTAAAGATAATCTAAATATGTAATTAAATATAAAATATCTCATAAATTTWTTTAATAAAATWACTTATATTAAAGCTAGGATCAAAATACTATAGGAATAAATAGTATTTAAAAAATAAATTAGAAATAATGAATTGATAATTATCATAACTTTTATTACTTTTAATATTATCTCAATTTTACAATTACTCAAACATTATATATCGATAAAATAAATAATTACAATTATGTATTTGTTTTATTAATATTAAATTATGAATGCATAAAAATTTATTTATTTGATATAMATTATATGAGACTTATTTCCTAAATATAAAACTATTTTAAATAAATAATATGAAAAATATTTTCTTTATTCACTCTCTGAATCGTCGGAAATAGTAAACAATGGGATTAATACAGATTGAAATATATCTTTGACTTGATTTTCATTGACAATCATTTCATTGATAGCCAAATATTTATCCCTTAACTGACATATTTGTCTATTGTTTAACATTATTGTATACGAATAAGTTGTGCAGTGATATGACTGGAGTTTTAGGCAACTCTTAATAATAGGTGACAAAAGATAGCCTTTGAATATCAACTTTTTGTTTGATTTTATAGAAACTGTCTGTAGTTTAGGTAGATTTGCCAAACACTGTATTAAACAATCGGTTTCCAAAACATTTGAAACATTAATATAACGAAGATTTGGAAAATGTTTGTCAATATTGACTAAAAACTGTTTGATTAGAGGAAAGCCATTAAGTCGAAGACACATCAGATTTGGTGATATTTGAGATTTATTACACAAAATCTGATAATTATTTTCACTGTTATTAGTGTTTTGATAATTACCAAAGTCTTGAACTGTTAGAGACTTTAGAGAATTCATTAGAATTAGCGATGATATCATTTGGTAACAGATTTTTGTGTCTTTATTGACGACAATCCTAAATGATTTTATTTGCCTGCAATTGTGGGCCAATTGATCGGTCAAATTGGGATCAAATATATCACATTTAAAGCATAAGTACAATGTCTTCAAATCAACTAATTTTGACATTTCTACAAACAATACATTAATCCTTTCATCAGTACTCAATTCATCAATTGTGATAAACAAATAGTTTAATCGACAATTGTTAGACATTAATGACTTGATTTGTCTTTCATTCATATCATCCAAACTGAACTCAATTTTACGCAAACCAGTAGTCATCATGAGTTTTGGGATACCATCGGACGACAAGAGAGACGGCATAGATATAGCTGTAAGTGTTTGACATGACTTCGTGATAGCGTAACCAATAAAACCGATGGGAAACTGTGAGCGCAATACTTGTATTGTTGGACCAAACTTGTTGAAGAATTCAAAGATAATGCTAATGCCAACTGTGGTAAAATCAATGGCAACGTGTGTTAAATTATTACARTTTTCAATAATTATTTCAATCAATTGGTCGAATAAAGTTTTTTCCGTATTATGTGTGTCCAGTGGCCAACGTATCTGTTTGGATGCATTATTGTCATACATTTGTTTGCAACTGAAACTAACATTGATTTGTTTAATCCGACGATTAAAGTGAGGTTTTATCGATGGTTTAGACTTAACATTTCGTACGGTGTAATCGATGACATTTAATTGTCGCACATTTGATAACTTCTTGACAATAATGCGAAAGACATCTAAATTGAGTCGTTGACCACTTCTGTGATCAGTTATCTTCAATTTGTCGTAAATTTTTTTATTGATATCCAATAGTTTCTCATTTTTGTAAATCAATCGTTGCCACTGACGGCACACACACTCGTAAATAAACTTTTGTTCAAATGATAAATGACTTAACAATAGTTGACACAAATCGTCGCCAAATCTCACAAATGATGATTTGTTGTATTTTGTTTGAGACATCTTTTAAATATTGTTTGTTTGATAAAAAATTATTTTAAAACATTAAATTTCAATCTAACTTTTAAAAAATATTTATTAACCACTAAACATTTTGTCATTTTATCACTATATTTATACCAAAAACATAACTGTTTGCAGTCATATACAGTAATATGATTCATATTTACTTTTTAATTATCTCTATTAATCCGATAATCTTTATTTATCTTTATTAAAATTTTGTGGAATTTTATTTTGTTAAATATATTCAAATATTAATTTTAAGTATATATTAATTTAAAAACCTGTATTATATCTGTTTTTGTTAAATTATTTGTTACATTAATGTGTTAATCTTTTTATGTCAATATAATTAAGTATCAAATGACAAACAGATTAGTAAATGTCATAAATTAAATCATCTTATATTTAACTTTCAAAGAAAAACTAAGATTTAAAAACGAAACAATTTATAGATATAATGCTTTTAAAGTATTATAGATAATTTAATTATGATTTAGTTTGAAATTTTTTTAACAGTGATAAATATTTATATATAATCAATATTATTTTGTAAACTTTAATGTTTTTTAAAATAAAATATCAGTAAAATAGAAACATTTAATTTATAGTATTATCAATAATGTACAGTACATATTATAGTATAAATTATAGAAACTAGATATTATAGAGTTAATAACAATAAATATATTAAATACCCAAATATGGTATAATATTATATAATTGATGTAATTTGTAATAATTATAAAATATTATAATTATTTAAATGATATTTCTATTATTTTCAAATACAATAATATCGTTAACGAAATTATCTAAAAAATAATAATAATTAAAAACATAATTATTTATATACATATAATTAATTAGTCAATACCTCTATTCCTCTGTTGTAATTTATAATAAATAATTTCCAACAATAAAAGCCAATATTTTTGCTACTAAATTGATCAATAAATGTCAAAATCTATTTTAGAAATATTAATTATCAATTTATATTATATATATATATATATATTATCAAGCTTAGTGGTAAATATTATATATCATACTTTAAATTTTAATGATAAATTGATTGAACTTTTAAAATATAACTTAAACAATAATGGGAGACAATTATTTGCCATCTTATAAATTATTGATGATATATGGATTAGAAATATCAAAATAGTAATATAAAAAAGTATTAATATAGTTATAGTAATTTTGAATAATATGAATGAATTGGAAAATATACAAATGAAAGTAAACGCGGATATAATTATACTAATTGTAAACCAAATAAGTGCTAAAAATCGCGACCAATAGTTATTATTCAATTCATTGATCTCTGAAACAAAATTATTTAATAAATTAATTGATTTATCGGTGTCTTTAAAATATTTTTTATGTTTGATTATAAGCTGAAAATTTCTGATAATGTATTTAAGTTTAAGTCTGATATAATAAGTGACAAAATAATAGTAAGATAATTGCCAAATAATAATATTATAGATATATTTAAAAGTTATGGTCCATAATATGGTGTGAGGAATGGCCACAAATATCAACTCATTTACTGATACATTATTGACATACATTGATATAACAATCATAAATATAGATAACGGTATTGATTTGACCAATTTGTCGGACATTGACAGCAAAAATTTGGACAGTTTTATCAATTTATAAACCAATTGTTTATTGCAAATATTAATATCTTTTGGTGCAATCAAACCCGCAATCATCCAAAATACACGCAAATCAGTAGGTTTTATGTCATTTATATAGTTATAATAATTAAGTAATTGTGATAATAATGCAATAGTAGGCACACTAATAGCCACTACATTGATTAGGATTTTTTCACCAATAAAATATCCGACATCACCAAAATATAAATATATTGTACGGCTTTGCTCCGGTATCACCATAAATATGACGTTCCTTAAGATTATTTGTAATATTATGACAAAAATTACTATTGGTTTATGTAAAACATTTCTAGTGGCCATCAATGGGTTATACATTTGTAGACCTATTGTATATAAATGTGTCCCGGCTTTGGGTACAATTAAATTTAGTGGCAATACTTTATTTATATCTAATTTATCGGACATTTTGTACATTTTAAATAATAATTATTTTGTATTTGAAATGTTTCAAATTTTATCTTATTAAAAACTTTCTTATTATAAATAATGTTTTATTTGTAATAAGCATAAATATTTATATTAATTTATACAGTATAAAAATCTCATTAAAATATATTAATAAAAAAATAATTTATATCAATAGTTAGCTGGCATTTATGATAATAATTATAATTTAATAATTTAGATATTCAAGTACAGTGCAATATTGTCATAAATAATAATAATTATTCAAGGTTATTATATTGTTAATTAAAAATAATTAATTAGTAGTTATTTATAACTTTATAATTATTTTTAAAAAATAATTTACTTAATATTAGCAATAATTATTCAAAATTGCAAAAAATTATATATAAATTTATTGAACTATTAGGGATACTTAAAGTATTGAATAAATGTGATAATTTAAATAACTATAAATATTAAATTTTTATACATTTGATTATTATTACATCAAATGTGTAAAAATTTAATATTTATAGTTATTTAAATTATCATATTTATTCATTACTTTAAGTATCCCTAATAATTATAATTTATAATAAATATTCAATTTATTTAAACAAAGTAATACAATATAATTATGAAAAATAATTGTAAAGATAACATATTTATTATTATCACTATATAATAGTTATCTCTTACACTTTCATAAAAATTTATTATATTATATGATATATAAATATATTTTTAATAAATACCTAAATTATTACAAAATTTGTTTTAAATAGTTGAATTGACTGTATTCARGCAAACTGTTTTTCATAAAAAAATTAAGGTATTTATAACAAAATAATTAAATATATATATWTTTTTATACATTATAAAGAAGTAAATTTGTTATAAAATGTCAAAATTTTGTTAAACAAAATACAAACTTTGGTTTCATAAGCAAATTAAGCAAATATAAGAACCGGTAATTAAAGCAAAATGCAAACAATTTAAAGCACTTATAATTATAATTAAATAACTAATTAATAAAATTACAGCAGTAATATAATAATTTATGTGATAAACAACTAATGATTGCTTATTTGTGACTAATTATTAACAAACATCTGGTTTAACATAATTTATAGGCTTTATCTTAATATCAGACTCTCATCACATTCTCTACTCATCAGTTATTTGAATATMTAGTAAACCATATTATATAAATAAAAATAACCAATGATAATGTTATAGATAATTTTATACTGTATCATTTTGTATTTGATTATTTTTTAAATTTAATTGTAAGGTTAACAAAATAATTGCAACGACCGCTTAAAAGAGATGCAATTATCTGATGAATCATACAAATAAAAAATGACCAAGTTTAAATAACCTRCAATTTGTCATTTTAATATAGAAAATATGGTTTACTAGATATTCAACTTAAATCACTAGTCGGGAGTAGATTTTAAGATATTGCCAAATGTATGCCTATATTAACTACAAATTATTTTTTATTGCGATTATCTGGTCATTCATTTAACACCAAGCACTGACCAATAATATATATATATATATTAATTAAAATACAATCATAATCTGATAAATAACTTTAAATTGTTATATAATTAATTATTGTTTAAATTAAACTAAAATGTTTCAAACAAAAAATCAATTTAAAGTTAAGCAAAAAACAAAAAATCCTGTAAAAGCTCTTTAAATGGCAGGTATTTAAATGAAACGTTGATTTTTTGTTGAATTTTTATCGTAAGTACTGATGGACTCATCTCCAAGAGTACGCTTACGATCCGAAGTACGGGATGATTGAGCGTCAGTGACAGCGGTCACGGGTTCGTCATTTGTGGCCTTATTTGACATTTGTTGGGTGTTGTGGTCCACGGCTTGGTTTTTGACTGAATTGCGAACAAAGTGTTCAAAAAAATGATAATTGTTTTGTTTGATAGCTGTTATGAAGTCTGTGTCAGTCAACACACTTTTAAAGTCGATATTTAGCTCATCGATACATTTGAGCGCTTTTTTGCTATCAAATCTTTGGTCAAAACGTGGATCAGTTAGTCCTCTAACTAAATCAATTGCTTTACCCATTAGTTGCTTTGCACGGTTCAACTGTGTGCCAGTCAATTGATAACAGTTTGTTAAATGCATGGTTTCAGAGATATACGGACTATTGGTTGTAATTATATATAAATTATATTACAATTTATATAACTTAATATATTAATACAGTAAAAATCAAATAAAATTATTTATTTATCAAATAAATGTATGCAAAATACACTCACAGAATGTGCATAGTTTTGTATTTCGGTTTTTATAATGTGTTCAACAATATAACTATAATATCAATAAGTGACTACATTTTGGTGATATACAGTACATAATGTCAATAATATTTTAATCATTTTTTATATTAAATCAATAGTAATGACGTTTAGAAAGTAACTAAACTAAACTTAAAGACAATGTTTTCCTAATAAAGACTAAATTAATTACTAAAAAAGAGACCAACTTTTGCTAAATAATAGTTTTAATTGATTTTTACTGTTATGATATTGTTTTATGAATAAAACATACATAAAAAATGATACATTAATAAAGTTAACTCACTTATGATTGTCATTTAATTGACTTATATTTTGAATACCACAACAACTGCAACAATAATTAAACAAATAGTCAATTATAGATTAATTTCATTGACTATAATATAATATCATATAATATCATACCATACATACAATTCATGCAATTCAAGAGTTTGTGCCAAAATCAGTCCCAAAGAGTGTGCATCTAATTTCAACATATCTGTGCCAGTGATGGCTTCGGATGTCTTATATAGATCTATACAGTTGTCGAGTACTATAACTCTTTGATTGTTAATGTGGAAGATATAAGGGAAGCCACGGATTGATAACTCGTTATCATTTATGTCAAACAATATATGTTTGGCACTGAGTTTACCGTGAAATGAATATTCTGTGTTTAGATGAGACACACATTCGGCCACTTTATAAAACAGGAGTAACCGTAGTCTCAGTTCAATCAATGACATAGACTGACCGTACGGACGATTAAATAGTCGTCTAATAATATTCCAGACCTTTGATAGTTTGTAGTCACACTTCTTCATCTGAATATACAGATAGTCTTGTTGTCTGTCATTCCTCTCAATCCATAGATTGACAAAATAGTGTTGACTTTTTATCGTCCGTTTAATCCAATCTAAAGTACAGTCGACTACTGTTTGCATTTGTATATCATTAACACGTTGTGTCACATATGCGGCCAAACCTATCAAATAATATATCATTTATTTAATAGTTATTACAGATATTATAGTTAGTGACTAACCGTATAAATCAATAATTTTCAAATAATATTGTTTATCATTCAATCGATGTCTAACCGCTTGAATCCAGTGATACTGACTCCACGAAACTCGTGGTCCGTCTTCAATGAAGTACTCCTTATATCGGTTTTTAACAACACTTTTACCGCAAACTAATTATATATTATATAACAGATTACAAGTCATGAAATCACTTATAAGTCATTTACCTGTAGATTGTGTGCACTGACCCACTCCGCTGTCGCTGTCATTAACAGCACTTGTATTGCCATCGCTTGCAATCATACCTCTCCTACTGTCTAACCATTTAACTCAACCGAACCCCTAATGTATGATCAAACAGGTGTTGTCTAAGTTGTTGATTGATATGTTTGTTATATGACTTAACGTTACGCTAACGTTATGTTTGACATAGAAATTGTAGTCCTATTGGCAGTGAAAGTGTTTGCAAATGTGTCTCACATTTAGACACAAATCCATTGCAAATATAAGAGACAAATCAAACAGACAGACAATTATGTCTTATTTTAAATCAAATGTTTTATTAAGTTTTAATACATTTGTCATAAATATATAAGACATCATTGATTTCATTTCACATAATTATTACATCAATAGTATTTAAAAACTTTAATTTATATACAATCCCTCTATAGTGTAATGCAATGTTGTTATATGATTAATGTATTCAAAAGAGTAAAGTTATAATTAATATATAAAATGGACTTTTTCTATATCTACAATAATAAACATTGATGTAATTATAATACAATTACAATTACAATGATGTAATATTACATGTGTTACTATACTATCAATTATATAATAAATAATATATGTTTTAATAAGTTTATATCAAAGTACATAATAAATATGTTTCTATAGAAACATATGATTAAAGCTAAATATATTATTGAATTTAGTCTACAATTAATACACAGTTTAGTATTTGATTTAAAATATTAATATATAATAATGCAATTAATTAATATTAATATAYTTTATTTGCACATAAATTGTTTACAAAATTATTGATTATAATTACGTAATACAGTCTACAGTGCATTGAAATACATGTATTCATAGTATGAGTTTTATATCATAAGACAATAAAATGTTTTTAAATTATTAGTAATATGTATTAATAGCTATTATTGTATATATTATTATATAATATACAATTGCTATTAATACTATACATATTAATAATAATAAAGTTTTAAAAAACATTTTTATATTTATTATAAAGASATTTAATTTTTGTGATATTTCACTCTTTTATGTTTTACCTAAAAATGTTTATAACTCAATCATATAATACATTTCAATTTAACAAACAATGTATTATAATTACAATTTTCAATTTTACTGATTTATCAATTAATTATTACTAAAATAATTTTACAAAAATTATAGAAAAAGTTAAATTATTATATTTAATAATTTTTAATAAAGATGATAAATTTTATCAAATTTTACAAAATAATGTTAATTAAATATAAATAATGTAAAAC
Source organism: Oppia nitens (assembly GCF_028296485.1). Classification (NCBI taxonomy): domain Eukaryota; kingdom Metazoa; phylum Arthropoda; class Arachnida; order Sarcoptiformes; family Oppiidae; genus Oppia; species Oppia nitens. Next base: position 4,634,910 of record NW_026533243.1, read on the forward strand.
AATATATTTTATAATATAACTAATTGTTTCCTTAAATTGTAATTTAAATGTTAAAAACTAAAACTCTTGTTATAAAAGACAATAAAAATTAGTTTCCATTTACTATAAACTATATAAATATATTTATAAGAAAATTGATACATAAGTACCGGTAATTTGAAAATTAAACTATAAATTCATATCTAATTAATTAAACTGTATATAAATTTCTAAATTATCGGTAATAATAATATAACATATATTAGAGTATAGAAACCTAACGTAATATTTAGATTTTATTAATTTTACGCATTATTACCGCTAATAATAATAATAATAAAATAATTAATAAGCAAATATATAAAATGCAAAAATATCGTTACCTGAAATTTTAAATTATTAGTTTACTGTCACTTAATATCGCATTAATTGGAGATAATTATTAAAAACACCCAACTTTTACATGTTTGACAATAATTTATGATATAGTCTAATGTACGGTAATATTAGGATTATCTCATATAAATTGCAAGTARTTTAAAACAAAATATATTCAAAATTACCGTAAAATCGTGTTTATTTCCCATATGGAATTAATAAAAAATGAAAAATAACATTATCATATGGTAAAAACTCGCATTTTTTACCATCATTGGTAATAATTAAACAGTAAATTATTATACAAAGTAAAAAAACTATATTTTCATGTGAGAGAAAACTCKCATTATTCCCCATGACTTTGACATTTCCATATGGGAGAAAAAACACAATTTAACGGTACGGGTAAAGTGTTTTCAAGTGATTTTAACCTTAAAATTATTGAAATAATTGAAAAACTTTTTCAATAATTTTGTGTCAAAAATCATTTGAAAACAATRAAATATATTTCATTGCTTGACTATTATCCAAATAATTTGATAAAAATTTGGCTTAAATTAGATAGAAGTTTAATATGTAAACAAGTTTAGCCATAATCTACACGTGCAACACAAGCACACGTGTGTTTAGTTGCAATAGTGTGTATCACAAACATAAATATTGCAATTTTTGTCTAACAAATTCATAGAAGAATTTAAACTCATTTTGTTTTAATTGTAACAAATGTTTGTCAAAATTGTGATCACTTTTGACACATTTGTCATCAATAAGCCATTCATTACTTCGCTGTAATATCTGTTGACTCGACGGTCTATTGTTATAGACATACGATAGCATTGATGATACTATTAATTTCATRTTTCCCATACATACGGTCAGAATTTTATCATTAGACTTAAACGGTATGTCATAACTAATAAATAACAATTAATTATTAATTATTTAAAATTTTAAAACAAAAAAAACTTACTCAATATTGACATCAAATAATTGAGTTGCAATAACACCTAAACTATAGATATCAGCTTTAGTATTATAAATGATACCTAAGTTGACTTCGGGTGCCATATATTTTGGATTACCCACAGCTGATGTATGTTTCATAAACTCTCTTTCGTGGACTTGTGGCTCATGAACTGTGGCCAAACCAAAGTCACATAACTTAATAAATCTATTATTATTAGGTCTTTCAACTGTCAATATATTATAAGGTTTAAGATCCCGGTGTATGACTTGTGGTCGACACGTGTGATGCAAATACTCGACACACTCTACAATCTCTTTAAATATCTGACAACTTATATAATATTCAAAAAAATCCATGACTTGTGATGTCTGTCTCTTCAATACATTTGGTTTTATCTCAAGAATATTCTGTAAACTTTGTGAACATAATTCCATTTGAATGAAAAATTGATTGTTTTCTATCCACGAATCGTAATATTTAACCACAAATTGTGGATTCAATTTAGACAACATTTTCGACTCTTTCCATACATTTTGTAATATTTGGTCATTTGGTTTATCAGAATCTGTTAATTAATAAAAATTGATTGAATATGTTTTAATTAAATTGATTTAATTTTGATTGAATATAATTGAATCAACAAATTATAATACCATACCTAATATGTTGATAATTTTGATGGCGTAATTATTTTTATTAGTCTTATTCTTAACCTTAAATACTACACCAAAACCTCCCTTTCCTAGTGTTTCCATAACATTAAAGTTACCGAAATTGTCATTTGCTTTTAGGTCTAGAAATAAATAAATTTTACAAAATAAGTATAAAATATTCAAATAAAATGTTTAATAAAAACAAAATTACTTATAATATTGCGATCAATATTATAATATTTTTGATTATCAATGGTTTGATGCGTTAACTTATGTTCAATAGCTACGAACTCATCGGCAGACTTATAGCGGGTTTCGATTAACTCATTGACCGATAAAATTTGATAAATTTTACGGTTACTGATAGACCATCCAAATAATATCGACTTATTATGTTTTTGTGAAAACAAATGGTAAATGTGGTCAAAGATAATAACCGGTCTATTGTTATCCAAATTTTGGCCAATAGTTAAATAGTTTTCGTTATTAACCAAATCTATATCTCGTTTAAAATCTCTATTGAATATATCGTTAATTTCGTAAAATTTTATTATATTTGTGTCGATATTAGTGCCCATATATCTCCAGAGTACCGGTTGTTTGGTTAATGGCGTATACGATCTGTAGTTATAATAACTGCGATTATTACCCCAAATATATATTTGTCCATCAGATGCAATGGCCATTGAAGCAAATCTATAGCACATAATATCTGTAAATTTATTGGACATCCCATCAAACAATTGGATGGGTTTGTGCACATCATAGTCTCTATCGACTACCTGTCCATATTGATTACGACCCCAACCATATACCCGACCATCACTGGTGACCACCAGTGTGTGGTTAAAACCGCAACAAATTTTATTGATATCTAAGTTATCCAAACCAGTTATAAGTTCTGGTTTACCATAAATTTCTTTGGCATTTATATCGCGACCCAACCGTCCCGATAGTGTTAGTCCCCAACTGTATACCCGGTTATCATAGGTTAGTGCCAAACAAAAGTCCTCTCCATTAATAAATTGTTTGACTTGTTTGAAGCTGAGCTCCGGTATCTCTACGATCTGAGTAATACATTCATCGTGACCTAAGCCCAGTAGTGACCATTTGTTAGATCCCATACCGTAGACAACGCCGCCAATAGTTATGACCAATACGTTGAATCCGGTAATGTCGTCAAACACGTGAAAAAGTTTGATGTGTTTGCGCGTGTTTTCCGGTATTTTATTGATAATAGCAAAGTCATTCATAATTGACATCATTTTTATCGTATATATTATTTATAAATCAAACAATATTTCGGTAATTATCACAAAAAAAAAACTTCTATTWATAACTTTATTAACATAAACTGTAAAAATGTTAATACAGTTCAATATATTTTATATTACAATTAGATATTTTACACAATTATAACGTTTAAGTAAATATTTATCATATTTTAGTGAAATTGTATTCACATATTTATGGTTCATTATAAATATAAAAGATAATAAGTTTAATTAAATGATTAATATTAATCAAAATATAATATATGATAATGAAATAAAATAATATAATGTAATGATAACCATACAAATTGTAACTCAAATAAATTGTTATAAACGCAAAAATGTCTAATTTTGAAATTTGCTATTAATATTATTTAATAATAATGTAATGCATATTATTTTAACTAAATGTAAGCGACATCTACTGTATTACTGATATCATATATATATATATATAAAATATAAGTTATAAAATTTATATTATATAACTATTGGTTAAATAAGATAAATAATTCAGAATTATTATAAATATTTTTAAAATAATTATATAGTATTATAATTATAATAAAACTTTAAACTTTAGTTATAAATATATTATGTTTACACTATTATTAATTGATTATTAATATTATCCAAATATAGCAATGATAATATGTTAGTATAATTTATCAAATAATATTGATGCAATTATATACTGTACTTATATTACCGGTGGGTGTAATCTTTATAGTTATACAATTTCAATATTACAAATACAATAATTTAATCTATTATATTGTGATTGTTAGCTAAAAATAACACCGTATTTATACACCATATAATGTTTGSTATTTGTATTTTATAAACAGTTATAATATAAATATTTATGGCATTATTTGTTTCTAATTATTTATTAACATAAGTTATTCGTAGGAAAATACAATACAGTATATAAATTATATAAATTATATACACTATGATATGATATATTTTATTTGATTTGTTAAAATTGCTAAATCATATATATTTAGTTAACAAACATATGTGAGAATTTGTATAAAACAAATGATGATATCATTATTTTTTGTAATTTAATGTAATTTTTTTAAAAAACCTGCAAATATGATATATTTGTCTTATGATTTGATAATTAAATGATATTTAAATTRATGTCAAAAATTATTATTTTTTAATTAAATTAAATTATAATTATTACACATTATATCCATTATACAAATTTTCATTACATAATAAATAAATATTGATTAATAAATTTGCATATTATCTAAATATAATGAAACGGTTGTCTTATTTATTTGGCGACAGCGAAGCCAAGCCTATGATTTCCGACATCAAACTCTGTATAGTAGACACCGATAAAAACATCTCCCAATATCCAAGAGGGGGCGCCGCCCAATGCAAAGCCCTGAAAACCGGTCACACAATCGGCATTTCCATAGTCATCGGTCTGTATTAGCGTATACTGAGCCGCAGTCAGTGGGAAATCTTTGCCACCAATTGTAATGACAACATCGGGAAGACTATCCATTAGTTGACAATCATAATGATATAATTGATCGTTTGGTGAATATGTTGCACCCAATTGATTGTTTAAAATATACATTTGATTTGCGGGACCGGTTATCAGTGAAGTTCCCGTATCTGCTATTGCATTACATCCATTACAAATAGATATAAAAGTTCCAGAGATTGACATCCGATCCATAGTGAACTGCCACCACAAGTTTGAGGTCACCGGTACGTACGTAAAGTCTCCTGAATAGTGATCGGGATCTGATCCGCCAAAAATGAGTTCACCACCGGGAACGTCATTTTCATTGCGATCCAAATAAAATGAAAATACGGGTTGAGGTACCAGTCCTTGATTGATCATATTTGTGAAAGGAGTGGTCACTCCATCTGCCAGAGCGTCAAATGCGAGACCAAAAATGCCATCAAATGGTCCATCAGATAGTTGTGGACTGGTTTGTATGGCCTCACCAAATATCTGTTCCTTCACCTTAACATTGCCAACAGTTAAGGTGTCTGCACCTAAAAATGCTTTCAGTGATCCGGAACCGTATTTTATTTTCAGAAAACCTCTAACTGATTGATGTGTCGYAGATTGTCGTGAATTGTATTGATTGTGTGAACCGCATCGATAACATTGAACTGATGGCACCCATAGATTAGCACTTCCAGTATCAAAAAGTACCTAAAAATTTACAGTTTAGAAAATATAAAATATTGGGTATTAATATATACATTACTGTACTTACACTAAAAGTTTGTGGAGGTGTTCCCAAACCAATGTTTCCATAGTATGATGTGTCAAAATTGTTGGTTAATTTTATATCAAATGGATTATTATCTMTGAATGTAGGCYTCACTCGATTCCTGTATGTTCTGGGAGTGAGATCTTTAAATACCTTAACTCTAACAAGATTTGTATTATTAGACAAACATTGGTTAATATTTAACAAATTTATAACTGTTAGTAAAAAACAACTAAAGATAGAAATTTTCATTTTAATTAATAATATCTATGATAAACATTAATTATTGAAATATTAATAAAACTACAAATCTTTTGAGATAATATTAATTTTTTAAGAATGTTTAGTCATTTATTCAACAAAAATATTTAATTTGTCATTTTTTACATAAACTATTCTCTTAAATAGTTAAAATAATTTACGAAAAAGTTAGTAATATTTTATTGTTACGCACATTAAAATTTTTAGTCATTCAAAAATATATTTCGTATATCCTTAAAGACACTGTATATGAATAATCATAAAATTATATTCAAAACTAACCAAAACTATATATTTATGACAAAATAATTTTTATTACAYGATATTTATTAAACTTAATCATGTCTTATAATTTAATATTAAAAATAATATAAAATTATTATATAAATATAAAAATAATAATTAAAACATGTTTTAATCAATTGTCAAATGCAATTTACGCAACCTTATGACAATACAATTATTATTTATTATTTTTTCAATAAATGAAATTATAATATCATATAATAGTATAATTTATTAATAATGATTTTTAAATGTTGAATACATWGTTATAGATTAGTACTATATTTGCATAAACTATAGACAATATTTTATTTATTAATATAAATTGTAATAACATTATAATTCAAATAGTTTGATTAAATTTATATAATTTTAGTTTTGATAAAAATAATACAAATTAATGTGAAAACAAAATCATTAATGCGATCACTCACTGGAACCGTTAGATCTGCGTCTCTGACCATTTCTACGGCGCTGTGATCGAGCCCGGGGAGCATTACCAGTGTTACCATTACCGCCCGGACCATCAGTAGAACAGGGGGCCGCCTCCCTCTTCTCACGCTCTAAACCCCCGACAACAACAGTATTGTCGTTGTCGTCCAACGGCATTGCGGCGACCAAATTGACTGCCAAAACACCGATTAATAATAACCCAATTATGACTTTACCCTTCATTATGTTGTTTGCTTGGAATGGAAATAATTATAAAGATTTTATTGGACTATAATCCTATGTATAAGTAATTGTAAAGTGATTTTATATAATAAGTTAATCTAATATTTATACTCTTTGTTATTTATTCAGATGATTTGATTTAACAATTAAAAAAACTGACATTCAATATGTGTTTTATTTGAAAAAATATATAAAACATTTATTGATAAAATATTGACATAATTTACATAATATAAATAATAATTATATACAGTATATTCAATTATATTTATTTACATATGATTTAATGTCAAAATTATTGAATATTATATTCTACAATTCACAGTAATATTTATTGATAAATAGATAGAAGTTCACTTGAACTATTTTATAAAATCATATTCAATTAATATTATATATTAATACTGTATATACAGTAGTAGTTATACTGCTTATACTGTAGATAAATATATATAATAAAATAAATATTTATATAAATAATATAAATTAATAATTGTTGTTTAATACTGTATTTTAGTTAACCTAATTGTAACATAAAATTCTAATTCAAAACTATTAATTCTGATTAAACAATTTTTAATGCATTTTTATTAATATCTTTTTCAACAATTYAACTAGATACAAATTAAAATCTATTATGTTTTAATATATCACATGAATATAATAATATACTTATATGTAAATATATTTGTTTGTGTAAATTTATTTATAATAATAATAATACCATATTGCATATACACTTTTTAAATATCTATTGAAAAAATCCATCACAATAAATGACACATATTATACAATATTATAGTTTTTTATAATTTAATAAAAACAAAATTTTAATATCTAGTTAAAAAAATTATTATTTAAAAAGTAGTCTTAATAATCTATTTGTTTAATATACTTTTAATATCAACATTACTATATAATGTAATAAAAAATTTTATTTGAACAATTTGAATTACAAATATTTTATAATTAAATAATTAATTTAATGTTCCATGACTATAAAATGAATTTATATAATTTTATTACATATTATAAAATTCACAATTTTTAATATAGTTTATTATAAGCATATAAAAGGTTTTTACATAAAAGGTGATCACAAATATATAATATTTCACTTTAAAGATTTATTAATCTCTAAAATAACTAAAACTATATAAATATGTAATAATTTTTGTAAAATAAATGTTAAAATTATTAATATAAAGTGCTTTCCGTGAATATAATAGTCAATATAATGTACATTAAATAATTGTACTTAAATTGCTACTAACAATAACTATTGATAATTAAACATTTTTAGATAATGAATCATAATTTAATTTATTTTGATAATACTATAATTTTGATAAACAGCAATGCAATCATTGTTATTATCTAATAAAATAAAATAAAATAATTAGCATTAAAATAATTATAAGTTACAGTATATAGTAATATATTTGTAGAATAAATACTATAAAATTACCTCAAAACCTCTCATTGAATTAATTATAAATAACTTCCAGCAATAAAATCCTACTTTTTCTCTGCGATTCTTTCAATTAATAGCAATAACTATAAAATGTAATACAGTTTAATCAATTAATAAAAATTAAACAATTTTTATAAATTAAATTATACAATATTACAATTTTTTATGAATTATACATACCTTTAATTTTATCAAAGGATTTGTAGAAATAGATAGAAAAAYAGAATTCATAAAACAGTCTAAATTATTAACACTTTTATATATTGCCGAAGATATGTGAATCATAAATAGTATAATAWATAAAAAAATCAGTGAATATAAAAAGCAACCGATTCTGAAAAATATATTAACATTTGATAAAAATAATATAAATATAAACGAAGATATTATTAAACTCAATGTGGACCACATTATTGCCAAATATTTTGACCAATAAATGCAATTATAATGATTTATTTCATCAAATAATTTGTAATAACTGCTAATACTTTGACTTAATTTTCTTTTGAAACTTTTAATCTTTTTTATTTGTTTTAATCTATTTGTTAGTAATTGTAATTTAGTCTTCAAATAATATGTTATTATATAATAATAACAAAATTGCCAAACAATTATATGATAGACATAATGGCATGAAATGGCCCATAATATTGAATGTGGTAATACTATGATTATCATTTGAGTTATGGTTACATAATTAATTGGTAAAAATGTTAAACAGATAAACGCTACATAAAATAAAGATTTACTAATAATTRTTGATAATTTAAAAGCATATTTAGATATTTTCAATATTTTATAGACAACAACATTATCAGTAATGCCAACAGATTTTGGTGTAATTAAACCGTTTAGTACATGAAATATAAGCAAATCATCGGCTTTTATATTGTTTAGATAATTATAAAAATTTAGTAATTGTGACAATAATCCGATTAACATAATCAATACGACCAAAATGTTTGTCAGCAAACGTTGTCCAATAAAATATCCGATATCACCGTAATATAAATAAAAATATGCCGATTGATTTGGTAACAATATTAATATAATATTTCTAACAAAACATTGAAATATAATAAATAAAACTAAAATTGGATGATATAGTATATGTCGACTAATGTCTATTGTATTGATTAAACTTAAACCATAAATATAAAGATGTGATCCGGCTTTGTGTACAATCATTGTGGGTCCCAATAATTTGTTGAAATCAATTAAATCATATTTTGATGAAAATTTATTATTTGAATACATTTTTATTTATTTGATAATCAACATTTATAAAGTATCAATATATACTGTTATTTATTACTAACTTTGAAGTTAACATTGAAGTATTAACTAATATTATTTTATAGCTATAAATATAAATATTACTAATTTACAAGTTTTGTTAATTAATACCAATTAATATAATATAATTATATTGCTAAGTAAACAAAACTAATTATGCATATTTTTTTATTATTTATTTTAATTTTATATATAATTATAGACTATTTGCTAATAATTTATAATATATTAATTCAAATATTGTTATTTGTTTTACTGATATAATATTTTTAAAAATTTAATAATTATTTATTTGAATATTAATATTATCTATTACAGTAAAGAMATTAATTATARAAATTGCAAAATATAATTTATATTTACATTTTATTAGATAATTAATTTAATTGATTTGTATCTAAATAATRCAGTATTCTAATAAAAGTGTATTATTTGAACTATTATTATACTAATTTATAAATTGTATATTTAATAATAATAAACAATTATTTTACTAGTTAGTATATTTTCAATCAATCAATAATTTAAATAATTATTAAAGTTAAATTATTAAAATATGAATATTATATGAATTTTAATAACATTTAATTATATATTAATGTATGAATTTATAATCATTTGTAATATCATTTTAAAACGTTTCTTCAATTATGTTATCAGAAAGAGAGATCAGAAATTTTAATATTAATTATAATATTATACATAAATAATTGTTACATTTTGAATCTATAAAAAAAACTTTATTTACTTTAATTATTTTTAATTAATAAAATAACATTTCAGAAAACTTACTTCATATCCTCTAATATTATTAATGATAAACAATGTCCAACAATAAAATCCAATATATTTATMAGCAATTTGTTCAATCAATGATATTATCTAAAAATAAATTAAAATAATATTTTGATAAATGACGATAATTTAAATATTTTACCTTAAATTTGATTTTAAATGATTTAAAATTAGTTAAAACTAATGAATTAATTAATGGATAAAAATCAAAAACCAATTGATATACTGAACTTGAAATGTATACAATAAATGGCTAAACTTAGTAAATAAAGTATACATAYAAAAGTTTCGGCGATTTTGAACAATATATTGTTGTCGACAAAAATATGTATAAATTGTATTTTGTTGTGACTTTTGTCCATTACTTCCATTACTTTGTTTTAATTATAAATATTTTCATTTCTTTAATTTTTCTGTTTATGTCTTCTMATTCTTCTTCTAAATCTTCAAACTCTTGTTTTTCTTTTTTACAGGTATTTCAACACATCCTCCGAATATATGTCTGAGTAAACGGCAGTCCGTAAGCCTTTTAGGGGGTAAAAGGCTTACGGACTGCCGTTTACTCAATAATATCAATATATTATATCAATAATTAATATTATAATATTAATATCAATGTATCAMTTCTTGTATTATTATTATAATTTAATTTATTTTAAGCAATATTTTATCATTAATTGTTATATTATTTTAAATAATTTCCGATTAGAAGATGACATGATTTTCTACCCCAACTCTATCCCATTCATTGCTAGCAGAGATACAGTGCATTTGAGACACATCAGCACATATTAGTGCTAAATATGTTATGTTTGGATCAGTTTATGAATTTTTATTTTGAAAAAATATATTAATATTTWATAAAATGGTATTTTTATTAATTCAATTTTATGATTGGATTTTCTCAAATGCTGTGTATKACTGATTGCTAGTAAGTAAATGTAATTCAATTTTCGTCACGCGTTTTATTTTCTAAAAATTATTTKTTCTATTTTTTCCAKGAATTTATAGGTATTGAATCTAAACAACTATTTATTCTAATTGTGTATTTCGAAAAAAWTTTCCGGATCTCTATCAAAATAAATGGAACATTATATCCCGTTAATACCCCTAATTTGTATTGCGCAATAATGGTAAACGTTATTTGTGTATATGTGTAACCCCTAAGCCTATTAGATCAATGCATTTTAATATAAAGTGCTATAAATATAATACATGTGAATATGAAAGTCAATGTATTTAAGGAATTATGTTAATAAGGAATGGATTTATAAAACAATTAATTATTTGTTAATTTGATAATCAATTTTTGTGATTAATATCTCATTAGAGAGCTATTTATATGGTCTCTCAAATGTAATCATCAATTTAACGCCAATTATTATCACAATAACACAATTGTGTCACAATTAAGACTACCTCTGGTTAACAATATTAAGAACGTAAACAATAGTTATTTTAAAAAATTATTACAATTAAATTAACAAATAATTAATTAATTTTTAATTTTTTTAATACATAGTATATATCAATAAATAGATTAATTGAGAAAACAATGACTATTATTATGGTTTTGATTTACTTTTTAATTATTTAGTCATTTGATTACTAAAATTTAATTAAGGAATGGATAACAAAACGATTGAATGACAAGTTATTAGCCATAAATTATTTTCAAATTGTTAAATACCTTAATACATCACATTAACGACCTTTTATATAACAATAACACTTTACAATATAATAATACCGTCTTACCAAAAATAATACCGACTTATATCGAAATACCATGTTCCCCATAGAAATATTGTTTTAATTACCGTGTTCCCATAATTTTTTTTCATATTATAATTAAGATAATTTTAGGTACAAGGTATAATATAATTAATAATGTTACACGGTACTTATTTAAAAAACTATTTGCTGGGAAGACGGTACTAATTTTAAAAAATATTTTATGAGAAGACGGTACTTATTTAAAAAAACTGGGAAGACGGTACTTATTTAAAATACATTTGTATGGGAACACTGATTATTTAAATATTAATATATATTGAATATTGATATATATATATATATATATATATATATATATGTACTAATAGTATGGTTTTTATTTAGAGTCTTACGGTATAATGTTATAAATTTATAATCATTATATTTAGTGATATTATTGATGTCCATTTTGGTTGTTATTAGTATTTTATATACTTTATATTAAAATAAATTCATTCTTTAAATGCATTACTTATCATATATAATTAATTAATATTTATAATATTTAACATACAGATAATTAATATTTATTACAAATTACTAATATTTAGAGATATAATATTTATACAAATAGTTAATTTAATTAAATATAATTCATAATTACATGGTTTAGATAATATACAGTAATTTGAGAAAAGAGATGGTCTGTGATTGTATAGATCGTTGACAGATCTAATTGGTGGCCATCTCTGTGACCGATAACACTCATAATAATAATAATAATTAATCAGTTGATACAATTGAATGCTTATTAAACATATTATTCAAATAACTAACTTTATTAATAATACAATATACTATAATATATACAAATAACATATTAAGTATTATAAGTAAATAATATAAGAGATTGATGTTAATCCTTTGAGAGTGATTTAATACATAGAAATAGACACGTATTTAAAGWGAACTCTAAACACGTATTTAGTCTATTGATAGTAAAGATTGAGAGTCTAAGAGTTGTAAAATTTTGAACTCATTATTAATACAATTATAATGATATGTTTGGAAATGACTGAGTTTTATGTATTTTTACAGTACTTTATATATGAGATACTATATTAATAAATATAATCTATAATTTTGTGAATTTAATTTAGTGTTTAATTTACAAATGTTTTTTTTTAAATTTTATGTTGTTGTCGATATCTATACATTACATTCAACTCAATTATATAAAACAAAATACATAATTATTTATAGTTTAAATATTTATCGATTGGTATATATATTATACATTTTAAATCCCATAGAGCTGTCAATCATAGATTCAGTGTCTGATTACGTAACAGTATTACCAATCGTTTAATTATAGAATTTTATAGTAACAGTCTTTACAGTGATTTTATTGATTACTAGAATCATCTAATAATAATGTTTTTCATCTATTATTTTATCAGTTAATCGCATGCTATCAGAGCACACATGACTTACTTTTCATTATTATCTTATACTTTATATTTTATTGTAATATAACTATAATTTAATTCCTATGAATTTTAATGTATTTCAACTAATTTTATTTATTATTATCATTTCATTCATTAATAACAATACTCATCATTAGTTTTTGAAGACAGTTTCGCTCAAAAGACTAATCAATTTAAGATCCGTTACAAATTAAAATAAGTAAAAGACATTTAATAAATTATTTTTATTAAATATAATAAATATTTAATTAAAAAAATAATTAATAAAAGCTTTTTATTATATTGTWTAATACAATTTGTATATAATATTTATAAATATTATTTACTTGTTCTATAATGCACTAAACAAAATGATAATATTAGTTATTATTTACTAAACTATTACATTAAATATATAAATTTTATGTATTATTTTAATTTTATCATTTTCAAACAGTTTTATCAATTCAACGTAAAACAAATAAATTAAATACTTTATTATTTACTATAACTTATATTATGAAATGAAATGCATTTATCAGTTCATATATTGTTAAACTTATCAATAAGTTTATTAAGAGTAAAATGTGTAGGTTTTGTAAATTTGGTTAAATGTTATCAAATATAAAACATTATTACTATTTCCGATACATAATGTACTAAATGTATTTTATTATTTTTTGTTTCAAATATAACTTTATAAACTATGTACAAACATTATGTTGTAATAAATTTTATTATATTATTTATTATAGAGTATTATTATTTCATATATTTGTAATAAATTATAACTAATTATTAACAATTACAACAAATAAATACGATTAAACTTTTATGTTTTATGTATATTAATAAACATGAATATAATAAGTTATAAACACATTTTGCACTTAAATTATTGTTATAACAATTTATGATAATTAAGAGTACATTTTAATTAATAATCTTAAATATAGATTAAAAATTAGAATAAATTATTTAAAAACTTTATATTTTATGAAAATTAATAGTTTAAATTGATATATGATTTTACAAATAATGGTAGAAATAAAATAATATATCAAATAATCATAAAATACTAAAAGATTATTTAGTTAATTTTATAACATATGTTAATTACTATAGAAAAAATTTATTAATTTTCAAAAAATATTTTTAAAAATTAAAAATATGACTTACAATTTAGTTTAATAAATTTTATATAATAGTATATACAGTATTATATTAGATATTTTACATTATGATGATTTTTTATTGAAATATCTAGAGTTTAGGCAAATACCCCATCGTTTTATTTGCTTATTAGGAATTGCAGGAAAAATATTTTTATTTAACTCCATCTATTGAATTCTAACACATATTTTATTATAAAATATAAAAAACATATTAAACCAAATTTTATATTAAGTTATATTTTTCAGAAAATATTAGAAGGAATTTATTAGGAAACTTCACTTTTTTTGATAAGTTGTCACTACTCTAGTTATATCAGAATATTATGAATAATTCAAAAATTATATTATTATTGTTTGTAAACCCCAACAGATGACAAATCATTATTTTTTTAAATTAATATTTTATCTATTAATTGTAAATCAGATTTATTTTATCATTAAAACAGGATATTAATTTTTTAATTTTTATATTTGACTTAAAATAGATTTAAATTGTATTCTAATTATTGTATTAAAGCTTTTGTATTTAAAAAACAAATTTAAATTTATTATAATAATTTTATTCTGCAAATATTAGAAATATTATACTATTTTTAGTTATAATCTAAAACTATATATTATTGATATGAATAATAGTTGAATTAAATAAATACATTTTAAGTACATGTGATACAAAATGCAATAATTGTTAGTTCAACATAAATACAGATGCTTTGGTTATATTAATTTAGGTTTATATCAAATAACCCGATAAATCATTAACACATCGTATAACAAATACTCTTATCAATTGAAACAAACATTTTTAAAGCATATGCTATAATATAATGTGTAATATTTTTAATGATTAATTAATAAACTAGAATTGAAATTATAAGTAAACTTCTGATACCGGTATCAATAGTTTTGAACTAATTGTACTCAAATGTTATTCAATTCTAAACACAATCTATAATTAATGTATTTTAAAATAACAAATATATATTATTAGTACAATTAGGTTAATTTAAAATAAGATTTGTTATATAATATATTATTAATCTAAATCTAATAAAAGTTTTAAAAATGACAATTTGTTTCTCTATTTTTAAATATCTTTATTTTAAGTTAGTATTCATAATACTGTATCATTAATATTTCAATATACATACATGTGTTAATTTAAAAATTTTATTTTACAGCTTAATAATTTTTAATCTAGAAATGATATTTTGTAAAACAAAGATTATATAATATTTGTAAAGATTTAAAATTATATAAGTTGTAGATATTGTAGAAACTTAATTATATAATAGTAAATTAATTTTACAATTTTATAATTGTAACTACTAAAAAATATATGCCATAAAAATAGGTACATACTGAATCCACTTAATTATTTTTATCTATTATATAAACATATAAACTATACTATAATAATGAATATTATGATATGACTATAAAAATAATTTTATGCAAATATTAAACTTTGGACCTCTTTTCTTGTCTCACTTTGTCTTATATTTTTTTATTAGATTGTACTGTACTTTCAATGTTATAAACAATTATAAAAATAACTAATGAATATATAAGACTAGCATTTATTTATTAAATGAATTATAATTACTAAAACAAATTTAAACTCACCGACAATTTAATATACAATAGATAACTATTAAACAATTATTATGTTATTTTTGTTTACAAAAAAAATAATTATTAAAAAAAACATTTATAATAAAATGCATACTGTGTTCAAAATTTTTATTGTAAAAACAACTAATAAAAAATGTTTGTAATACAAATATATAGAAAATATMTAATAAATGTAAATTATTATATATTAATTGATTACTAAAAAATAATTACTAATATGCTTTTATCATTAATAACATTGTAATAAATATATTTATGTTTATTTGRCGATTACAATATCACAAATACATTTATAGTATATACAGTATATATATTTCAAGGTACAGTATTTAGTAAAATGTTGGCACTATTTATATGAGTTATTATCACATGATTTTTGCCAATAATTGTAATTCTATATAACAAATATTATTAAATTTATTTTTTTGTGTAAAGTTGGCAATTCTAGAAAATTGATAAACAGGTAATAAAACTAGTATTAAAAATTAGAAAATGATATTTTATCTTTAATTTCTCCTTATTTATGGTAACTTTAGTAATTTATTATAATTTATAATATGATAATAATGATGATATTGCAGTTTAAAACATTAAAGTTTAGCAAATAGATTGTTGTTACTAATAAACAAAATTTAACATGATCATTTGGGGAAAACTAGTTATTTTAAAAATTACAACAATTTTCAATTTCTAAATGTTATCGTAAATAATATCAATAGAGAGAGGTATTTGCGTTTAAAATTTGGTAAAACTGTAGTACATTTTGAAGGACATTATAGTACTAATCAGATATTGGGAAAACATATCATATAATCATTACAAAGCACGTACAGTATATAACTAATAAAAAATTATGATATTATTTAATTACTTAAAACAAAAATTTAATAATAATTTTATTTGTTATCAACATATATAATATTTAAGTATAATACGATATTTTATTTTTCTATTTTATTTTTCTATTTTATTTTATTTATTAAAAGTAACCACAAATACATACTTTATTAGTTTAGTAAAAATCTGCAAACATTTTCAAACATTTGCAAACATTTCAAACATGCAAACCTAACCTTGACAAGTACAGTACATATATTTTAACCATACTTTATTAGTGCATTAAATATTATAATATTTAATGTATTAATATTTTTGTTACATTCATGTATGCATTTATTGACGATATTAAAAATAAAATGTATTGTAGTATTAAATAATTTTTTTTATAGATATTTATTATAATTTATAACTTTTAACGTCCTTTAATTTAGTAAATTTTGTATAACATTGATATTTATTATTAGTTTTTTTTAAATAAAAACTTTGCATACGTGCCATTTGATTAGTGTACAAACACATACATAGAAAGAGAGAGAGAGAGAGAGAGAGAGAGAGAGAGAGAGAGAGAGAGAGAGACTTTTTTTAAGTAAAAATTAAAATATTTATAAATACTATTTATAAATTCATAAATAGTATTTAAATATATTTTCCGTATTTATTTATTAATCAAACACTTAGACATAATTCGAAAAAATAGTTTAACAAAAACTGATAACTAATATAATTTTGAAATTATATACAATCCTGTATTTTGTTTATCTATTGTATTTTATTATCAATCAAATAGATTATAAAATATGTTTAAAGTAGTTATATTTAAAAATATAGAGGTTATTCAATAGATAATTGTTAAACTAATAAAAATTTTAACCACCTTGCTATCTTGCCATAAAATAAGTACACAATAGTAGCATATGTACTGTACTTAATAGTTTGTACATTAAATTGGATTTTATTAAAAACATATGCTATAATAGGTTGTTATGCTTTAATATAATACAAACAAATGTTTTGTGAACTTAATATATATTAAATAAACTTTATATTGAGTATTAAATTTACAAAAAAAATTATTAGTTTTAGTATTACTTTATTTAATGACATTAATTTATTTTATGCAATGAACTTACAGTACAAAAATGTATATGTATTTAATCGCATTCTAATAAATATTGATAATTATTGTACTTATATTAATAATGATAGCTATTAGTATAAATTGCATAAAATTATTATTATTATATTATTTAAAAAACTATGTTTTTATATACATCTCGATTAATAACCTTAAACAACATTGAATTAATGAAATTATTATTAATAATAAATCTAAAATTAAAATTAGAATTAAACAATTAAAAATATGTGTAAATTTAGTGATTGCAAGTATTAAATTGAAAAAATTATTACGCAATAATATTTTTGTTGTAAATAATATTTAATTATTTACGTTTAAATTTATCTTTTATTAATAACTACCGGTACTAAAGAGTAGTATTAAAACTTTCATAATGTTATAAACAATGATTCATTTATATAAGAATTCGTAAATGAATAATAATAAAGTCGATAAAATTKAATTACATTTAATAATAAAAAAATTAGAATTACTTTGAATTAGATGTTATATTTTTGTAATTTTAATGTCCCGTTTTATATTTAATATTAATAAAAATTATAATCTTTATTTAGTATTAAAGGTATTGAATACATAATAATGTTATATCTAAATAAGATTACATCAACTTTTATCAAATATATAACAATTATAATTATTAAAATTTTTTTTATTAAGTTAAAACCAGTTGAGAATGCTAGAAAGCATTGCCAACAAACAAATCTTAATGGCGTAAATTACTTCTTATATTCGATAACTTCTTAATGCAATCCTATTATTTTATGTTTTCAATAAAAATAGTAAAATAATAAAATAGTATAACTATTATATATAAAAGATATAAATATTTATTAAAAATAACTTGAAAAAAGAATTAAATAATTTTGATTTTATCTTATATCGTCATAATTTATATGTTTTTAATRATATTTTATTATATAGAAAACAGTGATTCATTATTTTGTTTTTTAAATGTCTCTCTTTCTCTCTCATGACTTGAGGACACAAACATTTTCGTTAGACAGGAACCCGGTGTTACAACTCTAGACTAAATTTAATTATCTATATTTTTTAATTAAACAGTACTGTATAACTTATAAGACTATTATATAATTAGTGTTGAATTAAATATAATACTTAAATAGATTATTATCTAAATAATAAAATAAAAATTCTTATAAATTTGTATAATATTGTGACAGAAATTAAATAACTTTCATCAATAATAGTAGTAATAATAAAATTTTTCCGCTACAATATCTCATCCAATAGTTTTATGACTCATATTATATGTTAATAATCACTGTTTTGAATTACATGTCCTATATATGACACATTTTATTGACTTGTTATGAACTAACTATTTATAAAATTTATTAATGCTATAGATTTTAAGGCATGAGTTACATAAGCCATAAAATTAATTAAATATTTTTATTACCTAAAAAATAAAATTTGATTAAATAAAAATTATACAATTTTAAATTTTGTTATTAAATAAAAATTTATCTATAAATAACATGTCATAATTAATATATAAGTGATTATTCAATATACTATTTGTAAATCCACAGCATTTTACTTTATACTAAATATTCTTAGTTTAAATAATCAAATTTGTGTACAAATTAGTAATTTAACAAAATATTTGTATAATTTGTTCARGATAAATTCTATCATTGTATCATTTGTATACATACAATATATATATATATATATATWTTATTGATATTTATACAGTACTACAGTATTACAGATATAATACAGTATATATTTTATACTAGGGTTACGCAAGGGTGGGGTAAGCGAAAATACCCCTTAGGAGAAAGCTTTTGAAATTTTAAGTCTAATTAATTATTAATTTAAGTCTAAATGAAAGATTATTTTTTAGCGCCGAAATTATTTTTTAAATTTATAAAAATTTTAATTAATAATTGTTAATTGTTTTTGTATTTTTATAACATACTTAAATTGAATTATTTAATAAAAATTAGTAAAATAGTTTTAACTACGATAAAGTTAAACAGTATAATGTTGTTTTATTAAAATTGAGATTGAAAACTTAAAATATTTTTAATAAATTAATTAAATTACAATAGTATAATATTTTTAGATAATTAAAATATTGATTATTACAACTAATTTATATAATAATGTTATTTATAAATTACTTTTATTTTTTACATTTTAAGCGTAAAGTTATTATTTATTTTTAAAATTTTAGTCAATATAAACTAATTATTATAAATTTAAGAATTAGTAGTTTAAATATTAATAGACAAAAATAATTACTATTAAATTAATATTTATCTAAATGTAACATTATTTTAATAAAAATATCTAGCTTAAAAATGAGATAATGATTTATTTATTCAAAAAGTAATTATATTACAATTAGAATATTATTTTAGTTTAAAATTAAGATAATAATAATTAATTATTCTGAAAAATTTAATAATTTTGTTACGAATTTTGTGTATTTTAAAAACAGAATTATTTTAAATGAAAAAACATACACACAATAGTTAGTACACCTCTAAGATTTTTTTCATTTTACCCCACCCTATACCCCCCCTAAAATCCAATACCATGTTTAATCCTTATGTTATACATATAAACGATAGGTTGACTATTGACTATTGACATCAACACAATCATGTATTGTGTGAAAACTGAATGTACTTAAGTGTATGGGTTATGTGCTGTCATATCGTTATTTAACATGAAATTAATGCGAACTCAACATATCTTATCATTTGATGTACTGTATTTAAAATCTATTGCTGTTATATATTGTAGTATACTATAACATCATAGACATAAAGTCACTACAGAAAGAGAGAGAGAGAGAGAGAGAGAGAGAGAGAGAGAGAGAGAGAGAGAGAGAGAGAGAGAGAGAGAGAGAGAGAGAGAGAGAGAGAGAGAGAGAAAGAGAGAGAGAGAGAAAGAGAGAGAGAGAGAAAGAGAGAGAGATTTTATCATTAAATGCAAACTGTTTGCCTAACGCCCTGAGCTGATACAACAACTAATAATAATGTCATATATATATTTTTATAATAAATATTATCTAATGAATCCCACCTAACAGTGCAACTACTAGTGCAGTAAGTTTTAATGTTGTGCTAATAGCACTTTACACACATCAGTGTATTTTCAAACACCAATTTGTTAATACATTTATAAATTTAAATAAAAAATATACATTATTTGTACTTTACTTAACTGTATATTAAATTATGCTATTTTTATCATACCTATAAGTTCAATCATCGTTTATATGATTTGTCATTTACTTATTGAAGTAAACTATAATATTTTTAATTAAACAAATTAATTAATATTTATATTTATAAATAAAGTTTATTTACTTAATTCTCGTGTTTTAAGAACGTATGAAAAAATAAATGATAATTTTTTGTTAGCTATGATAAACTAACAAAAATAATAAACTATTATACATTGTGAATTTATTTTTTTTAACATTGATTAATATTTTTTTAATTGAATATTTTTAATATTAAGTGTGCATTTCATTATAAATATAATATTTTTAAAAAACATTTGCGATAAGTGAAGTCAATTAATGCTGTTATCTAATAATCAGTCAAAAACATAGCAAACGTTTTACTGGAATTTATTTCAATAGAAAAATTTTTGGTAAATAAGGTAAGAAATAAAAACAATTTCTATCTTTATATCTATTTCTAAAAATAAACAATTATATTGTACTTTGTATTATAACTATAAGATACAGTATTTACTTTATATTTTATATTAAATACAATTATAGACAATAATAATAATTCACGCACATGTTATTATTTAAATGTATAATGTATTTGATAGACAATACACTATATGACAATTAATCAAACAACCAAATAATGAGAAATCATTTATTGACGTATTTTAATTAAATGGCCTAGGCTAATTTATTTTCTTAATAACTTTCTAATGATTGTGCATGATATATATTAAATAAAAAAATAACATAAAGTATATTTATATTATAAGTTAAAACTACATTATAATTAATTATAGCTACAAATACATTACAACATTTCATTATTTATCAATTATTATTAATACTATTATATCAATACTAATCTAAATATCTCATGTATATAGGGAGTCGTTCTCTCGACCGGAGGGTTGTGAGTTCGAATCTATCTCATGTAAAATGCTTTGTACGGCATTTTTAAATATTTAAATTATATTTAATACAAACACTACATTTATATAATATATAAAGACATTATTATTATTTCTATTTATAATTTTTGTTAAAATCAATTTTTAGAAACTAAAATATTTTGGGTAATTATAATTAAACCAGTTGAGAATGCTAGAAAGCATTATCAAAAAAAAATATTACGTAAATTACTTGTTTTTGTCATATTATAAACAAAATAATTATTCCTGATAAACATTAGTCCATATGAGTCATATTAATAAATTATTAATTGTTACAATGTTTATGACAAAGTATTTATATTGAAACAATAGAAATATAGTGATGCAATATTTATGTTGAAATCATATATATGGTGATGCAATTAAATTTTTATAAAGATTTATCCACTATTTTATAATAAAATAGATGTTTAACTTAAATTTTAATAACTAAAACTCATTTTTTAATTTATCCGCCATTTTATCTATTCTTGAAGAGATATCAAAATTATAATTCTGATTCCTATACCTTACTTTTGATGCTTTATTCAAATCTAAACTTTAGAATTTTTATCTAAAATTTTTTGTACWTTTGCCGCCATTTCTTCCAAATTTTAATGCTCATACCCTATACCTTATTTTCGATGATCTAACAGAATTTGAAATCAGAATTTCAAAATTCGAAAGTTTGTGTGACACACATAAATATAAAAGCCATTTTGTAATACAATTATTTTTAAAAACAATAAAAAATAAAATCTAAACTATCCCTAACCCCATTTATTGTAAATTTTAAAAAATTAAAGTATAAAAATAGACCGATTTTTAAAAATATAACATGTGTTGAGTCAGCCTGTATATATAGAATCCATTAAACAAATTTTGAAAAAATTGTTTGAAAATTATATAATAATTTTTACAGTTATGATGTGTACTAATAAGTGAAACACTGTCAACTGTTGTATTACTGTWCTGTATTAAAATTGAAAAAATATACACAAATCAAATATTTAATTTATCATATAATGGGAATTTTGATGTTAATTATTATAAAATATCAATTTTATTATACAAAGTGTCAAATAGTACTGTATATACAATACAATACATTAGATAAATATATTATAATTTATACTTTTAATATAGTGGTATATTTATAATACTATTATTCTATTAAATTAAAAACAAAAGTTTATAGTACTGTATGTTCTATATATGCTTTGATGCAAAAAAATAAATAGCTATTGTATTTGTATTTTATAAAACAATACTTTTTTATCAGATACACTATATTTGAATTGTTAATCAAATGTATAAAACAAATTATATTGAATTACATATTTTATATTAAAAATAATATCTTTGCTTAAAGTCTATAAAAAATTGTATGATTATAAAGGGCTTTATCTTAATATCAGACTCGCATAAGACTCCCGACTAATAATTTATTTGAATATCTAGTAAACCATATCTTACATATAAAAATGACCAATTGTTATGTAATATACAATTTTATACAGTATCATTTTTGTATTTGATTTTTTAAAAATTTAATTGTAAGGTTAACCAAATAATTGCAACAACCGCTTGTAAAAATGTGTAATTATTTGGTCAAACATACAAATAAATAAAACATGAACAAGTTTAAATATATTCATTATAAAATTGTCTATAACTTTGCCATTGGTCATTTTAATCTATAAAATATGGTTTACTAGATATCAAATATAAATTATTAGTCGGGAGTCTGATTTTAAGATATTGCCTTATAAAGTACTAAATGCACTTTTAGTGCAATTTTATTGTACGTCAACATCAATTAACCACAAAACAATACTGTATGAGAGCACCATCACTACCACTACTACTACTACTACTACTACTACTACTACTACTACACCATGGTGCTTTTTACACGACCCCAGTGCACACTTATGTTATAATATTATAATAATATCATAATATAATATCTTGGTACATTTGCGATCACTCGTTAGTACATTAATGTTTAATAAACATTTGTATTAAAAATTAATTTTTTATAATTTTTGTGACAAAATAGAATTATGATAAACCTGGAAAGTTTTGAAAAATATTTATATTGTTTATATAATTTATACAAATAGAAAAAATTGAATAAATAGAATAAATACCAAATACCATAAAATTTATCAATAATTTAAACAATGATTATAATAAACTAAGTTAACATTATTTAAACAATAAAAATTGACCAATTAGAATTTCCAGTTTAGTTTAGACAATTTTGTTAACCATAGTTCATATTATACATGAAAACAATAAATATTTTATTTTAGTCAATTATTTTATTATTTTTATTTTTTACATTACATTATTTTTTACTCAAACCAAATCCATCAGAATATTTATATATCTGAATAATATTAAGAATAGTAATATTGAATATTTAAAAAATTTAATATTTCATTTAATAATATATTATTAATAAAAAATAATTAAATTTTAAAATATAAAATTATGTTTAAATTATATTTATTAATTTTCTAATATAATATTCATTATTCGATTCATTGAATGTTTGATTAATTTAATACATATAAACTTTATGGTATATTATATCCTAACTGTACTCAATTTAATAAAGCAAATGTACTAATAGTGTGTTGTTATGTAGTATTTACATACTAATACAATAGTGTGTATGTATTGTAGCAAGGTCATTAAGTTTGTTTCATAGCATTTAAGGGCTAACCAGCGCACAGACATACATTATTAGCGCATATATACAGTACTATGAATATCATTGTTAGTGCGGTGTCGGTGGCACTGGTATGTTGTGTGTATGAGATGTCTAATAAATAATGTAATAAACGATTATAATTAGATTTTTCATTGCGATCTCTGAGTCGAAATGCACCTAAACTCTCTCTCCTAGTAATATAAACATTCAATACTAACTACCAGTACTTACTATAATTGTAAAAATAGTGTGACTTTAAAGTACAAACAATTTTTCTATGTATACGTGTTTTGCAATCACTTTTTTCTCAACAAAAAACTCCACAAAATTTTAAAACTTCATAATAAGTGAATAAAAATAATAAAAAAAACATTTTTTAAGTTTATTAATTAACTTTTATGTGTTTGTTCATTGAAAACTGGTATTTACCAGTGCCATATACATACCAGTGCCATATATACATACCAGCTTGGGTGATATTATTAATAAGTATCACACACTTGGAATTGTATACGTTTTATATAACACATACTGTAGGTAATACTAGAATAATAATTATTATTATCTAGACTAGTGTTTTTGTTTTTATTAATATTAGTGACCTGCTTATTTTATGTTTATATAATTTTTAAGATATAATTTTGTTTACAATATATAATTGATGATTATAATTTTGTTGCAGCTATTTTCATCAAATAAATAATATATGTCTTCAATATAAATCAATATATATGACAAACATAACAGCGTTAAGTCAAAAGTTAAGTTCAAATTCACGTAAAACTATGGATGCAATCAAGATATGTGTTGTTTGTGGCGATCGGGCAAACGGTATGTTTATTAGACATATTTTTATTCATCATTAAATATACTATAAATAATTTTTTATGTAAGTTTGTTATCACTATAAAAATATTACACATATAAAATATTTTATCAAATTGTAATGATGAAATGACTTAGATATTATTATTATTAACAACAACAACAACAATGATAATTAATTTATAAAATTTAATTTAATTATTTAGGCTATAATTTTAATGTAATCGCATGCGAGTCGTGTAAAGCATTTTTTAGGAGAAATGCATTGAGGAAAAAGGTTTGTTATGTTTTCATATTTTTTTTAAATAAAAATATCCATAAAATGTTATTTAGTTATTAATGTTTTTACACATAGCATGACTTTGTATATACTTTATGTTTACTATTAACGTATGAATATTGTGTATATATTTTGAAATGACCTTAAAGTGTTATTTCAATAATTTTTTAGTTAATTTATTTTAGCGGTGTATTTGTAAAATTATGTTAAATAATAAATATATATATATTTTTTTGATTATATTATTAGTAATGTGTTGATTGTGGGTGCAATTTGGTTTGCGATTTATAGATATCTTAGATTTATAGATTTTTATATTTAAATAATGGTATAGTTTTGGAGAGGACAGGGAGATAGCAATTGATAATTTATGATTAATACTTTATAGAGATTCTTAACAAAAGTACTAATGTTCTCAAGTGTTTCGGTCTAAAGTATAATTAATAAATCAATGGTTTTATAGACATAAAAATCGTTATATCATATAAATTTGTAGTGTATATCATATACAGTATATATATATAAAACTAGAGATATAGTTCACATGATATACAAAACGGAAAGTGAGACAAAAATTATAAAAACAGAGAAATATGTAATGATAGTAGAAAAATAAATATTGAATTTTCCCACAACAACGATACAGTGTTGTTATAATTGATGTCATGTCATATATTTATCAGCTAACGGTTCTCTCATATGACTTACTAATTGTTATTTTTTTATAAATAAATTGATTAGGAATTCAAGTGTCCTTTTAGTGGCAATTGTAAGATAGACTCAATTACTCGTAAGTTCTGCCAAAAGTGTCGTTTGCAGAAATGTTTCGACTCAGGAATGAAAAAAGTAAGTCCAGTGCAGATGTACTCATAAATACATACATACAAACACATACACATACATACATAAATATATATATACATACATACATACATACACACACATACACATATATATACACATACATACATACACACACACACATACATACATAAATATATATACATACATACATACACACACATACACATACATACACATACATACACACACATACATACATACACATACACACACATACATACACACACATACAYAYACACACACACACATACATACACACACATACATACATACACACACATACACATACATATACATACATACATAACATTACACACAATTATATTAATGTTTATAATAATAATAATAAGACACCAATAAACTTGTGCGCGTTTGATACAACTTAAAAATAAATAATAGTATTTTATATTAATATTTTATTTTCACTTTATAATAATAATTATTACTATTATTATGAAATGAATGAATTATTTTCGCTATCTATTGTGTGTATAATAAATTACAATTACAGTATACAGTTGTAGTGCAATATCATAAAACATTTTTCTAAAAACATTTACACTATAGTTGTATTAAATGCTGACTACAATATATTAAAAGTTTGAATAAATATATAGTACATTCATTGCTCATAATTTCATGTCATATTTATTGACATATAATTTAATATATTTTTATGTTTCACATAATAAATATTACAAATTTAAAAAAAATATAACTTATAATTTAATATTTATAAAATAGGAATATGACTTAATAATATAAAGCTAATGACAAAAATATTTATTATTTATATATAGAAATAAATATTTTTAGTAAAAATTAAAACATAAAATTGTATACAACAAAATTATTTATTGATGATTAATAATTTTTATACTAAAAGTTACTAAAATTTAGTTTTTAATCGTTACGAATGTACTTAAAATTAAATATTTATCAATAGCTTGAAATGATATATCATATTACATGATAAAAAATTAAAAGTTGAGTATAATAAAAAATATTGACAATGATTATATAATACATTAGCATTTATACAAAGATTTTAGCACAATTTAATCTCACAATTTTTAAAACATATCTATGAATATATTAAAGAATTTAATTAGTATTTTAATACTAATTGTTATCATTTTATACCAATTTCTTTTAGGATTTAATATTGACTGACGAAGAAAAGCGTATAATTAAGTTTAAAATCGCTGAAAATAAGCAAAAACGAGTCAAATTAAGTGACAGTAATTCAGTGGACTCAACCATCACCAGTACCACCATTACTACCACTGCCACCAATCCGTTAGCAATGTCTATAAGTTCTACATTCAATGGCATAAATACCGACACTGGTGTTCATCCCTTAAATATTGTTTATCCTATTAATCATCATTATTTGTCACAAATATTGATGAATAATACCAACAATAGAGAACATATTTTGGGAGATTCTCAACATTTTATGAACAATTTTAGACAAAATAATTGTGATAATACTGTTATTAGTCAGCTTTCTTATCCTATAAAAAGGTAATTTAAAATTTATCAATTAATGTTATATCATATGCATGTTATATATTATTTGAAAACTATAACTTATATTTTATACAATTTTATACTATGGCGTAAACTTTCTATTACTGCAGACTTAAGTTAAAAATTAAATAGAGTTTAATATAATATTTATTTTATAATCATTAGTCATTGTTATAAATAATTGTTTAGTTAATACAATTATTTTTAATACGATATTATATATTTAATATTAGCACATAATATATATCTATAGGTATTATTATTGATGTTATATTTAAATGACATAACATTACATATAAATTATACAGTATGTAGTCATTWATAGTTTAGTATTTCTACATAATAATTACAATTAGTTTTTTATATTTCTGACCTTCCACTAAACGGGCTTATAATTTGTGTACATAACTATAATTTTCTATTTAATTAATCAATTTAACCAATTAAAAATTTATATTATGAATATTAATTAATATTACCGGTATATTAATATATATATATATATATATATAAATTTTAGTCTAATTAAAATATTTAAGTTAATATAATATACTATAATAATTTATATTGTAGATTTATTAATCTTCTGATAATGTTATGAAAAAATTAAATACTTTATATTGGGTTCATTTAAGTGCATATAAACTAATTATAATATTTTTAATTAATATAAAGTGTTTTGTAATATAACTTTCTATAGTAATTATAAGTATTAATTATTATTTTTTTAATTGTTCTTCACATAAGTTGCATAAATAATTATTTTTTAATAATAAATTAATATAGTCTGCTAATAGTATAAATGCAAATTAGTATTATTTTGTACCTGAATAAACTTATGGGTGTCTAATTAATTATTAGTAATAATAATATTTAATAATAGTTAAAATAATTTTATTATTAATAAATATTATAAATTATTGATTATTTAAGTATCTATAATTATATTAAAGCAATGTTAAAGATATTATTATTATTTTCAGTGCATTTTGAATTGAATGCAGTTATAAATAATTTAAATTTTTTTTTGTTTGTCTCAGATATAATAGCAAAGTTAAGTACAATTAGGTGCAAAATGACAAAATCATACTATAAATTAAATATTAGTTAATTTGTTCATTTGTATTATTATTATTATATTTTATAGTAATTATTATTTTTTATAAGTTTTAAACAACTTTTAATTGTAAATAACTTAAATGATAAGTTCATTGTTTAATTATTACAGTCATTTAGCCAACAATGAAGAAAACAGTAACGGCTCGTCCAATAGTAACCACTCCCGTCCCTCAGTAATCAAGTATATGCCGAATGAAACGAAACCGAAACCTAATATGAATGTCGAGGAACTGGAGTTTTTCAATAAATTTTTTTGTCTCAACAAATTAGAAGAGATATTTCGGTCTGAAATTGAGAATGACTTATCCAACGGCATCGGTAGTGACAATAGTCGTTCGGGTAGTCCAACACAAATGACCGGCGATGACAAACCACCCAAACATTCAATATGTAATTTAATACCCGTTTACAGATCAGACAGCGATCGAGTGCTCAACGATTTAGAGCGAAACCGTATGAATGAGTTAAGCGATGCATTCGCCGATATCAAGGATCCGGATGTCATTCAAACTGAAAACAATCAGCACTTGGATGCGGTCAAACTGACAGATAAGGCGGTCCAACAATTGATTAAAATGATTAGAAAGATCAACGGCTATAAGAACCTGTGCCAACACGACCAACTGGCCCTCATGAAGGCCGGGTGTACTGAACTAATAATTTTACGGTCCGTTCAAAATTATAACTTCGAGCGCGAGTTTTGGTCGTTTCCATTCATGAGCGCACGTGATGTATGTTTTTGCAAATAAAATCAATTATTTTTTATGAAAAATACTAATTATTTTTATTGTTATTTTATTGAATAATAGGATATTAAAAATATACAGTTAGATGGTATGAGACAACCTAAACGTCCGACAATATATGAGGCACACAAACGATTTATGAGACTTATTGGTCATGAATGGGATACAGATCTTGATATTCTTAATTTGGTTAGTTTAGTATTATTATTATTATTTCTATATACAGTATAAATATTAAGTTATAATATTAAAATTATTGATTTTTAAAAAATAGTTGTCAACAATAGTATTGTTTGATCCAAAAAGACCCGATATTATACATAAAGATATGATAGCGTAAGTTATATTTATTAATCTATTTAAATTTAATTTAATTAATTTCAAATGTTAAGTTACATTTACTAATCAATAATTGTTGACACACTTAATAAGTTTGGTATTATATATATACATATATATATACATATATATTAGAAGTATTTAATATATGCGATAATTTTCTTTTTAATACAAATTTAAGTTATATTTAATAATATTTATTTTAAAATACCAAAATATGTTTTCATTAACTGTTTATACAATAAATATTATATTTTTTTAAAGACAAATACAGTACAGTATATCTCATTTGAAAAATATTCCATAAATGTAATACACAGATGAATACTACTACTAATATAATAATAATTGTAAAATTAGTTCATTATATGCATAGTATGTTTATTATACATATTTTGAGTTTTAGGAAATTTTTCTCAATGTTGTTTATTATCTGTTTTTAATATTAATTCAATATTTTACTAGTTTTATACTTAAATAATAGTTTTTATTGGAAAACTTGTATTTATATATAATTTTGTTATTATTTATAACAGATTTGAACACCAGATAAACAAGTATTTATTGCAACGTTATCTGGAAATCAAATGCGGGACAAAATCGGCGGCCAAAGAGAAATACTTGAGATTAATGGACACATTGGAAGAGTTGCATACATTGAATGAGGAAAACGTTAGGTATCATCTGGAGGTCGACCCCCGAGAGATCGGACCCCTACTGATCGAGCTTTTTAACCTTAAACCATAAAACACCCCAAAAATTAATAACATTATCACCAATTTCATTGATCACCAGATTATTATTAAATTAGTATCACAAAAATACATTGACATACATATATAAAATTAAATTTCACCAGGGCACGTTATAGAAGTTATAAATAATATATAAATAATATATTTTTATATTTTTATGTGACATAAAATATTTATTGCTTTTTTATACACAAATTTTTATATAAATTGTATGATAACTATAACAATTAATTGATATTAATATAATTTTGTTGCACACATTTATACTATAAAATAAAAATAAATTTAAATGTGTTTAATAAATACTAATAAATTTAATTATTTCCATAGTCTTTTATTACTTAAAATCGAAATTTTTATTAAATGATCTTTAAATATTTTATGTATTTTATTAGTTTGTTATATTTAATAGATAGATGATAATAAATTAAATATTTACATTCAATTAAAATATAATTGTAGTATTGTATAATGAAATCAATAAAATATTAATAAAATACAATATAGAGGTAAAACCGCTACTATTGCATAATATTACATAAATTGTTGAGATACTCGTGTACTCTATTATTGAAAATAAGTACAATAATAAAGTTATTATAAATTAGAAATCTATAATAATAGTCATTTAAATATTAAAAATTATCTAATTTTTAATAACAATTTTATAGTGGATTAACGTATAAATATATAAATAGTTTTTTAATAAAAAATAAATCCAAAAATGGACTAATTTATAAATCACATTATAATTTCATTAATGGTAATATTTGTTAATATAATTTTATAAATATTAATTGCCAACTATTAATATATACAATATTGTTTTTTAAATATTAAATAATATCATTTATATTAATTTCAATATTAGACAAATTATAGCAATGTTTAATATTATCATAAAACTTTTATAGATACTATTTCATTAAATTTAATATATTTATATTTTATAAACACATTTTTAATTATCAGTAAAACAATTTATATTTTGAGATAATATTTCATTAATGAAAACATAGAATAAAATTTTTAAATATGGTTTTTTATAAATATTGTAATTTTATAATTTTATATATTTATATACAAGCAATTTCAAGCTATAAAATTATTATTAAAAAAGTTAAATATAATTACTGTATGTATTAAAGGGATTTAATGAACAATGAAATTATTTTGTTTTTCAATTTTAATAATTATTAATATAATAATCAATTCAATCAATTGTCATAATAACACTAAAGTTGATGAATGTTTTAATAAAATTAGTGATCAACTGAGTCAAGTATGTCTCTCTCAGTTCGGCAATCAATTAGATGTCATCCCTGGACAGGGAGTTATCTCAAAAAGGCTATGTTGTGCCTATCAAAACCTTAAGTCATGTGCTATGAAGTTGTCCACTAAAGCATGTAGTGGACAGTCATTACTGGTGAGGAACAGGTTTCTCAACACTGTTGACAATATTCAAGACAGCGATTGTATTGGATATGACTTAATGTCATGTTGTGATTCAAATCATTATTATGTGATTGGATTTGCGGTTATTGTATTTGTAGTCATCATATGTATCATATTTTATTTGTTTTTTAAGTTTTGTTATACCAAAAATAGAAATGATATTTATGTTTAAAATTTTTTATGTAAACTTATGATTATTATATTGAGTTTAATATCATTTATTTATAATTGAATATTATTATTTATCAATAAAATTCCCACTATGATTATAAATGATATAATTTATTATAATGTAAATAAAAGTTTTTTTTAATTTCTGTAGTTTTTATAAATTTTGATTAAATTAAATGATTAAAAATTTATCTAAAAAAAGAGAAAAATTATTTTTAAAACTACGTTATTAGTGTTAAAGCTACTAATAATGATAAAAATGTAAATTTTGCTAAAAATAAAGTCCCAATGACCCCATGATTACATTATAAATATATTATTGTGAGTTGTTTAAACAATTTTTGAAAAATCATTAGTAGATTTACAGTAATATACTTAAAGTTTATATATATTTTATTTGGAAAGAATTAAAGTGTAGTTATTATCTGAAACTACACTTTTATATGTTATAATTTCATATAACTAAATGTTTAAACTTTTTATTGAAAATACTTAAAATTACTTTATTTTTATAATTGTTTAGTGAATGAAACCAAATTAATTTACTTTGAAATATGAAACTCAAATCATTAGTTTTGATTTTGTTGTCATCAGTTTTATCCATAGGAAATGTGTGGACAACAGAACAATACATAAACTCTGATTTTATGACTAACTGTATCACAAATATTAGCGAATTGTTTTCCGACAAATGTCTTCAAGATTACTACACAGCTATCGGTGGACAGTATAATGAAACAACATATCCGTGTGTCAAATGTGCGGCCTTTCAGATGCTATCAGATTGTGTTACTCTAATAGCCGAAAACAACTGCACTACCGGTGCTAACGAAATGGTCGACCAATATTTGAATGCAACTATTCATAGCTATGATCGAGATATATGCAAACACTATGGCTTTTGGCAGTGTTTGAATTGGTTTGATATAACAATCATTGCTATGATTGCATTCATTGCTTTATTGGCATTCTGTTGGTGTTATTGTAATCGATGGCACTGTCGGTGTATTTGCACATTGAATGGCAAACATTAAAACCGATGGCAACTATAGTTAGTTTTTATAAATAGCTTAAATGTTAAATTGTTTTATTTATTAACAATTATTATATTATAAAAAACAAAATACTTAAAACTAAACAAATAGTGATATTTTAATATTATGATATATTTAATAACTACATATAAAATGGATATTTGTGTAAATTAATTATTACAACTATAATAACAATTGGAATAAGATTTTTAAAGTTAATTATTAATTATAAATATAACATATTATAACAATATATTATATTATGATATTATGATATTATGATATTTAAATTTATTTCTATTATAATTAAACTGAATGTGAACAATTTATGCATTTACTAAATTATTTAATCTTTTATATAAATTAATTAAAAACTTTATAATATGATTATTAAGTAAATTTAAGTAATTATATTCAATTATTAATATTAAAATTGAAATAAAATTACCAGAAATTAATACATAAAATATACTTTGAAGTTGTTTGAAATTAATAGCAAAATGTTCAGTTATTGTAAAAGTATTGTCAAATATAAATTTATCATGTTCATGTCTAAAATTATCAAGATAAAATTTTCTACGCCAGTGTTGCAGTGAACCACTATTTATTATGTGAGATATACTACATTATTGAAAACAAATTAATATTTATATTAATTAAATAATAATAATAATAATAATATTTATACATAAAATTAAACTCCTTTTTGTATGGAAACTCTTTACTCATAGCTATTGCCGCAAAATTCAATGCAAACGTTGAGCCCCATTGCGTCCGATCGGGTAATCGATATCCAGTAATATTTAGTCTTATCATTGAATAAAATAAAAATTCATTGGTCTGTATGTAAGCATATTTATTATTTGTGTCTTTAAGCAAATTTAAAGATTCAATCCTATTATTTACTGGTATTATTTTGTTGGATATTTGTTTATAAATGTCCAGGGTCGAGTTCTAGAAAATATTATATATATTGATAAACTTATATATACTGTATATTTGATTTAAATAAGTTAATATATAATTATAATAATGGTTGTTATAATATTACTTTTATCATGAAATAATGTATATCATCTTTCTGAGCCAATACATGTATTTTGTTATTATTAAGTTCAAGACCTAAATCATAGAGATTGTCGATATGTTTGGATTCAAATGGATGTGTCATTTGTGAATAAACACATCCACTATAGCTAATGGTTAGCACCACACCTGCTAATTGCCAAACGCTTATAATAATTTTTAATCTTGGATTATAATTAAATATTTCAACATTTTGTTGTCTGAATAATATCGATATCATTGACCAAAATGTAGATACTTTATTATGAATAATCAATGAAGTAATGTATTTAATAGCAAAAATATTAATAAACAGTAAAATCCAAATTATATAATCAAACGGTTCTAATAGTGACGGTATATTTGGTCTAATATAAGGTAAGGGAGTTGTAAATGTAACCACATCTATGATGTAGGGCTGAGTGTATGTGACTTTATCAAAGCGAGTCTCACTTATATATAAATCAGATATACCAAAATCAGCATCCTATTATTTATTAAATAAATACTGTAATAGATTTTTTAAAAAAAATAAAACAGTAATTTATACTACAGTATAATGTATTATATCATATTTAMATAGTTTCATTCAAATAACATAAATCATTTAGTTTAATATATTCATACCTTATTACATAATTTGTTGAAAAGTTTTGTAAAATTCATATTACAATCATATATTTCATATGTAAAGTTTAATGCTTTTTGTAACGTAAGTAACATTTTCATCTCATAGCCAAACACTTTGTCAGTGTTACTTGAATTATAAATAAAATATGGTGGTACCTATAATATTAAAAATATTATAATATATACAGGTATATAACTTAAATTAGTTAAACTAAAAAGTTATTATAAAATGACTTAATTATACATTATTTGAGACAATCGATAATTTTTCGCCATTTAAATTTATCATTTTAAATAGATGAAAAAATTACAATATACTATATAATAAATTATTTTATAATACTTTATTAATGCAGTACAAAATATAATATAATATAACAAATGCAATACAATCTTATAAAATAATGACTGTAATATTTTGTAAAATATATTTTTGTTCACTAATAACAAATCATTTGACATTTTAATTTAATGCCAAAATATAGTTTATATATATACTGTTTATAATAATAAAATATCTTTGAATATTTGAACTTATACTTTATATTATGATATTGTAATATTTCTTTTAAAAATAATAATAATAAATAATTTACTTTTAATATAATTATATAAGTATTGTCACTAATTTGGCTATTTATATAAATCTTTTAATAAAAAAAATAAATAACATGACAAATATAAAAAATTCCACATTAAATTATATAATTAATATATTATATATATACTGTATATGTAAAATACTGTATATACTCTTTAGTAAATACAAATAAAATTTAATAATATTAATATAAAAACGTTAAAAGCAAATATATAATTTATTAACGTAAAATAATAAATGCTATATTTTTGCAATATTAAACTTATTTTTATTAAGGAGTGATAAAATAATAAAGAATAAAAAAACATCAAAATATTGTAAATGCATTATAATATTGCATAACGTATACAATATATACAGTATATTATACGGTAGTATATATTGATTAGTCTGTTATTAATGTTTTAATGTTAAATTAACAAATCATATTTTATAAACAAAATATATGTTTATCATTTGCTTTGAAGTTTTTTCATATATTTCGTTATATAAATTGCTATTTTATGTAAAATATAAGTAAAACATCTTTTCATAAATAAATAAAATATTAGCTCAAAATATTCAAATAATAAAATAAATATTTAAAAAAATTGTATGATATTATCAATAATATTAATAATAYTGTTTTGTTATTTAAAATAATATTATAATTAATTGTTATATCAAAATAAATAACTAAAAAATAATTTKTAAAATCTAATAGTTTAGATTATTTATTTAATTATACAATTTAAATTAATCAGTGATTTATAATAGTTGTAAATTTTTATATTTTATTTACTATACTATTATAGTACTACATCTTTTTAAAAATATTAATAGAATTTTTTATCTATAGATAGTTTATAGTTATTTTAAATAATAAAATTTATTAATGCTATAAATAATTTAATTAATTTTTATAAATTTAAACATAAAAAATAAACATTTATTACTTTTAAAAAGCGATTTTTTATCATAATTATTTAGCTTTCAATCTACTGTATATTTATCATTAATTATATTAAACACATTATTTTAAATGATAAATATTTCTAATATTTTCTAAAAGATATCACTACTGTTGTTTGTGTAAATATTTTATTAAAAATACTAAATTTAATAATAAATTTTAATAAAATAAAATTTATTTCTTAGGTTTTTATTAGTTTTAATTTATTTTAATTATTTATTTAATGCAAAATTTAACCATCAAATACACTATATATTAAATAAATTTAAAATTAAWAAATAATTTTCTATTGTGTAAACTTATAGATTAATTGTTACAGTATTTTATATAACTGATATTGTTTATAATTTAAATCAATCTTATCTAAAAATACATAATGATAATTTTTGTAAGCTATTTGTTTTTTATGTATTGTATTTATTTATTTAAAATATGTAAAGCAAAAGCAAATGTATATACATTACAAAATTGAATAAATTTTAATTTAACGTAAAGTACTGTAGTGTTTAATGAACTCTACTGTAGTATACAAGTCTACATGTATGGCATCACTCAATAACTTATAGCCAATTAATTTATCAAACATTTGAAGACACAATTACTAGAAAACTTATTGTAGACGTGATGTCAGACTTATACAACATTTATTTTTCTATATATTTACTTTTATTACAGTGTTTTTATTATATAAATTTGAAGTTATTTTTATTTTTTTWATACATTGAATCCCATATTATAAGAATATAATATTATTAGTTTGTTTTTGACATAAAATTTGTTGTATTTGTATAAATAGTAATGAATAGAATTGACAGATGAACTTTCAGACAAATGGGATTAATTGTAAACAAAACAAATATATTAATTTATAGCAAAGCACCTTGTTTATAAATTTATTATAGGATACAATAATATTTTTAAGTATAACATTAAATGTTAGAATGTAAAAACACTTGTAGTAATAATTTATATTAATTCATAAAAACAATTTTAATACAATCAAAGCCTAAATATAAACTTGGATGTAATTATATAATTCATATATTAGATTTTAAATTAAATAATATTTAAATTATTTTATAATATCAATAAATTTATATGTTGAATATAAATTGAAAGTTTTGCAATAATAATAAATTAGATAGATATTTGTCCGTTTTATTTTTTAATAATTTGTCAATCCTAGCAATAATAAAAACTATTCATTTAAAATAAAAGTTATAACGTTAATACAAACACAACAAAAAAAAACATTTTGGTTGTCTAGTAAACAACATTCTAAAAAAAATAAAATTTAGAAAAATAAATATTTTATCAGTAAAATTTACCGTTAAATAAATTTTTATGTTTACAGTGAAATTTTATTTCAATATTAAAACACACACACAAAATAAAAATAAAATTTTATTGTTAGTTTACAATTGATTAATACATTGACTAACATATTAATCACATGTCTAGACTAGTAAGAGATGACTTAAGTTATGATAAAATATTTTTACTCTAAATCTGTAAGTAATTGCAAGAAATAAATAAAACCTATATATAAGTCTATGTTATATAGATATAGAATTGATGCTTAAGTTAGAAATAAGTTTAGGTGATTAACCTGGATAACTTTTTTGTTGTTGTTGCTCATCTATCTTTAACACCAAAGTACAGTATCAATAGTAGCACCAAAAAAATATAGCACACAATCAAATGGTCAGCATCTGTAGTCAAACAGTAAAACAAGTTAATGGCAAATCCCAACAACAAAATTAGTGAACATCACAAAAGTTACACAAAAAGTTAAGCAACTTTTTTTTTGGATCGGGTATTGCCTTATCTATCACTTTTGATAGCACCGGCACAATGGATTGCTACCATACTTTTTTTTCACTGCATGTGTTTGTTATATAGTATACCAGACATTAAATATATGTGTGATTTCATTCAACATTTACATTGTATTAAGTGTTACACCAGTGATGATAGAAAAAGAAAAAAACTGATGTCCTATTGTATTGCATTTGCTATTATACTGTAGAGATGTTTATCTCGCAAATCAAACGCCCAACAAATGAAACACGCGATTAAAGATCGACACAAATGAAAAAATTTTGCGACAACAACTCAATTGAGAACATTAAAAGTTTTTTATACATTCAATCCATTTGATTGCCTGATAAATGGTAAACAAGTATTAGAAGAAAAAAAGTTTTGTCGACTTTTTTTTGTTCAAAGGTTTTGTTTTTGTTATTTCTTGCTATTTATTGAACCCAATAGTGTGTGTATTTCTAATGATATGAATACAATTGGTAAGTGCATGCCATACATCACCCGTTTAAATGCATTGCAATTATTTGTATTTGTAGCTCAATTACAAATGTAGAGTTTTTCGCCTAAAACATATAATATATTTTCTAACTCCCGGTGCAATTTCGTTGACCGTTTACTGTTAGATTAATAATAATGTTTGTATATTTATTATGTTATATTAAATTTCGTAGTACTTGACATCAGAATATTTAGTATATTATAGTATAAATATTATATATAGTGTATAAGTATGTCAATTGTACTGTATAATATACATATACATAAAGAATATTCTGTATAATATTTAAACATAATCAATAAAATATAAGTTATATTATATAAAATAAAAATCTATATWTTTTGTGAATTTTTATAACTTTTCTTATATTATTTTTTCTTTCACATAACTCACACATCAATCGCCAATACTGTTGTCTCATCTGAGGACTGTCTGTCTGTTTATGAATAAATATATGAGTGAACACACTATAAGACCATTTGTATCGATCCTAACCTCAAGCTATGGCCTAACAAAATAAATATCTTTTTCTTCTGCATTCACTCATATCACTCACTCCCATAAAAGCTGGTGTACTATACAGTATAAGTTAACTTTAAGAGCACCGGGAGATGCTATGCATCATATGTGTATACAAACACATCTAGAGATAGCCTATCGAAATAACACTTCTCTCTATATATATTATACAATATATTATAAGACTTAATGTGAATTATATTCACTGGACTTCACAKAAATACTCGCATACGATTTACAACTGTGTGCCACTATATATAAGTTTGTATTCATAGCCCCCGGAGGTAATCCCTGTCCACTTGACAGTACACAACACATTGAGTGCAGTACAGTAGATGCATTGCATACACATCCACATAAAAACAGTAATGTATGTCAAGCAAAAAAAAGCAATAGCTTTATTAGATTTGACACAACATATAGTGTTAGTTTGTCTGTAATTTTTTTAAATTCAAAAATACATATTGTATTGCAATTTTATTTTCATTTTTATTTATATTGTTATATCCGCTAAGTTTTTTGATTCAAAAATAATACATTTTTTAAAGAAAATCTGTAAAATCAGGTGAAATATGGTATAACTTTAAAATGATTTTTAGTGAGTGAATAACAGATACAGAATTATTCAATAGTTTTTCTCTACACCTCTCTCTCTCTCTCTCTCTCTCTCTTTAGTTGCTATGAATTTAAAGCCTTTTTCAATTTTTTCAATTGAAATTCAATGTATTATTGATTTTGAATTTACCAGTGAATTAAATTTATATTTTGTCTTTTTCACGCAGCTAAAAAATCATAAATTTAAAATACATGTGATTTATATTATAATTTTAAGTTAATATTATGTTTATATTAAAAAATTCTAGTAAATATATTAAAAATAAATTATTCTTGAATTGTCATTTATTTATGAAATAAAATATGTTTTATATTAATTTTAAATTATATTTAATACAAACTTCATAAAATAATTTTAAAATAATAGAAATATTTATTTCTATATTTCAGTTTTTAAACCACTTATTAATATTTAAAGATAACATAAATATTTGAGTTATTTCTACAGAGAATTATACTTCAAGTTTATAATGACATAATTATATATTTAAAATAAAATGTAAAATTTTATATTTATCAAAATATTGAACAAAATATCAATTGAAAATTGTACTAAAAATTTGTACCGTAAAGACTTTGTATATAAATATATATCCTTTCATATCTTATAAACATATTATTACACAAATGCATAAACAAGTCTTTTTGGGAATTTATCTGATATTAGATATAAAAATTTTAAAACTTTTTTATGTCACACAAATAGTAAACAAAAATATTTCTTAAAATAATACATAAGTCTCTTAAACCTATCTCTCTCTCTCTCTCTCTCTCTCTCTCTCTCTCTCTCTCTCTCTCTCTCTCTCTCATAGAGCACTTATTTTTATAAATTATTGAAAACGATTCACAAGAAAATGCTTTTATCTGCTGTGAAAACACATATCAATTCAATAGAGAGTTATAGTCTATATCTATAGTATTGTCGATACAATATATTCAGTAAATATATTGTGTTGTATTGAACGGGAAAAATGTTTGACAAAAATAAATACAAACATCCAAAACTACATTACATTTATATATAATAAGAGACATTATATGGTGTAATACATGCATTGATGCCGTTATGTGAGTACCGGAATATGCTATGTGTTCCGACACTTAAGTGGTTGTACACAACAAATAGGCCAACAAAACACAATATTCCGGTACTATTTACTTATGTATACCAATATTCTGACCAATATTTTCAATAAATGATTTGACAGTCCATTAATTGAAATGTTTATTCAACATTATAAGTCATATATTTATTATATTATTGAAATTCATATCTATAACAATAAATCATTTATTTGTTTGTTATTATATTAACTAAATTAATGTTTATATTTATTCAAATTATTAAATGTCAATAACTATTATTTAAATTTCATTGATGATCACTAATTCACTAAATAGTAAACTAGTCCACTAACTAATAATGCAATTAATATATTAATCAGTAACATTAATTTATTTATAAAAATAGGAATTATTTGTATGAGATTATTTATTATATTTTATAACTTATAAAAATTAAGCATTTGTGAAACTAAGTATTAATAAACAACATTAACAGCTATGATATATATAAACATATAGACTATTAAAAACTAGACTTAATTTACATTTTATATTAATAAATTTTTTAATTATTTTATATTTAAGGATTGTCAGAATCTGTAATTAATTATATTTTAACAGTACATATAATTTTGCAAAATAACAATTACCACTCGTGATTCATAATAAACAAAATAATTAATATTAAAATAGTTATTATTACTATTTTTTATTATTTACTAATTATTGTAATATTAATATTTTTAAAATGTTACAAAATTATTATTTGTTGTTGAAAATTTAAAGCAATTTTAATTTTTTTTGTTTAATAAATTTGTTTAATGTTTTTATCTCATTATAAAAATCATTATATCAAATAATATTTATAACTGAATATTATAATACCGTAGAAAAGTATATAAATTTTAAAAAATACTTTTTATGTTTTGTCATAATTTAAAAATATTAAAAAAATTAATCCTTAATTATATAACTAATGTTTTATAATAAATCCTATATCTAAATAAAACCTATATATATATAACACTAATAATTCATAGATTATATTTTAAACATAAATCAAACTTTTTGCTCACAAAATAAAACAATAAAATTTTATTATTAAATAATATGATATTATACAATACACAGCTAAATAATATCAATCAATCAGATAATATTAAATAAAGCATTGACTAAAATACTTATTATTTTTTCAGTTGAAAATAAGTTAATGTTTAGAAATCAAGAGTAATAGCCATAAGAATCGGATTACATATTCTGAGTATTTGTAAACATTTTTTAAACAGATTTTCGATTGGATTGCAGTTATTGTTGAGTTAAGACTAAGCATTAGTTTAAGACAGAAAAAACTGATGAAAACTTTTTTTATATTTTCTTATTTTTAATATTTACTAATATATTAACTAATAATAGCATATATTTAAAAAGATTATCTCTTTTTCTCTCAACTATTACTCAACAACAATAAGTCACTCACTCACTCACTCACTCACTCACTCACTCACTCACTCACTCACTCACTCACTCACTCACTCACTCACTCACTCATCCACTGAATTACTTATTATTTATTTATTAAAAATTATTTAAAAATCAATATATTTTAGTAATTAATTAATTTCTTTTTACAATAATTATAACTTATTTAAATGTCTTAAAATATTAGATTTGTCTAAAGAGGGCTACTGGGGGGCGGGGAAGGGGTCAACTGCCAAAAATCTTGAGCTAATTTAAAATTGTCAACTGATTTATTATTGATGATATATTTTTCTTAATTTAATAGTGTATTTTATTTTAAAATTTTAATATTTATTAAAGAAAAATGCTGTGTTTTAATATAGCAATTATTTATTTATATATTAATATATAATTTTAGTTAAATTAATTTTTATAAAATTTATATCGTAATAACATTATAAAAGGTTTATTGTAATATATAAATTAATATATTTTTACTTTTATTAACATTATTTAATATAAACCA
The DNA here is from genome assembly GCF_028296485.1 of Oppia nitens. Taxonomy (NCBI): domain Eukaryota; kingdom Metazoa; phylum Arthropoda; class Arachnida; order Sarcoptiformes; family Oppiidae; genus Oppia; species Oppia nitens. Next base: position 4,678,924 of record NW_026533243.1, read on the forward strand.
AAATTTTATATACATGTGTGACGGTCTATACATCACTTAAGCGCTTCCAGTATCACAAATTAGAATACAAATTTACTTTATCACTATAAATACAATATACTATATCTATTTACATTTCTCTATATAAACTGGACGACAATAAAATTGCATAATTTTAAATTTAATTTAAATCAATTAATAATATAATTATAATTATTTTTTTTTAATAAAATCAATTCAAAAAATAAAAGCACTTATAAAAACATAAAAAAATCTACTTTAAAAAACAAAATAAACTAAATTTTATACTAAATTAATAAATTCAATAAAAAATAAATGACAAATATTTAGAATAATTAATTAAATTTAACTAAAATTAATCAATAATGAGTTGTTCCTCCTTTTTGGAGGATAATCTCCGTCATCCGGTTAGGCATGGAGTCGATAAGATTTCTCAGAAGTTCCAGAGGAACTTCTGACCATGCCTCCTTGATGGCGGAAATCAGCTCTGGCCGATTATCAAATTGGCGGCCGTCACGGTAGACACGGCGAGCCAACCAACCCCAAAGGTTCTCAATACAATTTAGGTCAAGACTACGGGACGGCCACGGCAGTACCTCTACGTCATTGGCCGTAAACCAGTCCATTGTAGCTCTTGACCGATGAGGAGCTGCGTTTTCCTGCTGGTAAATCAACGGCCCTTCGGCGATAAATGCCCCATTTGGCAATAAAAACTCGCCAACCATGTCTTGATATCGGTCTGGGTTTGGGCGGCCCTCAATCGGTACTATTTCGGATGTACCTAAATACCCAAAGGCCGCCCAAACCATTACCGAACCACCGCCAAAGTTTCGCTTTGACATAACCCGCCTTTCCTGACGGAGGTCATGCCAATAACACGCCAGGCCGTCGGGTCCGTCCAAATTAAACTTTTTTTCATCTGAAAAGACAACTCTTCTCCATTCAGATGACCAACGGACGTGTTCGATGCCGAACCTCAGCCGAGAATCTCTATGAGATTTCTCAAGCCGAGGTTTTTGACCATTTTCCGCCACCGYAAATGTTYATCACTGGCCAAAGTTCGTTGAACTGTTCTTAAGGAACAGTTTACTGAAACTTTGGCCGAGATCATTCTTGCGGTGAGCGGTCGGCGGCCGGCCATTGCTATCATTCTCCGACGTTTATAGTCGGAGATTGCTTTTGGTCGTCYACTACGCGGCGATCTTCCATAGTTTTCAGGGTCGGCCAAGTATCGACTAATTGTCGACTGAGACCGCCCGATTTCGGCCGCTATCTTAGTGGCCGTCCAGTCGGGATGTGTCCGCCGCAAGACATCAATTTGACCTCTTTCTATGTCCGTCAATTGTTTATTTTGACCCATTTTKAACTGTACAAAAAAAATAATTAAATTTAAATAATAATTAAACTAAATAAACTAAATTTACTTACTTTTACTTAATTTAGTGGCAAAAATGGCGTTAATAACAATTCAATTCAATAGTTTTGTCACACGTGTTTTYATTGAGATTATAAATTTTATCAGATAATCTCTAAAACTGGTTATTTTTATATTTTATTTATAATTATTTTATTATATTTATATTTATATTTCATTTATAATTTATTAATTTAAAATACAATTTAATTTAGTTTAAATTAACTTAAATTTTCAATTATGCAATTTTATTGTCGTCCARTTTATAATTCTCTATTATATGTTAAAATATATTTTAACAAAACATAGTTATTTAATTATAATTAATTATAATTCATATTATTATCAATGTTGTATTTACTTATTATTTCTTAATATTATGTTTATTTGTTTAATTTGATTTATGCTTTATTATTAATTATGTAAATAAGTTAAATTAATTATTATTATGTTTAATATACTGTAATTTGCAATACATGTAATCTATTGACTATCTCATTATATTTAACAATAAAAGTGAGTCTGGGGTTGAGTCCAGGCTAGCAATAGCTAGTCTAGGAAGGACTTCAAAGTATAAACAGTTGTATCTCTTATTTGAATAGTAAGTGAAAGCCTTAGGTGTAACAGAGTGTGGCTATAATTCCAGCTTTTTCCCGGATAAGTCATCCCGAGTTCCGATACAAGGTTTCCGATACTAATAACCGATATATAGCGCAGTTACCAGTGACCAGAGCCCCGAATGGGCCATTTATATATACTGTGGCGTAATAGATAACCCATACAAATATACCGTAACTCTTAAATAGTCTTCTTATAGCAAACCTTACAGTAATTACGTCACAGTTCCCTATTAAACATACCTCRCTTTGCATATTGCTTCGTAAAGTTCACTTTACGGGCTATTGACGGGTAAACACTCATATATGCCGTCACACATGTATTAATTTTATTAAACTTAAAAAATATAATTATTTAGTATAGTAATATTTAATATATATATATATATAATAAAATACTTATAATTATATAAATTTATTAACTGCTTTAATTAAAATATAAAACTAATTGGATTTTTAAAGAAATAATAATATAACATCACAACTTTTAATATATATATATATATATATATTAATACTTAGAATAAATTTAATTTATATAAAATATTAATAATAACAAATATGTTTGTAAAAATAATAATGAATTAATTTTTAATATTAAATATAATTAAATATAGAATAAAATAATTTTAAAATGAATAAATTGTATTTTTGTTTTAATAGATCTGTATTAATAGACATTATTTAATTTTAAATATAATAAATGATTTTTAGAAAAGTTGATCATAAAGTTAAAGAAACTTTTTTATTATTAATACATTATATACTGTATATAGTATTTAGGGATTAATGAGTTTGAATGTGTGACAAATAGTAATTACTATAATGTATCGGAAATGTTAGCGACGAAAACATAATTAACAACACTTTTCTTTCAATAATTTTTTTTATATATATTATATGTTATAATTGTCAGCGAGAGATGTCCGGCAAAAAAGTCATTTTTGATGCCATTTCATAATAAATGATTTCAAATAATAATTGAATGATATTTTCTTTACTGAAAGTTATGCAGTGATAATATCATATGTAAGTATCGGTGCATTGCCTACACTGCTCAATACWCACACACACACACACACACACACACACACACACACACACACACACACACACACACACACACACACACACACACACACACACACACACATATATATATATATATATATATATATATATATATATATACTGTATATACAGTAATTTATATCATTCATGAAATTATAGAGAAGTTTAGCCAAAATCTCTAATCACAATTCAAAAGGCAGTGAAWTGTAGAAAGAAATATACAGTGAGTTGAATGTGAAAAATCAATTGATGTCAACACACAAACACTGGTATAATAGTACCACCAGTGATGACACAGTGATTGAGACTCACAAACACATCATTTAGCAGTCATTTATTATCTCATATACCGACTGATCTATCATTTGTTCACTCGTTTTAATCTCTCTCTCTCTCTCTCTCTCTCTAAATGTTCAAACAATAAAATGTATTTTTCCATTAAATCTCTATTGACTTGTTTTATATGACTATACTGTGATATTTTTATTTTGTCAGACCATAACATTACAAATCCATTGAATTTAATTCACACTTTAATCTCAATTATTATGATAGTCTATGTTGTGATAATAAAAGCAATACTAACCGTTAAAACTTTGCATAAATAAATATATTGTGTGTGTACAGTATATAATCTATAGTATAGATATATATGCTATATAATACATATATATTATTAATAGTATAAAATAAAATTGTGGTCTCATATAATCTTATTGACTAACAAAATGACTAAATCTATTCAATTCATTCAATATACTATGAGATATGTTTGTAATCAATTTAATTAACTATAACACCAAAACTGTTATTCTTATACAAAATTGTATTGATTTTTAAATTAAATTATTTTAGTGAAAAGCTAATATGTTAATTATAATTATTATATAATATGTTTTGATATACAGTACTTTATTAAATTTTAATCATATGCATATATGAAAACATAAATTAAAATAAAACTACAAAAAACTATTATTATTTTAATTTAATGAATTGTCAATATAAAAATGTAAATTTTACAAAAGCTCGACAGAATATTTATTATATAAATTATGTAATATAATACAATACATAATTATTTTTTATTATACAATTATATAATATTCTGTATAAGATATTTATCAATTTTGAAATTTAAGATTTAAAATTTTAGCAAAATCTTTGAAGTTTTATAATAATAAGATTAAAATATAATTRTATAAAATATTGCTTTTAATAAATATATATAATTATAAACAGAATATTATTATTAAATTATTATTAATAAATATTATCAATCTCTATACAAAATCTATAAATATTAATAATATGTAATAAAAATTTAAATATCTTCTAATAATTGATAATATTAAATATATTCAGAAAATATTACAAATTTAGTAAATAATTGTTAACTTAAATGATTACAAATGACAGTACAATCTAATTATTAACAATTTTTATACAATTATATGAAGCCTTTCGAAATATTTGTATAAAAATTTACAAAATTTAAAACAATTGTTTAAATGTCAATGAACTGCATTTTTGTGGTAACAATAACTCAAAATAAGTTCTAAAATATTTAAATTCCTTAAGACTATTACTATATATTATGTGACTATTATTGACAAATGTTATAATATTAAAGAAAAGGTGTGATTTTATTATATAAACAATTTACTATAAAATGTAAATTATATATACATTGTTTATTTATCAGTATTATGTATAATGTTTATTTAATATAACATTATTACAAATTATAGCTTAAGAAACACTATTTTAGTGTATTTTATTAAATGAAATATATTTAAGCATGTAGTATAATATTGAATATTTATTTATTTATTATTAATGCAAATATTGGTCATTACAATGTTTATACTAAAATCAATATATATTTTATTTGTATTATTTATTAGATTATACTGTAGAATATAATACAAATACAATATTTATTTTTATAATTAAAGATAAAATATATTTTAAAAAATAATAAAATATTTATAATATCTGAATAAATTTATAATGTTATTGTAAATTTAACTAACATATAATTTACATAGTAAATACATTGTAAATAATATATTAGTTTTAAAAAATTTTATTAAAAAATATTTAAGCATTTTTTAAGTTTTAAATCTGCAGAAAAATGAAGAGCTATACTGAATAGTCAATAAAAGAGAGAAAGAGAGAGACTTTAAATATCAAATGATAGATCGCTTATCGATAAAATATTTTCATCACACGTTTTTAACTTCAAATATATGGCTGTAAAATATTTTTTGATGTTAAAAATGCCGGAATAATATAGACTTTGCATGAAATGACACCCAAAAGTATGCACTGACTTATAATAAATTAAATTTGTTTTTACACATTAATAGTTTCAGTAAACCTAAACCAACGTATATAGTATTGAAAACAATATATTATAGGTTTGATACCTAGTGGTAGCAATTCAGGGCATTATTAACACTTGAATAAAATTTAATCAAATAATATGGTTTTGGCGATAATAAAAATTTATGAAAAGTTTTCAAAAAATTTAGTTTAAAATATCAAATTTGCAAATATTTTTTGCTTCAAATACTTTTAGATAAAATACTTATAATCATAACCTAAAGGTTTTCAAACGGTTTTAGACAAATTCAACTAAAAATTTATATATCTATATTAGTATCTATAATATATTTTAATATCAAATACTATATACTATGTATTTTACATACAAGTGCAATTACTACTACTAGTACTACTACTACTACTAATAATAATAATTAAAACCTAAAAATTGTATTTCTAAACAATTAAATTTTCTATATATTCAATATTTATATTTATTTTTGATGAATTTAAATGATTTTATGTGCATATATATATATATATTCTATAGAGAGAGAGAGAGAGAGAGAGAGAGAGAGAGAAAGAAAGAGAGAGAGAGAGAGAGAGAGAGAGAGAGAGTAATATCTTTAGTAAAATAAATTACATTTATGTATTTTCATATCTTAAATGCAAACAACAAAATAAAAACATTTTCTTTGGTCAACAAACAAAATAGCTGTTTAATGTAAATAGTATAATGTATTATATTATATAAATATATTATTTGTATTATACAGTAATATATGACAAAATTTGGCATTCAATAGTATTTATAGCGTTAAACATATAATGCATTTTGAATTTCACACATTTTTCTCGATCACAAACATAAAAGCAAATATGAATGTTAAATGAAAAATATAATATAAAAACTATAATATAATATATGGTTTGCTGTGTTTGACCAGAATATTCACTATTGCTTTCCCAAGTTTATCTAATATTTATATCTATAAATTATATCTATAGCTATATGTTATATATATATATATATATATATATATTATTAGAGCAACAAATAAAGTGCACATAAATGGCATTAAGTTTAGGCTGTTTTTCTTATATCATAGCCATAGTAGACGTGATGATGTCGTTGTCGACGGCAATCACATTATTATACCAAATATATGTTAAGGCAATGCAATCATAATTCTTGACTTCAATTTATATATATTGTCCTCAAAATATATTTATATATATAAGCATATTTGTGTTGTGTGTGTGTTGGCCTACAATTTATATTAAACATATCTAGGCCATATATCATATATTTATATTGTGTATGTACTGTATGTGTGTTAGCAAAATACATACATATTTTATATGTCATATTTGGGATTTTCATTTATTCACTTTCTTATATATTATCAATGTATGAGATGATGATATTGTAATGATTGCATGTGTTATAAAAAAAGTTATAAAAATAAACTATATTTTGAGGTAAGAGTCAAACAGCAAATAAATATAAAAATTACTTTATAAATATTAATATTTAAAAACATTTTTATATTGCAACTGACATTAAATTTGTTTATTTTAGTTTAATTTATTTATTAGTAGATAAGTAACTAATTTGTAATTCAACAAACTTTTAATTATATATTTGAAAACAATATAATTAAGTGTAAATATAAATTTAAATAATTTAATATAAATTTTGATTGACTTCAATTTGTATTATTTGATGAATTGAGAGAAAATATAATTAATTATAATTAAATATATAAATAATCAATAAATATCTGGATATTATTAAATAAATAAATAAATTATTGTAACTTAATAAACAGACCAAACAAACATTTATTTGATTATATAATTTGTAATTAAATAGAAATGGTATTATAAATAAGAAAATACTAATGTAGACATAAATTATTTTGTTGTATAAGTTAACAAATATAAGTTAACATTTGTCATAATTTAAGAAATATATTGTGCATTATATATATAAATACAGTATATATAGTTTAGTGTCTTTGAGTGTGTGTGTGTGTGTGTGTGTGTGTGTGTGTGTGTGTGTCGGCAGCAAATAAATTGTATAAAAATTTGGATAAAAGCAAACTTAAGATCGTCCTGAAAACTATCCAATTAAGTTGTCAATAGCAGAGATGCATTGCATTTTTAAAACACCCACAAGAATAACAGCAAAAATATTACATAAACTATAATATATATATATATATATATATATATATATATATATATATAATAAAAAATGTTATTTTAGATTTATATTGTTACTATATAATTTAATATTATAAAAAGTGCAAATATCATGAACTCAATATACAGTATAATACTATATTATATTCAAATAAAGTTATATCTAAATAACGAGTTATGTGTCTCACATTCACTGAAAAAAATGCATAAAACTTGTGATGGATTTTCACATTAAAGAATGCAATTTAATGTAAATATAATGCAAATATTTTTCCTATATTTCAGTTTATAAAGTGTTGTTACATTAAAATTAACTTTAATGTAATAAATAAAAACTTTTCTTTAATAAAATTACCAAAAAGTTTTGACTTTTTCTTTCTTTCTCTCTTTTTCTTCAAACTTGTTAATTGTTGTGCAATTCAATAGCCATTAAGTCAATTAAGAAATATAAGAACTCAAACACTGATAAACAGTTTATGTATAGAAATGCATTCATAAACTACTGGCTCTTAATATGTATGGTCTTTATAATGCATATACATTAGAGTTAAAGTGTTTTCACGCAATGATTAATGATGATGTATTACCAATACAAATATAGGCCACATATACTCATACTATGATTAGTATATACTTTAAGCACTGTTAAGTATATACACTAATGTTTTCATGGTAATTTTATCTTTAATTTAGTTAATTTTTGCCTATTTGATGAATTAATAATCAATTTTTATAATATAAATTAGTTTAATTATTGTACAATACTGTACATTACTTATACAGTATATTTATAAATAACTATAGTATAATTTTTATTCAAAATTTACTATATATATCGTATTTTATCAATATTTTCCTTAGTTTAATGATATATACAAATAAATATTGTATTGAATTAAAACTATTATTAATATTATAAAATATAGAATAAACAAATTTTTACACAATATATAATTAATTACAATTGTATAGTATATGTGTATAAATCATTACAAGATTATGACATCTAATATAATTTATTATATATAGATATGACATAAACTGATCAATGACCATTAATATTAATAATTAAATGTAAAATATCAATAACTTTTATGATTATATCATTATTGATATTATTTCAAACTAATCATAAAACAAATTTATTAAAATAATAGATTTTTATTTTGTAAATAAATTAGACTAAAAATTTTAGCCTTTAATTTTTACAATTTTAAACTGTATATAAAAATATTAAATAATTTATATTAATTTAATTTAAAAACTTGTTGTATTGTAAAACAGAAACTAGTAATTATTTAATGTTTAAATTGAAGATGTATTATTATATTTAATTAAATTATTTGTTTTTTTTATTTATTAAAAAAATATKTACTGATATTTTAATAATATTATTAATTATTGTACTTTATTAGCTTAGTATTTATAGATAACTTTATAAAAAATCATTTTTCAAGTTTACTAATTTAAATTATATTTCTAGTGACAATTGATATAAATCAATGTTTTTCTTAAAATTTAGATTTCTAAAGTTAATATTATATATTATATAATATTTTTTGATTATATAAAGCATTAAATTAAAAATATTTGTGACAACATATGATGCATATTATTTAAATATTAGCAAAATAATTACATTCATGAAACATGTGTGTCATATCTGTCATAAACAAATACAGCATAGATTACATTATAAATAATGTGGTATTATATCACAATTATTCTTCAAGTTTTAAAAGTAAAATTATATTTTTAAGTATAAACAATGCTATAGTAAAAGTTGTATATTATTATAATGTTACATAAATTAACAACAAAGTTTTATAATTTGCAAAACTTTTTTAAAACATTCATAAAAATGAAAATATAAAATTATTTTAGCAAATTAAATATAAATATATTTACTTTATAATTTTATTAAATAAAATATAAATGTTCAATATCAAAGCAAACATTTAAGCATTAAATATAATACATAAATGAAAAAGTGTTAGAATATAAATAAAATATAATTTATATTCACATTTTTTAATGCATTTTGTTTGTATATAAACTAACTGTTTAAATGAATAATTCAGTGAAACCTTTTTCATTTTATATTTTAAGATCAAATAATTATAATTGAAAATACTGTATATTTTACACACAAATACAGTATATGTTTGTTTAGTAAAATAATTTGATAAATAAACTATAAGATTATGACAAATATATTCTAATGCTAGTAATTTTTATTTTTAATATAACATATATTAATTATTTACATAGAAATTAAACAATACTTAATATAAGACAACATTATTTGATTATTATCAAAATGTAAACATTGATTGAATGTTTTAACAAAAAATTTAAACAATGCCTTTAAGTTATTTTGTGTGTAAATCTTTTTTATGATATATTGTATAAAATAAAGTATTATTAGTATTACTTTTTATACAAATACTGTTTTAAAATTACAGTTTTAAATTTATGTTACAATTTATTTATAATGAACTTTACAAATGTCATCTACATTACGATTTATTTTCAAAAAAGTAAATATTTAGATACAACAAAATTATATAATCACTATTGTTCGGCAAATAAAATTAAATTTTAAAATATACACATAAAATACAGAATATATTTTCGTATTACTAAAGAATTATTTTGTTTATTTAGTTTGGTTTTGCTGTGGATTATATAATTATTTTATATCATGTACTGTATAACTGTTTATAATAAATAACATACAATAAAGTACTTTATTATTTTTGCAAATAGAGATACTGGTAATATATATTTATATATCAGGATTAAGCAAGGTTTTCGATTTTAGGGGTGGGTATAGAGTGGGTGTACCCTTTTATTGCATTTTTGAACGAAAATTTTTTCAAWATCCAATACAAGGGTCAAAAGAAAATTCACAAAAAAACTTCCCCGAATTTCCAAAAAAAAATCCATGTAAATAAGAGGAAATTCACAAGAAAATAGGAAATATTTCTAATAAATTCCTTAAATTTTATGAATATATTCTTAAATTAATGAAAAATTGATACTTGATACTCTATAATTTATTTTTAAGTTTTTATCACTTAATTTTATTAGAATAATGATATGTTTTATTATTTACGTAGTTTAAACTATTTTACTCATTTTTTTATTAAATAATTAATATTAAATATGTTATAAAACACAAAAACAATTAATAATAATTAGTAAAAATTTTCATTTTTACAATTTTTAGGGGTTTTCTTATCGTTTTAAGCAACAATTTTTCCGATTTGGATAAAAAATCTGGGGGTAAAATCCCAAAATAATTTTAGAACAGGCATTTTCGCTATACCCCCTACCCCTTACTCAACCCTGATATATGTATACTGTATATATGTTATACTTACAGTATATATTAAATTGATTTTCTATATGAATGATACAATAAAATATATTATCATTTTCTATATGCACTATTTTTATTTTGAAATATACAGTATATTTATGTATATAATGTCGAATATTAGATACATTACTAAATATATATTGTTATACAAAATTTATATAACCAACCAGTCAATTATATTTTATAGTTAACTTTACTGAATATTATTTTGCATTATATAATATAAAAAATAGTTTTATAGATAATTTATAAATATAAGTTATATATGCAAACGTGGGTTTATAAATGAGAACCAAAAAATAAATCAAATGTGAATTAAATACAAAACTAAATATAAAATCTTCATTGAATTGCAAATTGAATTCTTGTTGTTGTTGTTTAAGAGTTTTATTTATTTAGAGAGTAATAGTGGTATTATAACTACTATTACAATAGTAGTACTCATAGTATATGAATAGCAAACGTGAATTCGTTTGTATTTTTTGTTGATATTTCAATTCATGTTTGCATCAAAATTTTATTACAATATTTCAATACATTAAAAGTTTGAATGATTAAATTATGGTCTAATAAAATTCACTTAACTATAAATATATATATTTACAGTATAAATTATACTCTATAATACATATAAATAACAGTATTTCTATATAATTTATATATTATATACTGTATTTATTTTTGTTATATTGAAAAACTTTATTTGGTTTCACTACTCTCTCTCTCTCTCTCTCTCTCTCTCTCTCTCTCTCTCTCTCTCTCTCTCTCTCTCTCTCTCTTTATATAGATATTATATATATATACTTTACTGTTAGTAATGTTTTAACAAAAGTTAATTGAAAATCAATATAAAATCAATAATTATATCGTCGATAATAATAATAATAATATTTTTTCTTTTCTATTGTTTGCTTTAAGTCCTCGTTAAGGTTTGTGTTACACAAAGAAAAATATAATAAACTTATAGATTAGGCAAAAGTGAAATCCAATATAAATAAGGCTAACTATATGAGTAAACTATATCTATACGTATAACTATTTCTTAGAGAGAGAGAGAGAGAGAGAGAGAGAGAGAGAGAGAGATTTTCAATTATATGATGTATAGATTAAATTTTCTACATTAGTATTATATGTTTTGATAAAATTTTATTTCAAAACCAACTTATCGCAGATTCTATATTAACAATTGAAAGCATTATATGATATGTTAATAATCTTTTATGCATACAATATATCCAATTTTGTATTAAATTTTGTATTATAGTAAATATACATAGAATAAAATTTAAATACAACAATGTATTTAAACGAATAGTTTTATATGTGACAAAATAAGTTATTGTATTAAAAAATTAATAAAAAAGTTCTAATAATACAAATTTACTAGAATTTATCAAATTTTACTTTAATTGATTTTAGGATTTTTTAATTTAATCTAAATTTCAATTATTCAAAAAAAAATTAGTAATTCTATGTAATGAATGTAAAAAATAATTTATTTTTATTATAAATAAACTATATAATATTTCACATTTAAACAAACTATTTCAATTACTAATAAATATGATTTAATATTTAAGCTATAGTGAACGACAAAAATTACATACTACTACAGCTTATATAATATATTACTATATAAACCTCAAAATATTAAAGTAAATATTTGAATCTATATTTGAATCTATATTTGACTATCAATTAACTTTCATCTGACAGCTGATTAGTTTTTCATAGCATATATATATATATATATACAATATATTGGGTCATATGTCGTATTGATGAAAAAGTTGGGCACCAAATTGCCATTTAATATGTACATTGTGTGTGTGTGTACGTATATGTGTGTGTGTTTATGAATGTGTGTATGTGTGTGTGTGTGTGTGTGTGTGTGTGTGTGTGTGTGTCTGTGTGTGTGTGTGTGTGTGTCTGTGTGTGTGTGTGTGTGTGTGTGTGTGTGTGTGTAGGCACTGCTCACTTATTTTTATATTACTGTTTAATATGTCAGTCCCTTACGAGTGTCTCTGAGAATTAATATCATATTATTTTTATATATCAATAATTAATATCAAAGTTCGCTAAAGCATAACAATAATATGTGATATGATATGTGTGTAAGTGTTTGAACAAACTTATTGTCATAAAGGATAAGAAAAGCAATACAATAATAAATAATGAAAGACATACTTACAAAATGATTATATATTTTATTGACTACTTATACAAAAACAAATTAAATGCTGAGATATTTAAACAAATCTTCCTTAATGTAAGTGATACTCTCTCTCTCTCTCTCACTTTCTCACTCACTCATCCATTCATTTACTCTCTATATCTATCTATCTATCTCTTTATCTAACACTTTATTTATCAATATCTCTCTCTCTCTCTCTCTAATTGCTAATTACTTTTTGAGTACACAGTGTGTGTATGTACTACACATTCACCCACTTTCACATTCAATACAACAGCTAATAAATGGATTGTATAGTAAATATCAGAAAATTAAATCTAAAAATAATTGGATTTTTGTTGTTGTTGTCTCTGTTGTGGTACTAATTTAACCCCAAATTATCACATTATATTTGAGTTGTTTATGTTTTGAATTTAAATATCAGAAGATCGGCATATATATAAAAATCTTAAATAAAATTAAACACATAACTGACATTAAATTTAAAAATATAATTATTTAATTAACTCAAGTGATGTCTGCAAACACACTCACATATGCCATATAATACTAAATGTTAACAACTTTTACGATAACAAATGAATTGCTAAAATTCATTAAATTAAATGCAAATTTTATGCCTGTAATTGACACGACAGGTCTTATAAAAACTTTATTCACATTTTAAATACCGGTGCTGTGATTCGCACTCTGTGATGAAATATAAAATGTTTTAATTATAATTATAATAACCTAATGGACTAATCATTACAAATCAACGTTAATCATTAGGCACAGGGTTCGAATCCCCATTTATCACATTATATTTTTTAAGAGTATAAAGTCATGCTTTTGGTCAAGTACTGTCGGTGATCTCTCAATATATATATATGTGTGTGTGTGGGGGTCACAGTCAACAATTAGTACTGAGATGACTACTATTATTAAATTATAACTATAAGCCGTTTGTTATAATTGTGTTACAACTGAAATATACAAATACTGTATGGATTTCTATGAATTGAGTCATTGTATTACATAGACTGCAACCATAACATTAAGAGCATTTGACAGTCCATTATACGATATGTAGGATCARATTCTACAGATTATACCATATTATACTTCAAACAATAATTAAGAGTAAAGTAAATTTAATTTAAATTAATTAATAAAAATTTAGAAAATAATTAAATATACCAAATATTAAATAATAAAATTGATATTAAATATCACACTATTAGACACAATACAGATCTATGACTTGATGTAGTAGTGATCCAAATGAACCTAAATTTTGTTTGATTGTTGACTACCATTGGTTTGTACCGCGAATTTTCAGTGCTCCACCTCTTTGACTATTATCCACTAATTCGGATAAATCAATGCAAACACACATATCATGTATATATTATATATTACTATATAACTATATAAACATACAATTGTCTTCAAATAAATTATCAAAATTATTTATATATTTTTTTATTATATATACTGATATATTATATATAATTAATTAAATTTTATAAACTTTTTAGATTTAGTAGTGAATTTAATTATTTAAGTTTTATAAAATGTCAATTATATTTGTAAAGTATATACTTAAAAATTAGTATATTAATTATAAATTTTTATAAATTATTATAAAAATTAGTAAATTAAAAACTTTAAAATTAGAAATATATAATAAAGTAATAAATTAGTTAACAAATTGTTATAAATATACAAAAATTTAATATCTTTAGCATATTTGACATAAATAGCACTTTCATTACATTTATTATCCATCAAATATCTGTCGATATATTTATAGTTCAAACACTTTGTTTTAAATCTCTATATAAGTCATAGCACTTATCWTATATTTCATGCCTTGATATGTCTGTGCTTAACGACAGTAAATATTAAATAACAATTGTTACTAAATTTAATACTTAAATAAAATGATTATTTTTAAAACTACAAGTTTTAATTGATTTTTACGTCAAAAAAATAAATAACGTAAAACTTATGGCAAATGTTTTACATATTTTCAAAAAAAACTTTGAAAAAGTTTTGTTTTCTGAAATCTATACGAGCCTTTGTGTGTGTGTGTGTGTGTGTGTGTGTGTGTGTGTGTGTGTGTGTGTGTGTGTGTGTGTGTGTGTGTAGCATTTTATTTTCGAATTTTGAAATTCTGACCAGATTCGGTTAGAGGATTACTAATAATGTATTGAAAAGTTGCATCAAAAATGATCTATCTCTTCGGGAACATAGACAAAATGGCGGCCAAAGTACAAAAAATTTTAAGAAAATTTTTTTAAAGTATAGATTTGAATAAAGCATCAAAAACAAGCATAAGAAACATGCATTAAAATTTTGATATCACTTCGGGAACATAGAGAAAATGGTGGCCAAAGTAAAAAAAAATTAGGTAAAAATTTTAACGTTTAGAATTGTATAGAGCATCTAAAATAAGATATAATAAATCAAAATTATTTTATTTTTTCAAAAAATGGCGGCAAAAGTATGATTTAAGCTGTTTATTTTGTCATTTAATACCCTACATGACTAAAGTTGAGTTTATTTTATCATACTAAGTTATTTGACTATATGACTAAATCAATTGACAATTAATTTGCGAACATAATATTTTATGCCGTCAAAGTTTTTTTTTCTAATAATGCTTTCTAGCATTCTTAAMTGGTTTAATTTTTAAAAATTAAACAACATTTTACAAAAATTAATATCTGCCAAAATAACAAACAGTCATATCATACTATAAGCATACTATCACTTTAGATAAGACAATGTGATTATTGAGTGTATGGTTTGGAGATCAACTAAATACTCAATTGATCACTCAATGGGTCAGTCAAATAATTTATGTGACATTTAGTATGGGATTTAATTGTTAGTTACACAATATCGGTGTAGTTATACAAAAAATATTCTTAGAAGTGAACCAATTGTAATATTATATATATATATATTAAATTTATTATATTGTAAATGTCATGCATTTATTCAATAGCATACAATTTAACAATAGTATTGACATTTATTAATAAAATATTCACAAATATAAGAGTAAGACATAATTGAAAAAATTAATTTATTTTAGATAAATATCAGCACAATATAATAATAACATAAATATATATATATATATATATATACAGTATGTAAATGTAAAGACAGACGATTTAAATGTTTAATTACTTAAAAAGTATAAAAGATATTTTTAACAAATAACGTTTCAAATAATAAGGAATAGTTAGGGTTTATGAAAATAAAATTTAATAGGTTCCACCTCCTTCAAAAATAAAAATATAGTCCATTATGTTTACATGTAATTTAGATAAAAATGCTAAAAAATAGAAAATCTGACCATGATAAATAATCTAATTTTTTCTATTTTATTTCTTTTAGTGTCTATAGTGTAAGGAAAGTATAGTTTAATTAATTTTTCAAACCATCAATTAAAACCAAGACATTTATTAATTAAAAAATTTAGATATTTTTGTATGTAATTTTTGAAAATGTCCCCGCCTCCTTAAAGTTTGAGGAGGTAAAATTTATCAAAATTTATTTTCATAAACCCTAACTATTCCTTATTATTTGAAACGTTATTTGTTAAAAATATCTATRTATATATATATATATATATATGTATATATGTATATATATATATATATAAAGAGTTGTAATTTTTAAACAATTTTATTTAATATTTATTTCCAAAATATTTTATAAAATACGGTAAAAATCAAAATTGAAAACTATAATACAGTATATTATATATTATATACAGTATATTAACTATATATAATATATAGTATACTTATAATCTTTTTTTCTATCCATTTAGTATCATAAATAAATATTATAACTTATATGGCATTATATAATCTTTAACTCAATAAAAAGTAAATTATTTTTTTATATAAGATTTTAAGTATACTTTTGTTAAACTGAATATATAATTGAAAATATATAGACATTTAGTGAGTAACATATCGATTAGAGTTATGTATCGGTGATTGAAAAGACAGTTTAAGTAAATATAAAAATTTATTTATATAAATGTTTCAATTGAAGGGCCATTGAATTCATATGATATCAAAGTAAAAGATTTGTTTAAAAATATTTTATGGATTTTTTATATAAAAAAGTTATATATTTACTTATATTTATATTAAATTATATTGAGACAAAGTTTTTCTATAAAAGTATAAAAACTATATTTATTTTGTTTTTTGTTGTTTTTCCAATAAATAATTTTCAATTGAATAAACCTTTTAAAGTCCATTATTACAACAAAACATATTTATTGATTTATATAGCTATACATCAAAAATTATATTTTGAAAAAATATTGTTTTTTAAAATTGTTTTCAATAAATTTATTATTTTATACTTGTTCTGTATTTTAAATTGTATTATTATTATAACATATATTTTCATTATTTTTTATATTATTTAATAAGTTGCAATTAATCAATTTATTTATTATTAATTACGTATTAATAACAAATCTTTAATAAAATACTATTATATTTATAAATTATTGGTGTAATTAAATAATTTGTTATTTATAACAATAATAAGTGTTATTTAATTTGATACTATAGCATGATTTGTTGTTATTTATAATGTAATAATTAATAATGATATTAAGTTATTACAGAATATAATAATGTGACAAACGTTTATTATTAAACTTAATATATTGTATTAATATAAGTAATATTATTTAATAGATGCAATTTATGAGCAAATAAAACTATAATAATAAATATATTTTTTTAATTCTTGTTAATTATAATTATAGTAACCATTATATTTATAATTTTGTAAATATTTAATCTTTATATAAATTTATATTATTATAGTAAAAATTTTAAAAATGCTATAGTGCAATGAAATTTTGTATCATA
Organism: Oppia nitens; assembly: GCF_028296485.1. NCBI lineage: Eukaryota > Metazoa > Arthropoda > Arachnida > Sarcoptiformes > Oppiidae > Oppia > Oppia nitens. Next base: position 4,697,045 of record NW_026533243.1, read on the forward strand.
TTTATAGCATATAAATTTTAATTAAAATAAAATATTAAAATAAAAATTATGATTATTATATAAGGTTAAATATACAAATAAAAACAGGTTTGTGATAATCATAAAATATTTATAAATTATAGACAATTTTGTATAAATGTTTATATTATACTGTACAACATAAATTAAAAGATTTTTTTATAAAAAATAATAAATTATACTGACATCTGCATAATTTATAGTATATTATTTTAGTAAACTGTATAAATAATTTATTATTTTTGTTATTTACATAAATATAATATAAAAACTATAATATTAACAAAAAAAATTATAATAGTTATTATACACACAAAAATTAATTTCATACTAATTATAATAAAAAGTTCTACAATTAAAATAAAATTTATTAAATACTGTATTTATATTTGACACTTAAATTAGCTTTGTTTAACTATCATTTAATATAACACTTTTATGTTGTATTATATATATATATATATATAATATATATAATGTATATAATTGACATTACAGTACACATTGATTAATTTTCAATAATATAAAGTTGAATACTATTATGTTATTAGAATTTTTAGATATGTGTTTGTAAAATGAAAATTATTATAATATATTAATACTAAAAAATATGTAAAATTAGTATTTATGTAATTATTATTTAGTTTGAGTCAAACTATGTTAGCGGCAATAAATTAGAGATATATTACACAAAAAGTAAATGATTGTATAATTTTATTAAAAATGATTGAGTAATATACAGAACTTAATAATTTAATTGTAAAAATATTATTAGTTTTAAAATAAACTTAATTTTGAAAAATTTGGCTATTTTTTATTTTTTATCATTTATCATTTATTTTTTATTTTAATTAACATATTACTGTATTATTATACTAATACTAAATTATTTTTGTTATATTTATAGTATATTATAATAACTTTATATTTACTGGATATTAAACAGTGACTATAAACAAAAACTAATTAAGATTATTTGTTATGATAATATTTTAAATATTAGATTATCCTAACATTAATTATAATAGCAAATAGATATAGATTTGTTATAAATAAAATTTCATTATACTTTTAAACATTTCAATTAATTAATATAAAAACTTCATTAATAATTATTTTAATTATCATTTACTATAGATGTAATATTTGTAAAAATAATTAATATATAGTTTAATAAAGCTAATGAAAAATGTCTATTATTATTATTTTGCATTGATGTTACCTAATATAATATAAAAACAATAAAAATATTTACTAAGTAGTTCATAATATAATTTATATGATAATGTATTTATTCATTTAATCAAAAACATATACACACATACATAAAGTATAAACAAATACTATATATAATATAATAACAGAGCGCACCGGGAGTTTAACAACTCCGCTATTGAGAGATTTTGGAGAACAATAGAGAGTAACGGGCGTTAAAAAAATAAGTACTCAAAATCTATAACAACTAAACACAAGACAAAAAAAAGAGAGGGAACGGTAGGTAAATGTATTGTTAGGAGAAAGAGAGAGAGAGAGAGAGAGAGAGAGAGAGAGAGAGAGAGAGAGAGAATTGTGACAAAAGACAACAGAATATTCGTGTTATGCTTTATATTGTGTTATAATCGGATAAAATGTGTGCTAAAGACATATACCTAAAAAGGGATGAATATTTCACAAAATCAACTAAATTCCCACCAAAATAATATACCCGATGCCAACTATTGTATAATACCGGCGCATGCCTTTTCCGGTACTCTCTCTCTCTCTCTCTCTCTCTCTCTCTCTCTCTCTCTCTCTCTCTCTTCACTCACTCACTCACTCACTCACTCACTCACTCACTCACTCACTCACTCACTCACTCACTCACTCACTCACTCASTCACTCACTTTCACTATTTTGTGCAAAACAGAAGAGCAGTGGAATTCTCGGAGAGTGTGTTATATGTGTGTGCAGTGAGAGCACTGGTATCTCACATATACACACATTGTTGAAAAGGGGATAAAAGCCAGTCTATTGTTGTGTGTATTTCAGTACAAGTTGTGCACACATTTAGTTGAACACATCTCCACACAACTGAGACACACATGTTTTGATCAAAACTGTAATATCACACAAACTCAGACATTGCACATACACTGAGACATAGAGTTTGGTTGGACCTAAAAAATTATATGTGCATTATATGGTGTGAAAACTTGTATATAAAACTATTGCTCGTACTCTATGTGGCCAACCATTTGCTTCAATACCACACATGAGTTTATATGTATGTATAGACACAATAAAGTCTATCACTTGAATATAGATTTCTGATTATATGTTTTAGTGACTCTCACTATATATTCTTTATATATATATATTTATGTACTGTATGTATGTGTGAATATATGGAGTCTAATATAAACTTATTCTATAGATTCATATTTGCAAAAAAAATTTTTGTACTCACCTATTGTATCGATAAGTGTTGACATAATATATTACAAACAAAAATATTGTTGATTACACTTAATCTTTAGAAAATATTTTGTGACAACTCTTCAACAATTTATATTAATTTAAAGAGACATTTCATTAATATTAATTATTTATTTAATCAAACGTTTAAATTATAGAATTATATTTGAATATATATATATATCGGTGAGTAATAATTTTCAATTCTTATAAATATATAATACTTATAATATCTAAATACTGTATAAGATTTCTATTTTTAGAAAAAAATAAGAAAAATAAAATAAAAATCTTACAATATATATGAAATTTATTTGAAACATTTGTAGCAATCAAAATAAGATTTTTCGTATATTATTTTAATATCATATTTTATTTGTTATATTTATATACATATATTATATATGATATATATTTGCAAAGTCTTTATGAATGAGTGACTTCCAAAACGACGACAGTATAAAATTGTTATGAAAAAACTATTTTATTTTTTTATATTTGTTTTATAAGATATAAAACAAATATCATAAAAGAGAGACACTGGAAAAAATTTTACTAATAAAATAGAAAAGCGGTTTTATTATTAAAGCAATAATAATAATAATAATAATTTTTAAACCAGAATAATTTCTAACATATTTTTGTAATTATTTATATATTTGTAATACCCTTTTAGCTAATATATAAGTCGTATAAAATATATTTTTTTGATAATATTAGTAAAACTTAATAATAATAATAATTATTTTTTAAAAATTAATCTCTTATGTCTGACAAAGATTTCTAAATATTATTTTTTTAATACAAATAGAAAATAGATTTTACTTTTGCTTTTAAATATTGAATAAAAACTACTTATATTATATATATATATATATATATATTATTAGAAGAAATTTTGAAATAAATTTTTAAGAACAAGTTATATACTTTTGTATTTCTTTTTAAAATAACATTTTTTTGCTACAAATATACTGTATTTTATATATTGATATATATATATATATTATAGTATCTATTTCTTCAAAAAATATATGTCATATAATAATAATAATAGAAAAATTATTTTTTGAAAACATTTTATTTTTTGTTGTTGATTTAAGAAATAGATTTTCGAAGTCAAAATAAAATCTATTAGTTTTTAAGATTATTTTTGTTTTATTATATTGTCTCACATTTTAAGTAATATAGATTATATGACATATATGTTTTAGTGTTGTTTAATAGAAGAAAATAATAGCAATAAGTTGCTTATTAAATGTATTATTGATTTATTGTTTGATATATACTTTTACAGTAGTATATGAACTAATACTAAGATATTTTTTTAAACATTTAGTTTATAGGTATAGTAAATTGTAAACATTAAAGATATATATTAAGAAAAATATATTATTCAAAATTAATTTTTAACTAAAAACTAAAATATAAAATCGAAATTATTTTTAATTTCTTTTAAAACTCATAAATGCAAAGATAATAATTATAGATTAATTCATTATATTTATAAATAACAAAATATAATATATTTAAAACATGTTGTATTATTATTACTATATTATGTTATAATTTAATTTTTGAAAACATGAATGTATTGAACAGATTTTTAAATAATGAGAAAAATATACAATTTTTTATATACTGTACTGTATTTACTCTATTATTATTGAGATAAACAAACTAACTGTAATTTTTAATAGTCATTTATAGTGCCAAATGCCATATAAATAACATCTAAATGTATACACAATTAATAATTTTTCAGAAAAAGAATTTTGTTTTTGATATAATTTATTGTTTGATATTTTCATTTAAAAAATAATTTAAAGACATTTTTTATTTTTACAATTTTTAAGAACATATACAGAATATTCTCATGTAATCTACAATACATACTATTAATATAAATTTATATATACAATATAAATATATTTTTGATGCTATAAATTAGCATTAATTTATTTTTACTAAAAATTCGTGACAAACATAAAAAATAATAATTAGATTAGATATAAATATAGGAAATAGAAATAATGAATGAATGAGTTTGAGAGAGAAACTCATTAGTTTTTAAGATTATGTTTTAAGCACTAAATTTATTTGTCATATAATGTAATGTTTATATAAATGTTAGCATTTATTTATATGCAATTATTTTACATTTTCTTACTATCAATTATAAATATTTTAAAGTATACTTTATGTATGTATTTAGATATTAATATATAAATTATTTTATTTTAATTTTATATAAATCCAAAATTAATTCACTGACTAAATCATGAATTACTGAAAAAAGAAAAATTAGTTTCATTTTGTGATTTAGTTTTTTTCTGAATTTGTTTTTAATGAATTTTTTCTTTATTTCTCTAATTATGTCAAACMGTTAGAAATAATATATAAAAGAGAGATAAAAAGTTTTTTATATTCATTGAGTTAATAATAAAGTTTTTTAGTAATTCACAAACAGAAATAAACTGAATCTCATTTGATTTTTTTCATTTAATGATTTTTCTTAAACGTATATTTCATTTGCATTCAAAAGAGAGATTTCTTTGAGTTTTTATTAAATGCTATTTTGATTATAACTTGAATTAAAATAAATTACATTTACATTTCTAAAATAACTTTTCAAATAATTAATTTATTATTTTATTTTTGAAAATTGTTTAATAATTTTAAATTTCAATTATTATAAAATAAATGTTTATCTTTTTTTGTATGTAATACTTTTTAAAATATTATTTTATAAAATATATTTGATATTATTATAAATATATATATAATAACAGAATTTATTGGACAAAAAACGAGTCGAGAATAATAGATATCACAAATCGATTAATCACTGATCAAACAAAAAGCTACTCAATATCTGACGCTTTTTTCTCTTAAAGTGATTTCTCTATATTTATACATCTATTACATCTCTCTCTCTCTCTCTCTCTCTCTCTCTCTCTCTCTCTCTCTCTCTCTCACTCWCTCACTCACTCACTCACTCACTCACTCACTCACTAGTCTTTTCAATGGTCTGTAGGATTCAGAGATTAATACAATATAGTTATTATTAATGATTGTCATGAATTGTATTTATTTGGTAACTAATTTTTCTTGTAAACAAAATACATTTTTTAAAGCTATTTATGATAAATATTATTAATTAAACAAAACAATTATTTTACTAATTAAAAATTTTCTATAAACTCTTAATACTTTATTTTAAAATTTTATACAAAATAACTTAAATAAATTATTACTTCATTACATTCAATTCAATCACATTTAATACATATTATTCGAAATTTAATTATAAATATGTATGAAATTAATAATATTTATAATACAAAAATCAAATTATAATTTTGTAATTTATTATAAATAGAGAATTTATAAATATCTATAAAGAATAGATATAATAATATATAATAATGATATCAGTTTTGATAAAAAAGGTTATATATTATATACTAGTAAATGGTAATACCAGTAGTGAGAGATACTAATAATAAAAATAAGGGACAAAAATCTATAATAAATGGACGTTAGATACAAATGATACTATATATTCATTTGATAGCAAAAAACGTTGCTTTTATAATATTGAATGTGTATATAATGATATGAGAGTTATATGTTAGTGTAGATAATTAATGCATTTGTCCTCAAAACACATATTACTGTATATATCGGTTAATGAATTATTTTTGTCATCAATATTAATATTACTATTAATTGCAAGTCCAGTGATTTTTACTTGATTTGTTTATAATCAATGTTATAGTAATATTATAAATAAAATTCAATATAAATATTAAGTAATAGCAAATAAATATACAATAATGTTATTTTATTATTGCTAATTAAAATATTAGTTATATTGCATTAATTTTAATTTCATCTAATAACTTATAATAATATAATCAAATTTATTAAAATAATTATTACTTTGTAATTAATTTTAAAAAGATTAGTCTTTTCAAGATTTTAATACCAAATTTATAACAAATTACAAAATTATTAAAATAACTACTAATATAAAAAACGTGTGCTTCAATTGAATTCAATTTTATTATAGTTATTGAACAAGATTTATAGCATATAATAAAATACTAATTTTACTCTAACTTTATTATTTGTCTTCAAATTTTTTAATTGAATTATATTGCAAATAGTATTTACTTTAATAGTATTTTTATATATCATATATTACATAATACATTATACAGGTTAACCCCTTTACTGTCGCTTGTATTGGATCCTTGATTCCTGTATGATACAAGTAGCACCTGTATGGGTGGTCAGTCTATTTATGACATTTGATGTAAATAATATGGTTTAATTAATAGGACTATTTTTTAAGAGCACACCCTTGAATCTTACATAACAAACTTATTATAACTATTGAATTGTATTTCTATCATATATTAATTAAATAACCATTTTTTATGACACATATCACAAAAATCTATGTATTTTGACTTTTATTCGAACCCTCGACTTGAGAGGGAAAATAGAAATTTCTAGTAAATTTATCAGAAATAAATTTCTATAGAAATCTTACTTTATTGTTATCTATGGGATTGCTGTATCTTTAGATATTTTAATACTGTTTTAATGTACTCTTACACTATTATACAAATAGGATTCCTATATATAAAATTAATAAAATTATCTAATTATAATTATATATTTTTGTAAAACTTTAATTATTATTCAAATATACTTTTAGTTAATTTTTTTACTTTAAATATTAATTAAAATACTATTAGTATTATTTAGTTCTAAATTGTAATTATAATGTATTTTTACAAGATAACAAATATTGAATCAATAAAATTAACATGGGGATACCATAGACAGAAATTTCTTTTAAAAACTTTCTATAAATTTTTCTWTTTTACCAACTCTACCCACGACCCATAGCTAAAATTGGTTATTGTTAGTTATACTATGTTCAGTCTATATGCAAATAAATTATTTTAAATACTATAATTATAATATATTTAGTAAAAAATAGCTTATTCAACCTTCTATATTATATTCACTGTTATTAAATAGCGCATTTATTTATTTTTATATTAGCTAAATTTTTAATAAAAAAAATTAATAATTATTTATCTAAATATATGCAACAAAATTATTTTTAAAATTTTCCATACTTTAAGAAAAAATACTTTTTGCTTAACATTATTTTTTTGTTTAAATAAACATCATTATTTTGTATAATATAGATTTTTGGTTATATAAATATAAATTTTTAATGTAAAATATATTGTATAAATATTATAAATATAAATGTCAATTTTTTTGTTAAAAAATGTTTTTAAGATCGTATATATTTATATAATAAAATATACAACATAAACATAATTATGCTTAAAAATTTTTGTGTGTATGCGAAATTTATTATAAAAAATAATATAATGTTCAGGAAATATAATTCAATTTTGAAATTCAAGGAAATTTCTTTTAATATATTCTAATCTAATAATAAAAATATAAGAAATTTTTTTAATGCAACTTTGTTTAAATATTTCTGAACTTAAATCTATTATAATTTAAATAAATTTTAAAAAAGTAGAATTAATAAAAATAATATTATAAATAACAGTAATTATTGATATATATAGTTATATTAATTAAATATCATAAAATATTATTTTATGTATTATATACTATATATATAMCTTATTTTAAATAAACTATATKTTATGTTTAGATAGTATGCAATTTATTTTTATATGCAATATATTTTTATTGACTTTAATATATTAAATTTCTTATTGACTCTGAACTTCAATTTTTGTTCAAAATATATATATATATATTGTATGTATATTATACCAGAATTTCTATTAACTCAATATTTTGTATATAATATATATATTCTATAGTATTATATATAAAGAAAATTCTTATTACTATACATATCATATACATGAATATCAGTGGTCTCATGAGTACATAAAGTGACTAAAATACAGTATATATATAACAATATTGTATCAAACATGTAAATTTATATTTTATATGTACTCAATTTAAATGACCGAAATTTTAATATTGCAACTAAATTATATAATTTTATCATATTTATTTTAAAATTCACATTTCTATTAAAATATATTGTACTATTGTTACTATAATTTACCGGTATTTTAAATATAATTCATAATACATTTAAAAATGAAAATTGTTTACAAAATTTAATATAAAATACTAAAATAGTTTTGAGTAATTTAAGATGATACAATTTAGTAAATTATAAAATATACTATTTATAGGATTAAAATGTATTTTTCTAAAAATATATTGAATATGTTATGCTTAAATTGGTATAAATAATGAGCGCATATATTTCATATAATATAATACATATTCATATTTATTTACTATATATAAAATGAATTGTGAAAATTTAATAATAAGCACTCTTTATATTTGATGCTCTTTCTAATGATATGCTATAAAAACCTTTGACTCCCAACACAACACATAAAACTATACAACAATTGTCTGAAGAGTTTTATATATTAAGTTTATATCGATTTGACTATCAATAATGACATTACTAGCCGTAAAATCCAGTAACAAAACTACTCCTATTATTACATACACATACACATACACATACACATACACATACACATACACATACACATACACATACACATACACATACACATACACATACACATACACATACACATACACATACACATACACATACACATACACATACACATACACATACACATACACATACACATACACATACACATACACATACACATACACATACACATACACATACACATACACATACACATACACATACACATACACATACACATACACACACATACACATACACATACACATACACATACACATACACATACACATACACATACACATACACATACACATACACATACACATACACATACACATACACATACACATACACATACACACATTTCGGCATACAATTACTATTCCCAGAATTGGTAGTTAGGGTTATGTACTGTCGATGTATTATTTGAGTAAAATGTATGGTATGAGAGGTGTCGGTATAGTTATACACACGAGAGAAATATAACAATAAAACTAATTATTCATGAAAATGATTGGGATATTTGCCATACAATTAGTCAATAATATCCCTAACAAAATCACTTAAGATTACAAATAAATAAATTGACAAAACAAAAGCTATTTATTTGTATTTTTAGTACTCAATTGGTAATTATATTATTTCTTATAATAATTAACCAATTATTTGTATTTATAAACTTTATATAAAATAAATTATAAGATTAAAAATTTATTAAAGATAAGGATTTAAAAATAATAAATAAATTAGGTTATAGTTATAAAATAAAAAAGATTTTAATTTTTTATATTTAAAAAATGATAACAAAATATTATAAATATAATTTTTAATTAAACTATAAATAAAATTAGTAAGTTAATTTCATCATAATAATTAATAATTGAAATAAAAATAATATTTAGTTTAACGATAATTATACATTTTAGTTTAAATGCAAATAATTGAATTTAATTATAAAAATGTGTGCAAATATTACTTAAGAAATTTAAGWTTTTTTTTTGCAAAATAAATAACATCACAAAAATTTACTTTAGTATTAATAAAAGATTTGTATTCATTAGAAGATCAGATATAAAGTAAACACAATTTTTCGTTTTAAGTTTTTTTGTGCAATATTTACAGTGAATTTGTTTTAAGAGTGAATTTAATCACAAGAAAGTACTACAAAATCCGGACAACAAAACTATATAATACACAGAATATCCTTTTATTTTTTATTTTTATTCAATAGATTTCAATTTAAATCAAACAACAAAATACAACACTTAGACAACGAAAATATTTTATAAGAGATGTATTGTCTTAGATTTAATGTATGATTTAAAAAAAATAAAAGAAATTCAAACAAAAATTAATGCAATTATTTGCTTAAACAAGTGCATCAAATTTTTATAAATATATTATTTCAACATTATATAGATTATTATTTTATTCAATTTTTAATTTTAAAAATTATTTTTTTATTGTTAAAAAAGAATAATAAAAAATAAATTTAATTTAAGTTTGTGTGAACTTTTTATTATAAATATTACTTTTGAAATTCATTATTTTATTTAGAATTAAATATAAAAATATAATTTAGCATCTTTTATTATTTTTAATTTAATTTTTTTGTTATTTGTTATATAAAGGTGTTATAATAGATATTAATTTTTTAAAGCAATTTATAAAATTTGATATAAAAGAAATTAATTGAAATTTTTTTATTAATAATGATAATAGTATTTTGTTAACAATTTTTTATATTTATTCTATAATATTAATATTAGTTATGGTTTTATACGGTATAACCAAAGTTTTAAAATTGTGTTTTAAAATAATTTTTTCTTAAATTTTATCAGTAGTTGTAAACAAAATTTTAAATTGAAATTCTTGTCTGTCGTCGACAACAATAAAAATTGCAATCTTTTTGTATTGATTTTTTGATTTTTACAAAACACTCATCAAATCCTCTATTTATATATATAGGTGCTCTTATAACGTTATGACATGTAATAAATCAAAATTTTGATTGAATACCATAACAATTTCTCACACTTACACACATACATAGATTGCCGGACATATTTTAATGATTTATGGCAACACTAGTTTACAAAACTTACTAAAAAATATTATTTATTACCGGCTTAKTAGCGCCAATCAAAGTATGACTGATAACTTTGTTTTTATAACTATTGATATTTATAGTTTAAAATAGATAATAGTTATATATAAAAAATTATCTATGAATTTTAAATTTTTARTATAATACTTTTAAATTGTAAAATAAATTTAGCTAAATAAAAAGTAAATATAGATGAGTAATTAAATCCTCACAATTAAATCAACCAATACTGTAATATTGAAATAATATTTAACAGCACTTTAAATATTGTAAATTATTATATATTTGTTCACAAAATAATAAATCTTATAAAAAATATTTTTTGATTTATTTTGACACATGTGGTCAACAAATTTTGAAAAATAACTTATAAATGACAAAACTAGACATTCAAACTGATTAAAATGTATGACATCACCGTTCAGTTTGCGAGCTATTATTTTTTAACAATATTTGCTCAACAAAACTAATATTTTTTTATAAAATAACTTAACAATTGTTTCATTTTGTTTGGATAGATATTTGTTATTTTTATTTTCTAAAAGTAATTATAAATTAATTGGAAAATTTTGTTTTTATATAACATTGTTTCCAGTAAAATAATTGCTGCTTTTAACTTAATTATAATGTAGATTTTCTCGGAATTAATAAACAAATATCAATTGAATTAAACATTTTTATGTTGTGTAAAATCTATTTATTTTTTACCATTATTTGTTGAATTCAACAATGCTTATCAGACACTGGTATTAAATTTGATGTCAAACACATTCAAACACAAAATAAATGTAAAGTCAATATTTGACTGAAAATATATTATTTGGTCGACTTTTATATACAAAATATCTCACAAACATATGGTACATAYACTTACTTTTTACATAATATATTATATGATATATTATTTGCATTTCATGTGTTGATCATAATAATGATGACTAAAAATAAAACCTTGATAAAACTTTTATATAAACACACATTCTATTATCAAAAAATAATTTATAAACTTTATTTGAAAAATTTTATTATCAAATAAATAATAATATTAATGTCAATATTTGTCAAAATCATTATTGGAACTTAAAATGTGATAATAATATAAAAAATTGATATAAAATTTTTTGCTTTTATGGTTTACCTTAAAATTTAAAAGTTGTTTGAAAAAAATAAATTTAAACATTTTATTTGAGTTAATAGTGTATGTAAATCACGTTTAAGTAAAACAAGAGTTTTTTGAACAGAAAGTAAAAGAAATAAATAATTTTTGTTTTTTAATAAAACAAACTTTTGTGAACAGACAATGTTGTTGTTGTTGTTGTTGTTGTTATGTTTACCAATTGTCTGAACACATAATTTTATTTCTCTTTTAAAGCCACACATTGAAAATGAAGACAAATTGAATTTGAAAGACAAAAATAAAATATTGTTACAAATTTTGAAGAATCAAGAATTTACAATTAGAGATATAGCATATATAATACTTTAATTTTATTTGTTTTTTTGTCTAATTTTTTTTGTTATTCTGCAAATTTAATTTATTTTTTATTTAATTTGTTTCTTATTTTTGTTGTTGTAAAATTTAAAACATGTTTTACTAAAGTTATATAAWTAAAATTTTGATTTACATAATGTTTATGTAAAAATTAATTAGTTTTGTATGTGTTATACATGTTTGTGAAAACATTGTTATTCCAATATTGAGTATTATATTACATTAATGTCTATGTGTTTGAATACATTGATATAACATTTGGAGTAATTGGTATATCAAACATATAACTTACAATATTATACAAGTGAATGAAAAAAATGGCAAATTTGCTCTCTTTTATTATGATTATAGTTTACCGTTTGTAATAAGACATTAAGCAATGAGAGAAAATGTTAAGTACTTTTGTTACATTGAAAACCTAACGGTGCGATACAAAAGGGATAGTCAACACTTGTTTTTTACATCTCATTGAGGATGTAATGAGAATATACAGTATAAGTGTCTATATATATTACATATAAGTATTACAGTATATAATATATATAGTTGAGCACCAGTTAGTTGTTATGGGTATTACCTTATTTATATACAACTACTGCATTGTTAGGTGAATAGGAAATTCTTAAGTATATTTCAACTTATTTTTATCGAACTATTGTTTTGACAAAAAATATATGATAGCAATAGTACTGTATTTATTGTTATGTTATAAAATAAAATAAACTAATTTAAGTTGTTTAAAGTATTTGATTGCTTGAATAATAATTGAGTACTTAAGTATACTATAATTTTTATGTCATACTCAGACTATACATATTTATATTGTAGGAAAAACAATAAAAATTAATTTTTATATTTATAAATTACTTTTGATATTTATAATATATTATCATTTATATATATATATATATATATATATATATATATATATATATATATATATATATATTGAATTATTTCTCTTAGAAATATTTTGATAATTTTTCAATATAATAAAACTGTATTATATATTTTACTCAGGAATATTCAATAACATTATCTGTTATGTACACAAAATACAATGTGAATGTATATATATATATATATATATATAGTTTTGTGATAAAGCATTACACACTTGGAGAGTATAAAGAGAAAATTGAGTGAATATACGGAATAGTGTCACTAAAATGTATTAAGAAATAAAATAAAAGAATATTCCGTTGGGAATAACGATGAAATTGGAAGCCACACAACATTACTGAATATTTTTTTGGGTAACTGTTGTGTTGGCATTGAATTAATTGCAAACATAAGAATTTACTTATTTTTCGGCACTTTATTAGTTTCGTCAATAATTTGTTACATTTGGTGCGCGCTATTCAATGCATGTAATTGGAGATACCTTTATATAAATTGGAAAACTTGTAATAATCATGTTTTTATTTATATAACATATTTAATTATGTAAAAATTTATAATATTTCCCAGTTGAGCCAGACAAAATCTTATTTTACATTACAACAATTTATTGTAAATATAAATATTAAAACGTATAGATAACATAATAATATTTTATATATTATGATATTGATTTAAATATTTTATACATACTATACATTACATATGGTATACAATTTATCATTTTATTGTATATAGAYAATAAACTGTTTAAATAATAAAATACAAAAATAATAAAAATATCTTAGACTTTATAGTATTTGTATAAATTCAAAAATATATATTTGTTATATTATTATTATTACTACTAAAATTTATTTGTTGTTAAATTAATTTTCTTAAAATATGTATAATGAAATTTAAATAAAAAAAGTATTTTATTTAACCTAATATTTATAGTAATGATGTAAATTTAAAAGGAATTTTAATCAATTTTATACAATTTAGTTATATTTTGCATAAAAAATATTAACATTATCAAGTTTTTAAATTTTATGCATATTAAGTACTGTATAAATAACATTAAATAAAATGAAGWATATTTATATAATGTTTTGATAAAAAAAATAATATTCATTTAGTAAATTATTATTACTACTGTTTTCCGCTATATTAACATATTGTCTAAATTGATGTTTTAATCTGTTACACATTATTACATTAAGCTTAAATAGTAGATAAAAATGTAGTATTACTTTAGTAATGTAGCATAAATTTTCGTGATAATAATACTTATCATTTAATTAAAATTGCATAATTTTATTTTTAATAATAATTTTCATTTTTAAATTATTTAGTTTAGAAACATTTGCACTTCGCTAACATATTATAAATGTCAACTAATGGCTAAATAATTTTATAAATTGGCACAACTTTAAAATAAAATGGTAAGTGATTATTGAAATTAAGTAAAGTATTGTATAATAAGTATACGTAATGTATATATWGTATACAATATAATTTGTATACATAAACCTGTAATTTATAATATTTAGTGTTATTTAGCACTAAATTGAATAAGTCATCGCTTACATGACGTCCCTTTAAAAGTTACATTTTATCCCTCTTTTTAGTTAAATATGAATTTATATATATATAAACGTCGTTTTTACTGAACCTTTAATAAACTTATGGACGTCATATAAGTATGACGCCAATTATATTTTCTGATTATTAATTTCAAGTATCGATGTAWATATTATTTTATATTAATGATTCAATGCTAATTTAGTACATATAATTTTAAATAATTTTTAGTATATGATGTAATAATTTATCATTGAATAGTTTATTAAATAAATAAATATATTTGCATTATAATTATAATAAGATAATTATTTTACATCATTATTATATAAATATCGATATTATTAAGGTGTGGATTATGCATTAATTAGGTAATTAAATTAAGTAACTTCTATTATTAACAATTTTTTGATTATAAAATTTAATTTTTATTGTAATTTATTATATAAACATATTTTTAATTTAATATATGATATAATTATCATATTTGCTACTATAACTAATTGTTTTTCTTATAAATCAAAATTTGTATATAAATATCATAAAACTATGTAATCACAAATTAATTAATTAATTTAATAAAAATGTCACAACTTTTGTTGTCAATTGTATTACTATTAATAGTAATAATTGCAATCAATGGACACTATATGAAAGTTGTATTACCCTTAACTAATGCTAAATACCGCTTAATACCGTTTCGCAAATCGATTCACATCCCGGTGCAAACAATACCGATTCATTTTTATCAACCGATAAATTCATTTGTATCGCTACCGCCTAAACAACCCTTTAGTAAACCGAAAGACATATCCAATGATAGAAAAGGTGAGCCGAAAAGTGTATTAATGTCCGGTTTTCATAGAGATAAATGTCCGGTTCATTGTCGAAGTAATAATGAAAAGTTATATTACGATAAAAAGTATTGCGACGGCAATATTGTGGTAACCGGTGGTCCCAACAACCAAACCCAATCATTTTGTGTGCACCGGCCTATCATAGCAATGAGTCCATCAGATCTCGATAGAAGATGGCGTGCGGACAACAATTCAGACAAACCGTCGATACACTTGACAGATGTCGATCCTAACATTTTTCGACAAGTGCTACGCTATCTTTATACGGATCAGTTTAATGGACGGCCAGATCTCATGGAGTTGAACTCAGTTGCCAATGATCTGAAAATAACGGATCTCACTGACACTATAAGACAATATTTGGAAAATAATGCCAACTTCAATGACTTAGCTAATTATATGCAATGGGCAGTGGACAGGGATGATCAGCCGACAGCCCGAATGATAATGGATGCTACGGCTAAAAAAATGGGATTAAATGACACACAGTTACAAAAATTTGTCAAACAAATGTGTGATACATATAACGGTAGGATAGATGCCAGCAATAAGATTAGCGATACTCAAACGTCTAGTGAGTCTGAAGTTACTAATRTACAACCGGTAACCAACTTCTCTCAATCAACCACAGTGTCGGCACCGACACAACAATCAAGTTTTGAAGAGTTTGAGTTAAATCCCATACGGTTTCCTCAAACTCCTGACGATGACAACTCAGATTTACCATCCATTCCTTCTCCACGACAAACCTAATAATCCTCTTAATAACTATAATCCCATTATTGATATCAATTAAAAATAATAAATTTTAATTAGTATTTCTTATAACAACAAAATTATAAAAATAATTCATCTTTTTGTTTTACATATTATTATTACAAATAATTTATAATAATTGTTTTTGTTTTATCAAAGAAACAATTTAAAGCATTTAAAGCTTAATCTCTTTAAATAATTTTATAAAAATAACTTAAATTTTTTATATTATAATAAATATTAATACTCTACTATAATTTCATACTATTTTATTATTAATATTCTAATTAATGTTTTGTAACTTAATGAAGCGTTTAATGTTAATAAATATAATTTTATATTATTATAAAATCAATAGTTATATAGTTAGTAATAATTATTAATTATTTAATAACTTTTTAAACATTTTCATACATTAATATATGTATTGTATAAAAATAGATAAAACTAAATATATAAAAACGTGTTTTTTCAACAATATTTTATATTAGAATTTTAATATTTATATAGTGAGCTAACTATATATTCATTAAATAAAAATAAAATAAATGAAAAAAGTTGTTATTATATTTTTAGCAGACGTTTTACAATATGAGTGCATTTTATACTAATTAAAGTGCATTACATTAATCGCGAGTCAAATAATAATAAGTTTTTATGACATTCTGTAATACATATACTGTAATATAAAAAAGTTCATTACATATATTATGATGTGTTTTGAAAGACAGTAAGCTATATAATTAGGATATACAGACAAAAATGTGTTTCATTTTTATGTGTTTAATATACAGTAGCTTTGTATTAATTAAACATTAATGAATCGATTCAAAAATCAGCAAAATTTAAGCACATTTTTTATAATTTTACATACATTTTATTATTACAAATTACATATTAATAGTGCCTTAAGTGACAAATAATTTTTATGTAAACTTTCAAAAGTTTTTTTTCAATTTATTTAGTAATCAAGATCTTTAGGAATTAATATTATTTTTAACATAAAAACAAATTTGTAATGAGCTAACACCTTGGTTACATTTACTATACATTAATTAAACATTTTTGCAAATTATTCTATGATATATATTTTAAAAATACAATATATGATGCACATAAAAAATGCCTAAAATGTATGTTTATAATTGATTTACTAATAATAAAAAAATATTAGTTTTTTAAACGAATTTTAAGAAAATTTTATATATTATTGATTGAATAAAAAATTTTAAACATACAAAATGCTAAACACACTGTATATTTAGATCTATAAAATCGTGATATCATTAATATACTGTATAAAGATTTAAAATTATATTGTAATTGTTATTATATAATATATATTATTATTTAAATAATATAAACAATATTTTAGCTGTTKCTATAAAATGTTACAATTATGTTTTTTTAAATTTTAACAATAAACTAATTTTATAATTGGTTTAATTTATTGTTTTAAAATATATGCATAGTCAAGTTTATAAAATGTCATAATAAGTATTTTATTATAAAATAATTTATTTTTGTATTTGTATTATTTATTTTATTTTAATTATTTAGCGAAATATTTTTTCTACCTAATAAATTTTATTTCAAAATTAACTTTTACTTTTTGGAAGGTATTGTACTAATATATAATTTATATTAATCTGTAAAACTATACTTTAATATAAGTTTATAAATTTATTTAAAAAATGAAAATTAAATTTAATGTACATTAAAATTATTATACTATTAAACTTATAATTTAATACGTTCAAAATGAATTTAATTTTAAAACTATCTAGATTTAATAAAGCTAATGTTTACTACTACTACTACTAATAATAATATTAATAATATTAATATGCACTATATTTAATGAGATACTAAAGTCTATATTTTAAATAGTATAGTATAACCATAATATTTAATAAGTCGTTTAACGAATATTAATGATTATTAACGATGCAAAACATTTTCTATGTTTGTATTTACCATGAAATTCAATTTGTTAAGTGAGACAAACCATAGCAGTAATAATAATTTCAATTAGCTATAAATCAATTAGTTATATATAACATATAAATATTAGTATAAATTAAGAAACACTAGACTACTAATAATAGTGACCACCCATAACAACAATAAAGATATAGTAATACAAACACATCACTGTATAAAACTATAAATAAAATACTTAATATAAAAAATACCCGGGTTAATAAACTACCAGTTTGTTAGATAAAAAGTAATAAGTTTTTATTTTTACTACACATACCATTCATACAACACACACAAACACACAACTTTAATATTAAAAATTATGCTATAACTCACTTACTGTTTAACCATTAATGAAATAAATGGTTTTTTGTAGTTACTAAAGTATAATAATTTAATACTGTATTAGTTATATATAATATATATATATAAGTTTATAATAAATATAAACGTGTCTATTTTACTGTACTCGTTATTATATTAAAATATTTGATATATTGTTTAAATTTCTTTGGTATACAAAATTAAATTATTTTAATAATAATATTAGTGTTTGAAAACCAGATGTAATTTTATATTATACAATAATGTACATAATTTTATATTGTATAATCTATAGAGGCTATTATAGTGGGCACTGTTAGTTTATAGTCGTTACTGTATAATAGAAAAATTGTAAAATACAAGCATAATGTTAATTTAAAATAAAACATTAATCAACTATATTTTAAAAACTTTTTTAAATAATACATAATAGATGATCCTATAATAGTTGGTATGTGTGTGTGTGTGTGTGTGTGTGTGTGTGTGTGTGTGTGTGTGTGTGTGTGTGTGTGTGTGTGTGTGTGTGTGTGTGTGTGTGTGTGTGTGTGTGTGTGTGTGTGTGTGTATGTATGTATGTATGTATGAGTTATATCTCATATTTATCGGCTAATGATTAATAGTGGGTCCAACACACCGACACCCGTAGTAAAAGAGTTCAGCGGGAGTTTGACTTTAAACATCTAATGATTAATGAAACTCTTCGTCAACCAAACAATTTTGTGATATATTTATATGTGTGAGACCTGAGAGAGAAAAATAGTCAACCGTTTCGTTCAATTTTACATATAATATCAAATACCAGAGTCTATAAGCTTTACAGTCAAAACTTAATAGAGTCGATACAGAAGAGGGAAGTAATGGCAGGTATTGAACAGTTGGCTTATTTGACATTAAAATTGAATACTCGATTGAAAATAGATTGCATTATAGAAAGAAAAAAGAAAAATTTCCAATTTTTACCATCAAATAGATTACAATAAGAATCGACACCAAAGGAGTCATTTATCTCCCGTTCCTTAATATATATCCATATATTGGGTGGAAATCTCATTAAAAATTCTGTTGCAAAAAATGTTAAAAATTATTTATCCTTTATATGTATTAAGAGTGAGAGAAAAGAGTTTCCTATTATCGGCAAAATAAGTGAAAGAAAAATAGCTTTCCTTATATTTTTTAAATGTAGTAAAAGCAGTACTGAATGAAAATATAGTAAAACTTTTTAACAAGTTTTCAATTTATATAAACATTTTTTATTTCATCCAAACATTATTTATAAAATGAGGTTTTCTGCTGTTATGTTGAAGTTTTTTAATCAAAATATTTTCGCTTTCAATACACTTGTGGTTTATTGTTTATCCGACACAATATAAATTTATATTTATTTTAAAAAACTAGTTTTCAAAACTATTTTCTCCAAAATAATAATTTCATATTATTATTGTTATTGCTTTAAATATTAATATAAAAATATTACATAACATTTTAAATAATAATAAAAATATATTTTTTTGTGAAATATTTGTAATATTTGTTGCGATTAAAATAAATGACAAATAAGACTGAATGACAGCTAAATTCATTAGTGATGTCATTATTTTTTTGTCTCTGTATATACTTTTGCCTCATTTGCTGTTTTGATATCCACTGCTATACTGAGATCCGTATGTTTTTATGTCAATTGTCTGGTGTTTGTGTGCTATCATCCAAATTGTATACAACGGTACTCTTGAGCTAATACAGTGTACACTATGTCGACAAAAATTGTGCACAAAAAAAGCTGTCAGTTTTTGGCTAATGAATCTCCTTAAATGGCTTTCCCGTAATAACAAATAAATATTTGATATAATGTTATATATGTATGTATTGATAAACGATTATTTTGTTTTTCTACAAATATCTTCTTATGTGTAGATAAATACTATAAATTATATACAAATAAAATTAAAATTAATTTTGATTGAATACAAAAACTTTTAAAAGACAATCAAATAATCAGTTGATAGCATCGGAAGGACAGTAGTGACTGTATTAGACAAAAGTAGAGATAAGCGATATAATAGTGTAAATGCTTTACATTTAATGGTTTTATACTCAAAGCAATTGATAAGTAGTAGTGAACTAAAAACTACTGAAACGCTATTTTAAATGGCATTTCTGTGTTAAGCATTGAAATAACAAAGAAAAACACATGAAATCCCAAAAAGTAATTGTAAACGATTTGGTAATCACTAGACATAAAGTAATCATTAGTTTTGCCAAAAAATGCCATTTGTTTGGGCTTTTGGATGAAAACCTCAATTGCAATGTAATGTTGGAAAACAAAACATGAAAAAGGTTGACATTGGGTGGCAATTGTTGGACAATACTATACATTCACATATAATATTGACATTACAAACATTCATTGAAATGACCTTTTATTATATTATGTCATAATATAATTTACTTACATTATAGTATCCTATTGTTTACAATATTAATATAAGTATCTATAATATGTTATTTATAAATATTTATTTTTAATAATTATTTAAAATTATAACAATAC
Source organism: Oppia nitens (assembly GCF_028296485.1). Lineage (NCBI taxonomy): Eukaryota > Metazoa > Arthropoda > Arachnida > Sarcoptiformes > Oppiidae > Oppia > Oppia nitens. The sequence goes on from NW_026533243.1 coordinate 4,718,667, forward strand.
ATTTCTAGACAATTATGTCTTTTTTGATTATGTTTAATCTAAATAAAGATTTAAATAATATAATTATAAATGTAGAGATTTAATGCTATAAATTATTATAATTTTATTTTATATAATTTATTTAATTTATGTAATCTTGTAAACTTTAATTTATATTTATTTTTATTAGTATACTAATGCAATTTTGGAAAATAACTATAAATATATCCAAACTGGTAAACACATTTTTAGTTTAACGATAATTTTGGGAATTAAAATGCAATTTCCGATGTCTCTAAATATAATATAAATCTGGAAAAACTTTATGTAATTTATTTAACAATTACTGTCAAAAGCATTTAAATTTTCGACTTTTATATAGCTTTAAAAATCTATAAAAAATACATTTAAAAAAAATATTTTGTTAACATTTTGCTAAGAGTTTTATTTGAAAATATCCTATAAAATGGGAGTTTAAAAATAAAATATTTACCTAAATATATGTTATAAATAAAGATTAAAATAGAGTCACAAAACTTTTCGATACAATGTTTGAAAATTCTGTAAAATGAGAATATTCTTAAGTAAAAAGTAAACAATAGTTAAAACAGAAATTTTAGCTTCACTTCAAAAAACTTATATTTCAAATGATCCGTTATTTAATTGTTTTATCAATAAAAAAGTATTTTATTTTACACTATTTAATAGCAATAATATAACGACCAAACACTTTAAAACATAAAAATAAGAAACAATAATATTAAAAGACTTATAAAGACAATGATAGTAAGCATTATTATTTTTTGTGTATTGTTAGTAAATTGAGGTACAATTGGTTTTATATTATATGTGTTAGTTATTGCCAACTCTTATATAACCATCAAATCGGGTGTAAACTGTAGTTAAAAACATTTTGAGCTATAAATTAAAGTTGAAAATCCATTGCCTTTGGTTTTTCTGAACCGTAAATACTAAAATTGTTTTCATTTTCTTATTTTGTTCAATTGTTTTGACAATAAAGTGCTTATTGTATTATTAATAAATAATGTTGTATTTCAAAATAGGTTATATTAAATAATAAGTATCCAACACTATTAATTAAATTAAAATATATATTCCAAATAAACTAAAAACTTACATAGATTTTTGTTTTCTATCATAATTAATATGATTAACTTATTGAATAATACTATTATACTATAATATAATAATAACAAGCATATAAACAAAAATAATTTTTATACGGTTTCGGTTTACTTTCAAAAATCTTATTCAATTTGTTGTCTAATAAAAATAAAAAGCATTATTTTTATACTTTTGCAAAATATTTTTTAATACATTCTTACAATTGATAGTCAGTAAATATTACAGCAATACATTAAATTAGTTTATTTTTAATAGCATTTTACATTTGTTATAAACTGTAAACATTTTCTAATATTTATGACATCTGTATTACTAAATATTAAATTAATATAAATTAATATTATATTTAAGATTATTTTGTTTAACAATTTATGTTTTAATACTGAATAAATTTTATATAGTTTTCATACAATATTTATAAATAAAATATTTTTATTATATACATTATAAAAATACTGCATTAATTATTCAATTATTATACATCATTAATATTTTTGGATTACAGTATTACTGTATTTGTTTTTATTAATATTATACACAGGTATATATATAGGTATATTGTATATGTCAGAGTCTATTAATTAAATAAAACACAAAACATATAATGTTATATCGAAAATCAAATTTCTATTAATATAAATGTATTAATAGTATTAAAATATTTTACAATATATTATTTGATCATTAATTAAAATTTTTGTGAGACAAACACGCATAAGGAAATTATGAGACTATATGATGACATTAAAGTAATTGGATTGCAAAATATAGTAAATGTATGCAATATGTATAAAGTAATATATACCGTATTAAATGTGTTAATATGCGTTAAATTGGTTAACAACATAAAAACTATGTATAATATAAGCTTTTTATGTTAGAATATAATATATTACATACAAAATATTATGTATTAATATAATAGATATGTGGTTTTGGATTAATTTTCCAAACGAAATCCTAAATATTTAATTTTGTTATATTAAAAAATAATTAATATATATTTGGTTTTGACATTTTTACTGACAGTTTAAATAAATTAATCATTATATTAATAATACTATATTTTTTCTTTAATTTATCATTAGTTATACTAAATATATTGTACAATATATTATACTTATTGTATTTATACTATATAACATAATTATAAATATTATGATTATTGTCTACAACATAATTTAAGAAACAGATTAGATAATTTTATGATTTTTAAAATATAATTTTATTTTTAATAAAATATATAAATTAAATTAATTTTTTTATATTAAAGAAATTATTTTAAATAATTTATGTATAAAAGATTTAAGTTTATAAAATAGTTACTAAAATTTTACATAAAATTTTAGTTATTATATTTTGAATTATTATATTTCATACTATTATTTTAAATAAATGATCATTTGTGTTTTTAGTAGAGCACTCAAAAATATTGTTGCTTATATATTATTTATGGACAACTTTATTACTAAGTCAATGAAATATAACATTATTTTGTGAACTAAAACTTAAAAATATATAAAAATAAATTGAATAATATATACGAAATTTTTATAAAGAGTGAGTATATATAATATATACTGATATTATAAAGTAAAACAAAAAATATCAAAAAATATATAAATATATTTGATGATCCAGTAAATTGTGTGTTCATTTTAAAGTAAAATACACTCAATAATAACTTTGTATACAATATACAGTAGAATATATACAAAAAAGTAATACCTCTCACAATAGTTTATTATTGTAAAAAACAATTGAAAAATAAATCTAAATTGTTTTGATATCCGTTTTCCGTATAAAATGGTATTTGTTTAGCTCAGGAATATCATCCAAAATGATTTTTATTTCAATTCAATCTTTCTTACTCTTTATCTTAGTTAATGTTTTCAACCATATAATAGTTTATAGTTTTTATGCTTTTTTATCGTAGAAATACTACTACAAAATAAATATAGAGGAGAAAGAGAGAGAGAGAGAGAGAGAGAGAGAGAGAGAGAGAGAGAGAGAGAGGCGAAACAAAATGATAAAGATTTGCTTTAAAGAATTGTAGACAAAGAATAAAATTGATATACATTTGTATAAAAACATAGAATATTCTGTGTGTCTATAAAATAGAGTGCATTTCTTTTATATCGAGTGGAAATTTATCGCTACTTTTGACTTTACGTTAATATGAAAAATAGATTAAAAATAGAGAGGCATAGACAGCAAAAAACAACTTGTGCTGACTATAACTCCATTATCTTTTTATACGTGTGTGTGTCATCTTTCCTTACACACACACATACATACACACACACACACACACACACACACACACACACACATACACACACACACATACACAAACAATTGTACAATTGTCTGCAAACTTTAAGTATGCATTTAATGCATATTTCATTCAAATATATTCTTTACGATTTACTATATTATTATTTTTTGTATCTAAAGTCTATTTCACTTTACTTATAAAATATACTATACTATAATATATACTGTATGCTTAACTCTCTATTATTTTATGTCTCTATCATTACTGCACTCATAAATGGAAATATATATATATTTGTATGTCTTTGTGCACATAATTTTTGCTTACGTTTAGGTTATTTTATTATTAAATTTTTTTAAAAAGTATTTAATGCTGAAAAAGTATATCAAAATGCTATCTAAATAATACAATTGTGAATTTGTCTAATTTTTAAACATTAAAACCTAAATTGTGTTCTGTTATACAGTATATTATAATGAGTTAAAATAAGTCAAAAACTCATAATATGTTAATACATTACCGRGAATTTATATTTAAAATATGTTTTATTCTTTTTAATATTTCAAATAAATTACATTAAGGTTTATCTTTAAAAATTTTATATTATAATTAAATTAATAATTTTTTAAAAATTTTAAATCACATCTTTATTAACATTTAACATTTTGCAACTAAATCTATTAAACATTTATTAATTTTTTATTATTAAAATTTATTAAAATTTTATAAAAAGTTTTATTTTATTTGTTTAAATAGTTATATAGTTATTTTATGTTTTAAATTGAAGTTTTTTCATAATTTTTATTATAATATCTTATCATTTAATAACAATACAATTAGCACAATTAGAATTCAGTTAAAAAACTACTCTTTACTACAAAATAAAAATTATGGTTAGGAATCGAACCCGGGTCTATTGATATACAATCACATATTATTACCACTATATCATCAAATCTCTTATAATTAATATTTATAAGACTTATTTATGACATAAATTTTTATATTATAATTAAAATAAATAAAAGCTAAACCTAATAGGCATCAAAATATTTGACAAATATATTATATAATTATTTTATTATATGATATGAAACATTTTGATTAAAATATCCCTATAGTTTCACAATATTTTGATTATTAAATTTATAAGTCATGTATATACCATATATGTATGTTATATATATATAACAAAGTAAAATTTATATTAGATATTTACTTTTTGACAATTTATTAACGCATAATATAAGATACATTACATAACAGCAATCACATCACACACAGAATATTCTTGTTATTAGTTAAAGGTATGTATTAAATGTCAAATATTTGTAAATAATATTTTGTCGTTTTTTGTTATTTAACTATATTTTTATACAAAAATAACGCATATCTGTCTGTCCCCGGTTTATACTAATATGATGGCTTGAGATTGTGTGTGTGTTTATATGTGTGTGATATCAAATGATATGAGAGTCTAAAAATTTGACATCAAATGTCACACAATAGGCTTTTCATGTTTTTTGAGTGCAACCACTCTTATGCTTGTATGTCGACAACACCGGGAGTCACACCATTGACACACACCGTATAACATGTTTTGCCATATACTGTATACTGTATTTTATTTATTCACGTAATATTTTTTTAAATGCAAAATATTGTATTATAAACACATTTTCTATTTACAGACTAAACTTTTCATGTATACTAAACACAACAAATAGTGATAAATATATCATTTTATTTATTCATAATATCAGAAGTAATAGTATATATTAATATTTATATAAAGATGTATAAGTAATGTTAGATATATTAATTTAAAGTACACTCTATTCACAGCAATCAAATTGTTTTGCTAATCAACTAAAAAAATATATTATGTATAGTTTAATAGTGATAAAATATTGTATAACTAATTAGATGCAAATATATATACTACTGTATAAGTACTGTATGTATATCTCATTTTTCTATCTGACTATCCATCTATCCATAACTTTTTTTTATAATAATTTAATATTATATTTATCTCATTATGCATTCAATGAAAATTTCTCCCGAAATCACTGCATTGCCAAACACTGTGAGACAAAAAAAAATGCATATCCTTTGAAGTTAACTCACTCACTCACTTACCCACTCACCCACTCACTCACTATTTTATATTATATCATAACATTATATTATACAGTGTTTGATGTGTTGACACATACGACAAAAGCAAATGCAAAAATGCATAATTTTATGAACAAAAAAAACAAAAATATTTTTGCATATTTTAACATATATATCATAAAATCTTATATAAATAAAAATAATATGCCATCATAAAATATAATATCTTTATTTAATTTATTATATACTAAATTATCTATATAATAAAATAGATAATAGATATATAATTTAGTTATTTATTTAATAAATTTTGAATTTTTATAAAAAGCATTTTTAAATTACATTTTATTTTCATTATTTTATTGAAATTTTTAGGTTCGCACATAAAGTTTTCCAATTTAATGAAAAAATCAAATTCAATCAAAACCTCAACAACAAAAAATTCACTTAATATTAAACATTCAGACATAATATAAATGTATATATCCGTATATATTTATATTTAAATGTATAATGCATAATATGTTAGATGCCTAGAAAACTATCTACCAGTGCTCACTCACAATTGGTTCGCACAATGAATGGGCACTCGTATTGTTATAAAAGATATGATGATATAGAGGTGTAGATAGAAATTAAAGTGTCTGTCAATTGAGAATATTCTTTATATTTGTTGGCATTTATATCATAAAAATTCCTGACACTTACTGACTGCTCACACAATAGACGGCTTCTCATATCTATCAGCACTACTATTAGCAATCATATATACCATTCTTTTTATATAAATAAAAGAAGACTCTCGAGTGTGGGAAATAAAAATAGATAACGGAGTGAGACCTAACTGTCCACTACAACGATCATTACAACTACCGGTGTTGCTGTTGTGCCACTACTGCTATTATCACTATCAATACACTACTACTGGTACTTGAAGAGCACAGTTAGATATGAATGGTCTAACATTCATGCAGTTATGTCACGCGATATCATCGACACTGTTTTTACACTCATTTCTCATGAGTGCCGACTCCTCATCAGTAAAACACTCGTCGCCTTTAATACCAATTAGTTTTACGGCTAATGACTATAAAAATAATAATAATTGGACTCAACATCATATCATTACCAGTGATGACCAGTGGCTTAACTCATCGATATGTCCACAAAAATGTAAATGTGCTTATATTGCATCACATTATGTAAGTCACTAATATTATCATCAATTTACTGTATTATTGATTATTTACTATTTTGTAATTTACTAAATTCATCAAAATATTAATCATACATATTATTATAATTTGTATAAAATAATTATATAATATTAAATAATAATTAAAAAGTTTTTATAAATACACTAATACTGTATTTATTTATTACTTTCGCTACATTTTATGCAAAACATTTCATTATTTTATTAAGACATTTATTTAATTATTAATTATCATAATTACATTTATACATCCGTTTAAAAAATAAGTTACACAAATATCATACAAAAATATAATTTTATTATATTGTGGTTTTTATATTAGTCTATATTACAGTTGTTAACAATGTTTATAATTATATTTCTAAATTACACTAACTTTATATATGTTTCTAAATTAAAACTTTATTTTATTTGATAACAAGTAAACATAACAAACAAACAAAATTGTTATCCATGCAAGTGTTTTATTAAATTAGGTAATTTTTACAAATTTAACTCTTGATTTATTGCTTTAAATACAGTGTATATACACTCATCTAATTAAATTTTCTCTTATATATAACATTTAATTTAATATACTGTATAACACAAGCATTCATTGGCGAGAAATAACTAAAATTAATGAGTGTCTGACTCTTATTTGTGTTTGTTTTATGTGTTTTTTATTTATACTACGATTATATTTTATCACTTATACTGTAATGTGAATCAAACATATGCTTAAATTAAGCGATATTTTTCAGTTTCTCTGTGTGTTTGATATCAATATTTGAAATTTGAATTTTCCGATTCTATATATACATTATGTGTTGAATTGTTGCTGTTGTTTGTGATTTTGAACACAAAATATACTTTTAGTTAAAGGCTTTAAATTACAATTCACTCAATGTTTTTAGCGATACTTTAATTTTAGTCATTCAATGAATTCTAATTAAGTTAACGTAACGGAAATACTAGTTTAAAGGGATGGGAGATGAACAGGGATTCAGTGGGCAATACATGTTATTCAGTAACTCAATGGATGAATGAATGAGAAAGAGAGAGCAATATTTGTTGTATAAGTTAGTGTTGAACACAACCGCCGATCCCCTGGCAGTCATAGTCTTTCATTAAGAGTCGGCCAGAAATTGACTTTTATTTGGTTTGTTGTGATAGAGAGAGCCAATAGACGAGTGATTTTTATAAAGGAAGCGACAATATAATAGAGTTTCATATAAATTATGTTCAAATAAATAAAGTATATTTTGTTATGTTTATATACTGTATATAAAGTTGACACATGTTATAATTATACAATTAAATTAAATAAAATCATCACATTAACATTAGTAAACTTAAGATTAAAAAATATTAATAAAATATACTATAATTATAGTATTGACAAACATTAATTTCTTACTTAATTCATATCTTAAAACAATATAATATTATTTTTTGTTTATTTCTTTATGTCTTTTTATATTCAAGTTCTCATGTATTTATGATATTTTAAGAATTTAATTAAATACATATTTATTGTACAAAAAAATATATTGAAAATAAAATTATTATTTTATTTAAAAATATAGTAGAAAATATTACTATTTAATTAATTATATATATATATATTAATTACTTGTAATATCTAATTAATCAATATCAAAATTAGATACCAAATGCCTACACAATGACTATTAAAACAATAAATCATTTAAATTAAATGTCATATTAATTATATTAATGTTTAATACAATAATAGCATTTTAAAACAAAATCGACACATAAGAAGACACTAATGTTAAATAAAGTTTAAAATTATTATTTAGAAATTTTTATACAACTTATTTAATAAAATGATTATATTATTATATTATTATATTATTATAGATCATATATATTGACTATCCTTCTGCTTCTGTCTATAATATCATAATTGTGTTTTACGTTTTGACAGAGGATTAATATTTCCACTAATTATTTGCAATTTATTATTAGACTATAATTAGTTTGAACTTTTATACAAGGAAATTGTTATGACATTTATTTTAGCTTATTATTATCATTATTATCATTATTATTGTATTTTTGCTAACTAAATATCTTGGTTTGCAATAAATTAGTTCATTATTTTCACTATTAATTATTTTAATAAAAGTTTTGACATAATCATCTAGATAAATAATGTTAGTAAATATTTGTCATTTAATAATTTATTAAATTAAGATTTTTCTTAAAATTAGAATTAATTATATTTAAAATATTAAATTATATACCATTATATAATTTTGTTGTTTAAGCAAAAAAATACTTCTATTTGAATTGATTTGAAAATTAGATAAAAGCTTAAAATTTGTGTATTATACGAAAAATTAAGTTTAATTAATATAAATAATATGGTGCCGTAAATTTGCAAAACATAAAATGTTTGAATTTAGCAAAACATTGTTTAATGAAACAAAGTGTAAAAATATATTACAGAAAAACGTTTGACTAAAATGCAAAATATAGCATTTTTCTGATGTCATTAATTAGCTGTAAAATTGTTGCACAGCATTATTATCACTGATTTTTCCTATTGTATGGCTTATGATTGYATATATGCTGTAAAGGAAAGTAAGGGTTTCATTAAATAATAAACGCCGACATTGTCTGCAAAAATTTTATGCTTAACTCACTAATTATAGTCTTATTTTTCATAATCATGTTTTGGAATTAATTAGTTAAAAGTTTTTAATGATTTTAAATTTATAAAATAAACATTTAAAAAGTTTGATAAAAATTAATGATATTATTGTAATTTTTTATATATGAATTATTTAATCTGCTATTAGCAAAATTATTTTTGCAATCAGTTAATTTACTGTATGTTTTTATTTATAAATCTATAATGCAAAATCTTTATTACAATAATTATAAATAAATTATCTATTTTAGTATTAATAGTTTATATTAACAAAATAATATAAAAAAATTGAAAAAACTAACATATTTTTAATCTTTTTATTTAGAAATATAATTTTTATAATAATTATTATATATTTTGGTTTMATATACTAGAATTTTATAATTGATTTATTAATATGAATAATACAACTAATTTAATGATAAAACAATTTGACGACAACTTTTTTATAGCATATATTTCTTAAATAATAAAAAAATATGAATCTTACAATACGCTAGAGTTAAACAATGATTTATTTTCTGCTTATTAAGTTATATCACAATTTTTTATTGAATGATATTAAAGTAGTCACACATACACACAAATGTACTATCATTTCCCTTATGAGACTCACTTTTMACTGAAGGCAAAAGTGAGTGAGAGATTAAAAAAAAGTCAAAGAATGAAAATTAGAGATAAACCTATTTATTATATTATATATAAAAAAGGCAAAAAATGATTGAGAATTCACTGGTAGTTATTGAGAAAGAAAGAAAGAAAGAAAGAAAGAAAGAGAGAGAGAGAGAGAGAGAGAGAGAGAGAGAGAGAGAGGTGATAAAGTATTATTGGTTGAGAAATGAATGTAAAAAATTTAATACATTTATTGTCGTTTGTTGTTATGATGAGTGGATAGACTGATATGAAAGTCATATATTGGATAGAAATTCCTAATAAAAAATGATTTATTATTTTACCGTTTAGTAACTCTAGTTATATGTTTATGTCTAAAAACTTACTATAATTGAACTTTTAGTGAAGGGTCACTAATAATATTATTAATATTAATGCATTTAGATTAAAATATTTAGTTGAATATAATAATGATTTTCATATAATTTATTTGTTTCAAGATTTATTTGACACATATAAGTAAAGTAATAAATTGGTTTAAATTAAAACAAGTATTGAATATATTTATGTATTGTTTTGCGGACAATGTTTAGTGATTACAATAAGTGGTTAATTAATTACAAGTTACCGATTCTTTGCAGCACTTGTACGCCGAGTGCATCCAAAATCAGATATTATATACTAATCGAATCGTTATTCGGAATACAAAAATACCGATTCTGTGACTCTGTATGTTTAGGGCCGCAACACAATACACACACACATACCATACCCAACACATATAACATACTAACATTGAAATAGACATGAAATCACTATTTATTTGTGTTGTCTATTATTATAGTCTCGTGTATTGTGTAAAGTATGGGCCAATAAGTCATTGCCTTAAGTTAAGAGATTAAATACTTATTGAGTCAATACCTCTCTCTCTCTCTCTCTYTCTCTCTCTCTCTCTCTCTCTCTCTCTCTCTCTCTCTCTCTCTCTCTCTCTCTCTCTCTCTCTCTCTCTCTCTCTCTCTCTCTCTCTCTCTCTCTCTCTTCTTTCTCTTTTATATCTATCGTTTACAGCAATTTTTTGCTTTCTTTTATCCACTTAATTGCACTCATGATATATATATAATATTATATATATGACTATATGTACTATACAGTATATATAAGTTAGTATATAAATGAAAATCTGTGYGAAAATATTTTTTGGTAATTCAGTGCAGACTTTGATCCAATTTTGGCCACTGATCTCATGCCTTACTGTTTTGAATCCAAACACTTTCTTCAAATATTAATACATTGATAACTCAATTGAATGCAAAACACATTTGTGCTGAAACGGCACCAAATTATTTGGAGACATATATATTTGTTGTGCTTTTTCTACTATCAATATCGATATAATCATCCATATTATATGTACACTTGGATATACACTTATTTAGACATTATATTATTGTTTTAATGTGTCACATATGTTGGCTCAATACTAATATATATATATTATATTTTGCTATAAAGACATTAATATATTTTTTATATAATTATTGCAATAAACATATTGAACTAATTGTTAAAAATTGGCTCATTTTTGTGCTGATTTTATCTCATATATTATATTATTTTTTCCGACTCATTGGCACTAATTATATATATAATGCTGTATTTCGCTGCTCCGGTATTTTTCTGGACTTGAAGTCAATTATGTATTATATAATTTATATGGCTCATAGCACCGGGAGGAGGGTTTGCAACATAATATATTTTATATGTTACAACTCTGTTATATAATACTTAATTACGCCATTTGATGAAATTAAGCAATAAATAACATATGAAACACCACATGAAAAGTAGTAGCTTATTGTTTCAATTCATTAATTAAATTATATAATTTTATTAATATTGTATATTAGCTATTATCACAATTAATTTTATAACTTAGGTATATTGTTATAGTCTATATTGCTGTTATATAATTTCTACTGTATTACTTAATTATCAATATGTTTGTAAAAGTTGTAAGGCATAGTTTTAATGTATAATTTAGACAAATATAACTATTAATAAATAACTATTATATTATAAGTTATAAATTACATAAACAACTGTATAATACTCTTTTGAATATTTTTGTGAATTATTTAGTCGATTGAAGAGTTGCGTACAATTGAATGCAATGGCGTATTGTTACCGAAGTCCATATCTACAGAAACGGAATCACTTCATGTGATTAACAATTCAATGGATTCGCTACCCATTGACTCATTTATATCACTACATGAGCTACAAGTACTAAATCTTAGTTACAATGGGCTCAACCATATAGGAAGAGGTCATGTATTCAACAACCTGTCCCATCTGAAAGTATTGGATTTGTCGCACAATAATCTCAGACATTTGTTTGCCGGCTTATTTCGAGGTCTCCGTCGACTACAAGTGCTTATCATTAATGATTGTGGGCTCAGGTATTTGGATGAACACACGTTTGATGGATTGGAGATGTTATCGGATTTGAGTTTATCATATAATCAGATTTCATCCGTTTATTTGGAACTCTTTCAAAGTATTTCTAACCTTAAGGTTTGTATTCAAAGTAATATTTCATTTTATAAATTATAATATCTTTTATTTATATCATTAAATTATTTTAAGTTTATTTTTATGATAATGTATAAATTAATTATGTTTATTAAATTTATTTTGTGATGTATTTGTAAAAAATTAAAAGTTTTTTAAAAAAGATGACATTATTGTATTTTAAAAATTCAGTACATGTCATATTAGTAAATATTGTTTTTATATATAATAATGAAATTTATTTTTATGAATTGAAGATAAATACTAAGAGTGAAACGTTAATGATAAAATAATACATTTGTATACAATAGTAAATACAATAAATTCACTTTTAGTGTATCGATAGTAGAAAACAATTTTTATGATAAAACGTTTCATTTTCATCAATCAATTTATATACCATAATCTCATTTAATAATAGGATTTAAGTAATAGCAAAACTAATTGATAGGAAATAAAACCATTTTATTTTTCTATATTAATTTGATTTCTATGAGAGTTTGTTTTTTATAAGTATTTAAAGGCATTAAACAAATAAAAAGAAAAACATTTCATTTATATTATTGCTGTCATTGAAGAAAAAGAAAGAAAGATAGAGAACAATGAGTGGACACAAAATATCACTTCAAGTCTTGTTTGACATCAGATTAATCGTAACTTTTCTTAGTTTAGTCAAAGATCTAATCGATGGGAAGAGTGGGTCCTATTTGTGATCTCTATATGTTTTCACTATCTTTTACTATATCTCTCTTTTTATCTATTTGTCTATCTATTGTATAGATCTATCCATCTTTCTTTCTATTTTTCTCTTTTACTTTTATATTGTGGATAACTAGTAGTAAACAACAGCAGAAAAAATCAAATATTAGCAAAAGTGAGTGTGTTTTGAGTCACAATCTATATGACAGTTAGTTTAATAAAATAACAGAAGCGTAAGGAATTGTATGATAGGATATATATATATATATACGTATATAACTTATATAATATATATATATATATCTTATAAGATATAAAAGTGCAGATTCAGGGATGAGTGAGACATAGGATGTCCTCAAAATATACCACACACTCTCTGTATATAAACTATTAATATTAACATCAATATTATGTTTGCTAAAGTTGTGCGTAACTTACAAAACATGCAAAAAACAAGATTCTTTGGTATTCAAGAAACCACAACTAATGCTATTATGTATTACAAAGAGTTAGACAATTGATTTGATTATTTTTGGTTGTATTTGTCCACACAATTAATCAATGGAGACATACAAGTATTTTACTACCGATACAATTGCAATAATACAATAAATATAAATAAATTAAATTTTCTCTATTTTCGTCACAATTACTAAAATTGTTTATACTTTCAATGATACGGCTATATGTTTACAAATAACACAATCAATTGCTATTAATTTTATATCAATACATCATTTATTCACAAAGATAACAATTATATCGATTAAAAAATATTATAATTTAATATTAATAAAAATTTAGTTAAATATAATTGTTTAATATAACTTTTTAAAATTATACAAACAAATTGTCAAACTATGAAACTTTAACTTTTGATTATTAAATAATTATAATATTAATATTAATATATCTATTTGTATACAGACCTTAAATTTAGATCACAACTATATATTACACTTAACGGGAGGAATATTCACAACAATGTCTACATTACAAACATTGCGATTATCTCATAATAGGATACTAACCATCAATGACAATGCTTTTGTTGGTCTGGATATGCTTCAAGAGTTGTATTTAGATAATAATAGTTTAGTACGGGTGCCCAACATAGCACTCCAGTCTCTAAAACGTATTATAAATATACATATGGACAGTAATCCATTGATACAACTATCCACCGGTGACTTTGTTCATTTATCGGCCCAATACATAACACTTACCAATTGTTCGCACCTTCAGCTCATAGACAGGGGTGCTTTCTGGGATCTGCCCTATCTATATATACTGGAGCTCCAGAATAATACTAAGTTGGCGTTTATAGATCCACACGCTTTCGTTAGTCTACCGCTATTACATACAATCAAATTGGATAACTGTGGTCTAAAAAGCATCCAAAATGATATTATTAGCAATATATTAGGCAGTAGTGAATACTCAGGCGATTTCAATAATGTTGGTATATCTAACAGTCCCAACAAACACGTTAAGGAGCATCACTTAAATAAACATATAATTAGCGCCAGTTTAATGGGAAACCCGTTTCTTTGTGATTGTAATATACATTACTTATATAAGGTTTGTATCAATTTTTTATTAATTAAATAATTCTATGCATTATAAATAAAGTTAATAACTAATTAAATAAACATTAAACATTTTTAATGTTTTAAATACTATATATAAAATATCATATATGATAGTATATGTAGAGATAAGCATGTTTTAAAGCAATAAATAATCAATTTTAAATATAATAATAGTCATCAATAATTTTTAATTATATGTTATTAAATATTCATTTTATTTAATATATATAGCTTTAAGGACATATGATTTTTATTGTATTTAAAATTATATTTGTTTATATATTGATATTTAAATTGACATTATATTAAATGTAATTAAAATACTCATTAATATTTTGGTATATTTTAGTGTCTTATCGATCAACAAAATTGTTCCCTAAAAGTAACAGAACCTCAAAGGATAACCTGTTGGGAACCACAGGAGATGAACAATACACAGATAATACAACTTAATATCAGTGTCATACCTGTCCAATGTAGCCCTCGTTTAGTGTCAACTACGACAACCAATGTGACAATACATAAAAAGATAGGCGACAAACAACAGTTCCAATGCCGAGCACTGGGCTTACCGGTGCCCAAAGTACATTGGATTTTGCCAAACGGTGATGTTGTCAACGACACATCTAATATTATACACTATCAACTAAACAAAC
Source organism: Oppia nitens (assembly GCF_028296485.1). Lineage (NCBI taxonomy): Eukaryota > Metazoa > Arthropoda > Arachnida > Sarcoptiformes > Oppiidae > Oppia > Oppia nitens. The sequence continues at coordinate 4,734,199 of NW_026533243.1, forward strand.
AAACAGGAAGTCTGCGTATGTATCACTTGAAGCCCAGGGATTCCGGTGTCTACCAGTGCGTCGCCGAAAACAATTTGGGATCAGTGATGGCAAAGATGCGTCTTATCATAGATCACATTGATCTTCATTTATATCCTTTGACTGTTTCATCAAATTATGTCACTTTAGTAATACATTTATATTTATATATATTTTTTTAAATATTCAATTTTAAAATATCAATATTCAATGTGTGCACAGGTATGGAACGGTACGGGCCGTAACTCATTCAATGAATATCAGATTATCTATAAAGTCATTGATAACAATTCAAGCAATGATTCGACAAACAGTACGGATCCTCCATTGGACAACCAGTTGGCTGGCAATTGGCATTCAAACTACGAGTCCGTTACAGTCAACCATTTGCTTCGTTCCTATAGTTTAACACATCTAAAACCCAATACTCAATACTGGATCTGTTTGACGGTCAGAGATGCCGACGCACATAATGGTTACGTACAGCTTTCGTGTACAACAGTGGTCACTAAAATGGCGGTCAATAGCACTGCCAAAGCTGTGGCTGAAGAGTCGGGAAGCTTTGCATTGGCCTTATGTCTTAGTGCTGCCATTATTGCAGTATTTCTCTCATACTTTCTATTTGTTGGTCTCAAGAAATATCGCATTCATCGACAGTATGAAACACCGGCACCCAAACAGTCGATGGTTGGAACAGTTGGCGGTTATCCCGGTCTACAAAATGAAACTAATTTGCCACACATTCCCCTCGAAAATATTAAAAGTCCATTAATTAAACATATGAGACATTAATCTATTTATTTTATATTAAGTTAATTTTATGTAATTATTGTAAATATTAATATTATAAATTTATTAACAAATACTTATTTATAAACATATTTTTTAGATAACTATCAATATTATATATAAAAGCTATTTTTGTTTAATTTGTCATTAGCTTAGTTATATAACATATCATTATTTGCTAAGATTATATTAAAATTTTAAAAATGTTAATTTTTATAACTTTAAAATGATTATAAACAAATATATTATAAATATTCAAAATTATTATCATACTAAAATATTACAGTAATAATAAAGTCTAAAAATTCACATTTTGTTAAATGTGTGGAAATTAAAATATTTTTAAAATACTGAAAATTTTTTAATATTAATAATTAAATTATTATCATTTTGAGATCATTAAAGTGCAATTTTATTAATAACCCAATTTTAAAAATAAAAAWTTTTAAATGCAAAGTTTTTATTTAATATTTAAGAATAAAATATTATTATAAATAATTAATATTACTTTTATGCAAATTTTTCGTAATACATAAATTATTTTATCGGTATTTTATGAGTATTTATAATTTATAAAAGTAATTATTGAATTTATTTATTGTCATTATCATACGGTGCTTTCAACGGTATGGCCAACGGTGCCGGAATGAGACCCTCGTGAGAGGTCTTGTTTTCATTACTACGGCGTTCTTTAACTTCTTTGAAGGACCGATACTCGGAGTCCAGAGTTCGCTCTCTTCTATCAATTTCCCGATCATTTTCACGATCTCTATCTGATTCGCGTATCCTTTCTCTATCCCTATCCTTACCTCTATCGCTATCACGACCTCTATTTCTATCGTCATCCCTATCCTTATCTCGACTTATATCGGTAGCTCTGCTTCTTTCACCATCCCTTCCTCTACTTCTTTCTCGTCCATAATGTTCATCAATAGTAAATGTAGTCTCAGATCGTGGTCTTAGCGATGTCGATGACGTTTGATTTTGCGCTGAAATACTTATGTCATCAACAAATCTGTCAAACATTTCGGGAGTCATTTGTAATATTTTTCGTGCAATCGATATCAATAGCTCTTTAAGACGATTGAATCCGCGTCTATGAGTCCAACCTAACCAGTAGACCAGTTCAGGCAAATGAGTGGTTGTATTAAATTTAGTTTGCATATAATCTTCAATCATTGTGATGAGCTCTGGGAGRTCAGCAAAATATGAGGCCACCAACAAACCAATTGTGTCCTTTTCATTGAAATTATGAATGCGATCCGAATAGATGTACGAAATGAGATACTCGACAATACGCGGCGGCATAGTTGGCCAATCAATCAGCGGCTTTCCTGATACATACGGCAATCGTAGGGCTTCTTTAACATACTTTTCTAGACGTGGAGAGCGGGCAGATAGTATAGCCCGGTGTACACAGAAACGTCGGGTGACATTATATTCGCGATCATTCTTGACATCAATATTCATATCACAGAAATCTTTGTTTTCCACCAATCGTTCCCCGACTGTCTGCAAGTTTTGACACCGATATCGACCATTGATTATCATCTCAAACGTCGGTTTACTTGTTTTGGTCGTACCTTCATATGGGGCATATATTTTGATCACTTTCAGGTATTTATCATTACCGGTGTAATCATCACTAGACAAACTATATGAATGTCCAAATGGTATGATCACACTTATACCTAATAATATGGGTATAACTATGAAAATTTGTGATAACATATTACTAACAATTTTAATATATGTTTTATAACTAACTATGATTATTGTCTAAATTATCATTTTATATACTGTAAAAATWAATAATTCGATGATTATTTATATATAAAATATTAGTTAGTTAATTAGACTAATTTTAATCAATTAAAAAATAAATAATTTTATTTTTAATAGAATTCAGGCGTTTTTATTTGTTTATTTAAATAATATTAATTATTAGTAAGTTTTAATTATTTTTATGATAATTATAATTATTAAATAAAGATAATATTAAAAATATGTTTTAATTGAATAAAACTTCAGTATTTTAAATGTATAATTAAAAATTATAAAATTATTATTCAAGTAATAGCTTCTAAGATTTAAAACTTTTATTTTTCTTATAATTTATAAAGTCTGATGATATTTATGTTATTAATAAAAATAATTAAATCTGTAATAATATAATATTATATAATTATGCTTTATTTTGGAAAATATTCAAATTTTAAAACTTTTATTTTTACTTCTTTTGTCAAAAAAAAATAAAAAAAAATTATTTTTAATAATTAATTTGTATTTAAAATATACAATTTACTGTATATTAATAGTTATTAATATAGAATATTAAAAATTTTGTTTTTTATAATTATTACATATAATTAATTATTAATTATCTCATCAAAAAACGTTTAATTTGTATTTATTTAATATACAGAATTATAAGTAACTAATTATTTTAGTAACAATAGATTAATTAAAAGTATTAAATATTTAATTATTTAATTATTTAAAAATAAATTTGTTAAAATTTTTATAGATTTAATAAGTAATTATTATATTTCTAACATATATATATATATATATATAAAGTAATATCACTATTATTTTTATAATATATTTAGTTTAATGCATTTATGAACTAATAATATTAGATATATTATTGAATTGATTTAATAGAGACAACAATGACATCAGTTATATCATTGTTTGCTGTATTTATAGTCATATCATTTGTTAAGCTATTTGTTTACGCAGAGATCAGTCAATCGGAAGCCGATGCTATGGCCAGACCAATGATTATCGAGACGCGGGATAAAGTTAGCAAAAGCCGTGGCATTTATGTGCCGACAGACAATTGGCGACATCAACGAAGACAAAACATTAGAAAAGGAGAAGCGGTCTCAAAATTTATGGCATTAATCGCTGGACAACAAACGTGTCCAGAGCTTCAAGAGTTGGGACAACGTCTGCATCGCGACACACAATACTGTGACCTCATTATTGATGTCAAAGGCAATGATCGTAATAGTGGTGATAACGAAACGGAAGATTTTTGTGCTCATCGGGCCATAATGGCCGGCAGATCTGAACCATTGAGAAGCAGAATTGTAAGATCCATTCGCGACCAGTCAGGCGTCAAACGACCAGTGATCCGGTGGCCAAATATGGAACCCGATATCTTTCGGGCACTCAAACAATATATATACACCGATACGTTAGACAACTTTGACTACAAGTCCAAGAGTGTGGCCCTCTATGTGGCCGCCAATATCTTAGGACTCGACGAGTTGACCACAATTGTCGGCGACTTTCTAATGGAATCCGATGAGACCTTTAATATGATCCGTGACATCATGTGGTACACCCGTTGGGCTAACGATGAGCGACACAATTATCTCAAGAAATTTTTGCTTAATTTACTTCACAAAGCTTTCCGTATGACTGAACGAGAATTTGCTGACTTTGTTCAACAGCTTTGCGAGTTTAGGTCTGAGATAGTGATGACTGACACTATTGATGGCAAAGATGACAGAGAATATACACCGACGACAACCACGAGAGACAATAGTCGGGTCCGAATTGAAACAGAAAGACGAACTCTTATCAGAAGTGTTTAAAAGACATACAGATTTATACAGACATTCAAACTTATCTCAATGCAGACCCGGGCTATGGTTATTGATTTTAAATATAATTATATTAATTTATCATTTATTTTATTATATTATTATATTTTTAACAATAATTGTAAATTTCTTCTTTTAACTATTTTTACTAAAATTTTATCGGTATTTTATGAGTTTTAATATATTTATTGTGAATTATAAACACAATAAAAAATTTTATTTTTAATAACTTATTTACAATTTATTTTATTATTATAAATAAAACGATATAATATTAATCTTTGTGATTATTTTTGAAACTTTAGATCAAATTATTTAATAAATAAACCTATTTTTAAGTATATTTTTTTATTCTAATTATATATTTTTATAAGAAATATTATTATAGTTGACAATTGTAGTTTTTTATTTTGTATTATTATATAATACAGTACTTATATTAGAGATTACAAAATATAATTAATAATAATTTTTTTAATTATTAAAAAAGTGATTATATATACGATATAATACAATATATCCCTTTATTAACAGTAATATTTCATTTTATTAAAAGTTTTCAATTTGTTTATGTAAATTTACAGTATTTAATATATAATCTGCAAATTATTAGAAAATATTTATTTTTTATGAATTAATTAAAACTTATCACTGTTTGTCTATTTTTTATGACGTTTTTTAAGAAAAAAAAATTAGTATTTTGAAATATGATACGGTATAATTTATAGTATAAATTTTATACATTACAGTTGCAATGATATGATAAAACTATATAAAATTATACAAGGTCAATAATTATTTTTATTATTAATAAATATTAAATTATATCTATATATCTATATAATATTGTATCTATCATTAATAATAATTATAAAGATATTACAAGTATTAAAATTAATATTTAATATTATTTTTAAAATATTTTATTGTTTTGTTGAATAATTAAAAAAAATTGAGTCAAAATAATTAAAAATTATTCTACAAATATTAAGCTTTTAGATAATAATTAAATTAAATTTATATTGTAATCTTATTATAATTTATTATATAATTTTATTTATTCAAATCTTGTTTTAATCTTTAATTAATAATCTTTAATAATGATCAAAATTTATCAAAATTATAATATTAATATATTGATATAACGCAACAGTATAATTTATAGTTAACATAGTATCATTTAATATATATTTAATTCAAACTCTATCAAAATATCTAGTAACATTTTTAAAATTAAATATAATATTAATCATATGATTACAAAATTTTATAATATATTTAATGTCATTTACGTAAATTTGTCAAATGCTAAACACATTTATATGGCATATAAATTAAAGCTTAAAATTATATAAATCAAATGAAAAAATATTTTATTATTTAATAATATATCTATTATATATAACATGTGTATTATACAGTACATGTAACATATATAGCTAATAATTTTATAATAAACGATCTATTGATCTGCAATATAATATAAAAGTATTGATAGTCAAGACAATAGTTATCATTTGATTTCTAAATATTTAGACAAAAAGTTTAGTGTTAATAACAAATAAAATGTTGAAAATTGCACTTTTATTGTTTGTGAGCACCTATGCCTCAGCCAATCTTTTTAATTGTAAGTTAATTATTTGAATAATCTAATTGTTTATTTAATATTAATAAATTAATAATATTTAAATTAGTTGGTATGAGTAACTATGGTATTATGCCTAGTAATGCTGGAGTCAGTATCTCAGGTGATGCCAATGGTTCTGTAAGACCAGGTTTAGGTAGTCTAATCAACACTGGGATGGCAATGGTTAACGATGCTACCAGTAAAATAAGTCATCCTATTGATGGTACTATAAATTTGGCCAACAATTTCCAGCAAAATGTTTTTGGCACAGTTGGCAAAATCCATAAGGGATTAACCGACGCAATTGAATCGGGAAAGGGATCACTGGAGACAATTATCGGTGATTTTTGCAATCAATTCCAAGATATCAAAATGACTTTGGGAGGACTGTTAGCTGCCGGTGCTGAGATACCTGAAAATTTAATTGACCAGTTCCATACCATTGCTAATCAAGTTGAGCTAAAATTGATAAACAAATTAACAAATATTGAGAAACAAATCATAAATGTATCCGGAGTTACAAAAGATAATTTGATGAAAGTCAAGGAACAAATCAAACAAGAAATTCAAAAAATTGTTAAACAGACTCAAGACCTCAACAACTATATGAGCGATAAATTGAAGAAATGTCAACAACAAAGACTCAATATATTGAATAATATTAAGGAAGAGATTGGAAAAGAAGTTGAAAATATTGAACAAAATGTTGAGTCGGGAGCAGAAAAAATTAATCGTCTCATTGAACAACAAGTCATTGAAATTGATGTACGAGTCAACCAATTGAAGAGACAATTGGCCGAAACTAAACAATACGTTACAGAAGAAAGTCAAAAGTTGGCCGAAGAACTCAAAACACAAATCAATACTATGTTAACCACCGCTCAGACAAATCTTGAGGAAGAGTTGAAACGAATTGACAATCAATTGGAAACCGCTTCAGAAGAGGCCAGAAAAATATTGAATGAACTCAAGACTGAAATTCAAAATAAGATTCGCGACATCGAAAAAAAATTAGAAGACATTAACAGTGTTACCATTGCTGTCGGTACTGATGATAACGGTGTCGATGCTAATGGTGTCGATGCTAATGGTGTTGATGATAATGGTGTTGATGATAATGGTGTCGATGCTAATGGTGTCGATGATAATGGTGTCGATGATAATGGTGTCGATGATAATGGTGTCGATGCTAATGGTGTCGATGATAATGGTGTTGATGATAATGGTGTCGATGATAACGGTGTCGATGATAACGGTGTCGATGATAACGGTGTCGATGATAACGGTGCCGATGATAACGGTGCCGGTGCTGCTAATCTAGATGTCAGTGTTGAAGCTGGCAATGCATAGATCTATTTTAATGCTTAGAATCTGATATAAACTTTAAATTAAATTAAATATTAATATAATATAAATACTGTAAATCTAAGTATTTTAAATATTAAAAATTTGTTTTAAGATTAAAGAAAATGTTTTAGATTAAACTATAAAATTAAAACAATTTTAAGAGTTTTATAAATTTATTGTAGTTTGATTTAAATATTAAATTAATTTTTTTAAACAGCACAATTTTTAATTGAAACAAATTTTTAAAAATTATTAATTGAGTAATAATCTTTACAATAAAATATTTATGGTTATAATATACAGTCAGTGGAAATAAATAACTTTATGTGTTTTGACACTTATATCTTGTAAACTGATAGAGATATTTTGATAAAATATTTTTTATATTCAACATAATATTACATCATTGATTCAATTTAAACCATATTGAAATCAATGCGGAGATAAATGGAGTCCATTTGAGTGTCAATTAAGTGGACAAACAAAATATTGATTGTAATTATAATGTAATTTCTCAATTATTTTCTTATAATTTTAAAAACATTTATAAAATTAAAATAATTTGCCATAATTTTTATAGTATATTTTTGGGTATATTAGCTTGAATATATAAAATATTTTATCAAAAAATCTCTATCAGTTTACATGATATAAGTTTTCAAACACTTAAAGTTACTTATTTCCACTGACTGTATATTTATATATAACATAATTGTTAGATTTGGCAAAAAAATAAAAATTTATAGAAAGTTTTTAAAAGAAATTTTTGTCTATGAGATCCCTATATTAATTTTATTGTCTCTATGTTTATTATCTATTTATAGTAATAAAACAATATAATTACAAATAATAACAAAATATTCATGTTAGTACTTTAATTAAAATTTAAAGTAAAATTAATCGATTTAAATATATAAAACTAAAAATATAATTGAATTACGACTAAAATTATACAAAAACTATAATTATAATTAGATAATTATACTAATTTTATATATAGGAATCTCATTTATATAGTAGTGTACAGTAATATTATGTATAATTAATACAGTATTACAATAGCTATAGTCTATAGATATGGGGATCTAAATAAAGTAAAATTTCTATAGAAATTTATTTCTGATGATTTCTATACCAATATGTTTTCATAACAAAATAATAACTGTTTTTTGTCTTTTAAGTAAATTATGTTTATAAATAATTTATATTTATATTAAATAAATTTTAATGAATAGTTTATTATTAATAATTTAAATAAAACTAATAATTAATGCCGGGTTACGATATTAACCGATTTGTCAATTTAAGTCAAACAGATAGGGATGAATTGGTTTGCATTATATGTAAGGATATAATGTGCTCACCACTGGTCGCCCAGTGCTGTCAACAAGCATTTTGTGAAGAATGTATAAACAGATGGTTGGAATCAAACAATACCTGTCCTTATGATAGAAAACCATTGACTATAAATGGATTATCACTTCCGATGATGTCATTTTATTTATTAATTTTTTTAATATGCATTTTACAAGTATTTGATAATACAATTAATTTTTTTTAATACACTTACTTGTGAATAGTGACTTTAATTATAAAAATTAATCTAACATATCATTATAAATATTATTATTGTAGAGCGATATCAAATATATTAGCAAAGTTACAAATAACATGTGAGTATAAAGACAATGGTTGCGATCAAGTGATAGCATTGGACCAATTGGACAAACATGTTGTCGATTGTAAGTTTAGTCCTAAAAAGTGTGACAAATGTCAGTGCATTGTATCGCAAGTGTCCAAACATGACTGTATCAGTCAATTGCTTAACAAACAATCGGAAATGCAAACTAAGATTAGGTAATCATATTAATTATGTTATACTTAAGTCAAATAACATAACAATTATTAAAATATATGTTTAAGTGAGTTAAAGCTAGAGCGAGGATTTATGGCTTTCACAATTGATTACATGATTAATACACCAGTTTGTAGAGTACCACAAAATGTTTGTCAATAAATCTGTATATTTTTTAAATAATTAAATTAATATTAATTAAAAATTTTATGTCATTAAATCAAGATTAAACATTTGACAGAAATATTACTTAACATGTGTAGTGTTGATCAAACGACAATAAATTGTATTGGTAATTATATTATCTATTAATTAATTAATTAATGTATTATTAAATTATTTGAATATTTAGGAAGTGATTTATTGTATCGTTTAATGTCATTATTGGACACTAGAGATAAAGAGTATGCAAATCAATTGGGAGTCATTGATGCTATGGCTCTACTAATTAGTGAACACATCAATAGTGAAATATTAAATTATTTATTAATATATGGGGTGTATTAAGTAGTATAAGTGGTAATATAAATATAAATTTGTAAAATTGTCATATTTTTTAAATAATTTCTGTTTATAATTTTCTATTAAACAATTATAGATACCAGTTATATAAATAGTAAAAAGATTGTTGAACAAAATTGTTTGGATTATTCAATTGCTTGTTTAGACATATTTTATGATGAACATTGTAATATTATAAATAAAATTGTTCATGTTTAATTAGTAATAACAATCAACTTTTTAATACAGATTTAAAATTTCAAATATTAATTACATTATCAAACGTTTGCTAATGGGCTGACCTGAGGAAACACCTATTGAATGTTACATTTATTAATAGACTGACCACTATATTAGATAACAATCGGAATAATACAAGTGATAATGATATCATTGATATGCCAACTGAATACATGGTAACTGCAATACTATCATATTTAGGTTAGTTTAACATAAATTCTTATAAATATTTAAATTTATAAATTAAATTTTAATTATATAAACTTTATTAAAGTATCTGAAAGTGAGGACAATTGGCAACAATATGTCAAAAATAAAACAAAACGTGAATATGTGGGCAGACTATTGAATTCAACGATTAAACACTGGAAAATCAATGCAAACACAAACATTCAAAATAGGTTTGTTTTAATAAAGTTACGGTATTTATAAATACTATACAGTATATTAATTAAACTAAAATGTATATCAAAAATTAGTTGCAAATACTAATGATAGATAATTATCTATACTATAATATGCATATAATATACAATGCATACCAGAGAGTGTCAGCTTATGGATCCCATGTATTTTGTATATAAATGTAATAAGGGCTTAACTAACACTATAATAAATGTAATAATAAGCCTTTCTACAAATCCAATGTCAAAAACACAAATAAGTGAAATAACATTAAAAATAAATATAATACAGTAGAGGAAAAACAAAGTGGACAAAACCAATCAAAATTTTATAATATAAAATAGATATAAAAAATAATAAGACAAATATAAAAAATAATTAAAATAAAATATTAGAAATAATTAATTAATTTTATTATTAAATATTTAATTAAAACTAAATTAAACATTAAAACAGGTGGTATTAAATTATAAAAAAATGATAAAAAATTAATTAAAACTGATATATAATATAACATTCTATAATAATTATATATTTATAATAGTTTTAATACATTAATAAACAAAAAAATAATAATATAATAATAAATATAAATAGACTATAAAAATTAAAATATATTTAAATGAAAAATTAATTAGTTTTAATTGAATATTTAATAATAAAATTAATTAATTATTTCTAATATTTTATTTTAATTATTTTTTATATTTGTCTTATTATTTTTTATATCTATTTTATATTATAATATTTTGATTGGTTTTGTCCACTTTGTTTTTCCTCTACTGTATTATATTTATTTTTAATGTTATTTCACTTATTTGTGTTTTTGACATTGGATTTGTAGAAAGGCTTATTATTACATTTATTATAGTGTTAGTTAAGCCCTTATTACATTTATATACAAAATACATGGGATCCATAAGCTGACACTCTCTGATGCATACTGTAATATATATAGGGTTAGATCAGATTCCCTCCCTCGTCTTATTATCCATAAGTTCCTTATATTCCCTGTTCCCTGGGAATTCCCTGGGAAGACATTTCCTTGTGGTACCACCTATCGTAGAATAACTCACATTACATAATGTTTAATTAAAAACACGTTTGTATAGTAAATGACTACAAAATGTATTTAATGTTTTTACTAAATGTTTAATAATATTTGAATCATATTTTGATAGAGTTATTACTAGTAACTTTAGATATGTGACTAAAATTAGTGTTTTATTGAATGAAATATTTGCTTTAAAACATGAAAATATGTGATTATATTTTCTTAAAATAGTCAAAATATGTGTTTATAATTACTTTAAAGTTAAAATATGTGATTATATTTAATAACAATTTAAAAATTGTATTACAATTAATGATAAATTAATATTTGTTTTTTTCTTATTAATACTTAAATACATAAATTAAAATCAATACAAACAAATCTCTAAATCTTATTGTCTTTTAGTAGACATTAGAAATTAGTAGAATTTTAGAAAACATATAAATATTATGTTACAGTATTTGTCTAAAATTATCAAATAGTAATAATGTATAATACATTGCATAAACATAAAATGCTTGTTATTTATTTTAAAATATTGAAAACAATAATACATATACTAGAAAAACATAAGAAAAATCTATTTTAACTATTATTTTCCATTATATTATAGTTATATGCAAAATATGTGCTTATATTTGATAATATGTGACTACCTTTTAAAATATGTTGTTATATGTGTTTATGTGACTAAAACTTTTGCTATAATAATCAGTTTTCAATCAATTGCTTATATATCTAATTATTTTGTTAATATCTTTAATCACTAAAAATATAAGTTATATGTGAAATAAATGCTCTAGTTATTACTAACATACTGGTCTCAATTGAAACACATAGTCATTGAGATTAGGTACTTTTTAATGTATAAAAAATTATATTTTCCCTTTCTAACGATCAAGGGAGGGAATATAATATATTTTCCATATTTTCCGGGAAAATTGGAGGGATTTTATTTGGGAACTTCCCTCCCTGGGAATCTCAATCTAACCCTAAATATATAATAATAGATCATTTAAGTCAATAATGAGTTTAATGCAAGAAAACATAMCATCCGGTGCACAGTATTGGGCTGTTTGGACAGTGGCTAATATGACACGTGTTAAAAGTAGATCATATTTTTAAAGTATATTTCATATTAAATATTTTAAATACAATACTAATTTTTAGGTACAATATATTGTCCCAAATTATTGGAGGAAAATTGTAGTGAAGTATTGACTAAACTGATTGATTGCTCGTCCACTGCAATACATGTTAAACATTTGGCTTCACTAACACTATATCACTGCCGTATTTATAAGGAAAGCGGTTGTTTGAAACATATTGAAAACAGTGAAGACACAGATATACCATAAATGTGTTAAATATCTAATTTATTTTTGTATTTTGTTTTGATAATAATTTGACTATTATTTTTATTATTAAATAAATAGACTTTTTAAATATTAATTTACATATTTAACAAACTTTAAAAAGTTTGTTTTTAGAAACTATGTGTATGTTTGTGTATTTTAGATATATTGTATTATTAAAGAAAATAATATTTTAATAGCCGAAAGCCAATGGTTGAAAAAAGGAGAAAAGTTAAATGTAAAAATGTATAAATATTATAATATAAAACTTGTTTATTATTATTAGTCAATATCCGACCGGAATCTATCAAACGATATGATTAAATCTAATTTAATTATCAAACAATTAAATCATTATAAATATTAATATTATAAAATATAAAATTTACATATTAATAATTTTTATAATTTTGTCGTTTTAATTTAAATATACGTTTTGTATTAATTGAATTTTTAGCTTATATTTTAAAAGATTTACTAAATTATTAAAAATATATAAATATTTATTATCTAAACAATTATAATGAAAATACTTTAACATTTGATTAGATTAGTGATTCAGTTCAGTTGTTCTTTATTTAATTAGAAAATGTTTATCAAAAACTTATGATTTTTTTGTTTAATGATAAATAATAATATTAGAAAGTAATACTATTATAATTTTATTATTAAATAAAATATTAAACAAGATAATTTTTATAAGTTTCATAAATAAATGTACTCTTTTAATATATACTGCTTATATACTGTATATAAGCTAAAAACTTATTTTCTAACTAATATTAACTATTGAACAAGCAGTATTTATAGTTTTTATTGTTAATCATTTACTGTAATTAAAAATGTATGTTATTTTACAAATTTTATTGATATTATTTATGGCAATCATAGCCATACAATCGCTAACAACTTTTAAAGATACTAATGAAATGGTTAACTATATTAATAGCATTAGTGAAAGATGGGAGGTAAACAAATATATAATAATTATTATTTATTTATAACATTTATAATATTTATATGTATTAATTTGATAAAAGGCAAGTGACAATTTTGTTGGAAAACAATTGGACGAAAATATGTATAAAACACTAACAAATTACAGAAACGATGAAAATGTGTATTTCCCGGACGCACCCGAAATGTCAGTGGAAGGCATTGAAATACCCGAATCATTTGACGCACGAGAAAAATGGCCCGAATGTGCTTCGCTTCGGGAGATTAGAGATCAGGGAGAGTGTGGTAATGCATTTAATTAGTTTTTTTCAAATTATCTAAGTATTAAGCACTTAATTAATTTGTGTGAATCATACCTTCAGGTGCGTGTTGGGCAGTGTCCACAACATCAGTAATGTCCGATCGTATATGTATTGCATCTAAAGGCAAACTTCAGCCAATCATTTCAGCCCAAAATGTGGTGTCGTGTTGTAACAAATATAGCTGTAGAGGTTGTGATGGTGGTATGAATCCCTCGAGTTGGAGCTATTATGTCAACGATGGTATAGTAACCGGTGGTTTATACGACAGTCATAAGGGTTGTCAACCATTTTCTTTTAAACCGTGTGAACACAATACAACCGGTCCATTACCTCAATGTAGTTTGGCCGGTGTGGACACACCTAAATGTGTGGAACAATGCGAAAAAGGCTATAATGTTAGTTATACTCAAGACAAATGGTTTGGTGAAAAATGGTACAGTATTTTCAATGATACAAAACGGGTACAATTGGAAATTATGACCAATGGACCAGTAGTTGTGGGAGGTTATATTGTATGTAATAGACATTTATAAATCACTTAGATTTTTGTACATATAGTATATATTCTATGTATATAAAATTTTAGTTATTATTGTATAAATTTATTTTATTTAAAACTTTTTTAGCTTTATGATGACTTTTTGCTTTATAAAAGTGGTATTTATAGCAATTTGATAAAAGGTCCCAATAGAGGACCGCATGCCATGAAAATACTTGGTTGGGGTGTAGAAAATGGTGTCGACTACTGGTTAGTGGCCAACTCGTGGAACACCCATTGGGGAGACAAAGGATTCGTCAAAATTCTCAAAGGTGTCAATGAATGCCATATTGACTATGAAATCACTACTGCTTTGCCTAAAATACCAACATTTTATTAATAACACAAATGAGTTATTCAATTATTTTTAAGATTTATAGTAATCTTAATTTTAATATATTGTCAATATAAATATTAAATATATATACCAAAAAACACTCACAAAGAAATTTTTTTTATTGTACAATCATATTGTACACAATATACTGCATATAACATTTATATATATAGTGCCAAAAATCCAAACTCCTCTCCCTAACTGTAGTATAAATCTATACTAAATCCTCCCCATCGAGAACCGAAATTAAAGTTTTTAGACATCAATCATTACATAACATAGCATAAACAGTATAATATTGCAACGGATTCTGGCACCAACACATCACTACTATATACCCATACTCCCTTGAAAAATTATATTGACGCAACCGTTACTATAAAACCCCGTGTATTCTCAATGATTTTATCATTGAGATACTGGTAGTCACAGGCATAAGACTAGTACTGCTAAGAGCCGTTAGCAGATCAGTTCTCTCCCCTTCTGGTTCGACCCCCTTCTCTGATATGGTCCGTATACTTGGATGTATACCCTTTGATGTCATTTTAAAATAAAGCCTTTGGATTTTTAATGTAAGTTTTTGTCTTTATTGTCTTCTACTTTTTTCTAAGCGACCTAAATCCGTGGGTTCCCGCGTCGGGAGCTCCAGTATCGTAAAGGTCCCTTCTTATCTACATTAAGGTAAGATGCCAGGCCATCGGGTCCGCCGTGTCGGGGGATCTGGTCGGTTATGTTGTCAAGCCTTCCCGCGTAAATAGCTAATGGACGGAGCCGCCGTGTCGGGGGTTCCGGTCCAGTTATGTAACCTTACCATACCTACCCTAACCTACCTTATGATGGTTGACCGTCGGATCCGCCGTGTCGGGGGATTCGTACGGTCATGCCGTCATTCCTCTACCGTTGATAGTGTGCTAACGGATCTGTCGTGTCGAGAGATCTGTACGGCTACGCTATCCTCCTCCTTTACCTCCTTTGACTTATGCTTAGTTATTGTTGGTATAGACTACTATATGTGTCATATAGGAGTCTCCGACATCCCCGAGATTGTACCAGGCCGCCGAAGGCTCTGCCCGATTTTTCGGCAATAGTCCTACGTTTTAGTGAAACAGTTGTAGTTTTGTCGGTTCTCAGTGTTATTTAACACTAATAGTCTGACCTTAAAATACAATTTACTAGGTGATCTAATAGTTGCTGTCTTCGTGACAATAGCACTAGTTTGGTTGATTGTTGTAATTATCGGCTGTTTGAGTGAATGTGTGTGTGAATGCATAGCAGTGGATTTCTCGAGTACATATGTGCTTTCGCTAACCTAGTTGGGAAATGCATAGTTACTATTCGATACCGACTGACTAGGCAGGCTAGTGGTCCCAAGAGGGTTCCGGTCTCCCGATCGCGTGATTGTGTGTTAATAGCCGATAACGGACACTGAGTTTAAGACCGTATACATACGTTCCTCAATAGTGATCCGAGAGTATAGTTAAGGTTTGCCTTAACTTTATGAGTCTATAGTCACCTTCGGGATTGACTGACCCGGTATAAATAAATATTTGGACACCTAATAGTTTATTGTTGTTACATATGCACAGTTCTTATAATATCACGGCCAAAAACCTATCGGTGATGTCAATTGACCCCAGAGACGACATAGTTATGTCTGACCAGATTTAACTGAATACCGTATGTGAGATAATAGAAATGTTACGATAATTATGTAATACTGTCGGCAATCTGTCGGTCATGTATTGTCTTTATCGTACTTGAGTGTATGATGTGTTTCTATAGATTTATATTAATTTATGTGATCGGTGACTCTCCGACAATACATTCGTTGACGGTCGCGGCGGCGGTTGTGTACGCGACACCGCTTGCTGTAGTTGATGAGCGCCTTGTCATTGCCGCCACCACACATACAATTTTGTCTAATATAGTCCTTGTCTATGTATGTTAGTTGAGTGTAATTTTGTTGTCTATTGTTATGATATACAGTACAGATTAGTAGTCCAGTGATAGTCACCGTAACACAGGTTTCGGTGATATCACATTTCACCGACGAGTGTCGGGTAGGGTTTAACTAGTGTTTAAACGCCTTTATTTAGTGCCGGGTAGGCACGGCTGGAGAGACATAGATGGGTTAGATTCCCCCTGAGATTGCTTGTGTCGGTCTCATGGTTATGTCATCAGAGTCAGAGGACTCTGATTTATAGTTTGGCCACAGGGTTGGTCAACGTGTATAGATTTACTTATCCTATAGTGGGTATTTGAATAGACTATACGCCGGTTTTACCGACGGTAGTACCGAGTGATGGTACTGACCATTAGACTCAGTCTTACTAGTAGATTGGGTATTGAGTTGCATGTTTTGGTTAGAGGGAGGCTTTGAGGCTTCTCTCGTTGGCAATTATTGGTAGGGCCCGACCAGTTAGTCAATCGTTATGTTTTAGTTACCAGTTTATAATTGCGACAAGACATTTGTTGTCATTGAGTAATTTGTTTGTTTTAGCGCAAGTGTTGCGGCTAGCCAGCCATTGTATGGATGCTGATAACACTGTATCGTCCTGTCTTCAGTATACTATAGTTGTGTCACGTGTAGTGAGTGACCAAACTAGTAAAATAGTTTTTACTGGTCTCAGAGTTTCAGACCAGACCCGAGTGGTACAGACTTCGAGTCTTAACTCTCAAAACAATGAGTGTCTTAACATTGAATAGTGTTTCGTTTGATAGTAAAGGTCAAATTGAATTAAATAATCTCAGGACCAGAGATAATACCTTTTATATAATTGGTCCGCAAAGTAGTAATGTCTTAATTTACGATCAATCAGACATAGATTGTATTAATAATTGTGTAGTAAAAGCTAATATTGTGCCCAATGTACAATTAAGACAACCTAAACCACTACAGGAGTACTGTGCCAATAGTGGCGGCCATTCCAGTGGTTTACGTGAAATCATTGCATGGAAAGTGAAGCGAGTAACTCACCCCAAAAATTCTCATGAAACATCTAAATAATCAACATTTTCCAGATATAAATGGCAATGCTATTAAAATAAACGGTATAAGAATAGGATATATTATAGTTATAACAGTAATGATAAAATCTACTCATTACAATATGTTTCATATTTATGTAATTTATTTTATAAACATTAAGTTTGTAATAAGATTATTAAATAATAAAAAAACTTAATTTTAATCAATAGAGACATCAAAATATGTGAAACACATATTTGTTGCCGTTAAATATACACGGTTATAAATGTATTCACCCAGGTAATCTATATTTATCCTGGTCATATAATAAGAAACTGTTTGACAAATTTTCAAAACATATTTTGAAAATAGACACATATTTCACACACATTACTACATTTTTAAATAAAAAATAGTACATTTTACAAACATATATACTTTTATTTTAAATATTAATATTATAAAATGATTTGTATATATTATATTATTGTTATTTTAAGACAAGAAATGTCTCAAAATTAATTATTAACAATACGCTACTAAAATATGTACAAATTTTATACAATTATAATTGATTTTTTTTAATTAATCACATATTTTCACATATTTTGAACAGTTTGAGCACACATTTTCTGAAATATTTTAGAAATTTTAATGTCTCTAGTAATCAATAAAAATAACATTTTATATATTTAATCAATTTTTCTGAACTATTTTATAATTTTATAATATCAAAATTGCAATAATTGATTAATATTATATTAAAAAGTAAATATAATGTCTATTAATGTCTAAGATAATATTCAATAAAATATTTTATAAAAAAAATGCTTATTTATATTTTAGAAAACATGCATTTTTTGTTGAAATCTAAAAAATATATAATTTTATTGTTTAATTTATATAGATTTAAAGGTACTATAAATTCTCTTGATAATAATTAAAATTAATATTATCAAAATTAACTTGTTCATTATTTAAAATAAGCATAAAATAGTTATTTTTACAAATATTGATAATTTTAAAATTAGTTTTTTAAGAATAATCTTTTGCAATAATATATTTCCACTGTTTATTATAATACAGTACTATAACTACAATATAAGTATTACAATCAATATTTTGTCAAAATATTGCATTATATTTAGAGAAAATGCTAAATATATAATAAAATATTTTTTATGTATTATATTTAAAATATGTATTATATTTTATTTAATTAAAATTTAGTTAATTAAATATTTTTATTCACTAATAATATTTCTATAGAAATATAGAATATTCATTGTAATTTTTTTATTATATTTTTATAATAATATTGATTATTTATAAATAAATAAATTATTATTATTATAGAGTATATTAATGTATGATATATTGTATATAATAGTAATAAAAAAAATTTTTGGTTTTGATACTTAATTTAAATAAATTATATTTTATAATTTTGAATATTAAAAAAAATAATTTTGAGTATTTTTATATAATTATTACAAATATGTCTATGATTAATAAAATTTATGTTGCAACAAACAAGGTTAAAATTATCTTTATTAATAGCAAATAATAATTTAAGTTTTATGTAAATTTTATTATAGCTTAAACCATATGTTTTCTTTGAACAAAATGATACAAATATTAATCTAAAAAGTTTATATGGATTTGAAAGTAAATTATTACAAATGATCGATAAATATACAAACATTTCGTTAATTATTATTGATTGTCATAAAAATTGGACCGCCGTTATTGAGTTTGTTAAATCAAATGTAAGCTTTATTATTGCATAAAATAATATAATGTTAATTAGTTATATATTTTATAGATATCATATATAGGAATCGGTGACTTAACTATAAATTACAATCGTTCACAATTAGTCACATTTACTTATCCTCATTATATGGTTGGCCTTACATTTATGGCACCGATATTTCCAATTACAACATACTCACCATCTCTATTAAGATCATTTAATTGCGATATATTGCTACTAATAATGGTTTCAATTATTATAATGTTTTTAATAAAAACATTCTTTGATTACATAAATACAAAAACATTTATAATTAATTTAGATTTTTTAAATATATTAGTTAATCACTCAATTTATAAAATTAGTACTAATAATTCAATTAGATTAGTGATTATATTTTGGATTTTATCAATCTATATATTAAACTCAATATATTCGGGTGAAATCTATAGCTCAATGACTGTCCCAAATCAACCCAATGTTATTGAGACCATTGAACACTTAAGAAACGCTATAAACAATAGTCACATCAAAATAATTACACTAAAGAATTGGTCTTATTTTAAAAATATTAAGGTATATAATAAATATTATATAATATTTTAATAGAAAATTTTATATAACATAAAATTTAAGTATGCATTGGAATCATACGGTTTGGTTATCAATGAAAACTCCATAATTTATGTCTCAAATTTAATGAAAATGTTTGAACAGTTAAAGCAATTTCCGACAAAAATTACAGCATTTGTTGAGAGGACACGATTTAATTATCATCAAATACATCACAATTTGCACTATTATTTACCACCAATTTATAAGGACTCTAATATATTTAACGATATGCTGGCCATTGCAATGAACAAACAAAGTCCATTTAAAAACATTATTAATAATATGTAAGTTAAATGTTTAAAATCTATTCCCTCATATTGTTATCTATTTATATATTAATTATTAATTCATAGTATTATGAGATGTATGGACTCCGGTCTAATAGATCATTGGATTTATGAGTTTTATTTAAAATTCATTAAAGTCTTTGATAATAACCAACAAAAATCTAAAGACATTAAAGTTTATTCATTAAATTTATTGCAATTTCAAAATATTAATTATATATATTATAGCGGATTAATTATTTCACTATTAATTCTATTATTAGAATATTTTTCTGTCTTTATTATTAATAATAGAATTCTAAATAAATTATTTGTAAAAATACTAAAATTATATAAATTAATATTTACTTAACATATTTCTATTATTCATTTAATTAATTGAATAATTAATTTTTATAATTTCAAAAAATTATTACAAATAATAAATTAGTATTTTAAAAGTATTATATCTTAATAATTTATAAAATATTTTATAACTAAATAATAATGCAATTAATAAATATGCAAGATAATAATCATAAGTAATCACAATGATATTTCATTTATTTCAATAACAACAAAAACTAAAATTATTAAATAAAAATTATAAAATAAATTTAATAACAAGAAAATGTTTTTTTTAAATTACAACAAAATCATAAAATAAAAATTAGTAAATTTATATTATATGATATGCAATATTTCTATAAATTAATTTAATAAATCGTAAAAATGACATTTTATAATTAATATAATTAAATTGTATAATAATTTATTAAGTATACCAACATTAACTTATTACTGTAATATTATATTATGTTAATAATGTTAATGTTAAACAATTACAARTATTATTATTATTACGTAATTTGTGAGCGTTATTACAAAACTTATTTAACAGCAATTGTTTGACAGGATTTCAATTGTGATTAAATATTTAGTTCAAACTTATAATTTAAACACACATTCACTCTATGTTTGAAACATTTCCTGATTATATCGAGCATTAAATTTTTATAACTATGGCTTAACACTAATTTATATACAATATATGTACAGTATTTGTATTTTATTTTATTAGTATATCTCATTTTATTAAAAATTGAAATATTATTTTTTAAAATATAACTGATCAAGTTATTAATTAAAATATTATTTTTTTAAATTATATATTTTTCAAATATATTTATATTAAACTGTTAGACATTATTTATAGAATAATTATATTATTTCAATCAACGTTACAAAAAACATATGATTATACATATGTTTAAATAATTTATATTTTAAATGATTTTTATAATCATTAGAGTATAAAATCTATTTATTTTTTAAAATAATTGTTTATATATTATTTATTTATATATATATATATATATATAATGTGCACAATTTTATTTGAAAAATATTATCACATTATAACTTGGTGAATTATTAATTTTATACCTATTTTTTGTATAATTTAGTATTACTTGATTTTCAAATAATTATCGATAGTTTTATGTTTTTACAAAACAATGCAAAAAAGTTGCAAATAAATATATAATATAATAATATTGACTTGAATTGACTTGAATGGGCCCATTAAACCATCTATTTATCGTAGCGTAAAATTATAACAATTTTCTCTCTCAAACAATCTCTCACTGGTTATTATAAGTCAATTGCTAAAAATAAAATGTGCGGTGAACTCAATACAGTATTTAAAAAGTGAATTATATATAATAGTAATATTTTTCTTGTGAAACAAGTTTTTTTTTGAAAACTTATTTTATTTTATATATGTTTTCTGAAACACAAGTTTTCAAATGTGTGTTACAAACCCTCACTCAACTCCACTGTAACGCACAATACATACACTCTCTATGACTGTGTATAAAATAACTGTAAAATACAGTGTGTGTTGTGCTAACTGTGTTTAACTAAATAGTGTTATACATTGTGAATATGTATTACACGTAACACTGTTTTTTAAAAGTGAACTACAAATTGGTTTCAGACATGTATTAAAATTGAATATTGTTATATAAATTTGAAAATGTTTTATATTAATTAAAAATCGCAATTTTTATAGTACTTGATATATTCACATTGATTTCATTGATTAATAATTCAATTATCATTTCCTTGTGTTGTAAGTATAATTTATTAAATATTATTATTTGCAAAATAAAAATGATTTTATTAGCAATATTGTAAATATAGTACAGTATGTAACACTTTTGATACATTAGTTGTTAAAGTGCAGTATATAATACAGTGTATATACTGTATTAATGGCATAAAATGTCAATGACATATTGTAGGCTTATTATAAAATATCATTTCTATGACATAGAGTTTGGATAATTGTATTTTTATTATCAATCTTTTATTTCTACATTAATAATAACACATTGAATACAATTTATTATTTTTCAAATTTATTTATTGAACTACTGAACAATTAGTATCAGTTTTTAATCCATGAAATGATTTTTACTAATGATTGGAAATTTTAAAGAATATTTAACTTTAAAAAATATATACTGTATTTCGTATACATTATATAAATATGCATTTTATTAAGTTTAGTAATCTATTGATAGATAATTATAGTATAATTGTGTCAAAACTTTTTTTTTCTGATCCTAAAGGCATACATACAGTACATCAGTCAAACTGAAAGTATTTTTTTCTGGATATTCAGTGAATAACACTTTTTTCGGTTTACTTTTTGCAAAAACTAACTGTTATTGAAAATTTCAACATTTTTATCACCAAATTAAGTGGTCAACAGTTA
Organism: Oppia nitens; assembly: GCF_028296485.1. Taxonomy (NCBI): domain Eukaryota; kingdom Metazoa; phylum Arthropoda; class Arachnida; order Sarcoptiformes; family Oppiidae; genus Oppia; species Oppia nitens. The sequence continues at coordinate 4,757,528 of NW_026533243.1, forward strand.
TTAGTTTTAAAATACTAATAATGTCAGTGAATTCACAGAAAGACTTTTTGTTGATTGAGTTATTCAAAGACCGAAACATCACTTTCTCGACCATTGATTCACTGCTGAAGTACGGCTTCGACACCAATGAGACACTACTGACACTCGACTTTGAGTTAGATTTGCCGCAAATGGTAGACATATGTCTCAGTCAAAGATCACAACTGAGACAAGTGCTGACTAAATACAGAAAACTCTACTATAAGTTTACGGCCGATAATCGGACCGATGATCTAACATTACCGCCAATTTTAAACAGCGAGTCGACAACAAATGAGACGGACAGTGACCACCATATGATTGGTGCCGTCGACGGCAATAACGTTACGCACAATATATTTGACACACATTTAAATGATATTTTTGTTGAAAGCGATACAATAGTCAAGAGTTTTAAGAGACAATTGAGAGACTCATGGGATGGACGACACCATAATCGCCGACGAAAGAGATCTGATGCCAGCAGTGATGAAGAGGACGATGATATAGAGGACAGGGATGAAGAGTTTGAGGAGTTTGACATCAGAGTGGATGCTATCGTAGATCAGTTGAGAGAAAGTCTAATACGAGTAGAGAAACAAAAACAGGAAAAGGATTTTATATTAAATAAAAAATATTTAGAGATTAAAGTCAAAGATATGGAGATTCAGAGATTGCAACAGGAATTACAAGAAATGGAAAAACAACTCATTTATGAAAAACTTATGGTTGAAAAACTTAAACACAGACTTCAGAGAAACGGAAGTCAACTCTGCGCTAATTGTAGACATAATAGTCTTAATTTAAGTACAAATTGTTTAGAAAAATTAAAAGCTGTTTATTATAATAATAGTAATAAAGATAACAACGACAACAACAATAATAATAATATTCATAATGATACTAATACTACCTGTAATACTAATAATACTAATAATATTAATGATAATAATAATAATAATAATAATACTGAGGACTCTGAGTTTGAGAGTTCCAGTGCTGACGACAATACTCCCGGTGCTGACGATAGTAAAAGTTTTAGTAAGAAATTTGTTAATCTTTGGCAAGAAGTCGATACCAATTCACTTAAATATAAGAATAGCGACGAATATAAGACATCAATTTTTACATCATTTGTATCTTCAGAGAGCCAACAGACCAACAGTAGGTCGCGTCAGACTTCTAGTGACGACAACCAAAAACAATGCAAAAAAAATAAAAATACTAATATAGATCTCAATAATCGTGATATTAAACGGGAACCCGAATCCAGTGATATTGAAGAAAAGGTTAAAATTAATGGACAGATAGATGAACACAGTTTAACCGTCAAAAAAGAGATTATAAGTGACAATTCAGATGAGGATGAGTCTAATGAAGAAGAAGAAGAAGACGATAGCGACGATCCCAATGATAAGGATTATTGTCCTAAAGTTGAGTCTATAGTTTGTGAACCAGACTTACAATGCGTTAATAATCCTCAAAACAGTACTTCTCGTAATCACAAACATATCAAACATTCAAAATTACGACAAAGTGTTCATAAAAGCTGTAAAAACTCTCTACTCGTCTCAAAGGTTGTGCCAAAAGTCATATCTCAAACCATTTCAAATACTGGTACTACTGGTACGGGAGCCGCACTAATACTCAATGAGCGACGACCGACATCCGAAACCTTATCGAAGTCCAAACCTTATCGGTGTCATTATGCCAACTGTGGCTACGGTTTTGTTTCATCGGAAGGACTTAAAAGGCACATCCGTTCAATACATACAAAAGAAAAGCCATTTAAGTGCGAGTTTGACGACTGCCAGAAACGGTTCGGTAGATCTGATGCACTCAAAGAGCATATGAAAAGGCATTTGGGTCTTAAGTCTTTCAAATGTCAATATCCCGACTGTGAGTTTGAATCGGTTTCATCCAATTCACTCAAAAGACACATAATGTCCATTCACTTGAAGGAAAAACACTTCAGGTGTCCGCACGAAAATTGTGGCAAAACTTTTGGCAGAAAAGATAGTCTTAAGAAACATATGGAAAAACAACACGTTTTTTATGATTAAGAAGTTATATACAGTAATATATTTTAATTATATTTAAATATATATATCTCATAATCGTTGTCTTTATGTTAAAATTTTCTCAATATTAATTTTATAAAATTTGTTATATATTTTATTAAGAATTTTAAATATATTTTGAAAAATAAAATGTTAAATATGATGATTATATTATTATATATAAAATTGTAATTTAATAATTTTATTTATAGTAGTAATACTATAAATCTATTATAAATTGTTACACAAGGTAATCTAAAATTTATATTGTATTGTAATATGAAAATTAAATATCTTCAACTATAAACATTTTACAAAAATATTTAGGATAAGTATAACATAATATTTATATTAAAATACAGATATCACGTATATCACAGATTAAATGTGCTTGATCAAATTGTAATAGATATAATCAAAATATTATATATTATTTATTTTATAATTAATAATTTGTTTATAGATTTAATATAATTACAGGTAATTTGTTTGAGATATTAAAGAAAAAAATATTGTTATAAAAATACTATTTTTGATAAAAGAGCTCAACATTGGAATGCTTTATCACATTCTATAAGATCAACAAAAAGTTTAAAATATTTATTAAAAGATTTTTAATTAAGAGTAATATTTTATTAATTTTTATTTAAAATATGGTTTTTAGTACTTTACTAAAGTATATACTATATAATACTTACTAGAAGGTGGAACCGGGAGTTTTTWAAAAACCCTAACAGAACCTGAACCGAGCGACAAGAGTCCAAACCGAACCGTAATTTTTAAATATTGTTAATTTAAAAATATGTTAAATTGTTTTAATATATTAAAAACCTTTTCGGTTCATCCCTCTAATACTTACTATAAACAATGTATTAGGACTAACTCCTATAATTATTGTATTATTAATTTAACTATATTAATAATAATCTTGTTATTATATAATATTGATATTATATATACTGTATATAATGTAATTATGATATTATAAAATCAAAAATACAAAAATAACAAAATAGACAATTATTTATTAAATACTGTATACTTTATAAGAAATGTAAAGAATATTGTTATTTTAATTTTATTATATTATTTTAATATACAGTAAATAATGAACGATTTGAATAAAATAATATATTAATAGATTATTTAAGAAAATCGTTAYTGTATATAAAATATCACTGTTTAGTTTATTGCAATATACTGTACAAAATATTAATACTACTATATATTTTGTATTTATTTTGATAATATTAACATTTTATATTACTCTATCATTGTCTGCATATTAATATATTATACAGGTATGTTTATTTATAAAAATAAAAAATATGGTAATAAACATAAGAAACATTAATAGCAAAACATTCAAATAAAATTTTTGATATTGTTTCGTAACTTTTGCATTAATATTGAATAATATCATATATTTGTTAACTTAAGAAACAAAATCATATACAGTATTATCTTTTTTATTATTTAATATCATAGAATATATTAATAATATTATTTATATTATAGTATATTTTGTTTATCGAAAACAATATTGTTTTAAAAGATTACATTATATACAAAAGTATAATACTGTATTATAACTAATTGGTTATAATTTTTGAAAAAAATGATAGAAATTAAATTATTAGAACCATTTACTTATGATGGATTTAATTACAAATATTATATTATTGATGATCAATCATATTATGGATGTAATCGATATAATCAAACATATTCTACAAATATTACATTTAAGTTTAATCAGGTATTTACTGTACAGGTATTTACAATAATATCATCGCATAATTTAAAATTATTATTATTATTTTATTTTAGAAATACATTGCTGGTTATTATCTACATATAATGATTTACTTATTATGCTATTTGAACTTACTCGTTAAAGTTGATTTTAGTATAGTAAATAATTTATCATTGGTGAGATAATTTATTATAAATTAATCATTTATATTTTATTTAATTTTAATTTTGTTGGTAATAATTGGATTTACTTAATTAAATTCATTTAACAATTCATGTCTCAATATTTATATATGATATATAATTTATATTAAGATAAATACGATATCATTAGACGGAACGATACCTAAAAACATAAATATAGTAAAAACTGAATTAATACCGAAGCAAATGGTATACTTAGTTGAGATTATCACTGGAATGCATCCTATTATTGACGAGTCTTTTTGGAAATTTACAACAATATTTCATAATTATGTATTAATTATAAGATATTAATAATAGTGTAAAATTTAAATAATATTATATAAAATTGATATAAATTCTCATTAATTTAGATATGGATCAATTGGTTATTTTTATTTTTAATCGTCGCTTTTATTTGCAAATATGTTTTAAATAACAATTATAGTTTGTTATATTATTTGATACATTATTCAAAAGTAATGATTGCACAACCAGTTAATTTGTTTTCATCGACAGGTAGTTTTAATAGATTTAATTTAAATAAACAATTTAGACATCAAATACTATTTCTAATATTAACTGGCATTTGGTTGATATCATGTACTATATTGTTAAAAGCATTTTCTGGTCTTTTACATAATGTTTACGCAAACATTAAATATGCGGCTAATTATGAAACATTAGATGCTATTATTAATAGTGAAGTCAATATTTATTGGGTTTCATGGTATGCAAGTGAGGGTATTAATGAAAGTGATATAATTGCAAATAGAAGTTACAATTATTGTAAAAAATATGAAATTAATATTTATAATTATTATAAAGTAATCTCACATATAGTCAATGGACATACAGTTTTGATAGTAGATACACGTCGAAGATTTATATATAATCAAAATTTACAATATTTATTAAAATATGGCATTCAATATACAATATCAGATAATCGTTATTATCCCAAATATTTGTATAATTTTGTTACAAAAGATGTAAAATATTTTAAACAAATTAGTTTTATGTAAGATATAAATAATATTTATTTAATTTGATAATATTTGATAATATCATTAATTTTATTCAAAATTATTGTTTAGTTTAAAGCAATTACTTGAATATGGACTTAATATTCATATCAATACTCTCTGGCAATTGCAAGCAGAGAGCTATTTAATGTGGACTCAAAGTTATACCATTGAATCACATGAGACATTGAAAATACAAAATCTCAAATATAATGTCTTTCTATGGCTTATCATTGGCTATATTATTGCAATTATTGTTTTTACTTTTGAAAAATTAATCACAATTTATTTATTTATTAACAATCAACTATTGTTGTTAACAATTTACTCATAAAAGTAGAAAAATACGTTATCTATAAAAGTACTTATACTGTATTTTCATATTACACTCACTATCTAATAATAATAAGAAAATTATATAATTATATAATATTTATAAATTTAATTTTAAACAAAATACTTATGTATTGAAACTTTTTACTGATAATTACTAATTGATAATTATTTGAGTATACGAGTATAATAATATTAATTGGTATTAATTRGTACTAATTAATCCAATAAATATCATTATTATAATAATATATAAAATAATACCACATTTATTTAGATTAAAGATTTAGATTATTTTAAAGAGTTGTATAATAATATTTATTTAGTTATAAATTTAATACTTGTAAACCAATACCACCATTTATTGTTAATAAATACAATGTTTCAAAATATTTTAAAATATTTATTGTTTTTATTATTGAATTCAGGTAATTTAAGTATTAAATATTATAAAATGTTAATACTGTACTGTATATGATATAAAATTATTACAATATTTAAATTTATTATTTTTAATGTTTATTTAATAAAAATAAGGTTTAATAGTAAAAGCTTCAAATCCATGTTCATTACGTACAATAACGGGTGCGGATAGTGTTTGTGTCTGCAATCAGACCTATTGTGATGACTTTCCACCAATAGTTTCACCTAAAACTGGTTATGCATTGATCTATGAAAGTGGCAAAACTGGCAAACGATTCGCTGAGACACAGATCCCATTTAACCATACGATGCCATTCAATGCAAACCTAATTCAAACAATAACTATAGACCGAAACCAAAAATATCAGAGTATTATTGGTTTTGGTGGCGCTTTTACTGATGAGTTCGGTATGGTTTTGAATGGTCTTCCCAAAGAGCTGTCACAATATTTGATGGACAGTTATTTTAGCAAAAATGGTATTCAATATAATATGGGAAGAGTGCCGGTGGCCTCTACTGACTACTCGGCCCACTATTATTCATACGATGATAAACTCAATGATAAACAACTCAATCATTTTGCATTGACTAAGGAAGACTTAGAATTGAAAGTATTAATTAGAAATTAAATATTAAAATTTATTTATTTATTTTCAGTCATAACAATACAGATACCTCATATCAAAACTGCTCAAAACTTGAGTACATCACCGCTTAGACTATTTGGTAGCGCATGGGTTGCACCCGATTGGATGAAAACAGATCCGAAATCGCAATTTCCTAATCAACTAAAGGGTGACACAGGAGGAGAATATTATGATATTTTCGCCAAATATTTAGTGAAGTCAGTTATATTTATTTATAATACATTAATTTGCTGATATACAGTACAGTACTATAAATTAAATTTATTTTATAATAATTGTATAATACTGTATATGATATATTTAAATTTATATTAGATTTTTAGACATATATAAACAACATAACATAACAATGTGGGGACTGACCACTCAAAACGAGCCCACTTGGGGCCGCATATTCATACCCAACGATTTGTATTTTGATCCAAATATGCAACGAGTGTTTGTCGGCAAAAATCTTGGACCTCAACTCTTGAAGTCGGGCTATACTCCGGATAAACTAAAACTTATGATATATGACGACAACATTTACCAGACGACTGACTGGCACCACACACTTCAACAGTTTGCAGACCAAGTATTCAACGACAAAATTGCTGAACCATTTGTTTCGGGAATGGCTTACCATTGGTACGAAAGTTCCCGTACTGATGGTTATCCTGATATTGTTTTGGATGAACTAAATAGTAAATATCCGAATAAGTTTATGTTAATGACTGAGGCCTGTCATTTGGATGGATTGGGTAATGGGCGCTGGGATTTTGGGGAACATTATGCACATGATATTATTAGGGTATGTTTTTAATTATCTATTACATCAACTATACCTTTTTACAATTAGGATTTAAATCACTGGACTATTGGTTGGGTTGAGTGGAATATGGCATTGGGTTTAAACGGTTGTCCCCGTTGTGGTCCAAATCAATGTGGAACAGCTATTGTTGTGGACATTGAGAAAGGAGAAGCTTATAAACAGCCGACTTTTTATATTATCGGACATTTTAGTAAATTTATAAAACCTGATTCCGTCCGAATTGCACACCAATTGTCTGATAATATAAATAACTTATTTATTTTATCAATCATACGACCAGACAATGGAGTGGTTGTGGTTGTGCTCAACCAAAATGATTTAGACATTGACTTAAAAATCAATGACAAAAACAATGTATTAAGTTATACAATACCAGCCCGAACTATACAAACTTATATTTGGTGGTAATTAATAAAAGTACATTCAATTTAATTTACAAATATTTTATAAGTATCAATGAATTATAGTATAAAATTAAACTTTATTCTAATATAGTGATACAATTTTTTATATATTTTATATTAATATCTATTATCAATATAATAAGTAAATAACTCAAACATATATTAAATTTAAGATCATTAAAAGTTATAGTCTTGTAATCCACTTTTGATGAAACCGGCGGCCGATAACAGTTTGGCTGCTTTTTTCGTAATTGACATTTATATCGACTGATTAACTAACAATACATGTACTGTAAATTATATGTATATTGTTGTGAATTATATGATACACAGAGATGGTTATATGAATGAGGTCTACTAACTATGATTTATAAATATGTAATACAAGTGTTAGTGTTTATTGTATAAGAAGTGGTTGGACTTCAATTGTCTTCTTCATTAAATTGAAATTTTTCAGTCAAATCATTACTTAAAATAAAACAAAAATATTATTTCATTATTAATAGGTCTTTCAGTATTATATAGTTATTAGAAAATTTGGTGAAATTCGTATTTTTCGGTGGACTTAATAAATCAATTTTTGAATATAAGCGCTAAATAGTAAATATAACTGATTTAATTGATATTAAATAAAAATATATTGAAAAAATATTTTACATTATGCATGTTTAATCATTTTTAATAAAAAATAATATCAAAAATTTTGATTACTGTATACAGTATAGTATTTTAAGATTGGTTAATAAAATTAGATTTTATTATTACTTTTAAAGGATTTTAAATTATGATTTTTTAGATTTTGAAGACTATTAATTACTGTAACTATTTTTGTTAATCATTTAATGTGGATCCAGGAGTTAACCGGGATTTGTGAGTCCATCATTAATCTATTGATTTCTTCCATTCGATGGCAATGACAAAGTTGATGTCAAAATGGATGTCAAAGTTGATGTCAAAGTCGGTGTTGAATCTGTAGACTGATCGGTAGATTTAGTTGTAGACTCACTGTTAGGTTTATCTGTTGTTTGTTCATTAGCTGAATCCTTATCAGATTTGGGTATATATGCCATTCCTTTTCCATAATAAATCCCTGAATTTTCCGAATTCGTAGAAATCGATGACAAAGTGGATGTCAAAGTAGATGTCAAAGTGGATGACAAAGTGGATGTCAAAGTGGATGTCAAAGTGGATGTCAAAGTGGATGTCAAAGTGGGTGTAAAAGTTGATGCCAAAATCGGTGTTGAGTCTGTAGACTGATCGGTAGATTTAGTTGTAGACTCACTGCTAGATTTATCTTTTGTTTGATCTTCAATTTTATTGCCTGATTCTTCAATTTTTTGCATATTTAAATTATTAACTGGGTTAATTAAATTTAAATTATTAACTGGATTGATTGAATTTATAATACCCAATGGGTAAGAGATCATAGGATTGGATTGATCCGGGTATTGATATAGTTTAATAGGTCTGCCATTCGGTGCTGATTGTCCTACAATTGGCAATGAAATACCAGTCATATGATATAAATTGGGACCCAAGTCTATTGGACCTACAATTCCTCTTATATTATATAGCAATGGATTGAGTATAGAAGCCAACGATGGTTTGACCGACGATTTCAGCACTTCTTTCGAATCTGTTTCAGGATAAGGAAACGGTTGATCCGGAAGAAGGCTTCCAATAGAGTCGGACCCACCAGTGTTTGGCACAGGATTTGTCAGCAAATTAGACAATGTTTTCGTTACGGTCGACAAAACATTCAGTTTGCCTAACAATGCCGACACCAACGGACGTCCACTAATGCAATGAACTAAAGTCAACAAAATTATTGTTTTAATCATTAATTTCATTGCATAGACTGATAAAAATAATTTAATAACAAATGTTATATCGCAATATTATCATATTAAATTAGTAGGATCCATTTACCATATGTTTTATATATTTTTAATTAATTATAAATAAATTTGAAAATTATAATTTTATTAATAAATTTATAATATACTGTAAATTATATGAAATTAAATACAGCAATTATTATAAAATTAAAAAAATATTTTAATTAAATTTTTTTATACATAAATCATTGTTGCTTAAGGTTTTCGATCTAACGGTCTCATCGGAGACACATGTTTTGAATTTAAAGTCCTACTCTTAGGGCAACAATTTGTTTAATATCTTTTAATATTGTATTCAATATAATAATTATGTTTAATTATAATTAAAAAACAATATAATTAATACAATGAGTTTTTATTGCATTTTTAATCTACAATTTTTACCAAATTTTAGTAAATTCTCATCAAGTTTTAGAAAAAAATATAAAAGTTAAAAACAACAACAACTTGTTTTTAACTTTTTTATAATAATTATTAAAAAATAACATTAATCTACCTTGTTGAGATACCCGAACTCTTATATGTTATATTTATTTAATATCTTGATTTTTATTATTTTTAAAGCATATTTTGCTTTAATTAATAAATAAACTATTATTTTTTGTTTAAATTTTAATTTAAATAATGTTTTATTGTTTTGTTACATATATTTACTGTAAATAATGTTATATTGATTTCAGTATTTAATTAGTTTTAATTTGTTTATTTTGTATACATAAACTAATTACAGTATTTATATAACTATTAAAACTTATTGTATTAATTATATTGTTTTTGAATTATAATTAAACATAATTATTATATTGAATACAATATTAAAAGTTATTAAACAAATTGTTGCCCTAAGAGTGGGACTTTAAATTCAAAACATGTGTCTCCGATGAGACCGTCTAAACCATAGATCCGAAGCATTTTAATGTTGATAATAACAATATTGTTAGGCAACTATTATCGCTTTAGATAATGAGACCAAATAAATAAATTAATTAAATTTTCATAAATTATATTAATATTCATTTTTTTTAATTTATAATTGATAATAAAAATTACATAAGTATTTAAATATTTTTTATGTAATTTTTATTTAATAATATAATTTAATATAAAGTTTGTGAGTTTATTTCGGCTTATCAGCTATTATTCAATATAATGTTTTATTTGATTTCAACTTTAACTCATTCATTCAAAATTATTCAATTGTACTGATGTATGGTCTAAACCACTGACAATACAGTACAATACAAAAATATATCCCCATAAAAACTAATACATAAATAATGTAAACCAAACCACAAGTAGTTTGTAGTCAAAGTTTACAAAAAACTAATTGATTAACATATTAATGAATAAAATATAATATTAACTATTAATAATAAAAATAAGTTTTAAATATAAAAATATTGTGAAATAATTGTAATGATTATTGAATAATAAATGAGAGAAATGTTTTGACATTTCTTTATTGCTAAACGATGGCCTTTGGTTCATATTATCAATAGTTTAGTGATTAATAAGTAATTTCTTATCAAAAAGTAAGCAAAACTTATTTTATTTTTATTTAAATTATGAAAACAACCAAAAAAGTTATTAGAAATTAGAAAATTATTTAAAATTTACTTTTAAATAATTCATAAATATATTATATGCATAAAATCATAAAATATATTATAGTTTAATTCTATAATTATATTAGAACTTTAATTTAGTCTAAATTAATTTAAAACTTTAATTATTTAATAAAAAATATTAAAACTTTATTATTTAAATTAAATTTAATAAATCATTTATTTAAAATTATTATATTTTAAAAATTGTAGATGTTTCATTTATTGATATTATCATTTTTAATAGATATAATTTCAATGATAAACTTAATTATCGACTAATTAATTTAAAATACTCAATATTAAACAATAATCATTAAAATTATATAACATAAAGTGGAAAATTTGATAAAATTGGGTGCATTTCAAAATAGTTTTATTCAATATTATCACTATTTTTAATTTATAAATAAGTAAAAAACATATACAATATAATAGATAATTTTATTATTCAATTGAATTATACATATATTTGTAGATTTGATAATCTGTATAAATTATGAATCAATCAAATAAATGTTGTTTTATGAATTCATTTTTAAAATTCCAATAACTTTTGTAATTAACTTCAGCGAAACCCTATAAAAAATAAATTATTATAAATAATAAATAAATAAATTTGAAGATTAAGTTATCATACAAACCATCATAACATTTTTATTGATTGGTAAAGCATTGTCATCGTTATCATCATTTTTGATGCAAAACATGATGAGCCACATGAATGCAGATAATGTAAATATTTTTGTCTCTTTTAATAGGTTTTCGTATGAATTGAATTTATTTTCCAAAAATGCTTTTCCGTGAATATTGACCGACTCGTCAATGTATGCCTTGATTAGTGGTTCAAACACATGATCACCCGGAAAATTGTGAGAGACATTGTAGTCTTTAAAATGATGGCCCCATTCAATCAAAATAGTACCCAAATCAAAGCCCCGGTAGCCATAGTTGGAGTACTCAAAATCACAGAGTATGATATCATCATTGGGTTCGGTAACCATTATATTACTGCCCCTACAGTCCACGTGTGTGAATACAATGGGACTGTTAATTGAAATCATTATTTTCTTAATCCATTGAATTTCATTTTTTATATCATATTTCTTAAGTGTTTCACAATTTAATTCATCAAACATTTGATTAATTGAAAACTTGTTATAACCGATATCAAGACATTCATCAAAGTAATCAAATAACCAGTTAATAGACTTTTTGATGGGCACTTCCAATGAGTGTATTTTTGCCAACATTTCAAACAATTGAATCGCTAATTTAGGATTGTTTTGCTCAGGTAGTCGAAATTGCCTGTGCTGTGTATTTGAATAGTTTAGAAATTAAATATAAATGTTATGATAGACAATCAGTAATATATTATTGTAATTACTTTAAGATATTGTAAAATTTGACCATCTTCAAATATGCCCAATATTTTAGGTCCGATATGACTTTCCGAGACCAACAATGCAATTATAATATCACTTAACCTCTCGTCTTCATTGAAGTGTTTTGGACCATAAAATCTTATACACACTTCTTGTGGTGTTTGAGAAGTGTTTGATACCGTCGGTAGTGAACAATAGTATAACTGATTAGTCATTCCTCCCGTCAACCGCTTGAACTCAAATGTGTCGACAGTTTGATCCAACCATTCATTGCTTAGATAGTCTTTACAGAGTTGAAGACACCGTTGTTTAACATCTTCCGGTGTTTCGCCTCTAATGAGTTCCAGGTTTTCTAAATCAAACTCTTCAAGACTTTTGACGTCTTTGAATTTCTTAAGTATTTTGACATCACTTTCGAGTAACTCTTTAGACAATCTTCTCTCTAAATTTGTAGTCATTTTACTTTTAGCAAATTGTATCAAAAGTTTTTATTTTCATAAATTTAACTAAAAATGTTAATAATTATAACTAACTTAAAATATATCAAAACTTTATGAGCCTTTTATTGGTTTTACTACTAATTATTTTGTTATCAAATTTAGCAATTGAAGGACATATTCCTTAATGTCTATAATTATTACTGTATATATAAAATAAAACAAATAAATATGAATTGAGTTTAATCATGACATTGAAATTGTCAATCCATGATATATAACAGCTATAATTTGCCAAATATTATTATTATATTATATTCACTATAATTTAATTAATGATATATTGTGTAATAATTGTATAAATAAATAAACTTTATTTAAATTTTAGTTCAATTTAATAAAAAATATTAAAGATTTAATTTACAGATATATAAATAATTAATGTAATTTAGCTCTAAAATAGTTTACTGACTTATCGTAATTATAAAATTTAAATTACCGGTAAGACTAAATTATTTATTTATTTAATTTTAATCGTTGAATATAATTATAATATATGACAAATATTTACAAAATTATATTCTATTGTGTAATAAACTATACATAGATGTCAATCATGTTTTAAAATTATTTACCGTATATTAAAAAATAAAATATATGACAATTGATGGCAAAAAAAATAATTTTAGTATAACTCTCTCAGTAAACAATGATTAATTGCAGAGAGATTTTATGTTTCGGATGTATGAGACGTCTTGATTAATAAAATGCAAATTATTATATAAAAATGGCAAACAAGACATGAGTTTATCTTTAATTAAACAAATAATATCTGTATTTTTAGCAATCATTGTTTCCAATCTTTTCTTTTTACTTAATATAATATTTATCTCCATTTTCTTCTTAAATCTATATTTTGCCGAAGCTTTAGTCTCTCTTATTTTTTTACGGATTTCCTTAACCTCCGGTTCCAGTGATGGTCTACCTCTTCGACGTTTAATCACATTCTGTTCAACAATAGGCATACGTCGTGGTCGACCTCTCTTTCTCTTTGCTGTCTCAGAACTACTATTATTTTGAATATTTGTGGCACTCGTCTGTGGGAACAGATCTTCAATAGTAGTCTTCTGTTTTGAATATGAGTGACCAAAGATCAGACCATCGGTATCATTGATCATCAAATCAGCATTAAATGACTGATAAGCACTCTGTTGTTTGTCATCAATGGGTTTTGTATCAAAAGCCCTGTCATTATATGAGTTTAAGTCTACCAAAAATTGAATCATTTAATCCATTAATATATATACCGTATATATTGTTAATTGAAATACTATTAAACATACCATTAGTTATTAAATCAGTTGAATTGACTGTTGAGGGACACTCTTCATACAACTTATCGATGAACTGAAGATCAATTCCAATGTCGCAAATGTCATCAAATATGGTGACCGCAGAAGTCAGTGTCGTAAACGTTGTCATAGCGTTAACATCATTAATGTTTACAGGTATGGCCTCATTGGCCACGGGTTCGGCGGTAATACAATTGTCGCCAAATATAAAGTTATCGTCCATTAAGTCAAACGTCAAGTCATCTAACGGTTCATCTGAAACATCTGTCATTGAAAAGAAAGAAAATGAATGAATGACTTAATGTGTTGTATAGTTTCGGGTCAAATAAATGGACACTAAGTGGACACTTACCGTTCAATTGGTCGATCTGTGACCTCATAATCATTTGTTCCAATTCTATGTACGAATCAGTTGACAACAAGTCATCAATAATTGTCGTCATTTTATTTTTGTACAAACAGTTTATCGCCTAAAAATCAAATCAAATAAAAAGTTATAATTTAATAATAAAAACTCAAAAAGTATTAATAATTTTATAATAAATATATTGAATACTAATTACAATTGATATGAGTTTCGGTGTTAAGTCATGTCTTAAGTGAAAATTTATTCAATATATAAAAATTCAAAGTTTTTTTCTAAGTTTGTTTGCTATTACTTTTGACATAGACTTACAAATCATTATAAATTAACATATTATACGTAAATTGCATATAATATTACAAATAACTAATAAAACTGGTATTTAATAATTTAAAAAAAAAGTTTAGATATGAAATAAATTTCGTAGAAATTCATAATAATAATTGTCAGTCAACTAAAAACAAAGTTAATGTTTATATTTTAAAAAATACAAATATTTTATTAGTATTAATAAATAACGTTTTTATCAAATTAGTGTAAAGTCTATACAATTTATATAAAAATTAAGTCAATTATCAATTGACATAATTTATGAATTTGACTATTGATTGCATTACACTATTGTAAATTGCAATTTGTATTAATAATGCAATTTTATATTTTATACAATGATTATCATATAACATATTATTACACTATTATTGATAATCATATTAATTATTATTCAACAATATTTTTAATTAAAGTGTAATATTATTTCTAATTAGTTAATAATATGTTATTTTAATTGATAAAAAATAATCGCATATTTAACGAGTTATAAAATTGATAAAAATAAATTTAATAATAAGAGTTATTATTAAATTCAATTTATATTTAATTTTAGTTTTGATTTAAAATAATATCAAATTTTCAATTTTAAAAAGTAAAGCATAATTTAAAAAGTTATATAAAATTTTAATATATTTTTCTATTGATAGCGAATATTAAAGTAAAATAAAATTTTCCATTAAATACCTTATTTTGTTGTAAGAGTTGACACAAATATAATGTTAAATAATAGCTAATAATAACTAATATATAGTTTTGGTTATCAAATGAAACAAAAGTTTTTATAAATGTTTGAAACACTTGAATGTGATTCCAATATATACTGTATATGTGTTTTGTACGACAAATGCAAGTATTATATAACACATGATATGTTGTTGTGATTAAAATCAGACCAATCATCACACGAATATCAAATGCAATTCATCACCGATTGGTTGAATTTGTTGCTATATTATGCTTAATATGTTTGGATTGAACACCAAACTAATGGCAACACTATATGACTAATAAAAACAAGTGAGTCATTGATTCAAACATTTCACGTAAGCCTTAGTGTTGTTAAACGTCCAGTAATTGTCCGGACTTTACATTAATTGATAAAAATTATTCAAATAATAATTGTATTCAAAATTTCAATTAAAAAACATGTGTTCAGTATTTTTGAGTCAATTTTTCTTGTTTTATTTGCTTATATTTATATCAAATTATAATTATTGTTGAAAATATCAATTATTATCTAAAAAAATGTTTTGTTAACTCTAGTAAACCATTTCTTATATAACCTTCAGTTGTATTAAATAATGTGATAATACTTTCATATAATTTATTCGACGACTGTCTCCTCAGTCACTCATTCACCCACACATTGACTGTCTATTGGCTGTCATTGTTATGCTAATGAATATACAGTAATAATCACATAGTCTTTACATTATTAAACAAACTTAATGTTATATCAATTAGATATAAAAAAAGTTATAAATATTATTATTATTAATAAATGAAGTGTTGTTTTGTTAGAGATTTTAATTAACGATATCATTGATAATAATTAAATTATTTTTATTATAACAAACAATTTATTGAAAGTCTATTTCAATTACTATATGAAAGTCTGACAATAATTGTGTAATATATTAATATCAGACAAATAATAAAAAGGGGTTTATATTGAATATCTAGTAAACCATATTTGATATATTAAAATGACAAAGTTATAGACAATTTTATAATGAATATATTTAACCTTGGTCATTTTTTTACTTAGTTGTACTCTATGTAGAGTTTGATTAACATATATTGTTATAACAAATAGTACCAAAACTTAAATATTTTTCAAAAAAGCTATTGAATTATTTAAAAATAAATTTCAATTCAATAAATAAGGAATTTTTAATTAATAAACGGAATACTGATTGTCGAACAGTTTATAGAGAAATATATTATGTTTAATAACTTTAAAATATTATGTATTTAAAGATTAATTGAATCTATAATCTTAAGTTATCATTAAAATCAAATCAATTATAATAAAACATCTTAAAATATACTTATAAAAGATAAATATTTGCCTAATAATTGCATTAAAATAATAAGTATCAATAACTGGTGTAAATTTGTTATAAAAATCTATGATCTTTAATTGTTTGTCCACATGTAGTATATTTCTCTATAAACTGATTCAACAAATAGATTGTAATTTACACTATAAGTGTGAGAAAATATGCAAATTTTTAAATATGTTTTGTTTGAAAGTAATAATTTATTTTTAAACTATAGATTATTATTGTCTAATAATAAATTGTAGACAATATAGACATAAATTTATAACAACAATAATATATATATTTTATATTTTCCAAATTACTATCAATAGCATACATGATATGATAAAAAACATTTTAATAGCAATGTTTTTATCAAAACAATATACAATATGATATCGTATTATATAAATATATTTATATTTAGACTTACAAAACTAAATGTTATAATATTACAAATTATTTTTTTAATGTATTTTATTAATCAAATCATAATTTTACTTACATATCATATAAAAAATAATAAACAATTTTACCAAAAAATAATATAAAATTATAGCTCTATATAGTAATTGAATTTAATAAAAAATATCATTTTTAATAAGGAATTACAATTATACATATGCTTAAAAATATATTATAATTGTATTAAATATTTATTTTAGCTTTATATAGCTAGGTTTATTTATATATATATATATATATATATATATTTAAAAACTTAAAAAATTGCATAATGTAGAATAGATAAAGTATGTAATAATTAAAGAATATATATATAAATATATATATATATATATTAGTTTTAACAATTAAAAAAATTATTTGATATATTAGTATGGTAATTTACTAGTTATTATACAGTTAAATACAGTACATATAAACTCATGTTATCTTTAAGTAAGATTTTATAGTTTATAAAGAGTTGAATAAAAAATTTATTATTATATAACATATTCTGATCAATGAATAATATTAATGAATAATGTGAATATAAAATACCTGTATTTAAAATTAAATCAATTCATTATTTCATTTTTAATGTATTCAAATCTATTGCAATCTATGAGGTGTTGGTGTTTATGGTAATACCGTATAAATGGTTGTAACTGTCTTTTAATGTCGCGAATTGTGTTTTTGTAATCTTTGTTTGTTTCAATCAATTGTTTTTCAATTTTAATCTCTTCCGCAGATTTTTGTTTCAATTTTTGTCTGTATTTTGCCGACGCTTTAGTTTCTCTGCGTTTTTTGCAAATATCTCTTTCTTCTGGTTTTAGTGGTGGACGACCTCTCGGTCTCTTAGACTTATTGGGCGAACCATTTGGATATTTCTTTGGTCGACCTCTTTTTCTTTTGACTTTTTCACCATTTTCTAGTACTGGTATGGATGGCACTGATGTGATGACATTAGTTGCCGGAACCAGGCTTTCAATTGTAATATTTTGTTCAGAGTTTGTGTCATTGTTGTGGTTGTGGTTGACATTGATTTGTTGGTCAAATGACAGTGAATTATCATAGACTTGGGTATAAATAGCCCTTTTGTTATCTGTATCTAAACATTAAATTTATCATTAATTATATAAGTTTGCAATTAATACGTCAAACAATACCTTTTAATTCAGAATCATTATAGACTTCTTCAACTAATTGTTGTTCATTTTCAGCCAAACCGTTCAACAGTGTGTTCATAGAGATGTCACCATCAAAATCAATAGGACTAACGGGATATTCAATTGGGTCATCAAACTGTCCATTTTGTTGAACAATTTTATCTTAAAATTAACAAATGTTATTAAAAAAATATAAATAACAATATTATGTTTGTTTAATCATATTATATGAAATTTTGATATATTTTTGATAAATACTTTCTAAAGGGTGTGTCGGCTGTTGAGAGAACCGGGAGATCTGTTGTTCTAAATCACTTGCAGATGTATCCGTGTAGTACTCATCCATTTCCCAGTTATGTATAAATCATTAAAACACTAAATGATATTTAAAAAATGAAATTTAAAAGTTTTAAAAAAATTAGTTTAAAATTTAATTATACAAAAAAATACTTATAAAAAACTTTACTTCAATTGTAAATTATCGATAAATTAAAATTTTAATAATATATTTTTTATTAGTAAAAGTATTTTCATAATGTTATTAATAATGGTATAAAGTATGTTATTGTGTTAATATAGTTATTCAATATAATCATTATGATAATAAATAAAAATGTAAGTTAGTTTAAATAATATTATATTACTCTAAATATTACAGCATTTTTTGTAATCATACAGTACTTACTATACTTATAATATAATTAATGTTGTATTAAATTCTTTTCCTCGTTTTATTATCTAAAAGTTTGTTATGTTTTGTTATATTCCCTTTGCTAACTGGGAATTCCCAGGGAATCTATTTCCTTGTGCTACCACCTATTGAATCATAAACAACACATTTTATTATAATGTTTGAAAACAAATATTATTTTAAACTATATTTTGAGTGGTATTGATAATGAGTATTACTAAATTTAGTGAAATCAAATATATTTTTAATTATTAAAAGAAATTTCATGCAAAATATTTAAGTTTTGGTGCTATTTATTGTAATTATATAAATTATATTTTCTTTTTCTATTGATGAAGGGAGGGAAAATAAGATATTTCCATATTTTATGGGAAATTTTGAGGGATTTTATTGGGGAACTTCTCTCCCTTTTAAAGTTGCTCTAACTCTAAATATAGTGTAGTGGTAAACATAAATTTTATATTCAAGTATCGGTAGTTACATATGTATGAGACATATTTAATTTTGTTTATGATATCTAATATAAATTATTTAAAAATATTTATTAGTCTATATTATTATAATATTATTAATATATTAAAATTATGATTAATATTAAAATCACGAGGCTCATTAATTTAACAATTACTATATTAATTTAATTTACATTATTAATGAAAATTATTTTAAAAATGCTAATCACAAAAATAAGTTTATTCATATCTTTATACAAAACCCACTCATATACTTATGGTTTATCATAATAGATAACTTATTATATTATTTTATACAATCAAGTTTATTAATAATTATAAAATAATTTTGTAAATAAAATAAAATTTCAAATTATTCAATTATTATTTAATAAATATTATTAAAAACTAAAACGATCTAAAATTAAATTTTTAATTATTTAGCTATAATCACAATATGCTGTATGATAAATTAATTAATTATATGAAAAACCTTTATATAAACTTTATTTTATTATTATATTTTATTTATTAGCTATGATTTATTTTTTAACATTATCGCTAATTATAATTTATTTTAGTTATAATCATTTTATGCAAGATAATGTTTGACTAAGCATTATAAGCCTAATGTTTAAAACTAATTTAAATCATTWTATTTGTTAACAGTATAGTATATATTAAGATTTTGAATAAAAAAATAATTGTTAAATTATTTTGTTTTAGGTACAAATCTAAATAAAAATAAATTAAATATTAATTTTACTATTTTATTAAAATGACAAAGTTTATAACGGCATTATAATGTCAAGGGCTATAAATCGTTTTGATCATTGATTATCAATAATATAATTGACTTGAAGTGTCAGTCTAGCTGTAGATCTATTTTACATAAAATGGATAAGTAATGTAATAAAACAATTATCAGTTACACCGGAAACACTAACTTCCTAAACAATATCTAATAAACTTATTGGTCATTAAGTTTACTTATCTAAATATTTCTATACATAATAATCTAAACATTTGTAGTGTTTAAAAAAATATAAAAACATTTAAAAATATATTATAAAATAATAGAGAATATTAAAGTATTTAACAACAATTTATATATAATACATGTTATTATGAAGTCTAATGAATTTATTAAATGTGAGAATATTAAAATAATATATAAATTTTTGATTTAAATAAATATAATATAATAGCTTAAATAATATTAACAGTAATTAAAGTTTATGAGATGCTTTTTTATAATATTGATAATTTATAAAAATGTAAATTGAATGAAGTTACTAAATGTATTAATTAATAAATTATAAATAAGTGCAATAATATTGATAAATATGTTAATGATTTTTTTATATACAATGTGTTTTAGAATACTTAATTAAATATTTACATATTAGTGATCATATATTGATATAAGAATATAAAAATTTGTACATTTAATCAATATGTATACTAATTATAATTAATTTATAAATATTTTTGAACATTGCTTGCTATTTAAAAATATATAATATTTTTGGTAAAATCACTATTAAAATCGTTACAAAATTACAAAAGAATTCAATATATTTAACAGTAATAAAAAATAGTTTTAACCAAAAACAAGTCTAAAAATATTTATACAGATCTTACCAATTGCTTTAGGTATTGGCAAAAGTATAAAGTGTTCGATATATTTTTCTATATCATATTATTCACCAACTATTCAATAGCATATGTTATGAATTTTATCAAATTATCATTAATAGTTTCAAAGTTATCAGACACTTTATCAAATATGTGAAATTTTATCTTTAAAGATCAATATTTTGAATTCCTGTGGTAAGTCTGACTCATAAAATGAACATATGCTTCTTCAACTATTACTCTTTTATTCGTAAGTTTTTCGGAATTATTTTCTTAGAGATTAAAATTTAATCGACATTTTTTCAAAGTCACCTCAATTGACAAACCAAAAATTATTAGGTACAAATTGACAAAATTGCTTTTGTACAGCTAATTCTATAAAATATTTTTATAACTGTTATGTGCGTAAAAAGCCTGACTATTACTCCTACTCATGACATATACTAATTTAATTTATGATCAGCAGTTGTTTCCTGAATGAATCGTCTTTACAAGTGGTCATTAATGATATTTGGTCAACTTTTAAGCTTTATTGTTTTTTTCTGAATTAATTTATATTTAAACTGATACTGGTATAAAAAACTTTATTATCTTTTGAGTTAACTTTGATAAGTTTAAGAAACAATATTTGTTTTTTTTGTTTATAATTTTAAGAAAAAATAACGTCCCAAAATTTTGCATATTTAGTATACAAAATATTCAACGACAAGACCTTTTTTAATTACAATAACTTTGAAACTATTAATGATAATTTGATAAAATTCATAACATATGTTATTGAATAGTTGGTTAATAATACAATATAAAAAAATAAATCAAATTCTTTATACTTTTGCCAATACCTAAAGCATTTAGTAAGATCTGTACTTACAATTATTTAGTTTTATTCATTTAATAGACTTAAGATATAATAAAACCTATTGTAATCATTGATGAAATGTGTATTATTATGATAAAATTGAACCCATTTTTTAATGTTTTCTTTTAAATAATTGATATGATTTTGTTTATCCCTCACAAACTCTTCTAATTGTCTTTCATTGTCAATAATTTCTTGTAGTTTTTCTTTAGTCTTTAGCCTATACTTTGCCGAAGCCTTTGTCTCTCTGACCCGTTTGCGGATCTCCTTCTTGATGGGTGGCAATGATGGCCGACCTCTTCGTCTCTTAGGTTTGTCTTCAATGTCAACGGGTGTACGTCTTGGTCGACCTCTTTTTCGTTTTTCCGGCGCACTCGTGCCGGGCATTGATAAGTCAACCGGAAATTCAGCAATTTTCTGTTGCATATATTAAGTCATTTAATAAAATATTTAAATATAAATATATTAAAACTTTTAGATAGATTTTAAAATTTAGCGAACATTTATCACTATTAGTGTAGTATTTTAAGTAAATGATAAATTGTTATACATGTTGGCACACATTCATACAATTATTGGTATGACTAGTTTACACATTTATGCTGCAATATTTATTATCTAAATTGTTAACACATGAGTTTAGTTTTAATATAATCATTATTATAGTATAATATAGTATAGCGATTGATTGACTAGGTAAATTTAATTAAAATTAATAACTATAAATATTTATTAAGTCATTTATTAATACTATATTTTATACTAATAAACAATAATGGACTTTATAATTAATTTTTGAGAAGCATATCAAATAGCAAATAGACTTACGGTGCACACGTGCCACGTGTCTAGTTCTATAAATTAATCAGCAATTGATATTTGAATGTATATACAAAACCTAAATATTGTATCAAAATTATATTAATAAACATTTTCTATACCTGACTAGTCATTTGCAGATTTTAATTACTATGAAATTGGTTTTAAAAAAATTACAATACAGTGTATGTTTTGCCGTATATTTTGTAGTTTTCCAACAATGCAACCAATTAAATGACAATAATATTAATATAATAACATAAATAACTTAATCAAACCATATGGTGATTAGCGGCACCACTTCATACTTGTAACCAATTGTGATATTATTAGTAACGATTGGTTGAATAGAGTTTCGCAATGCCGTCATTGGCCACCAAACACATGACAAGTGTAGACAAGCGGTGATCCAATAATTCAAACATTTGAGACACGGTATCGGTAACCATCACGTATGCACCAGTGCTCACTATAACCATATATACAGCAAACAGTACTTTATTTTATCATAATATCATATAAATTATTAGTTATATTAAACTAAACAAAATATATTTGACGTTATGTACGCCAAAGTCCATTCAAAATTAAGAGAAAATTTATCAGAAACTTGAGTTAACATATCCTAAAATAAAGTTTAAAAATAATAATATACTAAAACAATTATTGAAGTTTACTGAGCAATACTTTTTTACGCACATTAAATCTTATTTTTTATGGTATTTATTAATAATTTTATTTTAATTTGTATTACAACTGTTATTTTAATTAATAATATCAATTGTTAAATGAGTTGTGAAACAAATACAAATAAAGACATAAAAGTATGATTAGTGAAGTTAAATATATTGACCCATAAATAGATTGGCAGGTATTTGATGGGTAATAAATGTAGAGAAAGTGCAATATTTGCTATAAATATGGCAAATAATATTAAATTTCAATTCATTCATTAATTAAACTATTGCTTAGTTATAAATAAATTTAATTTTAAAGTTGTTATAAAAAGTAAACAATTTATATACATATTTTACAACTTTAATTTATGGGAAAAATATTAAATAGTCATATAATAGATATCATTGAAATCTGACAAATGTAAAATGATAATTTATAATAATATAAATGATAATGATTAGATATTGTTATTTAAAATATAGGATACAACTAATATAAATATTCTATTAATATATAATTTATATATATATTCAAAAATTACTGTATATTCAATATAATTTATATTGATATATAAAATATAGAGTATTGAAATTTACCWGAAAACATGTCGATTACAAACATTTATACAATCTCTCTCTCTCTCTCTCTCTCTCTCTCTCTCTCTCTCTCTCTCTCTCTCTCTCTCTCTCTCTCTCTCTCTCTCTCTCTCTCTCTCTCTCTCTCTCTCTCTCTCTCTCTCTCTCTCTCTCTCAGTCACTCACACACTCTCATTAATACTGCATATTATAAATATGATAAAATGCAATCATATTATCAAGTGGTGTGTTTACTATTTTAAGTAAACATTGTTAATGTTGTAATCATCTCTTATTTTATATTAGCTGTAATTTAAGTTTATTATTTTTAGCAATTTTAAATGATATTCTTTTTAATTTTTTAAATTTAATTTTTAATATATATATATATATATATATAACACATATATATAATATAATAGAATTGTGAATATAATATTTATTTATATAGAAATTAAAAAATATTGTATTTAATATAATATGTTATTTGCAATATTAGTAGTGTTTAATAATATTTTTTGAGAACAGGAAACCTTATCTCTAAATTTTCATTGAAAGCAAATAATTTTCATCTTATCTTCTCATTTATAAGTTTATACAATTATGAATTTACAGTACATATACTGTGTATATACAGTATTATATGTGAGTTTCATGTTTTGTATTTATAAGTTATAAATTATAAATACAAGTACTGTATATTAAATTTTAATTATTCTAGGATTCATAACTTGTAAATATTATGATAATAATATATAGTGTTTCAAAACCATTATATTAGTAAAAAAAAATCTATGATACAATTTTTATAGTAATGATTTAAAACCTGTATAATAAACACACGAACAAAAAAAATCACTATTAAATAATAAATATAATTAAACAAAATACAATAAAAATGTAATTGTAATTTTTACATTTTATATAATTAAAATATTAATAATAATTTATATTATAAAGTATTGTGCTAATAATCTAGTATTAAATTAAAACTCTTAATAGCTAACGGTTTATCTAATTTTCTATTGTTGTAATTATGGCAATTTGACTGTCTTGACAACACTATCAATTGAATTATAAAAGTAAATTACAATGTATATCAATAACTGTATAAATGTTTATCATTTATAATAACATGCAATAAATAATAGAGTATCAAATACAGTATATTTATTACAGTATTATTATGTGAATTGATGAATAATTTTAAATTATGGTTTATTTATAAGTTATTAAATTAAAATTCATTGTTCAAACATATTGTATATTTTCATTACTTCATTGTAATTAATTACTAAAGCATTTTACAATACATATCTAAATGTATTATCATTGAAAGATATATAATTTTCAATTAAATACTTATCCAAACTATGTAATCAATATTATTTTTAGCAGATTATAATTATTATTTATGAATTAAATAAAAAGTTTAGTTAAAGTATTATATTGAGATTTTATGAGATTTACTGCTATAAATAATACTGTAGAATATGAAACCAGTATTAAACAATAGTTTAGACATTTTAAACAAAACAAAAATATTAAGCTTACGGTAATTTGTTAATATTTCAATTTTTTACTAAAAAATCTAAGAATATACTGTATTATTATTACTTTTTTAAACAAATTCTTTATAATCACACAAATTAATTGACTAACAATAAAATGAAAAATATATTTAATATAATAATAAAGTTATATCTTAATGTCTTAATGTTATACATGAATCAACACTTTTTTGAGATTACACTTAAATTCATAATAAAATTATTACACTTAATGTACTTTAAGTACTGTATTAATATTAATATGTTTTATCATTTAAAAATATAATTATTAAATTAATATCATAGATTGCAAATTAGTAAAATAGTTCAATTAGTTTCATATACTCTTCTATATATCTATTATTATTTTGAATCTTATCAATAATTAGTAATAACGCTATAATACGACCACAATTTACAATACAGTTTATATTTTATATATAAGTAGAAGCTCTACATAACATGAAATATATTAAATAACAATATTATCAATAATTCTCTCTAAATATTATAGAATTTAATAATTAATAATACAATGATTGAAATGAAATTATTTTTTATAACTTTTTTAATTACAACTATTTTTGTTTTTACATTATATTGTGAAAAACAATTACTATTGACACCATATATCAAATCGGGTGATATAGCAAAAGCCCGATCACTTAGTCGGGTGACAGCACTACCCAATGCACCCAAAATTGAATCCTATACCGGCTTCATAACAATTGACGAGAATTATAACAGTAATACGTTTTTCTGGTTTATTCCCGCTTTTGTAAGTTTTAAATAAGAATTAATTTTTTAAAATATATTTTTTCATTGTTGATATAGAAAAACCCGAAAACGGCACCGGTATTGGTATATCTTGAGGGTGGGCCCGGTGCCTCTTCTATAATGTCAATGTTTATGTGGGGACCACTTGTAATTAGCGATAAATTAAATGTCACTATAAATTCATATTCATTAAGTCAGGAATTTTCAATTATTTATGTGGATAATCCCGTTGGAACAGGATTTAGTTATACAAACGATTCCAATGGATATTGTAAAGATCAACAAACTATTGCTCAAAATTTATATGAATTTATTCAACAGTTTTATATAGTATTTGATGACTACAGAAGCAATGATTTATATATTGGCGGACAATCTTATGCAGGAAAATACGTGCCATCATTTGGTCACTACTTAATACAAATGTCACACATTTCTAAACTTAATTTTAAAGGCATACTCGTAGGTAATGGTTGGACTGATCCTATAAATCAAATATCTTATGATAAAACACTGTTAAGTTTGGGATTAATCGATGAAAATGAAGCAAAAGAAGTGAAACAATTACAACAAAACATAAAAAATTGCACAAAATCTAAGGATTATCGCAAAGCTTTTGAATGGGAAGAACAGTTATGTATGTAATGATATTTTTTTATAATTTTTAATAATGACAATTAAATTAAGATTTTTAAAAATGTAATTTTTAGTGACATCAATAGAAAAACCTAGTTATCTAACCAACACAACCGGTTACCAACAGTTTTATGATATTCATCAGTCGGAAGATATAAAGGGGTTTATAAATGTCGACCAATATTTGACACAAAAGTCGGTTCGCAATGCCATTCATGTCGGAGATGTTGTTTATAACTTATCGAGTTCTGTGGTTATGAAGTATATGGAGGAAGATATATATAAAACGGCTGAACCAAACCTAACGGCAATCATAGACAGCGGATCCAAAGTATTATTATTTACCGGAAATTTTGATATAATTGTTGGCATTGAGTCTACCAATGGATTACTTTTCAATAAAAGTAATTATATTTAAAGATATTATAATTATTTATTTATTACTAACAATATTAAAATATTAATAGATTGGAAATATTATAACGATTACAATAAAGCCAAACGAAACATTTGGAGAGTCAATGCAAACGACACACAAATAGCCGGTTATGAAAAAAGTTTTGATAACTTTAGTCATGTGATCGTACGTAATGCCGGTCACTGTTCAATGTTAGACCAGCCCAGGGCTACACTAGATATGGCCAATAGATTCATCAAATCTATACCTTTTGGACAGTAAATTATGTCTAAAATAATTAATTTAGTTTAATAAAAAATATATAGAAAAATTGAAATTAGTTTACTTTCTAAAAGTTTTTTTGTCAATGCTATTTATTATTCTTATTTAATTTTTATTATTGTTTATAAATGATAAATATTATCATCAATATATATAAATCAAAAATATTTAAATAACACAATTACAAAAAAGAGTAAACATTTTGAATGTCATATTTTTGTTGACTCAGTTGTTATATAACAATACAGTATCTAACAATAATATCATATTTATATAATTTTATTTTTAGGTTAATCAAAATTAATAAAATTAACTATAATAACAGTATTTAAGTAAACTTTTTAATAAAAAATACAATTAAATTGAAAGTACTAATTATATAAATATTTTCTACAATAATTACTAAAAATTGATATTTATACTTTATTAGAAAAATATTTGGTAAAAGTATCTTGGTAACTATTAAAGATGATTCAAATACTAATTGTATTAAAAGTATTATTAATACTAATTATAACAACTATTAGTCAAATAATTTGTATGAAATATAAGTTTGGTTTGTATTCCGGTTGTATGAAAACCAATGAATGTCATCGTATTGACCAAAATATGGTCTGTATTGACAACAGATGTTTATGTGATCCCATCTATCAGTTTGATGAGCGTAGCCAACGGTGCCAACAGTTTCACTGCAAACATGATGATGAGTGCCGGCAACGCGACCCTAACCGTCACTGTGATCATGAATACGGCACCTGTATGTGCAATAGTGGCTACGGTCCTGATATAAACAATGGCAAAAAATGTAAGGGATTTAATGCCACTTATGGTCAAAGTTGTTATGAAGATCAACAATGTATGAATCAATATCAACGGTGTCTCGACTTTGTCTGTAAATGTGCGCCAAATTACGTATATTTTGAGGAAAGACAAGTTTGTCTGAAATTTTGGTGTAAAAGTAATTTTGATTGTTTTCGTACTTACGATCAGTTTAGACGATGTGATCATACAAATGGTAATTGTGTTTGTATTAGTGGTTATTATGAAAATCAATACAATGGAGGAAAATGTAACAAATTTTAATCAAATAATACTTTTTTGTTAATATTTATATTTTAAAATAAATTAAATATAAATTAAAGTATATTTATGATAAACAAATAAAATAATGTTAATAAATGTGTTTTATTTATTAAATCTAACGGTAAGTGTTATTATCTCCGATTATTGTCAAAATAGTATATTATTTTAAACACAATTAAATGTTTATATTGATATAAATATTTTATTTATAGTGTAACGCGAAGACAATTATTGCTTAAAATGTAAATATAATTAAAATTGCTGTTCAAAAATTGTTTTTAGATTATTAAATATAACAAAGATGCTTAACGTCTATGTAGATTATATTTATTTTAAAATCATTTTTATTTGAAAAAACTCAAAAAATATATTTAAATGTTTATTTTCATTTTATTGCCATTGAGTTTACAAAAATATTATTCATTATTATAAAAAAGTTGAAACTGATATAAATATATAAATCAATAAAAAAATTTAAACTTTTGAATGGAATTACATTGAAAATATACTTTGAAACATTATTTTTAAAAATTGCATTTGATAAGTATTTAGTCATATTTATTTGTCTAAAAAATAATGCTAGTTAAGAAATATTATAAAAATTATAATTATTAATTAATTTTAACAAAATTTAAATAGTGCTTTTTATTAATAAATAACTATTATATTACTGATTTTTACTGATAAAAATACAATACAATTTAAATTTTAATGTTAGTTTTATAAAATTCAATACTGTTGATAATATTGTATTTATCATGATATTTCAACATTACAATCTTTTTAAATTGTTTTATATATAGTATAATTTTAATTACCATTATTTATAATAATTAATATTAGCGTATACTAAGTTTATCATTTTAATATTTTGTTTTTTGAAAACCTAATTAACTTTTACTAAATTTTGATATTTTATTTATCAGTTTAAGTTTGTTACGGTGCAATTATTATTTAAAAATAATACCAGTATCATAAAATAGGTAAAAAACGTAACTATTACTCTAAAAGTTATTAAAGGTTAATTTATATCAATAATTTTTAGTTTCATTCACACGACAATTTTTTAAAAATATTTTTATTTCCGACTAGTTTTGTCAAAATAAAATAAAATATATAATATATATATAATTTTTTTTAAGTTAATGAACTAAAATAATTAAAAAAATAAAGCACATATATATATACTATTATAATCTAATGGAAAATGTTTGAAATATCATTTCTTACAAATTTGTTTAACAATATAATTGGTTACAAAACTCGTATCGTTTGGCGAACATTAGTCTTCCTGACTATTGTCCATATCGTAGGAATATATGGATGGATCCGATGCTTCCGCACCATTAAATCGGCCACTTATTTATGGACTTACGTCATGTATATGCTGTGCGGTTTAGGTGTTTTATTGGGGTCACACCGACTGTGGACACACCGATCATTTAAAGCCCATTTGAGTGTCAAAATAGTATTAATGATTTTACAGACAATGGCTATGCAAAGGAGTGTCTATGTCTGGAGTCGTGATCATCGGATTCACCATAAGTTTTCCGAGACCGACGCCGATCCTCATAACTCCAAAAGAGGATTATTTTTTGCACACATCGGTTGGCTMTTTCTCAAGAAACATCCGGAAATGCTTAAGAAACGTCAAGAAGTAGATGTCAGAGATCTTAAAGCAGATCCAGTAGTTATGTTTCAGAAACAGCATATGATTTTACTCGTAAGTTACATTACATTCAATTGATTACAATTGATTGTTTCAAATAATTTTATTTTAAACAGTCATTACTGGTGGGTATTATTATACCAGTAATTATACCAATGCTTTTATGGGACGAAACTTTGATTAATGCATTCATTGCAAACATAATCCGATATCTCTATGCACTTCATTCAACATTTTTGGTCAATTCTGCGGCCCATATGTATGGCCTACGACCGTATGATGAGATAATAGAGCCCAGAGAGAGCTCTTTTGCCATATATTTTACATTTGGTGAGGGATATCATAATTTTCATCACACGTAAGTCAATAAACATTAATTCAATAAATTGCAATTTATGTATTGATTATTGTATTCATTATTTATTTAATTTTTAATTTTCAAATAGTTTTCCATACGATTCAAATAGTTCAGAGTATGGTTGGAAATATAATTTTAATATACCGGCTCTAGTGTTGGCAATATTACAAAAATTTGATTTAGTTTATGACTTAAAATTTGCTCCAAAAAGCTATGTTACTAAACGCAAAGCAATGGTAAAAAATAAATTAAACAATGAGGACAGGGAGGACAGGGAGGACAGTGTCAACTACTGGGATAATCTTTATGGCTTTGTTTATAATTCTAGTTTTTTCTGGATTTTTTATTTATATTCGCTTATGATTTGAAATTACAACTTAATTATTATAATTTAAAGTTTTTCAGAAATTTGATTTTCTTATATTAAAATAATCATTAAATATTGTAAATGTTTATTATAAAACTTTATTAAAATATATGTCTACATAAATATGAAATTTATATTTATATAAAATTAATAAAATTTTATTTTTACATCAAAAACAAATTATTTTTGTCTTTTATTTTTTAGTTTGTATTGTTTGGACTTTAATTTGTTATATCGTTTCATAAAAAACAAAGTAAACAAATAAAAATATGATGAATACATTAATAGTGAGGTATTTATATAGACATAGTTTGGATGACAATCAAATCCATTTAATTTATAGATTAATGCAATTATATTAATTAATAAACCAATTACCATTTGGATAATTTGTGTTTGTGTTATCATTTTTGATAATAAATTTGGCAATTTTATGCCAATTGAATTCAAGGCATAATAGGTATACATCAATGAGTGGACAATAAAATTAATTGTAGTAAACCAGCGACCAGTCGATGCATTTTGTGAGTATGAATACCAGGTAAATATGAGAACAGTTAGATGATGATACCAATGCAAAAATATTAATTGACGTTTTCGTAATACTATAAACATAGTATCAAACAATTCAATCATTTTGGATACCGTAAAAAGGAAAGACCATAACGGAGCACCTGTTGTGTGATAACCTGAAGTACATACCGAGTATTTATAGCCATAAATACTAATAATAGTATACATCTCAACAATGGCTCTATAAATATGTTAGTCATTAGAAAAATTAATTTTTGTATAATATTT
Source organism: Oppia nitens (assembly GCF_028296485.1). NCBI lineage: Eukaryota > Metazoa > Arthropoda > Arachnida > Sarcoptiformes > Oppiidae > Oppia > Oppia nitens. Next base: position 4,789,847 of record NW_026533243.1, read on the forward strand.
ATGACAATGATATACCTGTATGAACCAAATATTGAGAACAGGGCTAAACAGGTGTTCCATAAGAAAAGATTATTTTTTATTTCAAATGCACGTCTCGTTTGCATTTGATTTTGTATAAGAAATATAGTCAATACATAAACCAATGATACGAATACAGATAAAAACCAATTTCTTGACATCCAATCATGAGTTTGAGTTGAATTAAAATTTTGCTCAAAATCTATGATAATCTTCATTATTAAGTAATTATTGTCACAAATAATTTAAGTCATAAATATTGTCACTTTAATTATTAAATAAAGTTTAAAAATTGAAATATAAATTAATAACAAATGTTTTTATGCATTTCCCTTAATTCTAATTAAACATAAAAAGGATATTAATTTTATAATTTTTTTAAACTGAATTTTGTATCAAGTTCAATAACATTTATATTGTTGTATTAATATTACATTTAAGTTTGCTTATAAATGTATTTGTATGTGTAATATACAATAATTTATAAATTATTATTAGTAGTATTTTTATATTATTTGTATATAATTATTATTTTTGTATAATATAAAACTTATATTTATCGGTTAATAAACCACATGTAACAGCTATTCCTTCAAATAACAATGTTATTGGATATATTATAATTGAAGATAATAATAATAATATATAATTTTTATATCCTATTTTGCTGACATTAAATGATATCAATGCTCCATAAAAATGCATATAAACTGAAATGATTGTTTCAAATGATGTCAAACATGAAAAGCTATTTAACCCATAATTTGGTTCATAATAAGTGATAAATAAAGCAATTTTATGTATTGGGACAGTAATCCATGCAATCAAACTCATTGCGACCCATATTTTGTATTTGAAATGAATGTCCGGCGAGAGTAAGACTAAATATATCCCTTGCATCCATCGTTTTCGTTGTCGTATAAAATCTTTGATAGTAAACGGCGACTGTTCCCACATCTGACCCTCAATCCAGTCAAATGTATAACCAATTTGGTAGGCTTTCAGTGCAAAATAACAGTCTTCAGCAATGGAACCGTCTATACCGTGATTGAAGGTAACGGTGCGCTCAGCCTTTGCTCGACACACAAAATATGAACCTAATATTAAATTATTATTTATATTCTGTATTATAAATATATATTATCTAAGCTGTAAAATATAGAATTTTTCAATAGATATTTTATATAAGATATAAAAAACAAAATTTTAAATAATGCAAACCTTTCCAACTAAACACTGGTTTATTGAAAAACTTGAACTGAAATTTAACTTTTCCCATATCATCGGCCACACGATTTGTGTCCATCAATGTTGTCCACACATTATGAATACCATTTTCAGCGTATGTAATGACTCCCTGTCCAAAATCATGCTTTCCATTGCACACAAAGTTGACAATACCTTTAATAGCATCTTCACTCATAATAGTTTCTTCATCTAAATGTACGATCCAATCGTTATCATCCAACATATCTTTGTCTTCAATATCCAAACAATATTGAAGGGCTCGTGCCTTAAATATAGCCCCACTTTTTGTTTCATAATGTTTTGGTATAATAATCTCTTTAATATATTTGTTTGTTATAAAAGACATCGACTTTTCCGTTACTATTTCTACGATAAAATTATTGAGACCAACTCTAAGACATTTTTCTATATGATTGGCCACATTAGCTCTGACCAGATCGGGGTAATCGCCTCGTGTGACAACTCGGAAGCATATCATTGGTACCGATGAGAGATCATACTTAAGGCTTACATTATCGGGAAATGCGTTGTAAAAAATAAAACCAAATAATTGACACAAATATTGTGGTAACGAAAGTAATGCAAGTAATTGAGTTAAATATATAAAATATTGTAAATAAATATTTTTATTTGATTTTATTTCACTATTAATGGCTTTATAATTAAATGCATTTGTGTGCCATAAAAATATAATTAATGATGAAATAAGTAAAGTAACATGAATATAATGTTTAACAAATATATTTAATTTAAGCATAATTAATTAAAACACCAAATATTTTTATAAATATTACTAGAAGTAGTGATTTTTGAAATTTATTAAAAAAATTGACTTTTAAAATTAATATTTAATTAAAAATTTTCTACCTATATATATAATTATAGATTATAAAAAATATATTTTTTATTCATTTCCTAAATAACTTGTGTTTAATAATAGTAAAATAAAATAATAAACCAGAAACAGTAATATATTATAAATATTATATATTAAATAATATACAACATAAATAATACCAAATTCAATATCCTAATTTGTAATATTTGACATATTTATTTTAATTTATTTTAAATTTTACATATGTTTTTGTCAAAAATTAAATCAATTTTATTTATAAGTATATTTTTTATTAATCAAACAGTAATAATAGATAAACAATATTGTCAAATAAATAGCATTTTAAGTCAATTGTGAAACTAAATTATGACTGAATAACTAATAAACCAAAAAATAAATTTACTTAAATTGACGAAACTATAATAACATACAGTATTGTATATTTAATAATGTAATTTACACTTTATAAATAATACAATGTTTTTCTAGATCCATACTTTTTGTTTCCAGTACTCTATTTTGAATCATATTTACATAAAAAGAGCTATTAATATCTTTTTATTACTAATAACTTATACTAATTATTTAAATAATTTATAATTTATAGTGTTTTTTATTCGTTATTAAAATTTGGTGAAATATTTTTATAGTTTTTTTATCAATTATTTGAAGATAACGTTATGTCACAATTTACGCAAAACATTTATTTCATTTTCATTTTTAATGTTTATCTATTTTAATACTTAATATATTATTTTTATTTTAAATCATTTATAATTTAATCTAATTTAATATAACTGGTGAACATTAAGTAAATAATTTTTAACAAGTAGTAATATTTAGCATTAAAGTCTAAATAAAAATAAACAAATTGATATTTATGTGAATTTCTATTTATAATTATCAAATAATAATAAAAGTTATCAAATAAATTATATGATAAAAAAAAATTATTGATATAATATACTTTCAGCAATAGTTTCAATGTTATTCATCTTCAAACCTATAAACTGGTATAAACTTTATAAAGTATTAAATGGATAAATGTTGTTTTAATAATCAAATATTACTGTATAAAATTAATATTTATAATTATTAAATTTCTACAATTATATTTAATATTGCAAATACAGTATTACTGATAAAATATTCTGATTTTTAAACAAATTTATTTTAAAGTTCTCAAATGATATGAATACTGTATATTAAATATATTATATTATTTTACTTTTTTATATGATATATTAAAAATATAATAAACTATAATACATTTTGTTTTCAAAAATTATTTTGATTTTATAAAAGTTATTGTAAAGCAATTATATACTGTATATACGATATATACTGTAAGTGATAATATATATTTATATAACATATAACAATATTTATATTTCATAGTCACTCTATTAAAAATACTGCACTTATCATATAAAAGTATAATATTACTATCATATTATTAATAAATAATCAAAAATAATTATTTAAAAAACAATAGCAATTATACCTCATTATTATTATTATTACACTGACTAATCAATATAATAAAAAAAATGAAAATGCAGAAATTTGGAATTTTATAATAATAAAAACTCATGGAAATAATAATCTAACAAAAAAAATATGTATGATATTTGATTTACAGTACAATCAAATGATAATAAAAATTATCGCATAAAATAAATATATATAAGAAGTTATCAGAAAAGTTCAATTGAGTCACTCGTAAGTGAAAAAACTTATTGAGTACAGACATACTGTATCTCACATTATATATATTAAATCATTTGTAGATTTTTTTATATTTTAATTTTAGTTTAATATTTTAATAGTAGAATAACTTTTGTTAACAATTAATAATGAATGAATCAAACAAATTGATAAGTAATGGATCAACAAATGGTGATCAAAATGGAAACATTGACCAAACATATAGTTTACGTAAGATATCTGTCGGTTCCGGTGGTGAGCCTTACGTATCACTGATTGATCGTATGCGACGTCGTATGACATCCGGAGAGACACCGTTTTTCTCGTTTGAGTTTTTTCCTCCCAAAACACGAGAAGCGGCTATCAATTTGGTCGCTCGGTTAGAACGGATGCGTCAAAGCGGACCATTGTTTTGTGACATCACATGGCATACGGCAGGTAATCCTGAATCAGATACAGAGACGTCCAGCATTACTATCGCTGGTGTGGCTCTTAACTACTGTAGTGTCGATACTATGCTTCACATAACATGTGTGGGAATGACTGAGAAGGATCTTAAGTGTCATTTGGAAAGAATTAAAAATTTGGGAATTCGTAACATACTTGCCCTCAGAGGCGATCGATTCAATTATGACGGCGACACTGAAGATCAACCATTTAAATATGCCATAGATTTAGTCAGATTTATACGCCGTGAATACGGCAATTATTTTACAATTGCTGTGGCCGGCTATCCATCAGCTCATCCCGAGTCAGAATCCATGGAAATGGATTTACAGAGACTTAAGGATAAGGTGGACGCCGGCGCTGACTTCATCATAACTCAACTCTTTTTCAAGTCAGAAGTGTTTGTTAAATATGTGAAAAACTGTCGCAAAATAGGTATTACAGTTCCAATACTCGCGGGAATTATGCCGATCCAAAGCTACGAATCTCTCGGAAAGATTGTCAAACTATCGCAATTAGATATACCGGAAGCCCTTTTGAAAGACTTAGAGATCATTCGCAATAATGATGAGGCCATTCGCAACTATGGTATTCAATGGACAGTTGATTTATGTCGACAAATACTGGCAGCTAATGTGACTAATGGCTTACATTTTTATACACTTAATCAAGAGGTTGCTTCCAGTGCTATATTAAAACAGTTAGGTCTTTGGACACAAGTGTCGCGTCCACTTCCTTGGTGTCCGGCGGCTAATCACAAGCGCTCTGGTGAAGACGTAAGGCCCATATACTGGTCAGGCAGACAAAAAAGCTACGTTTGTCGCACACAATCGTGGAATGACTTCCCTAACGGCCGGTGGGGTTCAATAGACTCACCAGCCTTTCAAACACTTGAAAATTACTATTTATTTCTTGAGGCGCGACGTCCTCGCAAACAACTGTTGCAAATGTGGGGACAGGAACTCAACAAAGAACAAGATGTGTGGGATGTCTTCTATCATTACATTACGGAAACTCCTAATAAAATGGGACACAAAGTGTCAGTTCTTCCTTGGAATATGAATGACTTGAGTTGTGAAACAGGACTTCTAGTAAAACAGTTATCAAAGTTTAATAAAAAAGGTATTTTAACCACTTGTTCACAACCTAATGTCAATTGTGTTGAGTCCACACATCCTATCCATGGCTGGGGTGCTAAAGATGGTTATGTATATCAAAAAGCATACATAGAATTCTTCACTCCGGAAACTAATGTGTTGGCACTGATCGAGGCATTGAAAAACTATCCACACGTTAACTACCAGATCACCAATAGTTGTGTGAGAAATAAAATTAACTTTTATTTCAATATTATTGATACCAATTTATAATTAAAAAATAATTTTCTTACTCTATTAACTAACTGTTCCTTAATTTATAGGGCAGTCATTCTGTGACTAACATAGAGAACAACAAAGCAATAGCCGTAACGTGGGGTGTCTTTCCCGGACGTGAGATCATTCAAGTAAGTGTTAACTCGTGTTATAAWTTTTTAAAAAAATATTAATTTATTTGATATTATTTACATATATAATAGCCTACAGTTGTTGATCCCATATCTTTCAAAGTGTGGAAAGACGAGGCTTTTGGTCTCTGGAAACAGAAATGGGCGCAAATCTATCCGCCAGACAGTCCTTCCCGTCAACTACTCGATCACATTCACGATAACTATTATTTAGTCAATTTGGTTGACAATCACTTTCCTAAAGAATGTTGTTTGTGGTCACTATTGGATGATATGTTTGCTATTAGAGAGAAGAGTCAATTCAATAAATTTATTGATCACTTCTTCTAATAATATAATAGTATAGTATATTAACAGTACTTTTTGAACAAATATAATCTCTATGTGTTTCCTAAATAACTTTTTTAGCATTTCATCAATAATTTTGTTTATAAATATTAATAAACTATAATTTTTTATATATTATAATAAATTAATTTGTATACAAACAATTAAATAATTTATTAAATAAGTTATAATTTATAAATTCTTAAGTAAGTTTATAATTTTATTAATTTATATTTAATTAAAAATATGCCGTTAAAAATGAATATCTTTTTTTGATTAAAAATTATGAGTAAATATTGTTTTAAGAAAACCTGTATAAAAAGTGTAAAAATAAAGTTATTATATAATATATAAATTTTAATTTATATCAATATATGATATTTTGTCAAACTCTCAAATACCGACTAAACGAGTTGAAAGTTTGCAAGAAATCTTAACCGACACTTTCATTCATAATTTATGACACTTTAATACACTCTCACAGAAGTTCAGTCACAAATGCGGATCATTTACTCTAATAATAATTATTAATAATTATTTATAAACTAATTTATCTAATAAACTGCTATTAAAACATATGATGAATTTGTCTAAATTTATAATAATTTATATTTTTCCTCATTTAAATTATTTGGTGGGAAATCCTGCTATAAATCTGATATATGTATTGTATTATATATTTTTATATGTAATAATAGAGGTGGTGACTGAATTGCCCACTGCTCTGCCCACTGCCCACTGTTTTTGCCCACTGTTTTTGCCCACTGTTTTTGCCCACTGTTTCTGCCCACTGTTTCTGCCCACTGTTTTGCCCACTGTTTCTGCCCACTGTTTCTGCCCACTGCTCTGCTTACTGCTCTGCCCACTGCCCAATTTTTTAAAAATTATTTTTTTGTTAAAATTTAATATTTTTTTTATTAATTTTTATATTTTATTATATTTTTAGAAATTTTGCCTATTTTCCTAGGAATTTATACGGGAACTTATGGGAACATTATGAAATTTACATGGTATATTCGAGAATTTAAGAAAATTTTAAAGAATTTTCTATTGACCCCTTGATTTTGGATTTTTGAAAAAATTGTTTAAAATGTAATAAGTCTATACCCCCCAAAAGCAGAGCAGTGGGCAGAAACAGTGGGCAAAAACAGTGGGCAAAAACAGTGGGCAAAAACAGTGGGCAAAAACAGTGGGCAAAAACAGTGGGCAAAAACAGTGGGCAGTGGGCAGAGCAGTGGGCAATTCAGTCACCACCAATAATAGATCATATATTAAAATTCAATATTTTTGAGATCAATAACTTAAAAGATGTATTTTTGAAAATTAAATCAAAATATTATTGAATGTTTTCAATAAACCATTTATTTGCAATATTTTTTGAGTTTTTAAATAGTTTATTTTACCCCCTAAGATCGAGATTTTGGGATTTTACCCCCTCCAGACTTTTTGACCAAATTGGAAAAATAATTAGTATTCAGTCAATTTTTATATAAAAATAATATTTTAAAAATAAAATTATATACCTATAAACTATAAACATTAATTATTATTTATAAAATTAATATTAAAAGTTATAAATTATTAAAATATTAAAAATAACTCATAGTGTATCACTACTGCTTTTATCAACTATTTTTACATTATTTTTTTGTTAAAATATGTTTTTATTAATTTTTAAAAATTTTTWTTTTTWTATATTTTGGATAAATTTACCTATTTTCCTGGGAATTTATACTGGAATTTATGGGAACTTTATAGAATTTACATGGGAATATTCGGGAATTTAAGGAATTTTTAGAGAATTTTCTCTTGACCCCCCCCCTTGATTTTGCATTTTTGAAAAAATTGCCGTTTGAAAATGCAATAAAAGTCTATACCCCCTAAACCCCCAAGATTTTTCGAGAAATTTGTAGATTTCACCCCAGCATACCCACCCCTAAAATTCAAAACCTTGCTTGACCCTGATATATATATATATATATATATAATACAATTAATAATAAAAATTTATTAAATACTATTAATTATTATTGTGTATAATTTAAATAATAAATTTGTATTTCCTTTTAATAAGCTTTTAGGGCGGAAAAGCTCTAAATTTGCTAATTTTATTTAGTTTACTCTAAATAAAATTAAATTAGTTAATTGATTTAGTATTGATCAAATCAATAACAAAAAATAAAACTTATTATTTAATGTAATTTTTTATAATTATTTAGTTCATTTTATTCGTAAATAATTAAAAAATTTATATAAATCTTTAATTTTATATTGAAAAATATTGCATAAACAATTTAAATATACTAAAAAAATTGAATTTAAATATTTAATTATTGATTTTGTAGATGTAATTAGAGTTTTAATATTATTACTAAATATTTTTTGTTTAAATGTTATTACCTTGATATTAATTAATTATGGTTATAAACAAATATTATTTATAATATTAAATTATTATTAAATATGGTTTTAATACACGTAGTTTGTTAATCATCATACTGTACATCATAATTACCAGTAATTATAATCAAGGATAGAAATAATATGATATAATAATCAATAAATATTGTATTTATTTTCTAATAATATATACTATTCAACTTTATCATTAAAGATAACATTCAACTATAAAATCTAAAATAATTTTTTTTGTTAAATTTGAAACATTTGTAGTTAAAAATTAATTTAATGATTATTTTAAAAAGGTGTTTTAATTAATGAATATTATACAGTATATTAAAAACAAATGTTAATGTTTCTTATTTAATGGCAATTAAAACATAAATATGTACTTAAAACAAGATATTTAGCAGATTTATCAAACAGTACTTGTATTTGATATTGAAAATAAAATATCATATTTTATAAGTTATTGAATGAAACATCATAATTTATCATAATCTTTATCATATATTTTTTATCGCATATCATTTAATAATTCATACATTCACTAAATTAATATAATGCAAAATAATAATAATAATAATAATTTTGTATTATTTTCAAAGTTAAAATTTATATTAATTGTATTAATATTAATATTATTAAACATAATTCCTGATTGTTTGACTCATAGGGAGTGTCTTCGTAAACACATAGATAATGCCGACACTGTATGTGTTTGTAACGACAGTTATTGTGATGATATACCGGCAATAGTCAGACCAAATGCAGGCTATGCTTCAGTTTACGAGAGCAACAAATTGGGCGATCGTTTCGCAGAAAAATCGCTAAAATTTAATCCATTTTATGGATATAAAAATTATGAAAAGTCTTTAAAAAACGAGTTAACCATAACTATAGATGAAAACAATAAATATCAAAAAATCATTGGTTTTGGCGGTGCCTTTACTGACAGCACGGGGTCTATGTTGAGTTCAGTAGATCCGACTCTATCCAGAGCTATCATCGAGAGTTACTACGGAAGTAATGGTATTGAATATACATTTGGAAGGATACCTATTGGTGGGACTGACTATTCTCTTAGACCATACACTTTGGATGACGTCTATAATGATAAACAATTGAAACACTTTTCTTTACAAAAAGAGGACTTTGAGTGGAAAGTATGATATTTGTGTAAAATTTTAATCAATTTTTTAAATTAATTAAATTTTGTGTATTTAACTCTAGATATTAATTATTATTATTATTTTTATTTGAAGATACCTTATGTAAAATTGGCACAAAAGGTCAGTCCTCATAACATCAAATTATTTGCCAGTAATTGGTGTCCACCCGTTTGGATGAAGAAAACAGAAGAATTTATATCATTTACTGAACTTAAAGGTGATGTCAGTGGAGAGTATTTTCAAATTTTGGCCGATTATCACATCAAGTATGTCATATTAACACATGTAATTAATCACAATTTGTATTATTAATTAAATACATATATTATTAATTAAGATTTTTAAATGCTTACAAAGAAAATGGTATAGAATTTTGGGGATTGACCTCTCAGAATGAACCGGTAGAAGACCATGAGCTCAATAATCTTAAGTTTACACCAAATACGTTAAGAGATTATATCAAAAACAATTTGGGCCCAACACTGGCCAGAGCTGGATATGACAAAAACAAATTAAAACTATTAATATTAGACGACAACACACCCTTTCTCATCAATTGGATTGATATCATCTTAAATGATACAAATGCGGCACAATATGTCTCAGGTATTGCCAATCATTGGTATTACAATGAAAAATATGGGGCACAGTATGTGGGAGGAGTTTTGCAATACCTACACGAAAAGTATGAAAATTATTTCTATATGAACACTGAGGCATGTTTTTTGGAGGGAGCCGGCAATGGCAACTGGACTTATGCGGAACGGTATGCATTTGATATCATTAACGTAAGTATATTAATATACAGTATTATCTAATATATTACAATTAAATTAAGCAATTATTATTATTATTATTATTATTATTATTATTATTATTCAAATTAGCAATTAAATAATTGGGCCGTAGGTTGGGTTGAATGGAATATGGTTTTGGATCTAAATGGCGGACCATTTTGGTTTGAACGGTCAGGTTGTGGAGGATTGGTATATGTGGATAGTGTTGCTGGAGAAGCATATAAACAGCCATCATTTTATGCACTTGGTCATTTTAGCAAGTTCATTTTACCAGATTCTGTACGGGTTGAACATCAAATGGATACCTGTGTCGACAACATATATGTAGTAACCGCTAAACGACACGACGGAGCTGTCGTAGTGGTTGTTCTCAATAGAGGTGATACTGAAATCACTTTAAATATAAAGCAAAGAAAACAGTGGTTAACCAACAAAATAGCGGCTCATTCTATACAATCATATATTTGGTGGCTCTGAGACTTGTGTCTATAAATTCAGTATTCATTATATTATTAATCAATTTTAATAGTTTTTATTATTTTATAATAATTTACATTTTATCACAATCATAATTAATTAAATAATACATACAGATTAATTTAGAAATAGTTTTTTTTAATAAATAAAATGCTTTTAAAAAATAATGTATAAAATAAAGTTTATATTTATATTAAGTATTACTATAAATTTAAATATTTAAGTTAATAATATATTGAAATTAATTTTTAGACTTAACATAATTATATTATAGGTATTTGTATTTTTTAAGTTTATGAAAATTAATAAATTTTCAAATACCATGAAATAAACAATTCGTAAAACAATATTTTATTATAAAACTGTAATTAAATGTTAATTTTTAATGTAATTTTATGCTTCAATACAATAAAAAGCATTTGTTTTATATACTGTATTATACAGTCTGTATGTAATAAACTAATTTAGATGTAATGCTAATCAACAAAATAACAACAGTTGTCTAATTAAATTAAAATTAATTTCTTATATTTCAAAAACTATTTAATTTTTATACAATTGATTATAAAGTAGATATTCAATGAAAGTTGTTATGCAATGCATACATTTTTATCCACAGCACTACTAGACTATCAAATTGATGTCATAATCACATAAAACAAAATAATTGAGAAATAATGTGATGAGACCTCGATTTTTGATTGTATTAATAAAATTCTGTAAAGTTTATACAATATGTTTGTAAATCCAATCATTTATTTGTTGGTAAAATCTAACATATATTCTACAAAAACATTCGTAAACATAGAATTGTAAATATTTAACACATTTATCTGCTTTTTAGCATTTAGTTTATAAACTAATGTTTTTAATCCAATACTAATCAGTTCAGTATTATAATACATTATATACGTTAAACATTAATACTGTAAACATTTATTCAATTTTAATTACTTATCGTTAATTGTTGTTCAATCACGACGAGTGTTAACACTATTATTAATTTTGATTATAATTTTTGGGTTTTATATATTTATACCAATTAGTAATGCGTTTGTTTTGTCTTTTGTTTCCACCATTTATTGCACTATAAATGAATATCTATGTAATGTCTGCTGTAAAATGTGAAAAATGTTTTTATATGAAATAAATTATATACAATACTTATACATTACATATATATATAAATATACTCATAAACAATAATGTAAATTATATACCGGAATATGATATATTTATATASATGGGCAAATAGAAAGTTTCTAGAAAATTTCTCTGGAATAAATTTCTATAGAAATTTAACTTTAATGTTATACTATGGGATCCACATATTTATAGCTATTGCAATCCTGAAACAATATGAGGCAATACATATGTAATATTACTAATATATAACATAATAGTATACAATATATTATAGTTTAGTATATTACTATACAAAATGGGATATCTATATATAAAATTATTATATTTATTTAATAATAATTAGTTTTGTAGAATTTTATTCATCATTTTATTATATATATTAAATTATATTATAGTTTAATATTATTAAATAAATTAATTTTTTAGTTTAATTAATAATTAAGATGCTACTAATTATATTTAATTATTWCTTGTAAAAACAATGTATTGTTACAAGATAACAAATATCTAGAGAATAAAATTAACATAGGCATCCCATAGATAGAAATTTCTTTATTATTTTATAATTTTTTTTGTCAACACTATATACCTATGATTTAAAATTATAAACTTATTGTTTTTCTCTACTTTTTGCCAAAAAGTGAAAAAAAAGTTTAATGTAAGAAACGGTTATTTGTTAAATATAAATGATATATATTGTGTTAACAGCTGGCGCTCAACACAACATCATAAGCGGCAGCATTGCATTATTTCAACGACTCTACCGTTTCCGCAACAGTAGTAGTCGTTTAGCTTTCACAGCGTTTAGTCGCATATTTTATATTTAATAAAATCGTTTGCTTTCATATAAAAACGTGTACTTATTTCGTATACTTAACCGAACCGGAGTTATTGGCCGCCTGATCAACGGCCACTCAACTCAATTGGCGCAGTCGACTGAGATACTTACCTCGCGGATATCGAAAGTAAATCGACTTCGACGACCTACTCACCGACGACTTTTGGATTCAAAAAACAACGGTTTTTTGTCGCTTTAACGGCTCTCATCGATTCAACGGTTTTTCGTTAATAAAGCGTTTTAAAGAAACGATACGAAGACAACGATGTCTCAACAGTTACGTAGTGGCCGAACACTACCGCCGTTCAGTAACGACCTGAACGTAACGACGGGTGCGAACGGACTCAACCCGATTTCCGAAGACACGAATGAAGACTTGTCGTCAATCGCTTCAGACTTGGAAGCATTGACCCGCGATATGACTAACGACCCGACACAGGATGGGTTAGCACAACGTCTGGCAACGCTGACCAGAGCTGCACAAGTGGCCGCCGCCGCACGAAATGTGATTAACAATCGCAATACGGCATCGAGTTTATCGACTACAAGCGTACAGAAATTGGACTCCGATGCCGATACCTTAACAACACGACCGCATAGTACCGTAAAACACGCATCGAAATTATGTGAACCATTTATAGGCGGTTCCTCCGTAACTCCTATCGACGAATGGCTTCACCGCATTGACATACGATTATAACGACTACGAGAGGCTGCTTGCGCTCGCCAAACACTTGACCGGCGATGCCTTCAGTTGGTATTGTCGTGAAGTCGCCCGAAAACTTCCAAACCTGGCCTGGGCCGAGTGCCGATCTCTTATGATTGCGCGTTTTGGTCGTATGGTTGGTCACGGTCTTGTCGAAGCCTCCGACCGAAAACTCAAAGCTAATGAGAGCGTACTCACGTATTATCACGAAATGCGCCGCCTTCTGGACGAAGCGCGCGCCTCCGACGAACAACAGATAGGTCTACTCACGAAGGGTATGCCCGACTACTACAGGCCGCTGATTGCCTGTCAACGACCGACAACGCCTCAAGAATGGCTACAAATAGCGCTTCTCGTCGAAGAGACACGAAAAAGAAATAAAAGTTTTAACGTTAACGCTATCGACGACGAAGACGGCCAACCCAAACGTAATCGTTGGAAAAAGCGACAGAATGGTAACAATGATAGGCCACCGACTTTATGTCCACGATGCCGACGACACGGCATAACCGAATATCACTGGATGCGCGTCTGTCCAAGAACAGAACCGAAAAATCCGGATCCAGTGGTTAACGCTGTCTCGCATACTGAACGATATCGAGACATACGAATTAATGACAAACCCGTACGAGCTTTCATAGATAATGGCGCCGACATTACTATCTTATCGAAGGATGTCGCAAAACAAATGAAACTCCGACCGGACGAGCGACATAAGACCAAAGTAGGTACCATCGCCGGCGATAAGTATACACTCGGTGTCGTCAACGTTAAGATTCAAATGGACGGACACACCGAATACGTAACGATTCACGTAATGGACATCGCGTACGATGTTCTCGTTGGACTCGACATCGCAGAAATGAAGACAACTGTGCGCCTGCGAAGTCAACGACATATCTCGAATAAACCGAAAGTCGCACATATGACAGTCAAAAAAGTCGGTATTGTCACCGAAAATAATCGCATTAATCGTAAAGACAATCGTAAGTATGACATACCGCCGACTCCTTGTCCTCGATGTCTTCGACACGGTTTCACCGAATATCATTGGAAACGTCAATGTCGACGACAGGAGCCGATCAAATCGCATAACAAATCGTTTGGGTGTTCCGGCAGTAGTCCGCGAATACCACAGATTGGTTTGTTCACCGTTAAGCGTGATATCACAAATCACACCGAAAAGAAACATCCACTAATACGACCACCTATGACACCGATTGGACGTCTACCACAAGACAAACAACGACGGTTTGACGATAAACATGACCGTAATCACCGAAACACATCACCGATTGATGTACGTGATCACATTACCCGAAAGTCGCAAAATTCGGACAATATACGCAGTTTCGCGGCCGGGGAGTGTGTTAACAGCTGGCGCTCAACACAACATCATAAGCGGCAGCATTGCATTATTTCAACGACTCTACCGTTTCCGCAACAGTAGTAGTCGCTTAGCTTTCACAGCGTTTAGTCGCATATTTTATATTTAATAAAATCGTTTGCTTTCATATAAAAACGTGTACTTATTTCGTATACTTAACCGAACCCGAGTTATTGGCCGCCTGATCAACGGCCACTCAACTCACTATTTAATAAATATTATTTATATTATAAATAATATTTATTAAATAACAGTACCAATAGTTCATAACAGTTAAGAGTATCAATAATAATGTGTGTACTTAAAAATACTGTTTAATTAAATAAATAAAATAGTAATAAATAAATTTTATCATTTTAAGAMATTATTGGCTTAAATCTGGAGTTTTAAAAAATTGATTACTAATTAAAATCAAAAATAGTCTAATTAATGTTAATTTATTAATATAAACATTTTATATATCATAATTTATATTATATTAAATAAACAATATATTATAAATATAATTAATGTTTGATTTTATTAGACAAAATAGTCAAAACTAATAAACTGTATATATTTAATRGATTCAATAGATTATCAATAATTATATTTGTTTCATATTTTAAATAATATTTTTTTTAAATAACACCTGAATTTACTAATAATAATATAATAATTAAATGATTATACTTTTAATATAATATTATTTAAATTAACTTACATTATTGTGTTAATAATTATTATATTAATGATCGAAAATGTTTTAACGTAATCAATATTTTATTTATTTTATAAAGTTTTTATTAATAAATATTTATATTATATACTAGATATAGGGTGACCAACCGTCCAGGATTTGACCACTTATTTCAGAGTCGTGGATAGGGTTTACCGTAACAATGTAAATATCGGTTAATTAAATAAGTTGTCTAGAAATATATTGTACACAAAATGCAGAAATATTATAGAAATAAAATATAAAACAAAATATATTTTTACATAAAATGAGTGCATAAAATAAATCAATGCAATTATATTTGTATGATTCAAGTAAAACTTATAGAGTATAACAATATATCATTTATTTTATGTAACAGTAAAATATGTGCAATTTTGAAAAATTTTAATGACATTTATTTTTATTAAAATAAAATATTATTAAATATTTAAATGTTGAGTACARGTACTTAATTKTCTATAAAAAGTATASTATTTTAATATAATAAGAAAATAGTAATTTATTATGTCCCTGATTTGTCCCTGGTAATTTTGAAACTTTTTTATCAATGTCCTTTTTTWATAAAAAGAATTCGTTTGTCAGTCTAATTAGATATGATTTCAATTAAAATGTTTGTAAAATSACTTAATAGTAATTTAATTATTTTTAAACTAATATTTTTGTTAAAATGAGTACAATGTATAAGTAGTAAAACCTCGAAACCATTCAATCATCATTAGTGACAATTAAATTGAATTTATAGTAAACATATAAAGAGTTTTAAAACATAAATATCAGGTTCATATACTGTATATAGTATATGGTATATACTATTTACCAATGATTAGTTTATTTTATAAATAAAAATAATATAAATATTAATAACATGAGTCCTAAAAATGATAAATGAAAATGTGTTCACAGCTTTACATCATATATGATGAAAATGCAATCTTCACATAAACTTTACTTTTTAAAACATAAATTATAGTACAAATAAATTTTACAAAAGAGCCGGGGGTTTGTTCAGCCAATTAATGCTACAAATTGTTTTCAACAATTTTATATAATATACAGTTAATTCAATTGAAATATTGTGGTTATTATAATATTTTATAATGTAATTAATGTTTTCAATCAAGYTGTTAAATATAATTTGCAGAAAACTAATATTATAATAAAAATAATACACATTTATTGTAGATATTATAAAATTTGTCATAAGTAGAGATTAACAAATTGAAATTTCTAATAAATTTCACWAAGAAAAATTCTAGAAACTTTCTCAGAAATAAATTTTTATAGAAATTTTACTTTATTATTATATTATGAAATCCCAATATAAATTTTATACTGTATCTATAGTAATACTGTATTATTAATAAATAATTTACACAACACAACTATACAAATGGGATCTCTATATTTAAAATTAATATAATAATCTTATTATACTTATAGTTATAATAAAATTTATTGATACTTTTATTATTTTTATTAATCGAATAATTCTATTATTTTGAATATTAATTAAAAAACTAATAATAATATTTTATTTATAATATACTTTTACAATATAACAAAATTAACATAAGGTTCTCATAAAAAGATTTTTTTTAGAAACTTTCTAGAAATTCCTTTTTTTGTTAAYACTATTTCCAAGACATGTCATATCACTTAAAATATTGCTGCAATGAATTGATTTTTGTATATAATTTGTTATATTATAAATGAAACCCAAGTAGTCTTTTAATTTTAAATGTTTAAATCAATCTACTTGGTTATCATACAATTAGCTATAATAAGCAATTTGTTTGATATGTATAATTATAATTGATTATATTAGTAAATTATTTATGTAATATTTCTATTTTAGGTCCAAAATACTAAAGTTATACTAAAATGAAATCTATACATGAGTTTACATAAGTTGTTATCATTCATATAATTCATGTTTTTATATAATATAAACTTACAATTTTTGTTTCATCTTCTTATATATAAAGACTCGGAAAGTGTTTAAATAAAACAAATTAATTAAATAAGTTTATAAAACATTGAACTTTTCAAAACACTTTTGTTTAGAACAAGTTTTCATCAAAACTCTTAATTTTATTAAATATTAATATTTTTCAATATTTCATATATCATGGGTTTTGTTGACTATTTTACACAATTATTGACAACAACAACACTTATGTTTTGTTTGACGGCCACAAAACCGATGGATCACCCGATGGTTATCAAAAGTGGACCACAAATAGCACCGCAAACAAAGTCATCGGTGAAGACAACGATCACTGAGACGTTGGCCGACAAACACAACGCCTTCGAGACGATGAAAATATTTAAAATTAATTGATTTATTTATATAATAAATATTTACAGTTTTAAATTGTAAATATTGTATATAAATAAAATGCAAACAATTTAATAGTAATGATATCTAATATATTTTATTAATTATTATTGTATTAGTATTAGATTTTCTGGAATTTAATTATAAAAATCTATGAAAAAGAAAAACGTTTGTATATATAGATAAAACATTCATAACATTAATTGCAATTTTAATGTTTAAAATGTATAAATTTTAATTATTATTTTAATATTTATTTATAATTATTTATGATATTCTATAATGTCTTTAACCTTATTTTGTTAACAAAACAATATAATAAATAAAATAACATCGAAATCTCGATAACTAAAAATTAAGTTATTTTAGTTTGTTTTTTATATTATTTACAATATTTTTTTAATTTAAACAAATAGTTAATTTAATAGAAAATTATGCATTATAATAATTATTACAGTTTTTTTTAAATTGATTTTTCTCTTGTACAGTATGCAACAAATTAATAATAAATAAAATACTTGTCTTATTTGAAATATATTCAATCAAATTTATTTATATAATGATTACCAAAAGTAACAAAATTTATGGTTTAATAAACATTTTATATTATAAAATACTAAATTCGTTTATAATTATTATTTTACAGAATCTGTCTAATTTGGTAATTCTATATTATAACATATAAATCCATATAAGCGTTAGTMTATACTGTAGAATCTATAATATTATAGATATTATTTGTATAACATATTGTATAATATACCAGTTATACGGTTCAGCGATAAATGTTAAATTAATACAATACAGTCTAATAGTAATATTTAATCTATTAATCCCTTTACAAAATAGTCTAATAAATAAACAGTAAATTGATTAAAATGTTAGGTTTAGTTAGTTAGGGATATGTTAGGTGAATGACGCGATGTAGCAAACTATGTACGAGAATTAGGTTTAAATTAGGTTTAAATTAGATATATATTAATATTGTTTATAGATATTACTGAATCAGTTTTAATATAAACATTGAAAAGTTGTTCATTTCATATATACTGTTATATAATAATATTATATATTGTTTTAATGAGATATAATTAGATAACCCGTTAAGAGATAATAAAGTTAGTTGTTTAAGGATTAGTACTATTTTTGATAAGAGTTATAACTTATAAGTTTATAGTACATACTATACACTGGCAAAAGTAGGGATTGAAATATGATATATCAACCTTTTAATGGACGGATAAATTATAACAAATAATATAAACAATACATCTATCGATCAAAATGGGTATCAATTATGTTACTAATTAAAAAAATAATATTTTTTATTTTATATATTAAATAATACCGTAATAACTCAATATATATATAATTAAACCATCTTTTAAGCATTCATATCATATTACCTCTCATAGTACTGTCTTACTATAGTTAACTTATGTTTTTAAAATTAATACCGTCTTCCCACAATAATGTCAAGTTTTTTTTGAAAAAGTATAGTATTCCTATGTAAGAATATATTAGCAATAAAATATGGTATAAATCTATAAACATTTTCAATATTGGGAAAACGGTATTATAAATTAGTTTCATTAATATTAAAATATTAGGAAATACGGTAAAGATTGTGAAATTATATTAATTTAATTAAATTATAAAATTCATTAAAATGTGAGATCATACGGTATAATCTAATTATTTTATACGATTTTTAAATTTGGGTCATAATTTATGGACAAAAAAATTATTCACTGTTTTGTGGTCCGTCTGCTGAATGGGGATTAGAGAAAAACAATTTAATAAATTAATAAAACAATTTAATAAATTAATAAAACAATTTAATAAATTAATAAAACAATTTAATAAATTAATAAAACAATTTAATAAATTAATAAAACAATTTAATAAATTAATAAAACAATTTTTTTAAAATTTGTTATTAATATTAGTAATATTTTCTTAGATATCTAACCTGTTTGTAAAAAATAAACAATTAAATAGTTATTATTTTAATTATAATTAATTTTCAAAATTACCCTTTATTTCATCCACTATTGTATTAACCAGACTTTGTCCTAATTGTGATCTAATTGTAAATTTGTGTCCAAATTTTAGACTAATTTTACATTACTTTATGAGAGGGCATATAAATAGCTCTTAAATGAGCCCATAATGACAACAATTGATTAACAAATAACACAAATATTAAATTATTTAATTAATCCATTTGTTAATTTATATAAAATTTTTGTATGTAATTATTAATCCTTATATCTGTATATATTTACTTAAGTAAATATATTTTAATCGCCTACTTTTGCCAGTCTATAGTTTATAGGCATTAAAGAAATAATAAGTGAATTATTATGTTATTTTCATCATTAAATTATTTGAATATTAAGAATAATTAGTCAATGAATGATCACATTTATAAAATAATATATCAACAAATAAATTAAATTTATCAATAATCAAAAAACTTAGCAAACATTAAATTATCAAAAATAGATTAATTTTCTATTTAATTACTAAAATTTCAATTACTATAAAGTCTTAAATGTAATATTTAACAGATATTTTAATGTAAAAATTAGTTTATTATAAAGAATTGACTTTTTGAAAGTTAAACTTTATTTTTAATAATACTTAAGTTTGAAATATGTCTGCAAAGGTTTGTTAGTATTTTTTGTTTTGTTTGTTTCAATAGATTTTTGTTTGAATAAAATTTAGACAATCAGTTGTCGGGCAGCAGTTCTATGGAAAGAAGGAACTCCATTGACATTAGAGAATATAACAGTAGATCCGCCGCAAACAGGGGAAGTCCGGATCCGTATGGTAGCGGCCGGTCTCTGTGCCAGTGATGGACATTTCATTTGGGGATTGGATACTGATATTCAATTAGAGTTAGAGGGCAATCCTATAGTATTTGGACATGAAGGTGCCGGCATTGTTGAGTCAATAGGACCGGAAGTGACTAGTGTTGAAGTCGGTGATCATGTAATACTAATGTGGTTACCACAATGCAATCGGTGCGAGTGGTGCTCTCATCCAAACACCAATTTATGTTTGAGTTCATCGTTTGAATCGACACTATATCACGGGAACAACAAACAGACCCGAATGAAGATCAATGGCAAACCTTTGCTTTCATTTAGTAATATTAACTATAAATTGTTAATCAATATATCATATCATCTAAATATTTGAATTGTTTTACAGCCGGCACCAGTACTTTCTCGGAGTATAGTGTTGTCAAAGAAACACAAATTGCAAAAGTATTTCATATAAAAATCACAAAAATCTTCATATTTTTTTATAATTATTAATAAAATTATATTATTAATTGTTAGATTACTTCAAAGGCTGATCTGAAATCGGTATGCATTATAGGATGTGCTGTTGGTACGGGTTATGCTAGTGCTGTCAATTTGGCTAAAGTACACTCTGGATCTAAGTGTGCCGTTTGGGGTTTAGGTGCTATTGGTTTATCTGCGGTGTTAGGTTGCAAACAGGCCGGTGCCAAACAAATTATTGGTGTCGACATAAATGACAATAAAGAGAGTATCGCACGTGAATTTGGGTGCACACACTTTGTTAATCCCTCGACATTAGGTATATCTCCCATAAAATATAATTAAATGAAAATACTATCATTTAAATAGTAAAACAAAAATTAAATATTTAGGAAAATCTATTGAAGAGTATTTCAAAGAAATCGGTGGACTTGACTATGCATTTGATTGTATTGGTAACCAACAAGTCCTCGACTCGGCCTATAATTCATTGAATTTATGGGGAAGTCTTGTAGTTATTGGTAAAAATAATTTATTTATTATACTATAATATTATGAAATTATATATATAATAGAAGTTTGTACTATAAAATAGTTTTTTAAAATGCATTTAGGTTTAGGTGCCAGAGGTAACAAAGTAGTCGCTTCGGTAGCAGAGCTTTTGAATGGACGCAAAGTAATGGGTGCTTATTATGGTAATCAAAAACCACGAAAAAACATTGAAAATTTAGTGGATAAGTATATATCGGGTGATCTACCAATTGATGGACTAATAACACACAGAATACGTTTGGATGATATTAGTGAAGGTTTTGATAAACTAAAGTCTGGTAAAACAATTAGGACTATCATTGAGTTTTAATCTTATCATTTAAGACAACAAATTATATAATTATTAAGACTTTAAATTGTATTTTCTTTTTGTTTTATATTTTAAATGTTAAAAATACATTAAATACTGTCATGTAATCTCTTATAATTGAAACAAATTTTTATTTAAATTTATCAAAATATATAATATATATATATATTATATAAAAAAATTTCAAAAAGTTTAAATTATCCAAAAATTGTTTATTTAAAACTATTTGTTATAATATATTGAAAAATAATTAATTTTGTTTTAATAAAATATTTATTATTAAAAATTTAGTATTTGGAAAAATATTTATTATTATTATTTGAAATATTTTAAACAACATTCATAATTTATTTAAAATTTCAATGTAATAATTATCTATTAAAATACTGTTAAGATGTAAAAGTAATATATAAAAGTTTGTAAAAATTAAATTTTGATAGAAAATATTTAATTTAATTATTACATTAATGGAAAACACTTATAACTACTTTACTTAAAGATAATGCATATTGAACTGTACTAACAATAACTGTAATATTGATTACATAAATATAATAATTTTTGAAAATAAAAATTTTGTTCAATAAAGATATATTATATTTAATCAATTTATCAATGAGTTTATTGAAGTCGTATTGAATTCGCTATCATTTAATATTTTTCAAGTGTCTTGTCATAAAAATTTCATTTAAATGCTTTTGTTTGTCAATATTTTTAGACTATTAAACTATAATCAACTATTGTTTAATATTATTATAGTTTATTATAGTTATATTACTATATAATATTATAAATTGTAAAAAATGAATTTAATAAATCATATTTTAATGATATTTGTTGGTTGTTTTGCATCAATTTCTTGCAATTCAACAGATGTGAACATACCATTTGACCACCGATTTCATATGGAGCCCATCCTTCCCTACAACACTTGGGGTACATTTAGAGGAATGTATTATTTCGGTCTCAGGACTACACAACCCGACTCTCCATCCATTGGTTTAATTTGGTTCAAAAATTCTGCGTCCGATGTATCACATCTACAGTTGAGACACACCTGTCATCCGGACGATGGTATTATCTATGGCTGGAAAGCACATAATTTTCAAGATTTTGGTTTCCAAACCATAACCGATCAAAATTATAAACTAAATACAAGTTTTGTAAAACATACCAATGCTAACAATTGGTCAGCTTTGGTGTCAGTCGACAAAATCACTGCAAACAATATTAATGATGAGACGATGTCTGTTGTAATGTACATATCATTAATGAGAGACAAGGATTATATCACAATAAGTGGTTTTAATACCAGTTTTATTAATATAAAAGGTTATAATCAATATATTGGTAATTTTACACTTAATATAAAAGCTGAAAGTAATGCATTAATATATGGTGGACAGTTAGTCAGTAATGCAACAATTATTGATATTAGTAAAGCAATTAAAAGTAATTTATCTAAAATGACAATCAATGGGACGGATATATATGGCTTAAAACAGGGCATAACTCCAACCCATACCCATCTCATTGCATATCAAGTAGTCTCCAAAGGATCGTTTAAAGTGAGAACAGATTTTAGTACTGGAAAGTCATATTTAAATGATATACAAAATAACGAGGATTTTGAAAGTGAATTAAAGAAAAAAATATATAATTTTGACGAAGAATTTGATAAAAAGTTTCGATTAAAATCAAAAGGTTTTAATGAAAGTCAGATCGCATTTGGAAAGTCAATACTCAGTGAAATGATTGGAAGTATTGGTTATTTTAATGGCAATCTTTCAGTTAACTCACCCGGTATGACACAACCTAAAACATACGGTCCATTACAGATACTATCAGCCGTACCCTCTCGTCCCATATTTCCTCGTCCTTTCTTATGGGACGAAGGTTTTCATAATCTAGTCATCCAACGCTGGAACAGCTCATTGACGACTACTATCATGAAGTCTTGGTTTAATCTTATGAATGTCGACGGATGGATACCCCGCGAGATCACAATTGGCGCCGAAAGTATTGATAACTTTCATGGACTCAATACTCAAACAGATGTGAACGCCAATCCCCCGTCATTCTTGTTAACCATTGATACTCTGATGAAAAACAATGAAATCGATAAGTCATATCTGAAAGAGATATACCCCCGACTAAGTTCATGGTTTAACTGGTATAATACATCTCAAAGTGGCACTAAAATGGCAACATATAGATGGAGAGGCAGATCACAAGACAGTATACATGAATTGAATCCTTCAACTTTAACCTCTGGTCTCGATGACTACCCACGGGCTACACATCCCACTGATGATGAATATCATTTAGACTTGAGATGTTGGATATGGTTGGCAGCGGATGTTATGACACGTATAGCCGATGCAATTGGAGATACAGTCATGAAAAGCAAATACAAAGCGACAGCAGATTTATTGGCCGACAACGGCTTATTAGAGACACTTCATTGGTCTGAAGCGGATAAAGCCTATTGTGATTATGGATATCACTCGACAAACGTTTCGCTGGTCAAAGACTCGACCGGACAGTATGTACGCAAAGTATGGACACCACCTAAATATCAGTTGACATGCGATCAATTAGGTTATGTCAATCTATTCCCTTTGATGTTTGGTCTAATAGAGCCCAACAATACACGATTAGGTCATGTTTTAGATATAATTGGCAACTCATCTCAAATGGGATCACCATATGGATTGAGCTCATTGTCTAAAACAAGTTTTTACTACAATAAGTGGAACAGTCAGTGGGGATCGCCCTACTGGAGGGGTCCCATTTGGATTAATATCAATTATCTGGTACTTCGATCTCTCCACTATTACGGCAGTCTTAAGGGTCCCAATCAACTAAAAGCACAAAACTTATATAAAGAGCTCAGAAATAATATAATCACAAATATGTTTAATCAATACGAGAAAACTGGGTTTATATGGGAACAGTATAATGATATATCGGGTTCGGGTCAGTGCTCCCACCCGTTTGTCGGGTGGTCAGGGGTTGTCCTACTCATTATGACTGAGTCTTACTAAACATTAATTCTATTCACAAAACTTTGACTTACGATACAATTAAATTAAAAAAATATAATTCAAAATTGTAAATTATAAATTAAATTTTATATACAATATATACAATATATATTATATACCGTTAGTATTAAATTACTAATAGTTTTTAGTGTTAAGATTTATTTATTGATTTTATTTTATTGAATATCAGTCTACAAAATGAGTATTCATTTGATTAATTTATGTTAAACAATGTGATCTTTAATTAAAAATTAATTTTACTGCAAATCTATTCAACTAAAGTAATTGGATCCTATTGTTCGCACATTTTGGACACATATAGTGATTGGTTTATTGATAAAGATTTTATTAAAAACGATGTGAAATTATTAGCAAAAATTAAGAGTTATTGAAATATAATGAGTGAACATTTTTCTATAATTACCTAATTAACTAATAATTAAATTTATTTCAATGAATAATCTATAAAATGGATTTACCTCTATATTTATAGTAACTTTTTATAACTTAAAATTGTATTGTTTGGTAAATTAAATTATGATTTTTAAAATAAAAACCAATTATCATTTATAATAATAATCGACATAATGTTACATATAATATAATTTTTGCTTTTGTGAGTTATTGACTTCAATGTACTCCTCGTATATATTAATTGCATCCCTTTTTTCATCACCTCCTCCTTGTTTACTAACAGTCGATGCGGTATCACTTTGATCAGGTCGTGCCATAGCGTGTACTTTAGCCCGATATGCGGCCAAATCAGCGTAATATACCGGTGCCGGTATAGACACTGATTTAGTACAGCGCTGGTATGTGTGGCACAAGTAATAAGTCATTTTACACATGTCTTCAGTAGAAAATCCATTTTCATCGATCAACACATAGTAATGAGCCGCACGACTGGTTCCCTATTAATAAATTATGAAATTAATATTTTTTATTTTACGGTTTTATTTGTAAGCCTACAATACGTCCATTATGACTACATAGGTAGAAGTCATAATCATATTTATGAGTGACACCATTGTCAACTATAGTTCCCGCTTCAACATTACTTAGAGTATCTTTAACCATAAACCTCGTGTGATGTCGTTTCTGGACCACAATAAATGTCAGTTTTGGTTCATAAGACGGATTCATTTTCTTAAAAGCTTTCAATAAAAGCGGGTATTCGTTGTCAATCACGTGTTGGAACTGTCCTTCACTGACACCATCTCTATAGAACACTATAGATTGAGGCAATGAGTTGTTATTCTTTGTCTTATAATTGTTTAATAATTTCAAAAGCATTTGATCTAAATTTCTAATCATTTCTTCTCTTGATTTCGGTTGCATTGATATAGTTGTATAAAATTTTGTAAATTCATTGTCAAAACTACCCACAACTGCTGCTATTGATAGTGAAACCTTATCTGCCGGCGCCGGATGATTGACATCTGCGCCCACAATCATTACTGATCTCTGACTAAATAATGATGACATTTGATTAGTAGTTAGAGTGACATTAATTCCACCCAATTTAGGATTAATCTTAAGAATCAAATTAATCAAAAAACTTTGATTCCAATTGCCATTCATTTTATGTCTTTGTTCTATAATACTAGTGATAGTAACACACTGTGTGGTCAACCCTTTGTGGACATCGCCTAACAATTTTATTTGACAATAAATATCATCGTTGTATTGGTATGTCTTCGCCGGTGTTATAAACAGAATCATTTGTAAGTCTTTAAATTCTTGTGATTCGATTCTTTGTTTGATTCCCGAAAAAGTGTTGATTGGATCGTAATTATTGATATTAGCAATCCTTTTATAATTATTAAAATTCATTCCCATTTGTTTCGCCTGAAAACACAATTCATTACTGAAACGAACAATTTCTGAACTATTAATTTCATTCATCGATATGTTTATTATAATCCATTCTTCTAAACTAATTATTAAATTATATTAAAAATAAACAGTAATTAATAATTACAATAATAGTAATTTAGATATAATACCATACTTTATAGGGTTATAGAAATTCAATTTATTCATTGACCACTGACCAGATCGCGGTATAACTGTTCGGTTGTTTTTATATTTCAATGTCGGCGCCGGTATTACTTTGGAGTTGACTTCGAGAAGATTTTTTTCGATATCAATTGAAAACTCTGACATAAAATTGCGATTCTTTCTCGCAATTTCTTCATTTGAATGAAATTGTTGTTCCGCGCAGTTCTTCACAAACTGGAAACGCTTTTCGGGATTCATTTGACCAGAAATTCTAGTCATATTAGATCGCTCTTCATTGGTCAGTGAACGGCGAACCCTTTGGTTAGGTAATAGTTGACAGACTTCTATAGGCAATCTGTTTGGATCTTTTGGATTTCCCGCTTCAAGACACGGCAAATGAGGAAATTTCAAATTTATTCCATATTTTTTCTTAAAGTAACTTTGAATTGTAATTTTAACTTTTGGTTGATTTTTCTTTTCTTCCCAATCAAAGGTTTGATCCGCTGCTGACAATCTAATAATAAACCAATTTTATTAATATATCGGTAATTAAATAAGAAAACCTAATAACCTAGAAATGCCAATAATCCGAAACTTGCGATAACGTGGAGAACGTGGTAACCCATAGTTTATATGTGTGGCCTCTACTTGAAGACCACTCAACTCTTTCTTGATTTGTATCCTTTGAGTAGAAGTTATAGATCCGCCAGGAATTTGTTTCAGTGGTTTCTTCAATATTGATTCAATTATCAATTTAATATCTGGTTTCAAGAAAGCGGCGGCTGAGCGGTCAATGTTTAAGGTCGGACCAGCCATAAGATTACGAAGAGAACTATAAAAACCGTAAGACAAATCCAAATATTTGCTCAATGGTTTAGTAGGTTCTCGGGGATCAAAAATTGATTGACCAATAGGTATCATATCATTGGTAGAGTTATGTCTAATAAGTATATTAATGAACAAAATGGCGCGTTTGACGGCCTCATCATCCCTATGACGTCCGCTGTTATACTCATTCAGAATATTTAAATCAATCACAAATTTTTCTGTCCTATTAATCGACACTTTAAATATAGTCTCTCTGTTGCCTTCTATAAGATTAACAATCAATAGAAGTGGATGTTCTGGATCTCCCGCAGCGTTGATCTCCCGCGAAGTAAACATATTTTTCTGGCCGTCGTATACGCAACGCATACCATAAAAGTGTTGTCCAGCGGTTTGAGAATACAATTCAATCATACGTTCAAATATACGTCTATTTAGAGCAGTACTTAGTTTCCGTGCGAACCTGTTTTGCTTCAGAGGTTCGGCCGCCGCCTCGTCTACATTCTTGTCGACCAAATTCTTGTCTTTTTCATTAACTTTTTGCTCTTTTTCTATACTGATATCGTAATGATAAGCAGTTTTATTGCCAACTCTTATGACAAAATGGTTGGCCAACAAAGCAACTGATTTCCAATTGTTAGGCAATGGCTTTCCCGGTCTCTTAGAAAACGGTTGGTGTTCTCGCTTTGGTAGCGATAAAGTCATCTTTTCTTTTATTTCTTTAGCCAAATCTTCGTCTTTAGTCTATAATAATAAATATCATAAAATGTTATCTTTTATTAGTTTGAATTAGTCTTAAATTTATAAATACAAACCTTTTTTGTGTCTTTAGTTTGTTTTGATTTATCACTGGTTGTACTGCTTTGACGGGAACCCGAACTGTCCATTGGCTGACTCGTCATCGTTGGTGTCGTTTGTCCCCAATGTCCGGACATCCCAATGGGTTGAGTAGTGTCTGTAGCGGTTTGTCTTGAATGTGATATCAGTCCTAAAGTGGGAAAATCTGAATCTTGCGGTACATCACGTCTTGTTTGTTGTTGTTGTTGTTGTTGTTGTTGACCACTTGATTGGTCTAATTAACAAAATAATAGTAAAACACTTACGAAATGCAATCAACAATACCTGAACTCTTTAATCCTATCTTTCTATCCTTTGGTGGCATTGTTTGGATCAGATGTCAGATGTGATCATTGAATTGAATATCAAATATAATAACTGTTTGTATGAGTCATGACATCAATAGTCAAATTAGATTACATATAGAGTTGAATCAATTGATTGCAATTATAATTGACTCTAAACTTATTCAACTGTTAGTAATGTTATCAAAGTTTATAATAATAATAATAATATATGTATTGATCTATAGGTAGTCTATAATACTCTACAGTACAGTACTATTGATACTGTTATATAATATTCAATTAATTTATTAAATAATTGATTTCAATATTATTATATTAGTCATAGTTTAATGAATTGGCGCTAAAATAACAATTTGATTATTGATTCAAAGTTCATAAATATTTATAGCTTTAAACAAATTAGTAATAAATAATAATACAGTTTATACTGTATTTAATCATAAAGTATATCACATATACTACTGTACTGTATATTCAATGATATATTTTTCTAATAATTTAATTATTAAATATTTATTTTACTTATAATAATATACAGAATTATATGCTTAATATAATAGTAAAAATTATTACTTTTATAATTTAATAAGATATTTATATAATTTATAAAAAATTAATAATTTTTTGATAAATTTTTTAACAAATACACATAAAATAATATATTTTAAAATAAAAAAAACTTTTTATTTCTAAATAAAATTATAATTAATAGACATTTTTATATGTATTTCTATTATTAATAGCATAAACTACTATAAAAATTGTAATTATAATACAATACAAACTCAAGTTTTTTAATTAATAATTTAAATACTAATTAAAATACTTTGAGAAATAAAATAAATACAGTAATAATAAACAATAAGACTATATTATGCAGTATTTTATATAAAAAATAAAAATGTAATTTGTATTGAAATGATTGTTCAAAATTGAAAATTTCTAACAATTTAATTAAAATACAATAAGATTTTACTATAAAATAAAAATATTATATATAAATAATCTTAAATACTAATTTATCGGAAAATATAACTAATTATAATAAAACAAATAATAATTATGATGTTATTACATATAAATAATTTTAATCAAAAATTTTATTGAATAAAAAGCTAGTTTTATTAACATATAGTTAAATTAACTTTTTATTATATTGTTTAGTAATTTTTTATAAATTATAATATATAACATCATATTTTATATGTTTTATAAAATATATCAATTTGTTTTTCATCAAATTGTAAATGTTTTAATTCATTTAATGGTAACATTTGTTGGGTCAGTTCACAGGTAACTTCGCGTACCCCTCCATACGGCACAGGGATGTCATTGATATTAATATAATTAGTCAATTGGTTGCGTTTGATAAAGACAAGTGATTGGTGCAAACTTTTAGGTAGTAATGTAAGACAAAATTTGATGATAGAGTTTAATAACCAAGGTAAGTCTATGTTTATCATCAATTTGAAACCCATGGGATAATATTTCAATGCTTCTAATCCCATGTAAAACAAATTCATGTCAACATTTGCCAGACCTGCCCCGTGATGGTCGGCCACAACAGTCCATCCCTTATTACCGGCCATTCTGTCAATCATCTCCACCACATAAAACCCATATTGATATATAAGTGGAGAAAATTGACCAATTTTTTTGTAACGACTTCCCGCTATCCAACCGACTACCCGTCCATCTGTATCACGACTGAACTTTTCGTAACCAAATATATGGACCAACTCTTTAGGAAAATATGTGTGATCTCTATCGTGAAGACCATAAGACTTCTTCCATTGTATTGATTTTATTAATTCTTCAAACGCTTTATCAATATTTTTATGACATAATATGAACCTTTCAATCTCCCAGTCCTCTGTACTCACCCTTTCCACATCAATCTTGTCATATAAATCAGGACTATTGCTAACTTCAAGTAAAAAATTTTTACGAATCTCATCTACCGGTGCTCTGTTGGATACATCAGTCAATCCATAGATAGCTTCACTCATTTTAGCATTAATCTCAATACCAAAAAACAGTTTTAAAAAAATTGTAATTTAAATTATCAATTATTTTAATAAATAATTGTTTTCACTTAAGTCGAAGATAATAAAAATTTTACTTCAAATGAATATTTAATAGATTTTATTACTTTATATTTTATAACATGTTTTTATTTAAATAGTATTGTAGTGTCATATATCTATCAGTGAGGGATAGATAGACTTTCACTAATTTGAAGTAATCACAAAAAAACTTTTTTTAAATTTCAAGTAAACAATTATTTATTTAGTTGAGTCAAATTTTACATTAAACAATATTAATATAAAGTAATATTAAATTAAATATTATTAGTATTTTCAAATAATATAATATTTAAAATTTTATACAATTTGTTATTATTAACTCTTAAGAAAACAAAGTAATTATTATTTGGCTTTAAAATGAATGTGAAATTATCTTTAATTAATTAGTCTTTTAAGATACTAATTATATATTTAGATAGACTTTGGTATTTATAGTACTAGAGAGAGGATCTGTGATAATGTCTATCACATATGTGTTAATTTTTATTAATTTAATAAACTACACACAAAACTATTTTATGAAAGTGAATACTATTTCTAGTAATTATGTAGACATTTATAAACAAACAAAAAATTAATTAAAAATGTAAATTATTCAATGTAAATTAAATTTTAAAAATTATATATAAATAATATATCAATGCTTTAATCATAAATAAAATTAGTTTTAATGCTATTTATAATGAATAATGAATTTTAATACTAATGCGTATAAAAACTTATTTGAAATCATTGTATGCTTTTATACGAAAATGAATAGAGAAAAAAATCTGATTGAAAATTTTGTTTTAATAATAATTGTATAATTTTTACAATTTTATCCTACTGTTTTATACAACTTTTACATTTTATTAATTTGTTTTGTTTACATAATTGCTAGAAAGTGTTAACTTTCATAATATATTTTTGTGTGTAGTTGTTATTTTATTAATATTATAAGTAACACCTATAAAGTATAGTAATAAATATTTTATAATTAGTTGTTAATATTTGATTAAAAAATATTATTTTTTTATTTACAATATAGTAATATTGTAGTTTGCTATATACTATATAGTATATACAGTAAATGTCAACTAACAAATAATCTATAGATTATTGAATATTATGCATAACAGTAATTACTTTATAATTATCTTAATTTGATAAAATATTAATACAATAAACTTATTTTATTAATTATATTAAAAACGCAACTTTATTTTTATTGCATATAATTCAATATTTTTTTAAAAGAGTTGTCTATAAGGAAATAATTTGTATATTATTTTAAATAATAATCAATGTCTACTTATTATTAATTTTATAATATTTTTTATTTTATTTTATACTGTATTTTTTAGTAGATTTTAAATATCTTATATTTACATTGTTATTATCATTTGACTGTTCAATATATATATATTACCGTAATAACCAAATCTATGATTTGTATCCCTTTTTTTACATAATATGAATTCACGGTGTTTTGAGACCCCAACTATGTTACAGCACTCATAACCATCGAAAGTGCAATGTGTTAGAGGAGTAGATATTAACGATATGACAGTTCAGAGTACACATATAATCTGTTTCCTCGCGTTAAAAATCCCAATATGATTAGGTAGTCCGTCCGGGTATCGATCCCGGGTTGTCGTACCCGAAAGCCGACAACTTAGACTATGCCATCTCAACCCTATTTCATGGAACAACCTATCATTTACCACATCAATGTCATTATCAATAATTATATATACAAATAACAAGACTTACATTATATCAGTTATGTATTATAATTAGTGCATCAAGAAATATTTTTTTAAAAATTGAAAATAATGAATAAAATATTTACTAAAAACTACCAAAATATTTATTTTATTTTTTTAAATAGTCATTTTTTTAGTAAAATATATATTTAAAATTTCTTAATATTTAAAAATTTAGTTAAATATATATCTAATCAATTTGTAATTTATTCTAATTTCTATTTAAATTACAATTAATAATAATGCATAAGAGTATTACAAATTGATATCATATTTTTATTAAGAAAAGGTAAAAAATAGACTTAATTTTATTTTCAAACTTAATAACTAATACTGAATAATATAATTCTTACTAATTGATTGCATTCACATGTTTAACCAGTGTTGGCAGAGACAAAGTGTATGTATAATACAAAGCGTATTATACAGTATAATACAATGTAAATTACATGACAATTTTGGCTTACAACAAGTAACAATCTAGTAACAAAAATACTAAAATTCACAAATAAACACATGTTTTGTAATAATAATTATTATTTTATATTGAAAAAATTTGAAATTAGCTATTCAATTTAATTCTGGATTTGAAATATATTAATAAAAATAATTAATATTAATTTTAATAGTTTTAGAAAACAACGATTCTAATAACGATATTGAAATTATGTAATAATAATAATAATTTTAATAAAAAATAAATATTTTATCATTGTTAATGTAATTTTTCTATTATTGTAAAATACATCCAGTACATTGTATTTTACTGTATTTTACTGTATTTTACTGTATTTTACTGTATTTTACTGTATTTTACTGTATTTTACTGTATTTTACTGTATTTTACTGTATTTTACTGTATTTTACTGTATTTTACTGTATTTTACTGTATTTTACTGTATTTTACTGTATTTTACTGTATTTTACTGTATTTTACTGTATTTTACTGTATTTTACTGTATTTTACTGTATTTTACTGTATTTTACTGTATTTTACTGTATTTTACTGTATTTTACTGTATTTTACTGTATTTTACTGTATTTTACTGTATTTTACTGTATTTTACTGTATTTTACTGTATTTTACTGTATTTTACTGTATTTTACTGTATTTTACTGTATTTTACTGTATTTTACTGTATTTTACTGTATTTTACTGTATTTTACTGTATTTTACTGTATTTTACTGTATTTTACTGTATTTTACTGTATTTTACTGTATTTTACTGTATTTTACTGTATTTTACTGTATTTTACTGTATTTTACTGTATTTTACTGTATTTTACTGTATTTTACTGTATTTTACTGTATTTTACTGTATTTTACTGTATTTTACTGTATTTTACTGTATTTTACTGTATTTTACTGTATTTTACTGTATTTTACTGTATTTTACTGTA
Source organism: Oppia nitens (assembly GCF_028296485.1). Classification (NCBI taxonomy): domain Eukaryota; kingdom Metazoa; phylum Arthropoda; class Arachnida; order Sarcoptiformes; family Oppiidae; genus Oppia; species Oppia nitens. The sequence goes on from NW_026533243.1 coordinate 4,824,324, forward strand.
TTTTACTGTATTTTACTGTATTTTACTGTATTTTACTGTATTTTACTGTATTTTACTGTATTTTACTGTATTTTACTGTATTTTACTGTATTTTACTGTATTTTACTGTATTTTACTGTATTTTACTGTATTTTACTGTATTTTACTGTATTTTACTGTATTTTACTGTATTTTACTGTATTTTACTGTATTTTACTGTATTTTACTGTATTTTACTGTATTTTACTGTATTTTACTGTATTTTACTGTATTTTACTGTATTTTACTGTATTTTACTGTATTTTACTGTATTTTACTGTATTTTACTGTATTTTACTGTATTTTACTGTATTTTACTGTATTTTACTGTATTTTACTGTATTTTACTGTATTTTACTGTATTTTACTGTATTTTACTGTATTTTACTGTATTTTACTGTATTTTACTGTATTTTACTGTATTTTACTGTATTTTACTGTATTTTACTGTATTTTACTGTATTTTACTGTATTTTACTGTATTTTACTGTATTTTACTGTATTTTACTGTATTTTACTGTATTTTTGTATTTTACTGTATTTTACTGTATTTTACTGTATTTTACTGTATTTTACTGTATTTTACTGTATTTTACTGTATTTTACTGTATTTTACTGTATTTTACTGTATTTTACTGTATTTTACTGTATTTTACTGTATTTTACTGTATTTTACTGTATTTTACTGTATTTTACTGTATTTTACTGTATTTTACTGTATTTTACTGTATTTTACTGTATTTTACTGTATTTTACTGTATTTTACTGTATTTTACTGTATTTTACTGTATTTTACTGTATTTTACTGTATTTTACTGTATTTTACTGTATTTTACTGTATTTTACTGTATTTTACTGTATTTTACTGTATTTTACTGTATTTTACTGTATTTTACTGTATTTTACTGTATTTTACTGTATTTTACTGTATTTTACTGTATTTTACTGTATTTTACTGTATTTTACTGTATTTTACTTTACTGTATTTTACTGTATTTTACTGTATTTTACTGTATTTTACTGTATTTTACTGTATTTTACTGTATTTTACTGTATTTTACTGTATTTTACTGTATTTTACTGTATTTTACTGTATTTTACTGTATTTTACTGTATTTTACTGTATTTTACTGTATTTTACTGTATTTTACTGTATTTTACTGTATTTTACTGTATTTTACTGTATTTTACTGTATTTTACTGTATTTTACTGTATTTTACTGTATTTTACTGTATTTTACTGTATTTTACTGTATTTTACTGTATTTTACTGTATTTTACTGTATTTTACTGTATTTTACTGTATTTTACTGTATTTTACTGTATTTTACTGTATTTTACTGTATTTTACTGTATTTTACTGTATTTTACTGTATTTTACTGTATTTTACTGTATTTTATACTGTATTTTACTGTATTTTACTGTATTTTACTGTATTTTACTGTATTTTACTGTATTTTACTGTATTTTACTGTATTTTACTGTATTTTACTGTATTTTACTGTATTTTACTGTATTTTACTGTATTTTACTGTATTTTACTGTATTTTACTGTATTTTACTGTATTTTACTGTATTTTACTGTATTTTACTGTATTTTACTGTATTTTACTGTATTTTACTGTATTTTACTGTATTTTACTGTATTTTACTGTATTTTACTGTATTTTACTGTATTTTACTGTATTTTACTGTATTTTACTGTATTTTACTGTATTTTACTGTATTTTACTGTATTTTACTGTATTTTACTGTATTTTACTGTATTTTACTGTATTTTACTGTATTTTACTGTATTTTACTGTATTTTACTGTATTTTACTGTATTTTACTGTATTTTACTGTATTTTACTGTATTTTACTGTATTTTACTGTATTTTACTGTATTTTACTGTATTTCTGTATTTTTGTACTGTATTTTACTGTATTTTTTATTTTACTGTATTTTACTGTATTTTACTGTATTTTACTGTATTTTACTGTATTTTACTGTATTTTACTGTATTTTACTGTATTTTACTGTATTTTACTGTATTTTACTGTATTTTACTGTATTTTACTGTATTTTACTGTATTTTACTGTATTTTACTGTATTTTACTGTATTTTACTGTATTTTACTGTATTTTACTGTATTTTACTGTATTTTACTGTATTTTACATAGCCAAAATTGAAAACCTTGTATTTTTCCAACCCTGTGTTTAACACAACTAATGCTGTTTTTCCTAATATTTTTGCTAATTTTTATATCATAGAGTTATTCGTATATTTACTGTTCGTTAAAAACTATAACTTTAGGCAAAAACTTTACAGTATTTAGTACTTTATAATCTATTTTTAATATTTAATTATATTTACTAAAAACACAAAATATTTAATTAAATATTTCTTATTTATTTATCACCAAAATATGTATTATATTTAATTAAATATATTTTGATTCACTAATTATAATACTGATATTATATTTTAGCAGTTAACACATAAATATAATGTAAATATAATAAATATAAATATACTTGTAATATATATTTTATTATAATATTATTATTTGACAGACAAAACATATGATTTAAGGACTGCAAATAAAATACTTTATAAAAATAGTTAATTTATACATATATATGTATTTTACATACAATTTAGTAATTATTATAAAATCTTAAAAACTTAATTAGATTTATTTTCGAGAAAATTGTAAACTTTATAAAAATTGTTGATATTATTCATATCAATTGCCAAGTGTTTCAAATCTCTTAGTGATTGCATTTTATCAATTAAATCATAACACGTATCACGTTTGCCACCAAATGTGATGGGAATCTCGTGGACATCCAAATAATGAGTCAATTGTTCCCTTTTTATGATAATCATACTGTCCTGAAAACTTTTAGGCATTAAATTCTTGACAATTTTATACAATCCATTCAAAATCCACGGCATGTCTACATTGATAGTCTTATTCATTATCAATGGATAGTATTTGATGATTTCAAGTACAAAATGGACCATGGTCATATCAGTGTTGCTAAGCCCAGTGCCCTCATTACCATTGACACTAACAAACCCCTTATTGCCAGACGCCCTGTCAAGCGATTCAAACGTGTAGACAAAAAATTGTTGAAACAATGTATTAAATTCGGATATTTTTTTGTAATGTTTGCCAATACCCCACTTGACTACCCGTCCGTCTCTATCACGGCTGAACTTTTCATAACCAGCGATGAGAAGCAACTCTTTGGGAAAGTATGTGTGATCTCTATCGTGAACTCCAAACGACTTTTTCCATTGCAATGCTTTTATTAACTTTTCAAAAGCTTCGTCTTTGGACTTATAGGTCAATACAAACCTCTCTATCTGCCAGTCCTCAGTCATAACCCTTTCCACATCTATTTCATGATACAAATCATTATTATTATTGATTTCTGTTAAAAATTTGCTACGAATTTCATCAACAACTTCACGATTTGATATACAGGTTAAGGCAAATATATCTTCACTCATATTCGACATTAATTTATTAATTAATTAAAACAGTTTTTGAATTAAATTTTTAATGTAAACCGTTATTAATAAAAAAATAAAAAACATCGTATAAAACTCAAAATTACATTTACACACTCATTATTACAATAAATATGTGTTTATTTTAATTTTGACAATAGTTTTATGAATATTAAACATAAGAAATCTGTTTTAAAAACATTTTATAATAAACACAATATATAGTGTACTTAAAAATTTAACTCAACGTCAGTTAGTTGTCATTAATTTAATTGACAAAACACAGTATAAATTATAATTATATATTGATTCATATACTTTACAGTCTATACATCATTTGAAGGACACATTTGATTAAAATAACAAATTAAATTCACATTTGTCTCATCTCTTAAACATTTAATATCATATAAATTATTACAAAGTATTGTATTAACTCATTATTAGTAGTCCTAATCCAAGGACTCTTTAACCGGATCTTTAAGTCAATTCTATTCACAAAAAAATTAAAAAATGCAATAATAATAATAGTAATAATATAGTTTATAAATTATAATCATATAAAAACTTAAATACAAACATAATTGTTAACATATAATAATTAATTTTGATGTCACTATAATTTATCAGTAAAATTGKTGAATTCATAAAATATTGATAAATATTACGGTAATATTGTATAATATTTTTAAAAATATTTTCTTTATTACACTATTAATAGGTTCAGTAAAAGGATTTTTGTATATTTGTTTTTTCATAATAAATAACTTAAAATTTATTATTTACTTTTTATTTTTGACAATATTATTTAACAATATCAATAGCATTGTATATTCTGTATAAATTTTAATTTTTAAATTATAGTATCTCTTAAATAAAATAAAAAATAAAACAAAATATATCCACAAAAATGTCAAATGAGTTGATTTTTGAAAATTATTCTAAATCTAACAAATTGTTATAAATATCAAGTAATTTAAGTTTATTTGGGATTAATTTCAATTTATATCTTTCTGCGCGCACTCTATAGTAATTTGTATAACTTATTGTTATTGCATTCAAATAAATATAAATATAATATTAATTTAATTAAATTATTTACTTAATCTAATTTATTAATTTTAATTAATTTTACTAGAATTTTATTATAATTAATTAAATTTACAGTATTTATAATCACTTAAACAATTAATTAAATTAATATTATTAATACAAGAATTATAACTTTTGATATTATATTCATAGTAGTGTTGGTCTTGTCGTGACGTGATTTGACAAAACTGAAAAATTTAAAGTTCGGCCAAAATTTTCCTGAAAATTAAAAAAATGACCAAGTACAAAGGCTATTCTTATTTTTTAAAATTTATATTTATGGTATTATTTTTATAGATAATAAATATTTTAATAATTAATAATTAAAAATATTTGTTAATTATTTGTTAATTATTATTATATGTAAAAATAATTTTATAATTATAAATTTTAATTAAAGAATGAAATAAATATACAAATTAATTTTTAAAAAATTTAATAAATATAAAAATAGTTTAAATAAATTATTTTGTTATAAAAGTAATAGGTAAATTAAAATTAAATTAAAAATATATAAATAAATATGTAAATTGATTTTATATATACAGTATATATATATACAAGACTAGCAATATCTTGCAAGACGTGACAATACGTGGTTTGGGATAAAAACGGCAAACACTAATTCATACAAACTTAAAAATAAATCTTCATTTTTTATTTTAATATCTTTTCTCTAAATATATTAGTTTTACATGAATTAAATATTCTAATGATATTCAAATGACTTTTTTAAAAATTTATAACATAATTGAAAAAATTAAAATTTATACAAATTATACTATTGATAATTTTTAATTTTAGTAATATTATTGTAATTCAAATATTATATCATTAACAAAATGTTGGGTAACTTACAAATAAAGTTATGAATTTAAAAAAACAAATCTTTAACTCAAACTAATAAGAGTTTTTACAGTACATACAAAAAATATTTAATTTAAATTAATACTGTATAACAATATACAGAAATTTACAACAATATACCGTACATTAATGTATTTATAAAATAGTTTGATAATTGATTTTAAGATTAAAATGATAAGATATACCAAAACAGTATATTCACATAATTGTATAAAAATGATAATATTATATACAGTTATTTGATTAAATAATTAGTTGATATGTTTATCAATATGATATAATGTTAAAAGTCTATCGATTTGTTTATCACTGAAATCCAAATGTTTTATTTCATGAAAAGTTGGCATTTGTTCGGTGATGTCTTCATAGATGGTCTGTCGTGTGCCGCCCAACCACTTGGGAATGGAGTCGATATTGAATTGCTCCCTCAGCTCATCCCTAGTGATGTGTTTGATTTGATGCACAAAACTAGTTGACTGAAAATTTTTGACGAGTTTCCAGTTTTGTCTTATAATCCAAGGTGTGTCCACATTAAGAAATAATTGACAACCGTTGGCATAATAGTCAATATATTGATTTCCTAATATTTCAGTTATGCCACCTGTTTTAGCCATATAAACAATAGTCCATCCCCTGTTACCGGCCTGTCTGTCCACACTTTCAATAAGATATGCCATAAATTGTCGAAACAATTGATCAAATTCTGGATGATTTTTATATTTTCTCTGACGTCCCCATAGAGCTAACCGACCATTTTTGTCAACACTGGGCTTTTCATATGAATATATCTTAAACATCTCTTTCGGAAAATATTTATGATTTCTTTCATGTAATCCAAAAGACTTTTTCCATTCTAATGCTGTGATTAATGAGTTGAGCGCTTCATCGGCCGATCCATTTGAGGTCAGGTATCTCTCTATCTGCCAGTCCTCAGTGCGAACTCTTTTCACATCAATCTCATGAAACAATTGTGGTTTAGCGTCGGCCTCGTGAAGAAATCGACGACGAATTACTTCAACCTTCACTTCATTTGTCAAATCTTTTAATCCATTTATGTTTTGTTTCATTTTTATTATAATATATTAAATTATTTTACTTTAAAATTAATTCGTTTAACTATAGAATATACAGTAGTTATAATTTATAGTTTTATTCAAAATAGTCAAACATTAACTATTGAAGAAAGTAATAATTATTATAATAATAATATGTGTTATTCAAACATTTTAAGTTTATATATCAATAAAAAATATATACCAACTATTCCACTATTGTTAGCATAATATGCAATATAAACTGTACAGTAGTTCCTGATTTCAATAAAGTTGAGACATTGTAGTTAATAAACTGTTACCTATTTCTAATACTAGGTAACCACAATTGTACGGTAAATGTTATGACATTTTTGATAACTAAAATATACAAACATTTGTTAATTGTTGAGTATTATTGAAAATATTATATATATATTTTCAGTAAATTATTATATATAAAATCATTGCATAGTTTGTTAGTAAACTCTTAGCGATTAACAATAGAAACAATAAAAATGTTTTAAATTGTTTGATAAAATTAATCAGTTATAGATTATAATGGTGTTTTTGTTTGAGATAACAGAAATTAGAAATTTTATATTAATTTCTATTTTTTATAAAGTATTAAAATTTCAACTTTTAAAGGAGATTTCATTAATTTATAGTTTATAAAATTTTAGTTATTAATCTTAATAATTTGATAATTTAAATAAAAAATATTTTACAAAGTTTGGATCATTTTTGTCAATCACTAAATTAGTGATATTTTGTGTCCTATAGGCCATAGTTTTTCTAATATCACTGATTAGTATACAAATGTAATATAGCAGTGATGTAAGCAATATGAGAGGTAATATTTTAGTATAATAGTACTACTATTATACTACTACTACTACTACTATTTAGTAATAGTGTAGGTATAATAGTTTAGTGGATATTCTGTTAAATATACTATTAATATAAATTATTTAAAATAAAATATTTAAAGTAATGATTTTGATTGTTAAATATTCAATGCATATTACTTTGTAAACACATTTATTAAAAATATAATAATTTTTATTAAATATTTTATAATCTTAAATTTAATTCATAACTTGTATAGTTTGAGTAGTAAAGACTACTACAAAGTAATTTAATTAAAAATATAACAATATTAAAATTGTATCAGTGAACCAATGTTATTAATTATGTCAATTAATTTTATTGTGTAAATTATGGGACTATATTTCATATAGTATTTGAATGTTTACTGAGTTATCAGATCTTTTCCATTATTGAAATTTTTTTGTATGTCTGTAATGATTCCCACTCTTAAAATATGATATCTATTGGCAGTCAATGTAATGCCAAATAATGGCTACAAATGTCGGATAACTTTCAATTTTCGGTTGTAATCTGATTATCGTATTAATTATTATTGTTATTATTACTAACCTTTTAATAGGTTCTTATTGTAATAGAATATTCTTATATAGATTTCTACTCCAATTGTTTCCTATGCCATAGTCATCACACTTTTTCTAGTGGATGGAAGTAAATGTAATTTTTTTTGCCATAACAACAGTTAATTAAAAAAATTATTTGTTTGGCCAATATGTGCGTACATACGGTAATATTTATATTTAATAAAAATAATAATAAACTATAATTTAACAAATGATATACAGGTATTCAATTGTAAATTATTATATATTCAAATAAAGAGAGCACCAGTTGTTCATTTAATTCACATATAATATAATTTTGGTATATAAATTATATATTGTATAATAGTAGTGTTATATTATAATTTATATCTTGTATGTGATTAACATTAATAAAATTACGATAAGTATTAATTGCATCCCTTTTCCATCTCCTCCTCCATCTCTAACAGTCAGGTCGTCCCATAGCTTGTACTTTAGCCCGATATGCGGCCAAATCCACGTAATAGACGGGTGCCGGTATAGACACAGATTTTGTACAGCGCTGGTATGTGTGGCACAAGTAATTTTACACATATCTTCAGTTGAAAATTCATTTTAATCGGACAAAACATAGTAATGATCCGCACGACTGGTTCCCTGTCATTAAATATAAGTTTAATATATTAACGGTAAATTTATTTTATTATAAACTTATTAATAAGCTTACAATACATCCATTATGACAGTACATATAGAAATCATTATCATACTTATGAGTGACATCAGTGTCCAATACAGTTCCCGTTTCAGTATTGCGATCATAATTAGGTTTATCAATGACAATGAAGCAAATGTGATGTGACATCTGTACCACAATAAATGTCAATATTTTGGTTTATATTATTTTATATAATTCATTCAATATCTACGGCATATTTACATTGATAGTCTTATTAATTATCAATGGATAGTATTTGATGATTTCAAGTACAAAATGGACCATGGTCATATCAGTGTTGCTAAGCCCAGTGCCCTCACGACTGGATTTTTTATAACCAGTGATGAAAAGTAACTTTTTGCGAAAATATGTGTGATTTCTATTGTAAACTCCAAACGATTTTTTTCCATTTCAATACTTTTATTAACTTTTCAAGTACTGTATTACCAGTAATTTTTTATAAATAATTTGTTATTTTACTAATTTAATTAAAATATGATTTACTATTATTATTGTAGTAATGGGTGACTTTGTAGTTGCACTCCGACAGATGCCTGGATGCTATATCACCAGAGCACCTGATGAAGTACAAATGTTAAGATACCCGCACCTTATCTTTTTAAAAAGTCTCAAAATATAATATTACTTACAATCGATGGTGAGATGAGTATCCTTTTGATGTCTAAAACCGAATCAACGGTTGACTCGAAGATTACGACATTTTTCAATGATGTCAATGACCTGATAGTGTTCACTACAAGTGGAGGAATGGCATATCAACACTAATATTAACACAAACTCAATGACATTATCTTTTCTGTTGTTTCTAAGCGTAGAGAGAGAGCGAGAGAGAGAGAGAGAGAGAGAGAGAGAGAGAGAGAGAGAGAGAGAGAGAGAGAGAGAGAGAGAGAGAGAGAGGCTAGACATTAACTGAACTAACCTGAAAAAAGTATAATAAATCAAGAATAAGGAGTTATATGTGATTTCAAGAATTACTTTTAAAGACAAGATAGATATAAATTGGAGAAACATTAACGAGTGAAACGATTGAATATGAAAAGTATGTGTATGTACTGTGTGTGTGTGTGTGTGTATGTATGTGTGTGTATGTATGTGTGTGTGTGTGTATGTATGTGTGTGTGTATGTGTGTGTGTGTGTGTGTGTRTGTGTGTGTGTGTGTATGCGTAAGAGAGAGTGCAATGGTATTGGTAGTAGTGGTAGTGGTTATAAAAAGACGACTAGACGTCGGCTATCGATCTGAAGCAAAAGTCTGCGCAACACTAGTGGTAACAGACGGTTAAACATTGAGAAAGTAGTAAATTGCATAACGAGTGACAAACTGTGAAATATATAAAATTTATGTCTGTGTTGGGCTCTGCCCTCACTTTACTATATTATATAACAACGTTTGACTACACAAAAGCAAAGCATGAGTATTACAAACCCATTTATGCCAAAACTGTAGTTAAAGTTTATGTGGTTTTTTCGTAGTTAAAGTCTCATGTGTTGTTATATTACAAAAATTTATTTTATAAAACTATACATTTTGTTAACAACGTTATACATATATACTGTATATACAAATAAATATATTTACAAAAATTAAATTCTTTTAAGTTACTAATTATAATTATATATATGAATTCAAACGAAAATAATAATTTACAATATATCTATACTATTACTACTAGTAATACAGTAAAGATATGATTAAATAATTATAGCAAAAATTGTTTTTAACTAAAATTATTTAATCCAAAATAAATTTTCAAATAAATTCCGGTTCATTTGATTTGGTCTTAAAAATATTTTTATGTTTCCATGAAATTTAGTGATTTTGAATTTTGGTTGAAATTGAAATAAACCCACTTATTTATTATGCCTTCTCTCTCAATATATTATATACATTATATATATGTTTGTGATCTCAATAAAGTTTGATGTATTGGTAGATAACATCAATACGTTTGGGTGTTTGGCTAATGCCTTACTCTAATTATTAAGACATTGAATTATTTCAAACATCCGTTATTTCAAACAGCGTTATAAAATAAATGCTAATTACAAATATGAACCAATTGACAACTATTGTAAATCCATAATCCTGTATATAATAATAATAATAAAACAATTTCAATTACTATAGTACTGATAATAAATGATAAAATAATAACGTTAATAGTATTATTATTATTATATACTTTTACAATTAATTCATAAAATAACGATAGACTAAATAGATATATTTATCAAAAAATAATAGTATTTTTAAAATTGATTTATTAATATAAATTTATATACTGTGTTGTAATTCAAACAATTCATATGTATTAACTAAAGTACTAAAACATAATAAAAATAAATTATAAATAATAATAATTATAATAATAATAATAAAGCAAAAAWATATATAGAAATTATTTATCCTAAAATTCATAAAAATGCAGATGTTTTTATACTTCAATTATTTAATAATTATACATAAAGTTGTATTTATTATATTTATACTCTACATTGTATTGAATCAAATAAAAAACATCTGCACTATTAAAACGCCCTGATATTATTTAGTGTACATTTAAATGTAAACTAACTGACATTACTAATCATATTTTAAAAATTAAAATAAACTTTATTTCATATATACTATGCTATATGTAATATAATTGAATTGAATTGATCAAGGTACATCTTTATTTATTAGTATCTGCTTTCATAAATATTTATCTATCATACGCTTCAAAGATTTTAAAATTATTTACTAATACATACACACAAAATATACAATGTGTATAAATCAGTTGTGTGTGTGTTTGTCTGTGTGGTTGTCACTAAAAATTAAAAAATAAAACATACAATATATAAAATAAAAATTACAGTATATATATAGTAGTATAATTAGTACTAAATTTATCACTACTAAAACAATAAAGTTATATTTGATTAGCAAAAATCTAAGTCGTCCTTCAACTATATTTAAGTATTAAAATGTTAAAAACCCCACTATTTTTCTCTTATTTTTTTTGGTTTTCAAATGCCTTTATCTATCGGTAGTGAAGGACTGATAGGCCTCTCAGGCTATACTAAAAAACGAGTGTAAGTGCAGTTCAGTCGAGTTTTTAAGCCTAACTAACCTCTAATGTTAAACACATTGTGTTCCATATAATTAATGCACTTTTTACTGCTTCAAGTTCTCTCTCTCTCTCTCTCTCTCTCTCTCTCTCTCTCTCTCTCTCTCTCTCTCTCTCTCTCTGTATGAGTGTGTGTGTTAGAGAGAAAGAGAGAAATAAAATAAAAGTTTAAAACTTTTTCTAATATAACAATTTATATTCAAATACTTTACTCAAAATACTTGCACTAAACTTACAGAATTTATTTGACAAAAAAGATCATTTAATTGTAAAAATTATATTTGAAATTTTTTATTGTATTAAATAATAGCATATATATATATATACGGGGTTTGACACGACAAGTGAACAATAATATACTGTATTGTTAGGCAAACAGAAAAAATATATAATAAACAAATAACTGAATACATAATTTTAATCAATACTATCATAAATTATATGAGAAAATATGTGTTTGAAGACAACAAATCTGAAATTTTTAAAATAAACTGATATTTAATGAAAACTTTTCGGACATCTATTTCTTATACCATTTAACCAAAATTGTACGGTAAGTGTTATGATTAGTGCATAAAAAATATTTAATTTAATAAATAATTTTTAATTAAATTAAATACATATTTTAAAAGATAAAAGGATAGTACATAAAAAAACTATTTAATTGAATATTTTGCATTATTTCTAAATATAATGCAATAATTTAACAAATAATCTGTAAAAATATTGATTATGTTTTTAAATATTATATTATACCATGTGTTTTACGAATCTTTATTCAACTATTATAAAGTATAATCAATGCATTGATAAGTAGTGTATTTGAATAAAGATTTGGTAGAACACCCGATACATTATAATCAGGGTTAAGCAAGGTTTTGGATTTTAGGGGGGGGTAGACCGGGGTAAAATTTACAAAATTCTCGAAAAATCTTGGGGGGGGGGGGGGGGGGGTATTGGGTGGGGTAAGATTTTTATTGCATTTTTAAACGGCAATTTTTTCAAAAATCCAAAATCAAGGGGGGGTCAAGAGAAAATTCCCTAAAAATTCCCGAATATTCCCATGTAAATTCAATAAAATTCCCATAAGTTCCCGTATAAATTCCCGGGAAAATAGGTAAAATTTCCAAAAATATAAAAAAAACTTAAAAATTAACAAAAAATAAAATAATGTATTTAAGATTTAAAAATAGTTGATAAAAGCATTAATGATACACTATGAGTTATTTTTAGTATTTTAATAATTTTTAAATTTTAACATAATTAATTTTTTAAATAATACTTAATGTTTATAGTTTGTTATAAATTTTTAGTTTTTAAATGTTATTTTTATACAAATACTGACTGAATACTACTTATTTAACTCAAATTTCGTTAAAGTTTAATTATATTAAGTACAAAATTGAAAATATTTTTTAATTTTTTATTTAAAATTTATTAATAAAAAACTTATAATATAAGTATTTATTGTTTTGTAAACTATCTTAAACTTATATTTAAATTGTAATATAATTACTCTTTTCAACAAATAGGTAATTTTTAATTTTTTAGTTTATTTTAATTAAAATAATGTTATTTTTTGATGAGTTTTAACGTTATTTTAACTATTTTTAATCAATAATTAGATTTTTATAAATATTAAAAACATAAAAACACTTACTAAAATAGTATCAACTAAAATTAAAATTWCAAAAAAATTGGCGCCGAAATTTTAGGGGGAGGTCATTTCTCCTCGTTTTTAAGCGACAATTTTTCCAATTTGGTCAAAAAGTCTGGGGGGTAAAATCCCAATTTCTCGATCTTAGGGGGGGTATTTTGGTCTTACCCCCTACCCCCTTACTTAACCCTGATTATAATAATAATAATAATTGATTATTAATATTGTATTTATTCCCTAAATTTTAGGGTTTGATGAAAATTGATCCCTCGTTTTATTTTTTCAAAACTTCCAAATTTCAAAAACAAATGTTATATTAAACTGTATTTTAAGTGATATTATAAATTTTTTAATATATATTTTATTGAATATTATTGCTTATATTACTAGCAATATACTATGTTGGTAGTACCAACTTAGTACTGTATTATATACTATTATTTATTAATTATTATATTTATTAAAAAATTTATTAATATTTTTTGATACACTAGTTTTTATATTTTTATAACAAAATATACAAACAGTTGTTTATTGTTGAGTATTATTAAATATTATATAAATTTACAGAAAATTATATGAAATCATTGCATATTTTGTAAGTAAAGAATAGAAACAATAAACATGTTTTAAGTGTTTAGATATACTTAATTTGTTATAATTTATAACATTAAAAATATTATTTATAGATTAATAATAATATTTTATGTGAGATAAAACAAATTTAATTTTTTATAGTTGTAAATTGCAAACATTTACCGTAGGGGAGATTACATTTATTTAAAGTTTATAAAATTTTAGCTAATATCTCAATAATTTAACTAAATTAGTGATAATATGGTGCCATATATTCTTTAATAAACTTATCACTCATTACTATTCATTACTACATAATTTACAGGTGTTGTAAATAATCTGTGATATAATGGTTATGTGGACATTGCTTTTGGGTATACAATAAGGATAAATTTGATTATTCAATATTCAATGCATATTGTTGTCAAAACATTTATTAAAATATAGTAATATTCATTATAATATTAATTTTAATTCATAACTGTGTATACTATAGATTGAGTAGTAGACTATTACAATGCAATTTGATTAAAAAATGTAACAAAAAATTAATATTATATATCAATATAAAGAAATTACGGTAAGTGTATAATAAACATAAGTTGCTTATAAGTATAATTTAACAAAATGACTTAAATAATCACAAAAATACAGTAATTATCAATATATTAAATAATTACCAATTGACTTATATAATGAATAGTTATTAAGACTCTTATTACGGTAATCATATACAGTATAATAATTCATAACAATTTATTTTATGTGATCTTTAATACAGTAATAAAAACAAAATTATTATAAACTTAATCCAATAAATGAAATAAAGGTATTAAATATAAATTATACTCAAATAAAAAGGACCATTAGTTCATTTAATTCACATATAATATAATTTTAGTTTTTGTGTGGGATTAACATTAATAAAATTACGATAAGTATTGATCATGTCGTCACTTCTTTCATCATCTCCTCCTCCCTGTTCACTAACTGTATCACTTTGATCAGGTCGTCCCATAGCATGTACTTTAGCCCGATATGCGGCCAAATCAGCGTAATAGACGGGTGCCGGTATAGACACAGATTTCGTACAGCGCTGGTATGTGTGGCACAAGTAATAAGTCATTTTACACATGTCTTCAGTTGAGAAACCATTTTCATCGGCCAACACATAGTAATGAGCCGCACGACTGGTTCCCTGTCATTAAATATAAAGTCAATATATTATCGGAAATATTTATAATGAATTTATTAATAAACTTACAATACGTCCATTATGACTGCACAGATAGAAATCATAATCATACTTATGAGTGACACCACTTTCCACTACAGTTCCCGCTTCAACATTGCGACCATAATTAGGTTCATCAATGACTACGAAGCGAGTGTGATGTCGTTTCTGTACCACAATAAATGTCAATTTTGGTTTATAAGCCAAACCTATTTCATCAAATGCTTTTGTAATTAGAGGGTATTCGTTATCAATCACATGTTGGAACTGTCCTTCACTGACACCATCTCTGTAGAAGACTATTGATTCGGGTAAACGACAATTATTGTGTACTTTATAGTTGTTTAACAATTCCACAACCATTTTATCTAAATTTCTAATCATTTCTTCTCTTGATTTCGGTTGCATTGATATAGTTGTACAAAATTTACTAAATTCAATGTCAAAACTGCCCACAACTGCGGCTATTGAAGGCGAGACTTTATCTGCCGGCGCCGGATGGTTGACATCTGCGCCCACAATCATTACGGACTGCTTTTTAAACAATGATGACATTTGATTGGTATCCAAAAGCGCTACATTAATCCCACCTAACTTTGGGTTAATCTTAAGCATCAATTGCCTTAAATAACTTCGATTCCATTTTCTTCTTCTAGATCTTGAGTCCCAAATATTGGCGATATTAACACACTGTGTCGTCAATCCATGAGTGACATCGCCTAACAATTTGATTTGACTATAGATATCATCGCTGTATTGGTTAGTCTTAAGTGGTGTCATAAACAAAATCATCTGAAGTCCAGTCATTGTTGAAATTTTATTCTTAATTCCGGCAAATGTTTTCATCGGATCATAAACTCTGATTGTGGCAATCAATCCATGATTATTGACATTCATTCCCATTTCCCTTCCCTGAGAACACAAATCAATACTGAATTCCTTTATGTTTTGATCATCCATTTGAGACATTGATATGTTTATTATAATCCATTTTGTGAGACTTTAAACAAAACAAATAATAATAATAATACTTATAACAAAATTATGAAAAAAATATTTATCGAATTTTATACGGTATCTATAAATATATGGTATTTACTAAATATATATATATATATAAATAAGAAATAATATAATACTTAATGGCTTTATAGAACTGTGCTTTTTCTCTAAACATTTCCCATTCACCAAAACGTGGTCTCACAGAGTTGTTATCTTTGTATTTGAGTGTCGGCGCCGGTATTACTTTGGAGTTAACTTTAAGAAGTTCTTTGTCGATATTGATTGAAAAGTCTGATAAATAGTTACGATTTTTTCGTGCAATTTCATCATTTGAATGGAACTGTTGTTTAACACAATCCATAATAAAGTCAAATCTTTGCGATGGATTCATTTGGCCGGAAATCATAGTCATTTTGGATCGCTCTTCATTAGTCAGTGATCGGCGAACCCGTTGGTCAGGTAATAGACGACAGACTTCAATTGGCAATCTGTTTGGATCTCTTGGATTTCCCACTTCAAGACACGGGAGGTGAGGGTATTGCAAATTTATCCGATATTTCTCTTTAAAGTACTGTTGAATTGTAATTCTAACTTTTGGTTGATTTTTGTCTCTTTCAAACTCAAAAGTTTGTTCCGCTGCCGACAATCTATTAAAAATAACAATAAACTAATAACTAAATTTTAGTTATAATATATTGTACAAAACTAACATTTTGACAATAATTTATCTTATTTAACAATTTTATATGATTGCAACTTTATATATACTGTAAATATAATTTTGTACCCCTTTCTAACACTTAAAATAAAAAATATTTTATTTTTGCTATTCTATGTTAGTTAAGTCAATAATAATAATTTCCAATACCTAGAAATACCAATAATACGAAACTTGCGATAATGTGGAGAATCTGGAGTCCCATAATTTATATGAGTGGACTCTACTTGAAGACCACTCAACTCTTTCTTGATTTGTATCCTTTGAGCATTAGTTATAGATCGGCCAGGAATTTGATTCAGCGGTTTCTTCACTATTGATTCAATTATCAATTTAATATCTGGTTTCAAGAAAGCGGCGGCTGAGCGGTCAATGTTTAAGGTCGGACCAGCCATAAGATTACGAACAGTAGTATAAAAACCATATTTCAAATTCAAAAGTCTGCTCAATTCTTGTCCGGGATTTTTGGGATCAAAAATTGATTGACCGATAGGCACCATATCATTGGTAGAGTTATGTCTAATAAGTATATCAATGAACAAAATGGCGCGTTTGACGGCCTCATCATCCCTATGACGTCCGCTGTTATACTCATTAAGAATATTCGTATTAATCTTAAAGTTTGGTTCAGTTTTCTTAATCGACACTTTAAATATAGTCTCTCTGTTGCCTTCTATAAGATTAACAATCAATAGAAGTGGATGTTCTGGATCTCCCGCAGCGATGATCTCACGTGAAGTAAACATATTTTTCTGGCCGTCGTATACGCAACGCATACCATAAAAGTGTTGTCCAGCGGTTTGAGAATACAATTCAATCATACGTTCAAATATACGTCTATTTAGAGCAGTACTTAGTTTCCGTGAGAATCTGTTTTGCTTCAGAGGTTCGGCCGCCGCCTCGTCTACATTCTTGTCGACCAAATTCTTGTCTTTTTCATTAACTTTTTGCTCTTTTTCTATACTGATATCGTAATGATAAGCAGTTTTATTGCCCACTCTTATGACAAAATGGTTGGCCAACAAAGCAACTGATTTCCAATTGTTAGGCAATGGCTTTCCCGGTCTCTTAGAAAACGGTTGGTGTTCTCGCTTTGGTAGCGATAAAGTCATCTTTTCTTTTATTTCTTTAGCCAAATCTTCGTCTTTAGTCTATAATAATAAATATCATAAAATGTTATCTTTTATTAGTTTGAATTAGTCTTAAATTTATAAATACAAACCTTTTTTGTGTCTTTAGTTTGTTTTGATTTATCACTGGTTGTACTGCTTTGACGGGAACCCGAACTGTCCATTAGCTGACTCGTCATCGTTGGTATCGTTTGACTGACTTGTAATTGCCGTACCGTTGCTCTCACTGTCTGTTCATTATTGGCAACAACTTGTCCTGATTGTGATGTCTGTCCTAAAGTGGGAAAATCTGATCCCTGTATTGGCTGTTGTTGTGGTCGACTATCACTTGATTGATCTAATAATAACAACAAATTAATAGTAAATGATTTAATAAAATACAATCACTTAATACCCGTAGACTTTGTGTCCTTTGTGTCCTTTGAACCTTTCTTTCTACCCTTTGGTGGCATTGTTTGGATCAGTTGTGATCATTCAATAAATCTATAATTCAATTGATTAAACCATTGATGGCAATGACATACAAATTAAGATCAAACAAATAACTGTTATTTAATTACTAATTATATTAAAGCATTGAAATCATATAAACATTTAATTAGTATTAATATGTAGTTATTGTACATTCATTGCTATTATTACTGTATAATGTATTTTAATATTAATGTATTAATACATATACAATACTATTAATAATATACAGTAATGTAATGTAATGTATGCATAATTATTATAATATTATCAATAATTGATTATTATAAATACAAAAGCATTTAATTATAGTCAATATTTATATCAATAGAGAAAATTAATTTAATTACCATAAATGAAATATCAATTGATTGTATAATGAAATTTATATAGTATTATAACTTTTGTTAATTTAATTTAATTATTACATATATTTAATTATTTATTTAATATACATATTTCAATATTACGTTACTGTAGATAACACCGTGTATTGTATACAATATTATAACTGTATTTTACACATAAATTACGGACACAATAATAAAATATAATTTAGTTATTAATATGTAAATTATTGTATAAAATTAGTATATATTAATTCTTGTTAAAAATATAATAAATGCTTACATATTATTGATTAAAACTATTAAATTTTTGATTACTACTTAATTTTTTGTTTTAAAAGCTTACAAATAGTTTTTTGTTTATAATCATATGGTTATTGCATTCATTCATGCAATATATTGTATAATACAATGTTTGTCTATAATTTTGTGTGTAATGGAGTGCTGGACTTGTTTTTATGGATTTGTTTATGGGTTTAAGTTTATGTAAATAGTTATATGCAATTAATGTTTGTTTAATAAATTTTATTTTAATTACCGAAAATGTTTGTACTGTTACCGTATAACATGATAAACATCATTAAAATATATCATATTAATTACATTATTAGTATAATTATATACTGTATATTAAAATTTTGTTAAAATTTATTAAGTTTCAAATAATAAAATAAGTTAAAATACTAAATGAGTCAATAGATTTTAGTAACTATAGTATACTGTAGAGATAATAAAATAATTTAATTATATATTTTGTTAAATAAAAAATTAACAAATGTTTTCTGAATAATTATTTTTATAATTTTCTAAATGAAATAAATGGTTTCTAATAATTATTGTATAATTAGAGTTTTGGACAACTTTCCAATGGAGGAAAGTTCTTTAATAAAATCCCTTTAATTTTTCAGGAAAATAGGAAAAATATTATATTTCCCTCCCTAGTCCATTAAAAAGGAATATATTATTTATATTTCTACAATAAATAATAACAAAACTTATTTTTTTTGCATAAAATTTAATTGAAATATTTAATAATAAATTTGAATTCAATGAATTCAATGATACTATTTAACAATAACACTCAAAATACAGTTTAATACAACATTTGTTATTCAAATCTAATAATAAAATTTGTTGTTTAGGGTTCATTAGGTGTTGTAGCACAAGGTAATAGATTCCCTGGGAATTCCCAGTGAGAAAGGAAAATAGAGTTATTTTGGAATAAATGACGAGATAAGCAATTATATACATCAAAGTCAAGAATATTTCGGCAAAAGCGGACACTTTGAGACCGTAAAAGTCTGACAATAAGACACACCGTCCCTATGTTTACATACCTTTCAGTGACGGATCACATAATTGTGTGACCAAAAGATTAGATCTGTTGTAGTAAAAGCTGACACTATTTAATGTTATTAATAAATTCAATTTTGACATTTTTAATACACACAGGTATTGATCTAATAATTATAATAATTAAATAATAATAAACTAACAAATTATTGCCACTACTTATAAATACATTAAAATTAATTTTATAATAATTATTAGTTTCCTTCTGAATGTCATAACAATCGTCCGTTTTCTCAAAGCTGTTCCACTTTGTGTTATCCAAAGATTATATACATATGTACTATAAATAGTATATACTATTAAAATACAAATATAACCCTAATTGTAATATAAAAAATATTTTATAATTGTATTGATTTATGTATTGAATATATATCAATATACACATAGTTTTATATTTAACTTGTATTATAAATTACTGAATGCAAGTAGAATTTAGTAATAAATAATAAATACATGATATATATATTAACTAATGTACTGTAAATACAGTATATTATTCTATCTATGATTATATAATATAATAGTTACAAATTGTAACTTACAATATATTAAAAAATATCTAAATATATGCTAATTAATAAAAATTGTGTAATTAATTAGATTGTGATTCACATAATAAATATTTAAATATTCCATATACAGTACTACTATAATAATAGTCAATAATTTATCATATTTGTTAATATACAGTACAGTACAGTACAATGTTCAATAGTAAATAAAGTGTTTAAACAGTATTAATAGCATTAGTTTGTAGTAAATTTAATGTTATATAATATTAAAATTAATCATAAATTGAT
This sequence comes from Oppia nitens, assembly GCF_028296485.1. Classification (NCBI taxonomy): domain Eukaryota; kingdom Metazoa; phylum Arthropoda; class Arachnida; order Sarcoptiformes; family Oppiidae; genus Oppia; species Oppia nitens. Next base: position 4,845,390 of record NW_026533243.1, read on the forward strand.
TACAAATTATACTGTATTTTAATACTCTGTCTGAAAAATATCTAAAAAATATTGATTATCTAAATATTGGATCGTTTTCATAACGTTTTTATTTCTAAAATAAAAAAAAACAGTATATATAAGAAGATTTTGAATTTTTATATATTTAATATAATTATATAAGTAAGTTAAGTATATTTAAGTAAGATTAACAACAGCTTATAATAATTATAGATTATAATAAACTTTTAAAAATAATGGACATATTATTTTTATTATTTAATGCTTTACTATATATTAGTTTTATTATAATATTATTATATTTTATTTGGCAAAGGTAAATTTTTAAAAATAAACATTATTTGAAAAAAATAATTATATTAATATAAACAATATATTATATATTGTGTTTAGATATATAAAATGGAAATTTTCTAAAATATGGCAAAAAAGAAACATTCCGGTGGGGAATATGCCTTCGTTTTGGGGGATAATTTGGCACAAACTTCGTACTGAAGATATTATGCTAAAGTATATGACAAATAAAAATAAAATGTTTGGTCTGACACAATGGCCCTGGAATATAGTCATATGTATCGACCCAGACATCATTGCACAAGTATTTAGCAAACAGTTCACAAGTTTCACAAATAGACGGGTTTTTACATTAATTATAAATTGATTTTGAAATTATTTAATTTATGTTAACATTTCGATTATACAAAATAGACATTTCAGATGGGAGGCGATCCTATTGGAGATAATATGCTTAATAATACAAGAGATGACCACTGGAAACGACTCCGAGCTGTAGTGTCGCCTACTTTCACGTCGGGAAAGTTACGTAAAATGCGTCCACTAATTGACGATTGTTTGCATACATTAGTCACAAATTTGGACAAATTATCAAAAGAATCGGATGAAGGAGTGGTAGACATGAAGAAAGTGTTCGGTGCCTTCACTATGGAAGTCATAATACAAGTGGCTTTTGGTACAAAAGTAGACGCACTTATCGATGATAACAATCCAATCATTAGTAATGCAAAGAAAATAGTATCAAAAGACTTTACATTACTTCAATTGCCACGAATTATGTTAATATTGATATTTCCAAAAGTTGCCAACATTTTTGGTTTATCATTATTTCCCAGAGAAATGAGTGATTTCTTTGTTAAACTAATCCACAAAATAATAACTGAACGAAGAAATAATCCAAGTGTTAAAAGATATGATTTTTTGCAACTCTTATTGGATGCAAACGAAGGCAAAGACAACGATTTGAACGAAGAAACTGAAGTCAATGAAGATAATGAAAGTTATATTCAAACTCACAATAAAAGTAATAAATATATTGAAACATAAAATCTCTACTTTATATATAAATACAATACTTTTTTTTATATATAACTTAATATTATTTACTTAAGCCATTAGTGAAGATGAGATGATCGCTCAATGCGTACTGTTTTTCTTCGCCGGTTACGAGACAACGACCACAACCTTATCATTTGCGTCCCATTTGTTGGCAGAAAATCCCGATTCACAGCAAAAAGTCTATAACGAAGCGCTCAGTGTTTTTGGGTCAGAGGTGTCGTAGAAATAAACAAAAATTTATAAATTATCAGATAATTAATAATTGATTATATCTTTCATAGAGTATAATAGATTTTGAAGCAATTGAAAGACTTGAATACCTGAATGCAGTCATTTCAGAAACCTTAAGACTTTATCCGCCGGCCATTAGAGTGGAAAGACAGGCATCACGTGATCTTACATTAGGTGATAAAAATCAGTTTAAGATATTCAAAGGTGATGTGATTCAGGTGCCGGTATATGGTATGCATAGAAGCGCTCAATTCTTTACTGATCCACAAGTGTTCAAACCGGACAGATTTTTGGCCAACAATCAGACACATCATCCATATTCATACCTCCCATTCGGTGCCGGACCGCGTAATTGTGTGGCCAAACGGTTGGCACTAATGGAGACAAAAATGGCATTACTTTATACTGTTTACAATTATAAGTTAGAAATATGCAACAAAACTGCTGTAATTATTAACTTTTATTTATTGACTAATATTTTTCAATACCGCTAATCATATTTTTATTTAATGATTTTATATATTTCAATAGTGTCCGCCTGAATGTTACTATCAGTTGGGTTTAATTGTACCGAAAGCTGTTAACCTAAAACTTGTAAAACGAAATCATTAAAAGCATAATAAAAATGAAAATATTGATTAAATAATTTGTTAAATAATGTGAGCAATAATTATTTTCATTATTTGTTATAAATTTATATTATCGATAAATTAATTTAAAAAATATAATTAATATTATTAATAACTCAATAAAATTACAATTTAATTATTTTATAATGATTTGATAATGATTATGGACAACATTATATGTGCTAAAAATTGGACACAAGATATTTGTTTTGAAATATTTGTCAAAAGATCCCATAAATATGTAAATATCTATTTTCCGGATTAATATATATATATATATAATATATATATATATATATATATTTATTTAATACAAATATATAACTCACATATTTTTATTTCTCTAATAATAATTAATTAAAAGTAATCTCATAATTAAATTTTATTTTGAGTTAAAATAAAATAGGATTTTCTGACAGTGCTAAGTTCTAGTTAAAAAATATCATGGTCAAAATTAACAATAAATATTATTTAATAAAAAATTGTTCTGATAATGCTATCTAACATTATTAACTAATTTATAAAATAATTTACATTACATCTATATTAAAATACAGTATATCTTAAGATACAATATAATAAAAATTAAATTAATAATATTTTATATAATATGTTTATATATATATTTATAATATATGTTATATATAATATAATTTTATTATAACATGAAATAAATATTTACAATTTTATATGTTATTATTATTACAATAGCAATACGCAATGTTATATTTGTTAAACATGTTTATTTATATAATGAAAAATAAAGTATTGTAAATTTTAGTTGTATTACTATAATTAATATTATAATAGCATAATAAAGTAAAAATTTTGCAAAACAATATAAAATTAATTGTTAAAATGTTTACTATTAAAAATTTATTATTTATTATATATAATTGTTAAAATTAGCAGTACCTTTATGTTCAAATAATTTTTCAAGGTCATTTTTTATTATCTGTTATTTTTGATACTGAATTTACTCATACAATTTAAAACTATTGAATATTACTATTGATTTTGATTTAAAAATAAAGTATAAACACGCAATATGTTTTAATGTAAATAATTTTATTGTTTAATTTATATAATATATAATTATTAAGATATATTTAAATAAAAATATTATTGGAAAAAAGTTTAATAATGTTTGAAATTAATATTGTTCAAGATTATTATGTAATACTTTTTGTTATTGCTGTATTAACTTTTATTTTTACATTTAAGTAAGCAGCAAAATTTAATTATTTATTTTAATTTATAAAAATTAATAAATATTTATTAAATAGATATAAATCAAATTGCAATTATAAGAATCAATGGGCAAAAAGAGGTATAACTATAGGAAAACTTCCCTCATTTTGGGGTATGATTTGGTATAAACGTCGCGCTGAAGATATTATGATAGAGTTTATGAAAAACAATGAAAATATATTTGGTTTCAAACAGTTTGGTTGGAATACCATTATGTGCTCCAATCCGGACATTATTGGACAAGTGTTTAGCAAAGAGTTTACAAGTTTTACTAATAGGCGGGTAATTATTATTATTTTACAATTATTATTGTTTAAACAAATTTAACAAATTTAACAAAATAATAATTATAAGATAATTATTTAATTATTTAGTATTTTTTTAATGATCTTAATGAATACAAGATCTGATGTACAAAATATATATTTATTTATTTTGTAAAGCTTATGATTTTAAATTAAAACTAGAATTGAATAATTAAATATTATATTGTCTATTAAATAAAAATTACAGAGCTTTCAAACGGGAGGCGATCCCATAATGGATAATATGCTACAAAATACAAGGGATGACCACTGGAAACGACTCCGAGCTGTAGTCTCGCCTACTTTCTCGTCGGGAAAGTTACGTAAAATGCGTCCACTAATTGACGATTGTTTGCATACATTAGTCACAAATTTGGACAAATTATCAAAAGAATCGGATGAAGGAGTGGTAGACATGAAGAAAGTGTTCGGTGCCTTCACTATGGAAGTCATAATACAAGTGGCTTTTGGTACAAAAGTAGACGCACTTATCGATGATAACAATCCAATCATTAGTAATGCTAAGAAAATAATATCAAAAGACGTATCTATATTACAATTACCGAAATTTATGCTAATAATGACATTTCCAAAGATAGCAAAACTGTTGGGATTAACACTAATTCCCAACGATTTAAGTGATTTCTTTAGTAAACTAACCCATAAAATAATAACTGAGAGAAGAAATAATCCAAGTGTTAAAAGATACGACTTTTTACAGCTTCTGTTAGACGCCAATGAAAATGTGGAAAATGTGGAAACAAATTGCGATAACATTGAAGAAAAAGAAAGATTTGTATCAACACATCAAAAAAGTATTATTATTATTAAAAAATTAATCACTTTTTAATACATTATTGATTTTAATAGCCATTAGTGACGATGAAATGATAGCTCAATGCGTATTGTTTTTCTTCGCCGGTTTTGACACAACGGCTACAACCATATCATTTGCCACATATTTATTGGCAGAAAATCCTGAATCGCAAGAAAAACTATTTCGGGAATCGTTAAGTGTGTTCGAGACTAAAGTAATTTATTTTAAATACAAAAAGTTATATTAAATATTTGAAAAATTGAAATTTTGTTTTAATAGGAAATTATTGATTTCGATGCAATTGAAAGACTTGAATACCTGAATGCAGTTATTTCTGAAACCTTAAGACTTTATCCGCCGGCTATTGCTGTGGAAAGAATGGCATCGCGTGATGTCGTAGTTGGCAATGAAAATAAGTTTCACATATTTAAAGGTGATGTACTTCAGGTGCCGGTGTATGGTATGCATAGAAGTGACCAGCATTTTGAAGATCCCGAAACGTTTAAACCGGACAGGTTTTTAACAGACAATCAGACACATCATCCATATTCATACCTTCCGTTCGGTGCCGGACCGCGTAACTGTGTGGCCAAACGATTGGCACTAATGGAGGTCAAGTTTGCATTACTTTATACGGTCTATAACTATAAGTTGGATATAAGTGATAAAACTGCGGTAACTTTTAAAATAATATAAAAATAAGTCAAGTTTACGGTATTATATAAAATTTTAATTTTATTTTATTAATAGCGACCACCGGAACTATATTATCAATTGGGAATAATTATACCAAAAGCTGTTAACTTGAAAATTATTAAACGTTATCATTGAATACAAATTCATTTAATATATACAGTACTCTATAATATTTTATATAAATTTTTAATAACAAGTTTAGAGTTACAGTAACTTTTTAAAATGAAATAATTAATTTTTTTACTAATAAAGTATAATAATTAACTGAATTAATAATGATTTTTTAAAATTTTAATTTAGGTCAATAAATACAAAATATTAAAATTCATTTAAACATTAAATACAAATTAAACAAACCATTTTTGTTTTATTAAGATACATTACTTATAAGTTATAATAAATAATATTATGATGAATTTATTTATATACATTTATATTTTAATGTTACGTTTAATATAATGATTAAATATGTCATTAATTAAATACTAATTTAATATACGATGACAATGAAGTTAAATATATGTAAAGTGAATACATGTTGGAAATCGAGGAATAAGGTAATCGGTAATTGACGGCTATTCATAATTTAATGGTAAAAATTAGATTTAAAAATTTAAATTTTAAATTATAGTAATTATATATATCGTTTTGTATATAAATTACTTACATTATCAATGGGACAATTTTGCCGAGAATACCATTCAATACTATATAAGTTGAGATATATAGCCCATCCAATAAATAATAAAATAAAATAAAGTGTATTATAAAAATCAAAAGCTCTTAACATTTTTGAACGGTTTATAATCAATTCAATATCTATAAAAAAAAAACATTTCAAATAAAATTTAATTATTTGCTACAATTATTATAGATTCAGTTATATTACTTACTGCCAATTACGGCAAACATAACAATAAATATAGGACACAAAGACTGTATGGGAACCGCCAATAGATACTCGTGAACGATGGCCGACACCACCAAAACCATACAATTGCTTAAGTATTTACTGTGAGTTAAATTAAATACAGGTATCAATACATAAGCGTAGAGCCAGTCCTGAACAATGGTATTCCAGTTTCGGTAAAAGTCTCGACAGCTTTTCAATGTCCACCACTCGGTATAGAACTGGCGGTCAGCGAACCGTAATAACTCGGCGCAGGCATTACACCAACACTGGAAAAAGCCATAAAATACCAAAAGTATTGCCACTGCACCTAATGGATAGGCTATGGCTATTATATTAAATATGTGTCGCAAATTGATTGGTTTGTATCCAATCTGGGAATAGGTGTTCATCAGAAACGGTCTAATTATGAACAATGCACTGAATGCTGTGAATACCACTTGCAATAGATTTTTAATCACAAAACTCCACCGTATTTTTAATGTCCTAAAAAGTTTTTATTAAAAAAATTAACTAATCGTTTCATATACAGTAGACTAAATTAAATATTACCTTGGATATTCATTTTTATAAATAAGTGTGGGTGCAAATAAAAAGTAAATTAATTGAAATAGATCTGGATAATTTATCATTTGTTCCTTATTGTGGACATCCGGTAATATTTGTGAATCACCAGTAGTTTCCATCACATAAGAGTGCACTTTCATTATTAGTCTAATCTATTCAATAAACAGATATATTATTAAACAAAATAACATTTAGTTATTATTAAACTTACCATTTCAACCAACAGTATGAATGTTGTCATATGATTTGTTATAATAATTTGATTGCAAAATACAAATATAACAATAATATATAATACATAGAGTATAGTAAATACAGTTTTAATCAACACTGTGTGGTCTGAAAATTTGAACATTAAATATATTTTCAGATTATTTATGGGATAAACTATGAACACAATAGTGATATGCAATAAAATCCAAGCACTGATAGCTATATCCATGTTTGGGAAACCAAACACAATAAAATCTAAGTCATCTTTAATCCTATAAAAAATAAATGTATGATATTTTAGATAATTAATTTATAAGATATAATAAACAATTATAATAAAACTTACTTTTCTGGATATAATACACAGTTTCCAATAAAACATAAAACTAAAATTGTTACAATACTTGTCAATAAATTAAACAATGATTTTAACTCTCTATTTGTTTCCAACAAATTCCTAATATATATATAAATAATATGTTATAATTAAAAAGTGAAATAAAAAATTAATTTTTAAATTAAAACATACGTTAATAGAGATTCCCGACAAACAAATTGTTTATCAAATTGTTTTTTGGTCATAATTATTATTATTATATATATTTAATATTATTCTTTTAATATGATTCAATATTTCATTAATAACTATATCTTCAATAAATTTCAAAATATGATATAACTTTAGAAATTGTAGTGAAAAATAAAAATTGTATTATAAAAACTTGAAAATATTTTTAAAAATAAATGCAGTTTATTATTAATTAATTATAATTTTAAAAACTTGAGTATCATTAATTATTTAGCACGATATTTTAATAAATAAAAATTGCTTTTAAAATTATTAACATAAATTTTGAGATCATTTTTTCATCAAAAAACATATTTTAAAATATATCACAAACTTAAATATTCAATGACATTGCTAAGTATAATATGGTAAATACTTAAATGCAACTTAATTAAATGTATAAATTATATATGTTACTAATATTATTATCTATTTATATATATATTGTATATATTCTACTATATATATATATATATATATATATATATATATATATATATATATATATATATATATATATATATATATATATTAACTTATATATATTCACAATTAAATGAATAAACTTTTAGAAATCCTTTAGATTTTCAATAAACATAAGAAAATAAGTAAAAGTTTAGTATTGATATAGTAAAACAAAATATAATTTGAAAAATATATTTTGTGACTATTTATAGTTGAGATTGTTGTGCTATTACTATTAAAACCAAAAATTTTGGACTTTTTTATTAAGCAATCATTTCTTGTGAAATTCAAGGTTGAGGTCAAACCCCTCTCAATGAAGTCGACTTTCACTAAAAAACAAAATATATAATATTATACAGTAATATATTTATATCATGTATATTGATAAGCCTATATTATAATTTGAATTACTAATTTATATCTTTTTTTAGTTAATAAACAAATAATACATTTATTTACGGCAAGTTGACGCAAATGATAATTAAATTATATTTATTTACATTACACTTAACAATGAAATGCAAAAAAATGATACAAATACTTATTTTTTTTGTTAATTTCACTTTTAAATAACTTATTATATAGAAATATATTATAATTTTAAGGCTTAAAATTAGAGGTCGGAAAATCCTAAATGATTTGTGTATTTATATAATTTTGATGTTTTAAAGATTACAGTATACATATTATATATATCTAATGCAACTTTTTGTTTTTTCATTTGATAATCATTTTTTGAAATTGCATTACCTGTAATTATTTAATTTTTTATTATATAAATTATATCATGATTAGTACTTTATTCATTTATAGTATTTTCTACTATTACAAAATATAGCATTAATTACTAATTAATGCTATATTTTGTAATAGTAGAAAATACTATAAATGAATAAAGTACTAATCATGATATAATTTATATAATAAAAAATTAAATTTTTAAATAATAATCTTTAGTTCAATAAAAATATATGACTTTTAAAATTTTTTATTATAGCCATATTGTTCATAAATTAAAATTCTTTAATATATTGTATAAAAATATAGTAATATTATATTTTTTTTAAATAATAATTCATAAATATATAATAAATATAAAAATTTTCATGTATTTGATTTTTAAAATAATTTTCAATAGTTTTAATAAATTTTATTAAAAATAACTCAATAAAATACAGGTATTATAAATACAAAATATTATATAAATTAATAAATTGAAAGTATTATATTAAATATAGTTAATATTGTTGTGTATAATATGCAAATTAAATATCCAAATAATACATGAATTGAACTAATAGTCCAACCCCTAAACATAACATATCTTAATGATATTATTGGTGATGTAAGTGGTGACCATATAATCAAACTTTGCAAAGGTATAGGCATTGACTCTATTGGCCAAAACACACCACACAATACATACAATGGTGCCGTTATATAAGAGGCTATAATCTATTTTTAAAAATGTAAATCATTTTAATGTAATAAAATTAAATTTTTTTTAATGACTTACTGTTGCTTTTAAGTCGTCCTTTACTAAGAGTGATACAAAATTACCAAAACTCATGCCTTGCAATGATATGAAAACTAATAATATGTAAATATCAATAAGGGATCCGATGGACTGATAATCAAGTATTTTAAATGCAAATACTAGTATTATAAATGATTGGATGACAATATTTGCAATTATTAAAAGCAATTGTGTTATATATATTTCAAGTTTGGTCACACCGGCCACTATATCACGCTCTTTGAGACCATTTTCTCGGTCTCTGATTGCATAAAAAGTGGCCAATACTAAGGCCAACGTGAAGTTACACGATATTAGAAATCCCGGAATAAATAGATTACTAAACGAAAAGTCTTGGTTACCATAAATGTGTTTTTGGATATCAATGGGTAAAGAGAAAGCATTGGGATTGAAGTCAAGCTCAGTGGCAAAGTTAGTCATAAATTTTGCAAACACTTTCCACAAGTAGTACTGAGCGTAATAACCAGATATACTGGACATATCTGCATATACTTTCACTTGACTACTGTCCACTTCTTCGTCGGAAATATCCATTGGATATAACAATCGATTGTGGAAATTGTCGGTAAAGTTTTGATCAAAAACAATGGAAAGTGTGTTTTCACCACTTAATACACTATTAAATGCCGTCTCATTTGTTTTATGTATTTCATAATCAAACATTTTATCACTGATAGCATTGATAAACTTGAGTGAGAGGTCCGGTATTGGTTCGGCTGTATGTATGGCTAGGTTTAGTCGCTCGGGATTTCTGAAACAAATATTCAAACCATAGACTAATAAAAGTGGGAATAAATGAAAAATATATAAAGCCATTGAATTTTGCTTCAAACGGATTGAATTTTTCCATAATAATGTCATTATATGATTTGCATTGATTTGAAATTTTGGTCTAATTTTACTTTTATTTTTAGTAGATTTTTCTAAATTTGTTTGACATTTGTTTGCAAAATATTGTGATTTAATATTTTGCTTTTGATTCCTATTGTAATCAAGACATAAATAATAGTAAACTTCTTCAAGTGTTGGACAGTGGTATTCATTGAGTAGGAGTTCTGGTGCCGACTGTTTTAGGCAAATACCGCTATGAATAAAGGCAACACTCGAAGACTTCTTTGCCTCCTCTATGTAATGGGTTGTCATCATTACAGTCAGATCTTTGAAAATTTAAGTTAATTATAGTTTATATAATCAATATATAAAAAATATTTACTTATAAATTGAGTAAATTTTAATTATCATACCATTTACTTTGCATTCATTTTCCAAATAACTCCATATTCTAGCCCTAAGTATTGAATCCAAGCCTACAGTTGGCTCGTCGAGCACAAGTAGTCTTGGTTTGTGTATAATTGAGACGGCAATGGATATCAATCTTTGTTGACCACCGCTTAGTTTACGAATAGTTAGACTATGTTTAGGCAAACATAACAACTCATTTAGCTCTTGAATTCGCCGTTCAATTAATTTGTTGGTCATATTATAGATCATCCCATAGTAATACAGTATTTGTCGGACAGTTAGTTCAGAGCAAAGGGCCATCTCTTGTGGCATATATCCTATGGTCAGTGGATTAGTGTTCAACTGTTGGCCAAATACTTTGACGGTTCCATTAGTTGGCATTAATAGACCTAATATAAGTCGAGACAATGTTGTTTTGCCGCAACCATTAGAGCCCAATAATGCAAAGATTTGTCCTAAAAAATATTTTAATACTATTTTAAATAAAATTATTGATAAAATTATAATATTACTAACCTTTATTTACTTTTAGTGTTACATCATTTAAAATATTACTTTTGTTATTATAAGAAAAGCTCACATTTTCGACATTAATAGCAAATATGTTTGGATTTACATTATTAGAATAATTATTATTCATTGTTTATTAAATAAATTATTAAATATCAATTCAAAAATTTTTTAATATTAAATATCCTATAAATATATTAAACGTATAGTATTGTGCTTACACTTTAAGTTTATAATCAAATATAAACATAGTTTAACTTATTTTCAAGTTTATAAATGAAGTGAAGCACACACTGTAAAGGTTAGCCCACCTAAACATTTGCCTTCAAATTCTCTCTCTCTCTCTCTCTCTCTCTCTCTCTCTCTCTCTCTCTCTCTCTCTTATCCATAGTTTGTTATATACTGTATTATACAGTCTGTATATAAGCTTTACTTTGAAAAGTGTAACAAGTTTTTTATCGGGACTTTCCCTTACATTTAAAAATGAATAATATGTTTAGAAAATTAAATACTAGGAAATTGTGAAATAAAAATTTTACGTTTATTTTGATGTTTTGAACCATTGATTCTTATCTTTTATGTTTACTTACTTTATCATATTGATTAAGTATATATTTTATTTAGATATAAATAAATCATAGTTACTGAAAATAAAGATTTTTAATTTTATTGAAAATATGAAATTAAATTTATATATATAATCAAACATCAAAAGTAATACAACTCCAAAATCGTGGCAAAACGTAATCCATAAATGAATTCTTAAATATAAGAAATGAATTAAAAACTAAAATAAAGACAAATTTAGACTAACATGTGTTGAAGGGCAGTGACCATTGTTACGGGCATACCATTCAGTTATATACATTGTTATCCACATTGATATTATTGAATATGATCCAAATTGATACAAAAAGTTTATTATATTATTTGATTGCAATGGATTTAATTTATTTACAATCGCTGCTATATCTATAAATTAATAAAAAGTCATTCATCATTAAGTCAATTACTGTATTTAAATACAATTAGATGATTAATGATACTCACTTATAATTAAACCTAATTGTAAAAGCATAATAGGAAACAGGAAGCCTAACATCATTGACATAATCAGCTCATGAATTATACCAGAAATTATAAATACCAAACATATGCTAAACAGTTTGTTATGAGTTTTTCTAACAAAAGGACTGTAAATGTAGCCATAAATCCAATTTGAAACAATTGGATCAATATCTCTAACAAACTCATCCACACGTGTCGTACGCCATATCGGGCCATAAAAGTGTCGGTCACCGAACCGCAAGAGTTCGGCAAAAATATTTTGAATTAAATGAAAAAAGCCATAAACTATTGTATACATGTGCTGTAATGCAATTAAATATCCCATTAATATCACCCAAAATATGTCACTTTTGCGGTACGACTTTAACCCTATTTGTGATATTGTGGACAACAATATGTTGCGAGTTATGAGTCCGCATATTACTATCGATAGACATTGTATCAAATAACCAATAATAAGAAACCAATCAATTGATTTAGTCCTATATATATCAAATAAAACATACATATTGTTACATATTGTTACATATTACTAATCATTAGTTGAAAAATTTCTATAAAAATATTACCTTGGATATTTATCACGATAAATTAGTGTAGGTGCAAATAGGAAATACGTAAATTTATAAAACTTTTTGTATAAATTATTATCTGGTATTTGATTATATTTTATTTGTACACTCGTTTCCATATAATGTGAGTGTATTTTTAAAACAAATCGACACTTTTGTTTAGAAAAATGAAAATAATTATAATAATATTTAATAATTTATTAAAATTAAAATACAAATTAATTATCTTACAATTTCAGTTAAATATACCAATGCTATAAATGGATTGTAATGTTGAAAAATTTGCATTAAAAATCCAATCGACAAAAACATTAGTAAATAAGTGATATAAATGATAGTAAATATTAATGTTATTTTTGAAGAATTATTTGAAAAACGTTTTATCAAATGATGTTTAAACAAATTTAAGAAAAAATACAAATAAGTTGTTGAAAACATTGCAAACCATGTGATTAATGCCAACGGAATATCAAATATAACCCATAAGACATCATCGAAATCTTTTTTAAATCTAATTAATATAAAAATATATAAATTATTATTTATATTTAAATATTGAAAAATAAAAAATAATAATATTTTGTACAAAATTGGGTCGAAATAAAGTACTCCAGAATAACACACAACAGTCGTAAAGACGAACGAAGAAATTAGATTAAACAAAGAGTTGACATCACTATTGGTTTCAAATAATTCGCTATTATTTATGAAAATAATAAAATTAAGTTAAATTTATTGTTTAAAATGTTTTATTTTATGTTTATCTTACGTTAAAACTGATTTACGACAAACAAATTTATATGATGTATAATATTTAATATTTGTCTCATTTTCAATATTTTTGATATTGTTATCATTATTATTAATATCATTATTTATATTATCAAGTGTTTCATTTAAATCAATTATTTCATATTCTTTATTAGAACTATTTCTAGAATTAAAAAAATATATATTAAAACATTAATTAAAAATATATTTTTAATTATCTATTAATTTAAAACTTACTCAATTGTGTTATCCATATTTTTCTCATATTCATGTTATTAAACTAATTTGATTTAAAATATTTGTGCTTAAAATTAAAAAAATACAATTTATATATAAATATTAGGAAGATTTATTTATTGTACCTGTTTGTCAAGGTTACATTGCAATTTATGACTGTTTTAATAACAATAAATTTTTAATAATTTAATTAGTTGAACAATTTCTTAGTAAACGTTATAAAGTGCCAATTAAATTTGTTTCTGAATAAAAGATTAATTAAAAAATAATATATCAATTGATTAATTTTATATTTATGATTATAAATCATTTAATAATAATTCAACATTTTTAATAAGTTTTTATTTAAAATTAAATACAAATGCTGTAAATACGTTTTATACTATCTATAAATTAGTATTATTTAAATTAATGCAATAAAATATTTAAATGCTTAAAATAATTATTGATCAATGATAAAAAATACTGTAGACTCAAATAACAACTTTTGCATTATGGTTGAATTGTTTGCCTAATGATTAAATAATATTTATTATTGTAAGTAATTAAAAGAAAAATATAATTATATTCAGTTATTTTTTAATATTGTTATTAACACAAAATAATTTGTACAGTTGTATAGTAGTAACTCAATTCAATTTATAAATATACTGTTTATTATAGATGTATTTTTGATAACAAAAATTGTCAATTTTGTAACTTTTCAAAATTGTGATAAATTTTTAGAAAATTTAAATAAAAAATATATACTGTATATTATAAGAAAAAAAAGATTCAAATCAATGGTTGTTTAGTTGACTTTATATTACACTAATTTAAAGGATTAGATTTAAACATTAATACTTTAAAATCAAACAATATTTACCACAAAATAAAAGAGACTCAAAAACATAACGATAAAACGCTATTAATTAAAATTATTTGATCAACAATACATTAGATTTAAAAGTGACCAATGTCAAAGTTATAAATAATTTTATACTTAATAAGATTGTAATTGATCATTTTTTAAAAATTAATTGTATGATTGACCAGATAATTGCAGTCAACTATTATTTTAAAAATTTGTTATTTGCAGGACTAGTGTAAATTATCTGATCAATCATACAAATAAAAAAATGATCAAGTATAATTTTATCCAATTTTGACATTTGGTCACTTGTTTACCAGATAATTGTAATTAATAGCGTCGCCGCTGTTTAAGACTCTTTCACCAAATGATATAAACTCTAATTTTATCATTTGATATAATATCTATTGCATTAAATAACAATTTTCAATATAAATATTTATTAAATATTTAAACAAAATGTTATGGAAATTAAAAAATTTTTATTTTTACATTATTAAAATAATTTAAATATTATGCTATTTTCATAATATTATTATAGTTTATAGTTCATTGGAGAAGATGGTGTTGAATTATATTAATTAATACAAATGTATTATACTTTAGAAACCTCATAATTTTTATAACAAAAAAATAAAATTTTATAATTTATAACAAAATTCATAATTATTGTCATACAGTAGAAAGTGAAAGAGATTTGTTATTATTGTTGATAAAATAGATGTAATTTTATTAAATTTTTATAATTAAATACATAAATATACAATTACTTGTAAAAATTAAAAAGTTGCTTAAAAATAATAAAATTTATAAAAAAATATATATTTTAATACTGACTAACAATATGAATGCCGAAAGACATTAAAGCAAATGCAATGAATGGCAAAGTGGACAGTCGTTTATAGTCTTGTTGTTTATGTTCTAACCTTTCAATTCGTGTCCATTTTTGACTTCTTTCAACGGCCGACCTCCACATTCCGATCTTTTTATGTCTCATATCTTCAGTCATTTTAGGCACAAAAATATCGGCAAAGTTTTCGCCGAAAAACTCGTTATTATTATTATTATTTTCATTTCTCATCGCTATCTTCATTGATGATACAGATTTGGTCACTCCATTGGATAATACAGGTCTTTCAATGACACATCGATAGTCAGGTTCTGGTTTGATATCCCAAATACCTAACTGATAGCCTGCCATCATTGCAGCGCCCAGTGATATAGTATCACAAATGTTTGGTCTCATAAATGTAACACCGGCCAGATCGGCAAGTGCTTGACATAACACATTATTATAGGACAGTATTCCGTCAATTTTGATACCATTAGTATCGGATCTCATTAGTGACAGTATATCATTAGCCTGAAAGGCAATGCTCTCAACTGTTGCCCGAATTAGATGCGATTTTCGACTATATTGAGTAAATCCCAGTATAATTCCCGTTGCATTAGAGTCCCAGTGCGGGGCATATAAACCTAGTTTAAAATAATCATAATTTGGTAAATCATATTAAAGTATAATTATCATATTATTATTAATGAAAAATACTGTAAGTTATAATGAATTAAATAATATATTATGCAATATAGTACTACTATAATAATACAATTTAAAAGAATTAATATAAACAATTAAAATAAAATGTATAAAATAAATAAATATTTACAGTAATTATGAATTGATATAATAACTAAATCTAGATTTGAAGAAAAGTTAAGTATGAGTTAAGATTTAATGATAAAAGTGTTAATCAATTAAACTAAGATAAAACAGTTATCTTGTATTTGAATACTTTAGACTTTAAACAGTTTTTATAAAATTTCAACTCTTCCTGAATACTCTCTTATATCTAAATTAAAGTAATTTTATATAATATATATCAATATTAATACTTATGTCTCAATGTTTTATATTAATTTGAAAAACGAGACAAACCTTGAAAACCGGGTACAAAGTAAACGCCACCGCAATTGTCCTCAATTTCTGCTATATTTTCGACATCACTGTAGTGTTTGATTACCTCCAGATTGTCCCGAAGCCAAGTGATGGCGGCGCCGGCAATAGCAGCACTGCCCTCAATAGCATAATAGGTTGGCTGTGCCCCAAGTTTGAAAGCAATTGTTATCAATAAATTTTTTTTGGCATCTGTGGACACACTTTCAAGTGCTCCATTTACTGGCCCGGGACCTATGTTCTGTATAATATGACAACCAGTTCCACACGTGACCTTAGTCTGGCTTAAACCAAAACATTTTTGACCTACCAGTGCTGCACTTTGATCTGAGATAACGCCTATTTAATATTATAATGAATATTTAATTATTTGTTTTGTTTTTATTAATCAAATAATCTATATTAATAAATACTATCCGATATGACTTACCAGTGACTGGAATGCCGTTAAGTTCACTGACAGTAAGTGTGCCGTAAAAATCTGACGACGACTTGATTTCTGGTAAAATATATTTCGGTAAATGAAAAAAGTCGAGCAAATAGTCGTCCCAATTGCATGACTCGATATCCATAAGCAGTGTCCGACTGGCGTTTGTCACATCAGTCATGTGCTGACCCGTTAGTTTCCATAATAGCCAGGTGTCAATTGTACCAAATAGTAAACGTTTCTCTTTAATTGCTTTATATATTTCCGGATCATTATCGATAAGCCATCTTAGTTTGGGTGCACTAAAGTATGTACTAATGGGTAGACCTGTTTTGCTTTTAAGCCAATTGATATCACGGCCCGGGATTTTGTCAATCAAACTTTCCACTAAATCATTTGTTCTATTATCCAACCATACAATACAATTATAGTATGGCTGTCCTATAATTACAACACATCTAAATTATACTATAATCAAATATCATAATCATTAAGTATTTAAATTTTACTTTTAATCTATGTTTTTATGTAGAATCTAATCTATTTTATTTAGTAATGTAGTCAAGAATAATTAAATTAAAAATTATTATAAAACAAATATATAATACAAGTGTATATTATATATGTCTAAAATAAAAGTTAAAAATAAGAAAAAAATGATAAGCATTAAATTTTTCTATAAATATTTATAATATATATATATATATATATATATATATATATATTATGTGGTCTTGTCATGTGCTATGTCTATCTTTATTTAATAAGTTTGATAATTCACGAAACAAATAGAAATTATTATTAGTTTAATCAAAATTAAACTCATCAAATAATTTATACACTAAAGTCATGTTTTAAAAATATCAATATTTCTATACATTTCTGCTATAAACCAAAATATCTACAGTTTACAACAATTTTAGTTGTAATATACAAATATATAAACATCATACATATTATTAACATATTAAATAAAATAAATAATAACAAAAAATATAAGCAGAATAATTAAATGCTTATAAAATATTGTTATAAAATTAATATACAATACCTGTATATTTGTCCCAAACAACTGTAGACTCGCGTTCATTAGTAATACCAATGCATTTGATTTGTTTTAAATCAATGTCTAATTGTGTCAATTTGTTTGCAACCACTTCAATGCAATTTAGTACTGTTTCATAAATTTGAACCGGGTCCTGTTCAATCCAACCCTCGCGCGGCAATATTTTATTGACTTCCAGTTGATAATAGGTTATGATTTGACCGGTTTGACTGACAAACACTGAGAAGCGCACATAATTTGTCGAGTGCTCGATAACACCGACTAACGATTCATTAAAGTCAGACATTATTAAGTAATAGTAATTTTATTATTTATATTTTATAATTATTCAAATATTCAGCTAAAAGTGATATAAATTATTATATGAAACGACAAATCAGTTTTGGCTTTTATACTCATTTTATAATCTGATTAACAAACCTATGAACTGGTTTTTGTTTGTTACACTTCGCTCTCTATATTAAAAATATGCAAAAGAATTGTCGTTATTTAATATATACTATAATTTAATTGCAAAAATTCATTAGTAATTCAATATAAAACTTTAAATTTTTGACGTCAACTATTAATAGCCAATCATTAATTAAATTATTAATCTTTTATCTCATTCATCGTCTATTTGAATGCTTATAAATTATTAGTATTACATAATTTATAAAAATAATTTAAAATATAATATATTAATAAATACAGTAATAACTTATTACTAATAAGTAATAAGTACAGTATATCTGATGAAAATTTATATATATTTTTTATTTGATTGTACATTTGTCATTGATATTATTATATAGTATATTACAGTAGTAAGCCATTTAAACCGATATAAATTTACACTAATTTTGGATTAGTATTTATGTGAACTAATATTATTATTGTTTAGGTTTTAATTGATTATTTATTTATATTATATTAATTGATAACTTTCATAAATGATATCAATTAATTGAAGATAACATTATTTCACAACAAATTGTCATACAATGAAAATGTTTGAAAATTAAATTTTAATATTATATAGTATACTATTACAATGTGATAATTTTGTTAAATAATAATGCATTGAGTTGTAATTATAATAAATCTATTAACGCTCTGAAGTCATTCAAATTTAGCTATTTTTACCTTAAGTGACCAGATTGTTATGGCGCGTGTTATTAAATTAATTTTAGACCAATCAGAATTTAATCTATTATTAAGTTTTCAACGGTTTTAGAATAATTACAAATATTTTAACATATACTAGCTAAACCTATAAATGTATGATTATATCGTATAATGGTAATATTTACTGAAGAAGTTGAGGAATAGGTCATATTATCAAATAATGGTAATATTTACTGAAGAAGTTGAGGAATAGGTCATATTATCAAATAATGGTAATATTTACTGAAGAAGTTGAGGAATAGGTCATATTATCATATAATGGTAATATTTACTGAAGAAGTTGAGGAATAGGTCATATTATCAAATAATGGTAATATTTACTGAAGAAGTTGAGGAATAGGTCATATTATCATATAATGGTAATATTTACTGAAGAAGTTGAGGAATAGGTCATATTATCATATAATGGTAATATTTACTGATGAAGTTAGGAATATGTCAAATATTTCATTTATTTTTCAGTCATTTTTACCATTAGATGATAATTGGATCTAATTATCACAATCTTCAGCCATTTTTACCATTAGATGATAATTGGATCTAATTATCACAATCTTCAGCCATTTTTACCATTAGATGATAATTGGATCTAATTATCACTATCTTCAGTCATTTTTACCATTAGATGATAATTGGATCTAATTATCACAATCTTCAGCCATTTTTACCATTAGATGATAATTGGATCTAATTATCACTATCTTCAACTATTTTTACCATTAGATTATAAAAACCACTATATGTGAGCATCACTTATTATAAGACATACATAAATTTAATTCTTAATAACTTATAGATAAAATTAAAATTCAATAATATTTAATTTTTTGTTCGATTCATTTTGATTGGTCAATTGGCTCTGTGCCGATGGCACTGTTTTGTCACCAAAGGAAAACATCGATTTGTGCCGATGGCACACGTTTGTTGTCAGCGCGTTAAATGTTAATTATTTTATTTGCTTATTAAACTAAAAATTATGTTTTAAAATAACTTTTACTTTAATTTAAATTTACAATAATTTTTAATTATTTAATGATGAACTGTAGTCCAAAATTAATTTAAAAATTATATTATTATTTATTTAAATTTTTTACTATCAATAAATATATTTTTATCATTTTGCATATAATTTATTTGTTGTTTAAATTAAAAACGTTAAAAACAATTTTTTTTATAAAAAAATATTTTGTTATTTACAGTAAGATAAACATCCTGTGTATTAACTTTAATTTGATTGTTAATAATTTATAAAACTTAATTTTAAAATTTATTATTGTCTGGACCAAAATAAATTTATATAAATATTTTATATAAGATTAAATTTTGAATTTATTTTATTATATTTTCAATAAAAATATATTTGTGAATTAAATTACTATTACATATATTGTAAATATAGTTATACTTAAATATTGTCTATTAATCATAAAATAATTAGCAAATTACAATTTAATGTTAAATTTCAATAACTACTATTAGTAAAATAATTTATTTGAAAATTATATTTAAAAATATTACTTAATAGTAGAGTTCGTGCAATAGTAGAGTTCCCAATGGAGGAAAGTTCCCTAATAAGTCCCTCCATTTTTCCGGAAAATATAGAAAATACTTTATTTTCCATCTCTTCATTGTTAAAAAGTAAAATATATTTTATAGTATTACAATAAGTAGTACCAAAACTTAAATATTTAAAAATAAAATTTAAAATCAAAATCAATAAATTTATTTATACTATTTATTAATACCACTCAAAATAGAGTTTAATATAACATTTGTTTTTCAAACATTATAATAAAATGTGTTGTTTAGGATTCAATAGATGGTTACAAAATCAAATAGATTTACTGGGAATTCTAAGGGAGAAATGAAAATAAGGAACTTTTGAAATATAAAAAGGAATAGAATTTTATCGAAACCTAATTATATCTAATAAATCTATTAATGTATATAATATATATACTATATATTATATTTTTAAAATTTTTAACTTAAAATACATATTTTAAAAATTGCCATTTTCATATTTGTTAGAATCACCCTGTTCCTCTTTTCATATTTGTTAGAATCACCCTGTTCCTCTTTTCATATTTGTTAGAATCACCCTGTTCCTCTTTTCATATTTGTTAGAATCACCCTGTACATCTTTTAATAATTTCGGGTACGATATCTAATTAATTTACCATTTATTAGACACCATTATATCTCTAACAATAACACTCATACATTTACCAACATATACTTTAGCATTAATGGCTGTAATTAACACAATGTTTTATAAAAATGTTTTAATATAAACAATATTAATACAGTAATACATTAAGTACAATATAAATAATTGAAAATTTATTTAAATTAACAAAAATCTAATAAAAAGTTATGATTAAATAGTGTGTTTAATGTGTTGTTTATAAATCATTAATTAATTTTTTTTAATAATATTCTGTAAATCATTTTTTAAATAGTATTATTTCGTCATAAATTAAAAAAACTAATTCAACACAATATTATGATAATATAACAAAAATGATAATTTACCGGTTATATCAAATAACTTTAAATGTGTGGAAAAGTTAAATACTGTATTGAAAATATAACTTAATTTTTGTTGAATATCATTTTACCATCAGATTAACTAACAATTATTGGTAAATGATATAAAAATTATCAAAACATCATTTTTAATAAATTAAGTAATAAAATTTTATACCAAACTTTGAAAATTCAATATAAATTTTACTTTGATACTTTACATAATAAGTTAGTTTTATATTACGGTACCTTAATTATTTTTGTTATTGTCAATTGTTATCAAATAATAATTTTGATTATTAATAACTATATTTATATAATTATAAAATGCTTATTACTTACACAATAGACAACGTAAGTCACCTAAAACTGAGATATTTATTTGAAAAATTATTAAACAAAATTATATTGAAATACTTATTAATTTGACTTAACTAATGTTGCTATTAAATCATGATAAACAACATTTATCATTTAGTTTTAAATTTAAAAAAAATAAAAATTATCAAAAATTATGTAGATTTCAATTATTAAATAATAAATTACTGAAACATTAACTTAAGTTTAAAGACGTGACAAATAGTAATTAGAAGAGAGTATTGTCTTCATTGACATATCTTTATAGTAATGTTTGGGTCCGTGAGTGATGTCTATTGCCTTAACAAATGTTTTCAGAAGACTTTGGATTAGCTCTTTATCGGTACACCGATTGGCCACAAGTGTGTCTAATATGTTACGTAAAGCCAATGTTTTGATAGATCCGTACTCTCCAAACACTACATCCAAATCAGACAAAAATTTAGGTAAACGACTCAACCATTTTTTAAATACAGATGATTGGGAACTGCCTGTCATTATCATAAACATCGTATTTGGGATCGACTGCGAAGCTTCAGTCATCTCATCCATGAGCTCATAGTCAACGTCTTTGTCGATATTGTTCTCGCATTTGTCACACTGACAGTCGATGAACAACCTCTTGAGCATAGCTTTACGTGTCTTACGATTCTTATCGATACTGAAATAACTTATAAGAACTTCTTGTCCGGCGGTTAATGGTTTTAATACACGAAGTTGAATACGAGTCTCACCTAAAGGTTTATAATATAACATTTCAATCAATATTTAATATCATGATTACAACCCATACAACCCATACCCTGTTCAATGAGTGCACTGTTGGGACAACATGAGTGTCTCAATGTGAGGAACCGAGTGTATAGACCTAATCCAATGTCAAACGTCTCATGAGAACAGCCAAAGAGTACCAATGGATAGACGGCATGATTGCGATGTGTTTGGATGAATGTCAGACAATGAAGAAGATCATTGCCGTCAAAGACAATGTCACAGTCTTTAAGATGTCGACGAACTTCACGAAACTCACGCATATAGTGATTATCACCTTCTAGTTCGTCTACTTTGAGGTCTATATCATTGAGAGAAACTTCGGTGCCATCAAACTGTTGGTGTTTTTGGTTGGCAAATGACTGATCCATTTTGAGTAAAAAGTATAGCCGAAGACAAAGTTTCACTTCCATCGTATAGCTGTTCATATATTTGCCTAATTGTTTGAATATCTGACACTCGTTCTTGTGGTATGACTTCCAGTCCATCGATTGACAGTCTTTACCGCAATAATACAATTGCCAGCAATGAGAGCATCGTCTCAATTGTTGACACTCTTTAAAACAGTGGTTACAGTGTTTGTCTTTGAACTTATTGTCCACAATATAGACCAATGGTTTGTCTTCGCCGATGATATCTCCCGGAGACAACTGTTTGGACACTTTTGGACACATTTTCATGTGTTTTTTTAAACAATCACTGATTACAGACTCTAATCGTTATAAATGTTGAATTCAATACATGTGTTGTCTGTCTTTAACTGAATATTTCATAGACTTTATTGTATTGCAATCATATCATACATTGAGTACATGTAATAGTTATAAAAATAATTATAAATATAAATATTCACTTAAAATGTATAATATATTATAATATAAATTAATTAGTTATTACGCCTAATATTTTTACTTATCTGTATAACAATCGTATGCTTTTACTCTTAAAGTTTAAAGTATATACAGTAGTAGTAATCAAAAATGAAATGTTAAGACAGTATTAATGAATACATAATGAATTAATGTATATTATGTTATACATTATAAATGTATTATTATTTTTAGCACTTTATTACAGTTTAGTCTTTGAATTGTGAGAAAAGTACAGTTTATTTTATAAATTCCGACAATTTCTTCAAAACATTAATATCATATTATATATTAAATGCAAATTATAAATAAAATATTTATTTTATTACAGAATATATAATAACATAATAAAACATTTATAAATATTAATCATTTTTCATAAGTATAATCTTTCTGATATTGAATATCGTTGATAATCAATAATAAATAAAATATGTTTATATACTTATTGATTATATTTTGTTACTTCCCATTAAAAATTATTTATAATTTTTATAATATTTTAAAATATTTTTTTTGGTGATAGAAAAAACAAAGTTAAAATTATTTAGTATAATTCAATTTTAGTTATAAAGACATTAATAATATATTTAAATTGAATTTAAGAAATAAAAATTAGATAAAAAAATGACAAAAAAAAGTTTCGGTACATAAAGTCTACAAAAATGATAATTCATTGTTGATCTAAAATATTGATTAAATGGATAAACGAAAACATATTAAATGTATTTCTGTAAATATGTTGATAATTGGTATCAAAGTGTGCGATCCATTCGTGGCAAATACGGATCATTTGCTGGGATTGATGTTTATATCGATGATTGGGTCCGTGAGTGATGTCAATGGATGTGACAAACTCTTTATAAACGGATTCAATAAGTTGTCTGTCGGTGTGTCCGATAGTAAACAACATTCCTAACCAATTGCGTAACGCCTGTGTCTTAATCGGGTGATAATTGCCAAACACGACTGAGCTTTGACTCAGAAATTTAGGCCATTTTATAAGCAAATTTGCAAACAATTGACTTCTTAAGAAAGGTGTAGGAGTTTGCAAAATGCTTAGCATTAGCTTTGGATCAGTCATATTAGCAATAAGAGCAAAATCAACTGAACGGTCAATATGTTGTCGACATTTGCGACACTGACACTCAATGAAGTGCCCATTTATCTTGGATTGTCTATCATTGTCATCCAAAACTAAATTCACATAACTTATAGTCAGGTGCTGTCCATTGGGCACACGTTTCATGACTCGTAACTGAAGTCTATTATTTTCTGTAAATAAAAAGTGATTATAAGATTTTCAGTATCATCTGTGATAACCTACCATCAGCTACAAGAGCACTGTTAGGACAACACGAATGTCTGAGAGTTAGATACTTAGTGTAGAGTCCGTAACCAACTTTGATACCACTGGCTGTGATATACTCCAAATGACTGCACTCATAGCTGATCAATGGATATACCGATTGATTTGTAAATTTTTTGATAAATGCATACCAATGCTGTATAACAGATATATCATATTTAATGCCACAATTTTTTAGGTCTTTAAACAGGCTTTTTAATTCGTTATTATTATAAAATGTTTTGATTTTTTCATTAATTTTAATATCTTTAAGCGATATATCTGTGCCATCAAACTGTCGATGATTTTTAGTGACAAACAAATGATTTGATTTGATATAGAAGTATAATCTTAACAGTAATAGGATTTTATTGGAATATCTGTCCAAAGGTTTGTCCAGCTTTTTGAAGGCTTGACATTCAAACTTGTGGTAAGACCTCCAGTCCTGTGTCTGACAATATTTACCGCAATAATACATTTTCAGACAATCAGTGCATCGCTTGAGCCGATCGGACTCAATAAGACAGTGATTGCAATGTTTGCTCTTATATTGAGTGAACACCGTTTGAAACAATGGTTTGTCATCACAAACAACATCTCCAGGAAATACTGGTTTCCATATATTTGGTGCCATTTTAATCAAATATCTCTATTGGGCTTTTGATAATACAATTAACTTATATTGAGTTAAATTGAATCACAATATGCAATATAAGCATTAATTCAGAGTATAAATATTATAATTTGATTTGCATTTAATGTCAATTTGCAACATCAATATTAGGCAAATGTTAATATACTGTATAGAACATTGCAATATAAACTATTTTAATACTTAACAATAATATATCATATTATAAAGGATGCAATTATTTATGTTTTAAATATAATTTCCAAATAAATGTATTCAGGAATTCAGGAAATTTTTAATAATATAATTCTATTATTTAGTATAACTTAACACATTTTATTCATTTCTCCTTAAATAAAATATCAAATATTTTGAATTTATTATTATTATTCTAGATCTGAAAATAATTTAATTGATGAAATGTAAATGTGAACCAGGTACTCTTAGTCACTATACTATGTAAATTATTTGTACAGTACATACTGTATGTAAGTTTATATACATTTTAATTATCTATATACAAAACTATCAAATCGGAAATATACTATTAGTAATTTTGTTTGATTTTACTGTTCAAATTAAATCTGTAATGTTTATATTTATATAAACAATTGTCTATTTGAATATCGAATTAATAATATTAAATAATAAAAGTAATTTTTATTAATATAAAATAGAAATCAAACACTTTTGAAATATGTATTAAATTTTTTACATAAATATTTTTATTTTACATATACTGTATTTATAATACTTTTAACAAAATTATATAACTTTATTAAAATGAATGCAATTAAGATAAGATTTTTGTATAAATGTCTAAAGTTTAGTATTATTATTATTATTATCTGAATGATATCGAGAGATAAACGAGTGGTTTATATGAGTATTTGTTGAATGCAAAGCACCTACACCTTCATCAACATCAACAAACACTGTACCCCTGGGTATTGAATCGACTTTATATTCATGCAATGAGTTTCCATTAATATCTTTGACTGCCTTTTCTTTCCAATTATCGCTACTCTGAGAACCATTACTACCGTTTGTAAACTGTGCTAAATGTCTGACACTGTTTGCACTTAAATTTAATTGCATATCCTTTCCATTTGTTGATTGCATGTAATTATGTTTAATGTCTGCCTTTTTTTGGTCATTTTGAGTGTCGCCGACATTCCCGCTATTCTTCTTCTGGTTTTTCTTGAAAATCAATGACAATATATTACTCCAAACAGATTCAAACAATAAATATAAAACAAATGATATTATAAATGTGTAAACTATTACACCACCAGTTGAGTAAATCTATGAATATAATTATAAAACAAAATATATAATGAAATATTAGATTTAATTTTTAATTTGAGAAAAATACATACAAAGTCTTTATATGTAAATCTTATCATATCTCTGGTCTCTAATACAAAATACCAAACGACCAAAATATGTGTCAAATATACCGAAAATGACAATCGACTCAATGGTATGAAAAAGTTTGAACTAAAGAATCGATTCAATAAACCTAAAGAAAACATAAATTATATAAAATAATACAACAGTCAAAACAAAATAAATATTTTTAAGTGTAAATATTAGATGTTTAGATATAATAAATTAATTTTACTATATATATATATAAATAGTTAATATATAATATAATTAATTTAGTTAAACGTTAGAAATATGAATAATCAATTAAATATTTAAAGACATCCATACTTTTAGTATTTTGTGAGCAATAGATGGCAATCCATACATAAAAGAGTATATAAATAAATCGGTGTAAACCAGAATATGTAGCGGCAGTTAATCTACTATATTGCCAATCAAGTCCTGTCCACAAATAAGTGGCAAATGTGGCCCCCAGTGTCAGCACTGGTAGCACTATCCACATGAACGCACGGGATGGTAGACTAAACTTAATTTCCTTTCGTGTAAACAGTAGATAACCTACTAAAACACCGATAAAATAAGTGGATAAATGATTGTATGTCGGATGATATAGCGTGTTGAGGTCGCGATAAAATTGGTCCAGGTCAGGCTCGTTAAATGGTAATGGCATCGGCGGACCATACGTTTTGTAGTTGACGAGTGACGGTATGCCAATTCCACATAAGATTAGGGCAGTGCATAATATAATACCGAAGCTCTTAGCCTTACTTAGCGCCAGAATTGCAAAAAATGATAGCATATGGAGCTGCATATCAGCGCTCAGAAACCAAGTGTGTACTAAACACTGTTAGAAATTAATAAACTAATTATTAATTCAAATTTATTAGTAACAGTAAATTATTATATTTTATAGTTAATATTTGTTATTTTAAAAATTATGAATATATAATAAAAATTGACATTTTTATTATATAATTTATAGTAGTATTCTGATATAATTTAAATAAATTATTACTAAAATATAAAACTAAATCTGATAAATCTAGATTTAAATAATGCATTATAAAAATATTCAAAGTTTATTATTCATAGATATTTTGTCGCTCATATCAGACATTAAATCTTAATTAATTTATTATATCTTAATTTTATTGCTATTTATTTCTAAGATTAAAAAATAATAATTTTATTGTTATTTTGAAGATAAAATAGAAATTTTTTAAAGTAAATCTACTATTTGATAACAAATAAAATATAAAAAATAGTTGTTATTAAAATTATTTTTATGTTGTAATTTCCTACTACCAGTGCCTAAAATGACAGTTCACTGGTGACACAGGATATATTGGAACAGCGAGTTAAACACATATAGATATTTAGGAACTACCAGTCAATCGGTTGATATTAATGATAGTGATGTTATAATTAATGATAACATCGCTGCTAATAATATTCAATACTCTAATGTAATGAAACGCCTTTTAATGTACTCCCCTATAAACACCATTAGTGAAAAATATAAATTATATAAACTA
Organism: Oppia nitens; assembly: GCF_028296485.1. Lineage (NCBI taxonomy): Eukaryota > Metazoa > Arthropoda > Arachnida > Sarcoptiformes > Oppiidae > Oppia > Oppia nitens. The sequence continues at coordinate 4,874,228 of NW_026533243.1, forward strand.
TTTATTGATAGACAACTCATAAATGTCGGGTCTGAATGATAAATGATAGTTGAGTCGGAATAACTAAATTTATAAAATATGAAATATATATACATATATACATACAGTATAATGTGTATTAAATATTATATATATTTCAAGAATGATATGAATAAACAATTAATTGAAAAATAAAAATTATTTTTCAAAAAGGCATATCCCTTAAGGTTAAAATATAGTCAACAAAAGTCGAGATTTGCTTTTCCACTACAATATTAATGGATATTTTTGTGACAATCATTAATTATTTGGTTGTGTAAACAGTTAATTGTTAAATAATGACATTTAAATGAACTCTTTTTGAAAAATAGATATTTATATATATATATATATATTGTATAGTAAATATGTATTCATAAACATATAATCTTTAAAAACACGATTACTATTTTGTTATAATAGTAAAAAATGTCACAAAGTCTCATTAATAGATATGATTTCAATAATAAATTGTTAATACATACCATATCCGGCAATAAAAACCAATTATTTATGAATAAAATGTTTGTCCACCAGTTGGTAGTGCAGGGCTCAGTCAATTGCTGTGAGACTTGTTTGAACACCGGTCCCGAACCCATCAGTGGCCATAACATATGGAAACATATGATACCGATAACAGACGGCACAAATCGAAACCAACGAAGAGATATAAATCGGAAAAATGTCGGACCATATGATTTGTTAAAGAGAGGAATCGATACATAGGTGGCCACCAATCCCGACAAGAAAAAGAAATTACTAACAGATATATAACCATTATATATGAATTGAGTGGACAGTTGTTTGCCAAACTGTCGGGCCTCGTCTTCAAAACGGTCTATCATTAAAAAAATATTTATAATAATAATAATTTTCTATTATAATCATTTTTGTAAGTTTAATATAATTTCTACTAATGTACTTATTTTTTATATCTACAGTATAATGTTTTATATTGCTTCAAATAATTTATATTGTTATTTAATTATTTTAATTATATATACTAATAAAATAGTATAATATATATATATATACTATACTATATATATAGTCAATATATCAATATTATATATTATAGCATTCTTACTTATCAAATGTTTGAATACTTAATTAAAACACAAACACATATATCGATTAAGTAACTTTTTATAACAAAAAAGTATTTTATTTTTATTTAAATAATTAAAAACAACTTTTCTATTTTTTGTGTCACAAATTTAATACAATCCTATAGAGTTTTATTTTATTTATTTTTTTTGTAAATTAAACTTGTTTTGAAAAAAAACTTAATAAGAAATTAAATTAATTTTTTAAAATAGATATGTGTTTCTCATGAAAATGTTAGACTATTGTAAAATAAAAAAGTATTGAAAAGTTTTAAACGCTTAGCCTTACAGTAAATAACAAAAACATCTTTGAATTGATTAAAATTTATGTTTTTGTAGAGCAAATAATACCCATATAAGAGAAGGGACTTCAAAACTAATACTTTTTTATGTGAACTCAATTAAAGGTTAATTAACTTATAGTTTTTGCTACAAAAAGCACTTTAAAGCAAATATAAGATAAACGTTAACAACGAAAAAAAATATTTAAAGACTTATTATATAAAAAAAAAAATAGAATTACTTTTTCTGATGTTATTATTTTTCTTTAAAACTTATGTGTGTTATTGTCTATCAATAATTGAATAAAATTCAATTTCAATGAAATCATTTATTTGAATTTAATTACGAGATAAAAAATAAATTTATTTTTATTTGATTTTGACAGTACAACACAAAATTGAACCAAAAATATAAAAATAAAATTTATGTTAAAATCTTAAATTTAATTATAAATAACTAAATAAATAATTATATTATATAACATAATATTTATATAATATATTATTTATTTAGTAATATATTATTTATCAATTTAAATATATTGTGTATATCATATGATATTTAATGTTACTGTAAACGTTGTATTAAATAATGGTTAGTTTGTATATCATAAATCAAATGTAGTTTATTATCTAAAATATATTTGCTAATCTAGTTTAAGCCTATAATATATTTAATTAGATAATACAGTATTATAGTAGTGCATAAAAGTTAAGTTAGGATTTGTAAACTTACAGATAAGCATCGGTACAAACAGTGTTCCCACAGTAAAGGTATGTATGGCTATAATCCAAATCATTGTCAGCACACGTATCCCGTGAACAAATGTCAACTTTTTGTCCATTTTATTGCGATTTATGTAAAATAACTTTTGTGTGTTTGATATTATTGAAAAACATGCAATAAGTCGACCAAATGATTGCAATTTTACAAAATCTGGACAAAACATTTCAACCAATGATCCCATAAATACCAATACTATTGATGCCATTATTATAATGCTATAAATATTATGATAATAATATTATTAAAACTATATAATAATATAAATATTTGTACATAATTTTTTGTTAAATTAATTAATTAAATTAATATTGTTTTTATAAAATATTTAAATTTTGTTTGAGTTATTTTTCAATAATAAGTATCTAAATTTTAAATAATTAATATTATTTTATTTTGAATTAATTAATTTTATTTCTAATATAACTCTTAAATTATACTGTATATTGCAAAACATACACAATATGCTACCAAAGATATATTGATGTAATTAGCAATTATTTAATTAGCAAAATAAATAATTGCTAACGAAAAGACATGTTACATAAATATTGAACAAAAATAAAAAATTTAAATAAAAGTTAATGAGTTTTTTCTTTCTAAAAACTAAAATACAAAATGCTTTACAATTAATTATAGCTTATTATGTAAGAATAATGTAAAAATATTGAGTATTTATTTCAAATTATATATTTAAATATAAGATATGCAATTTTAAAATAAAATTTTAGTCGTATACAATTACATTTTTATAATTAAATAATGAAATTTAATCTAATAATAGACTATTTTAGTTTATATTATATTTGGATATGAAATATACTGTAATAATAATTAATATATTATTTTTATATACAATTTATGTTTTATCTATTTTACTAAAATATTTCCATAATAAGTAATTCTAACAAAATAAATATAAAACATTTATTGAAAAATATATTTGAAAAAATATAAATAATACAAACATTACTCACATAGCAATACGTTGCATAACATTAAGGCCACGATATGTATTAATAATAGACAAACCATTGCTATCAGTGGTGTTGTGATCGCAATAATCTAGACTAACATCAAAGTAATCGCCGATATCTATAATAAGATATTTATATATGAATGGTGTAAATGTTTGATTCAAATGACAACACAGAAAAAATAAAATAATCAACATTTTTCATATTATATATACAGTCATATCTCTAAACCTAAGTTAGTAGTATATAATTTGATAATAATGCTCAACATCACGGTTTCATGTAAATTATATCATAAATTATCGGCAAAACTATAATTTTAATGTTAACTTGACTTACATTTACTGGTTATGGCGTTAAGTTCTTTGACAGAACAGGTCGATGGTAGACATAAGGCATTATAGATATACGTTGAATAAAAGCCGGTCGCATACCGACCTGCGATACGACTGTCTATCCATGTGTTGGCCCATTTGCTGCCATTCAGACTGATTACCGGTCTATGATAACTGATACGACCGTTCAATTGAGGCATTGGTGGTCTCATTTTAAGTATACAATATTGTCCTCTAAACAGCTCTTTATTGTCATCCATTGCCACCGTTTCTAAGCACTGGTCATAAGCTCCGAGAGAGGACAGTGTGCCCGACAATAAACCCGTAGGAAATTTGCCGTTTGAGTCGAGCACTAAATAATGTTTTTAAATATATTTTTTCAATAATTAGTGATATTTTATTTTATGAAAATTACTAATTATTTGTGTATATGTTTAATTTTAAATAAAAAATAATAAAATTTGACTGTAAAAATAAATGATAATCTTTAATAAAAGTTTTAAAAAAGATGTTTTTAAAAAATAATAAAATTGCTTAATTTTAATTTTAAATCACATTAATTTTGGTATTAATAAAATAAAAAATTTAGTATAAACTTTATTATATAATTTATATTGTATATAATTTTGTTATTTTATAAAAACAACAAAAGTTTTCTCATATACTTTATATTGAAAATCAACAACAAATCTATTTTTAATTAAAATGAATTACCAGTGCTCTCTCTCTCTCTCTCTCTCTCTCTCTCTCTCTCTCTCTCTCTCTCTCTCACTCACTCACTCACTCACTCACTCACTCACTCACTCACTCACTCACTCACTCACTCACTCACTCACTCACTCACTCACTCACTCACTCACTCACTCACTCACTCACTCACTCACTCACTCACTCACTCACTCACTCACTCACTCACTCACTCACTCACTCACTCACTCACTCACTCACTCACTCACTCACTCACTCACAATCATACAGTCCTTTACTAACTAATTTACTCACTAACTCATTGACTAACTGACTATCGTTTACTCCCAATAGTATTGTTGATTGCAAAGAAGTTTTGATAATAACAACACAAAAGTGTACTCAACTTTTAGCTTAGAAAATAAAAGCAAAAACAACAACAAAAGGGCTAAATAGTGTAGACTGTATTAGATATATAAAGCAATAAATGGGTATAAAATGAAGTTAATTATAAATTACCTCATCATTAGGGAATTGATACTATGGGTCATATTATACTCAGATGCAGTCAAATAATATATTAATCGCTAAATAAAACCTCTATTTTAATCGATTACTTAATAATGATAGGCTCTACCAGTGAATTGAGGGAATAGATTAAAGTTTAGATTGACTTGAATTGAGAGAGTTTAGGCAATTTATAGAGGAAAGGCATATAACAGTTTGTAAGCACTGGTAAGTCATACATATATATCAGTGATGCCATTGGCAATGGAGTAGAGATAAGAGTAAAGACAAAAAACTATTTTTCAATCATTGGAGTCAATAGTTTAAACCTAAACTAAAGTCAGTGTTTGCAATGATATTAATTTTAGCACTTTATCCGAAAAAAATTAATCAAATTGATTACACATTTTCTTACATTTAATTAATAGTTTAAATAATATTTCTAAATATTATATATTTTTTACTATATGTATATCTTTATATAAAATGAATATCTCAGATAATAATAATAATAATATAAAATAATAATTTACATTTAAACTTATAATGATATGTTTAAACAAATTGATTTTCAATAAAACTAAAATAAATGAAAAATGTCAAACTTTTGAAGGCCCACTCCTGTGTTTGTTGTATACCATTAGACATCCTCAACAATGAGTTGGAACAGCCGGCGCTCAGTTCGGGAATCTCGTAGAAAGCATCTAAAGCTGTGGGAGTGATTGCCCTCATGAGTGACGCCAAACCACTTTCCACTTCTGTTATGAACTCAACCCATCTCTGGTCAGCGCTTTTGTTATGCATATCACTCATACTAATGGTATTCAAACTAAAAGTTCTCTGAATAAGACTTTTTAGGAGTTCCTCACGTGTTGGCTCATCAAAGTAATCACTACCCTCACCGGTACCCTCAGGTGGTTCTTCTTCATAATCTTCATCATTATTGTCATTATTAACAGATCCTTCTCTTTCTATTTCCGATTTTTTATTGTTTTTGTTATCTTTATTAACATTTTCCTTTGCGTTTGATTTTTCAATTGTTTGTGACTTTTCCTTTGTATTGTTGTTATCATTATTATTATTATCGGATTCCTCTTTATCTTCTGTGTCTTCATCACCATCACTATATTCATCAGACATTTTTGCATTTTTCACTTCCATTGATGATTTGCTATCATTAGGAACAGTAATGGGAAAGGCAGTAGTTTTGGTATAGTTTGTAGTTTGAGTACTTGTATTACTGATTTTGGTTGGCACTGGTAATGGTGTTGTTATTATTATTGCCGATGGCTTAGTAATGAATGAAGTAGTTGTTTGTATTGTGGTTGTAGTTGTCTTTGCAGTGATTGGGATATCGGTAGTCGTAGTTGCGGTCAATCCAATAGTAGTCGACTTTTGCGTATCAGTACTTTCCGTTGATCCATCTGTTCCATTGTTACCATCATTATCGTTGCCATCACTGCCATCACTATCACTACTATCTTCTTCGACATCCAAACCCTCATCAGTGCTATCATCACTTTCATCATCATCTTCTTCTTGAGGACAAATTTGCGACACAAATATCGTTAAAATTAATATAAAAACAAATAGTCTTTTAATTTTTGGCAAAATCATTATATCACAGATAACTATACGAAAAAAGTTTTTACATAAATAAATAAAAAATATCTTTTCATAAAAAACAAACTTTTAATACTAATAGCAATCTCTTGACAAACAACAAGAGTAAGTCATTCACTAATGATTTTTTCAATGATAATAGCCTTATGTAACGTTACTTTAGCTGTTTTTCAGATGAAATCCAATTTTCAAGTGCAATCAATTCAACCAAAAATAATTGTAAACACTGTATATCCTAACTGTTTACAAAAACCCAAATCCCATAACAATTATATAAAAAGTAAATCTTCGTACAAACAAATTGTTTGAAGTATTATATATAATAAAACTTATTATATTATAAATTATGTTTTAATAGACAAACAAAATTTTAGATATTAGATATTTAACATAGGGTTTAGGGTTTTAATTATTTTGTAATACCAAATAATATAAAATTAAATTTATTTTTGACTTACAATTCGTAAATCAACTTTTGAAATACTTAATTGTAAATTTGTTTGCAAATATATTTTGTTGAGGAAATGTACAGTATATCTACAATGAAATTAAAATTGATTTTATTTTGAATAACACAGTTAAGCAATTTAGATATGTCATAAAAATGACTGCACCATTGATGTTAATTAAAATGTGAAAAAATTTAATTTAAATATCATTATATTTTTAAAAAACTTTTTTGTTGCTCATATAATAACAATAATCGCTTATGTAATAACATTATTATTGCATAACATATTTAGCTTAAAGTAAAATACAATTTTCGACAATTATGTTGCCCTCAGATGTTTTGTTGTGTGAATGAATTATCAGTAAATATTGCGGTAAAAGTGAATTAATAGATGTGTTTTGTGTTTATTTAGTACTCAATTATTGGCACAATTTTGTTGTTGTGTTTAGATAATTGTCAAAATAATATTAAATATGTTTTTAAATCACTAGTTATAATGAACACATGTCAAGATAAAATTTGATTACAACCAAGCTAAACTAGTTTATTCAATTATTAAACAAATATTTTAACAATTTATTATAAAATAACATTTTTGGAAATATTTAATAGAAAATAAAGAGTAAAATTAAATCAAAGTAAATTAAAAATTATTTTTTTAAACTGATTATTTTGTAAATATGATATTAATTTTTTAAAATGTTGTTAATTACAAAAAAAATATATTTTTCTTTATTTTTAAATAATTTTAATTGTTTCTTTGAAAATAAATTTAATAGATTGCAAAAAAATGTGATAAAACAATATAAAACAATAAATATGTCAGTAATATGCGTGCAAAAGTACCGGTCGTGGGATTAAATCAAATACTACTAAAAACTGCTGTAAACTACTTGACTAACCGATTGCATGAAAATAAATAATACCACAAAAATACAGTAGCAATAAAAGCAAGAATACTGTATTTTATTACTATTTCTATTATATATATTATATTATTAAATAGTTAAAACATATACACAACAAGTACAGTATATACAGTATATAACTTAAATAATAAAAGTCAAAAACTCTACTATAATATTATGATTATTTTCAATCCTAAAATCTTTTTTGTGGGAAATTAAATGAAGACATCTATTATTACTTTAAATATGATTTTTTAAAACCCAAGTAAATGGTATTTAATTATATTTGTTTTATTTTTTAAAACTCTCTCTCTCTTTCTTTCTATTATTTATTTACTCACTTACTTTCATCCCTATCCTTGACATTATTTTATCATTTAGTCTCTGGACTACCAGAAAAAAATGTGAGTCCTTTTGGGATTTTTTTTGTTGACAAAAGCTATTATATGTGAATTTTCTACAAATGTTTATAATTACATTGCCTTTACATTTTATGTATGCATATCATATAATGTAATGTAATATTAAGGAAAAATAAATGCTATGATAATTATTTAATGAACAAATAAACTGAGCATTGACTTAAGTATTATTTAATAATAAATAATATAATAAAAATACATTTTTATTAATTCATTTACTATAATAGTTTACAATTTTATTATTATAAAAACTCTTAATAATTCAGTGGCAGTTTAGAGACTAGTTTTGCAATATTAGTGAATTGAATGGAAACAATACTTTAATAATTTATTTTACAATTCAGTCAAAAAGTAACAACAATACCAATAACAACAACTACTACTACTATAACTACTATTACCACTACTACTATCAACTACTGAATCCATTATGAAGTACACAATCCGTAAGTAAATGGATGTCCAAACTGTCCAAACTCTAGAGTGTCATAATATGTCAATTACATAATGAAATAAAAATAAATTTATTTAACTTAATAGGTCTCACATGAATTGCTTAATATATAATTGTGTGATATTTGTGCTAATTTTGCGTTTAATTTGGTTTCTAAGAAATTTAATAAATTAGCAATTGTATTAATAATAATAATAATAATAAAGATATTTTGTTATTTTATTTATTACATATAATATCCCCTAATTATCCAGTTAATTGACTTCTTAAATAATGCCAAAAATATTAAGGAAAATTATTTTATATTTTATTGTATTTTTAAAATTTTTATTATCTAGTAATGTTTAATGTCAAATCTTAATTATTATTTCATTAAAATATAAATTTTAAATACATTAATAACATACCCGGCAGCTTAAGTTAAGCCATTGAACTTGTATTTTTTAATAACTATTTTGTTGTATTAAAATAAATTTATAAAACTTATAATTAGCAAATATTAACACAATATTATACCGTATTTATTAAATATATTAAAGCATTCAAATAGATAAACTCTATAGCGTATAAATTATTTATTATAATATAATAAATTTAGTTTCCTCTTTAATTTTAAATTAATTATTATTTAAAAAAACAGATTTCACTGCAATTACAACATTTGTATTAATATATAATTTGGATCTAATTTATTGCAAACGTATTCGCTGTCATAACGTTGGTATTGATAATTGTTTTGACAACTTTTTTGGTATTGGCAAACGTCCCGATGCTACCCGATTGGCCACTACTGGTCCCGGACTCGACCAATTTTGTGGGTATGTTATAAGTTAGTTAAGATAACAAAATCATAAAACAGTTTAATATATAAATTATGATATCCATAGCGACACTTCAATAATCCGTTTACATATAAGTCTGTCATTATTTTTGTTATTATATTTTTATAGTAATATTTCTCTATAACTACAATAATCCTAATAAATGCTTTTTCTTGTATTATTTTTATTTTACTTTTAATGCTTACATCCATTTATTTCTAATACATTAGTGTAGAGAAAATATTATTTATATCTATATATTCATATAACGCATATACACAGTATAACTTATAGTATATATATATATATATATACGATTTATCTATAAAGCTATATAATTTTTATTACACACTATTAGCTAATATGATGTCCACATTAGTGAAACACATATTTCCCGTTCAGCTCATGGATCTCATGGCTCTTATAATATTAACAAATGACATATCATTTTCGTTGAGTGCAATAATAATAATAATAACAACAACAAAAAAACTTAGGAAAATAAAGCAACAGAAAAATAACATTTCATAATTTCCAGATATTTTAAAAACAAAAATCACAAAAATTTGTGTGAAATAATATTTTATATCATTTATTTAATGTTAGTAATAGCAAAAGTTTCACTGATAGATGCTTATAAATATTTTGTGACTAAAATATTATATCATTTATAAATATTATAAAATAAAAACACTGTATATATAATATAAATTGGGATTCTATACCATTTCACGCTATGTATGTAGTGTTGGCAAAAAAGAGAAATTTATAAAATAATAGAGAAATTTCTAGAAAGTTTCTAAAAGAAATTTCTATTTATGGGATCCCCATGGTTAATTTTGTTTTCTCGATATTTGTTATCTTTAACATTGTTTTTATAAGTAATATTTAAATATTAGTATTAGTATTTTAATTATTAATTAAAGTAAAAAATTTATTTATTAAAAACTATTATATAATAAAATGGTGAATAAAATTTTACAAAACTGATTATTATTAAATAATTATAATTATTTATATAAGTATCCCATTTGTACAGTAATCTACATTATATAGTATAATATTATATGTATAGTAGTGTCTCATTAATATATTTATAGTTTTACAATATCTATAGATATGGGGATCCCATAGTATACCAAAAAAGTTAAATTTCTATAGAAATTTATTCCTGAGAAACTTTCTAGAAACTTTCTCAGGGAAATTTATTAGAAACTTTCTATTTGCCCATCTCTATATGTATGCCCGGAATAAATGATTATTAGTTACTAAAATTAGATTTTCATCTAATGTCTCAATATATAACATTTTATATTATATATTAAAAGATAAACTACTTTGGAGAGTATTCAAGAATTTTGTTTATTTTAAACATTTATAAAAACTTTTCATTATTTTATAAAATGATTAATTAATTTTATTAATTTATTAATATCTAATTTGTTAATATACTTTAAATCTTTTATATGAAAAATAGAAACTTTTTATAAATTTTTCTGAAAAATTAAAATATTATTTAATATTAATATAGAATTAACAAGTATTATAGTATTGCCATTTTTATATTTTTTTCCATAAAATATATAAGTTATCTAATTTATTAAATAACAAATTATATAAAAATAAGAAACACTTTTTTAAAATTATTTTTGTGTGTATATTTTTAAAATATTTTTTTTACTCAACACTAATTATGATATATTTTTTAAGCAATAAATTTTGTAATTTGTCATCAAATAAATGTTAATGAAGTAAAAACAATAGTTTTTAAGAACAGATATTTTTTTTGCTTTTTGACATTTATTACATTACTTGAAAGATAACAAAAAATATAATTTGCATTATATATAATATTATACTGACATTCAATGCACGGTTAGATAAGTTTTTTGTTTAGAGAATTATACCATTTATAGCTTTTTTGTTACTCTTAATATAATAAATGGATTATAGTTTGAGTATTAATTAATCATAATTTACTTTATTTCACATAATATATGAGATTCAATATATAAAAACAATGACAATCAATTTGACTGATTACTATAATTACTGTTACAAATAAAATAAGATTGAATTCATCTTTTATGTATTTTTTATTTGTGTACTTTATTGTTTAAATTATAATAAAATTATAATATTTGTCGTATTTATTTTTAAAATATATATTTCAAATGAATTGTTTATTTAATTAAATAACATTTTTTATATAATAGCGGTATAATAAATAATAAAAACATATGTTTTTAATTAAAAAAAAATAAAATAGACTAAAATAAATTAGTTTATATTTTATTGTATAATATTTACATAATAATATTAATTTAAATAAATAATAAATGCAATATAACATTGAGCTAAAAATGACTTTTAAAATGCAGCAATATATTTGACAATATATTTGACAATATCATTTAAATATAACTATATATATATATTAATCCAATTTTGCTTATATTTAATCTATAGTTAAATAAAATTATTAACTAAAATGCAATAATAATAAAACGATATTATTTGAGAGCAGAGGATTCAACAAAACCGTTGAGTGTATATACGGACACTTGAAACGGTGCGGAACACCACTACATAGGGAACTGTTTGATTTAGTGACCGAACAAATGCAGATCAGGTTTCGGGCATTTATTTGTGATGACGGACCCCAGAGACAGAGTAAATTAGACTAATAATAAATACTAAATATTTAATTATCATTAATTAAAATCATTACTTGTTTTTTTGTGGTTAAGCCTATTTAAAACACGGTCAATGCATACATGACAACGTGATTGGTGTGGATAATGCTATTCCCTGTCTTAACAATTATCTCCTGGCTTTTGATCACTTGGCCACCAGTGATACTGATGATTGGTTTTCAACACTGTGTTGCGCTCACAAACGCAAAGAGTTGTGTACCGATCGGTTGGCTTTAGATCACTGCGGGTCTGAAGCCAGACAGTACTTTGAGATCTTCTTCGATCAAATCCATTTCGGTTTCTTTGAGATGGTTTGTGGTAGTGATCAACACATTGATCCACAATCTGAACGATGCCATAAAGCACTGCCTAATGCCGACCAAAAACCTACGGGTCTTAAGAGTGACAGTGCTATCAGCAGAATGTTATATCGATTTTTTCCATTCAATTATGTGCCGATAAATAGGAGAAACAAATTTCAATCAACAATTAATCAAACTCTAAACGCTTGAAATTCTATGAAAAACATCTATAAATTATTTTACTTTTTGTAGTAAATAATGTTAAATAATTAAAATTCAATTATTTAGTTTAAAAAAAATAAATTTATGAAAATGTTGCCCAAAAAAATTATTTATGAATTTATAAAACAAAATGCTTCTTTTAACTATTATTATTATTTTTTAAATAATAAACTCATTATTTTTAAGACTATTAAATATATTTCTAGTGTCAATTTAATGTGTATTTATTTAATAGACTATTTACTTATATATTCATTTTTACTTTTAATATTGATTCATCTCTCGGGAAATCAATGAATTTTTGTAGACATGCCTATAATATAACGTGTTTTGAATACATTATAGATATCATTCTCTATTATATTCCTATATTAAACATATAAATACAAATATTCTGTTCATTATTATTATTAATAGGAATTATGATATTAAATAGACAATATTGTATAATATATTTAACGGATCATATGCTATGAATGAATCATAATCCAGCAAATGATGATTATTATTGTGTAATAATAATAATAATAATAATCACTATGATGACTAACTCCCAGCAACTTTTTGCAACATTTCATACTAAAAAATAAATTATTATTTATTAAAATAGTAATATTCAAACATTAAAAAAATATGGAAAATTTTTAAATTGCTTTAAATATTTGTAAACAATAAATACAATATAAATAATTTTAGTTAAATAAGATTATAATAAGTTGAATTTAATAGTGGCATAGATAGCATTAATTAGCTTAAGCTTTTCAGATTTTTTTAAAATACATTTTTAAATTAAAGAATATTATTTAATATTTTTTAAAACATAAATTAGCAAATAAATAAGAAATTGAATTTATTTTATTAATAAACCAATTGAGATACTATTATTGTCTAAAGAGTATATCTAATTGTTTTCTTTAAACTGCTTATCCTAATCACCCACTCAAGCATTTATCCACTTACATACTCACCCACTTAATTACTGTTGAATCCTTTAACTCATTGATTACAAATAAATATCTAACTTATAAAAGCTGAAGCAAAATTATAAAAAAATTATAAAAAATTTTAAATAAATTTAAAATTAGAACCATACACATACACATACACATACACATACACATACACATACACATACACATACACATACACATACACATACACATACACATACACATACACATACACATACACATACACATTAGCTGAAAATTCCTAATAACATTTTGTTTTAATTATTATGTATTTTTATTATTAAACTATAGATAGAAATCTACGCTTGAGATGAGCCTAACGTGTTTGTTAGTCATTTAAATAATAGTACATATATTACTGTATTATAACAATGATATAGTATTTTGACAACACTTCCCCTTTTTAATCAATAAATAAATTATTAATAATTATTTATTGCACTCAAATTTGCATATTTGCTTATACTGGTATTAAAATTTTTAAATACAGTACTTTATATTAATACATTTTTCTTTTTATAAACAAACTATATAAAATATTAAAAGTTAAATGTTTAATGTAAACTTATAGATTATATTAAAAATAATGTAATTCACATTAAAATACATCGTTTAACTTAATAACATGCAGTTTTCCATAATAGAGATATTAAAATAATATTATATGCATTTTTGATTAATGTTTAAAATTATAATTTAAATATCACATTAAATTTAACAACAAATTTTATAATAAAATTTATTAACCAATTTTTCAAAATAATAATAAAATAATTCATAAAGTTATTAATGATGTAAGTTATTGTAACAAAATTATAATATTATTAATAATAGTTAATTTTAATAGAATTGTATTATTTAAAAAACAAAATATTATAATTTTGTAATAACAAGCTATATTATTAAAAATATTATTATAATTTTTAATATCAATTGTATTAATATATAAAATATGTATTCTTCAAAAATTATATTTATATATATATATAGTAATATCATGTAATTTATCAAATATCTGACATATTGACATATCATTGAAAACACTTTAAAAATAAGTTTTGTTTACTTACTGTAAGTCAATGTTGTAATAATAATAATAATAATAACACTCTCAATAATTTCATAAAATCAATTATTAAAAAAATATTAATACTTTTTATAGCCCTAAGAATTTATCGTAAAATTATGATTAATTATATTTTGTCGAAAAAAAATAAAAGCATTATCGCAAAAATTTTCACTTTAACAGTGATTTTTATTGTATAAATATGCATAAATTTAATATAACAAAATGATTGATTAGTTTTATATTGTATTTGATTTGTGATATTTATCCACAAGTAATGTCATGTCTTATTTATGCTAAACTTTTATGCAAACCACTGATTAAAGATAATATATATTAAAGATTAGTTATGAGATAATATTTTTGATATTTATCTATATTTGTAATAACGTAATAATTCATTATATTGATTTTAAATAAGTTTGGTAAATAAAGTTATTCATGATTATTAAAAATATATATATATTTTGTTATTAAATACAATAAATTCATATAATAGGATACTATGTAAACATTAATATTAATTTTAATTAATAGGCTGTCTATTAATTGCTAAAATTGATAAAAAAAAAGTGTTTTAAGTCACTATAAAAGTTTTAAAACAATAAGCAAATAAAGTTAGTAACTACTAAAAACATAGATAAAAAATAATTTTGTATAAATGCTTATTTTTTATGATATATTCATATATTTAATATCAGCTTATTCTTCAATATCGATAAAAAAAGTTAAATAATTTCAAAAGAATAATCTAATAATTAGACAATCTTTTTAATTTATTAATAATGTTACTTTTTATAAATAAACATATATAATTAAAACAAAAATTTATTTATTTGTAAATTTCACCTACAGGTTTTTTATTATAGATATTTTAAAAAATAATTTTAAAAGTATTTAATAATGCAGTTATTTATAAATAAAAAATATCTGTAGTTTTTACCTAAATCAATACTAAAAAATTAAATTGCATTTTGTGTGTATAATTTTTGAAGAATTTGTATATTGTTGTAGAGGTATTTCAATTTTTTATATAAATAATATATATAACATTTGCCCAGAGGTCGATATTTTTAATCAAAATTTTATGTTTTTGTTTTATTTCAAAAAAATATCTAAAATAATAGAAACGCAAGCAAATTGTTATTTTAATATTTATATCTTTTAAATAAAAGTTTTATATTATATATATTATATCATAAAATGAATAAAAAATAAGTTTCAATCATATTATATATTATCAATAAATATTAATTTAATTATATATATATATATATATATATATATATATATATATATATCTAATATTATTATAGTTATTATATTAGACATATAGTAAATTCAAGTTTTATGTTATGAAGTTTGATAAATTATACACATTATTTATAGATAAAATAATTTATTTAATATAAATATATTTATCAATATTTTGTTGGCAAAGATTAATGGATTGTGTCCATCACTGACTGTCCACTCATTATCGATGAGTTTTATATTCAATTTATATGGGAAGTCATAGTATGGGTTTACAGATAGTCTGATGTTTTTCTTTATATTTATAGATCATTAAATATCGTGTTTTTACGGCAATTTCAATAATACTTTATTTACTACAAAATGCTGTTTGAATACATGTCGTGAATTGCTATTGTTTAGACTGACATACAAAACAATACAACAAAAATACAAAACAACATAACTATTAGATAGACAAGTGATGAATGGTATGAATGAATGACTTTATTACTAAAATCAAACTCAACGACAGCAACAACAGCAACAACAATGGTTATCAGTTATCGGATGAGAGAGAGAGAGAGAGAGAGAGAGAGAGAGAGAGAGAGAGAGAGAGAGAGAATCAGTGGGTGAGAAAGTAAGTAAATGAGTGAGAGAGAGAAAAAAAGAGAGAGAAAAATAAAATCATTAATCTTTTTCAGCACAAAACACTTTATTTCAAAAATAATAATAAAAAATTAAAATTCAAATTATTTTCAATTTATCATTTTATATATTATTATCTATTTTTAGTTTTATTTATTGGTTTATATACTAAAAAAAAAGTTTTTCTTTGAGATAAATCATCCGGTATTATTGTGTTTTTAAAATTATAAGTTAGAAAATAAAAATCACATTTCAACAAAAATAAAATAAATTACACTTTATATTATATCAGTTGCAATAATCAATACATAACAATATTGATTATCAGCTATATGTTTATATGAGTGGCAAACAATTTAACAAATAATATTTAAGATTGCTGTCAATGTAAAATTATCATTATAATAGTAATACTATAAATTTCAAACAATACTATTAAAATTTGTAAATTTAAAATTGTATTATCATAACAATAAATGACAGTAAGATATAAAAGTAGATTTCACACCACAGGAGGTGAATCAGGTGTTCAAATGGATATATAAGTAGTATTATACGGAATCCGATTATCCTTCAAATGGCATATACTGTACCAAATTGACAGTCCGTAAGGACTTTATATCTTAGAGAAAGTGAAAGATTTGTGTTTATTGATGGTATGATTTAACTGAATTCATCGACCACTTCAAGACATTGTTAGAGTATAGCACAGGTAGATCTCAAATAAAATACATTTTGACAAATATTGTCATTCAATACGACATTTTCTTATTAACAATATTACTATTGACTATAATATATACAGTATATTATATTATATATATTAAGATTAATAGTTTTCAATAAATCAATATATTTGTATTTTTAAGATAACACTTAATGACAATAGTAAAGCTAAACATTTCAATTTTGCAATTTGTGTATTTCATAGATAATAATTTTTGACCATTAGATTATTAAGCTATATATTTATATTATAACATAAAATTAGTATCTTTTTATCATTTTAAAAAATCTATTTTTATTTACAAATTAGATATTATTTAATGCTATAAAATAATAATTATATTTTTTTAACAGTAATAATTTAAATAACACTAAAGTAAAATAATAATAATACACATGATTTTATTTGAAAATCCACTTTAAATTTAATAAATAACATTGAATTAAAAATTAAATTGTATATTATATTAATTTTGAATAAAAAATAAAATTATAACTAATTATAACAAATTGTTTATTACATAAAACAATTGACAAGAAATAAATAATATTTTTACCAAAAGTAAATTTAAAAAACACTTTTTTCAGAAAATAAAATAAAAAATCTGCTAATATTTACAATGATTTATATTAATTGTCGAAACAAACAATAATAATGAAACTTTTTTTAAATGATAACAAACAAACAACTCAAGTTATGCACAGGTAGGTTTTATACAAATGTCATCTCATTAAAAAATATACATGAAAAATAAGTGGCAAATAAATAAAATAAACAATGCTATACATCAACAAAAACAATATACTAGTAATAAAAAAATTAAATGAAAAACAACAAACATAAATAAAATATATATCATGTGCTCATATTAAATGCAATTATATAAATGGAGTACAAGTTATATATGAGAAAAAATGTTTTTATTGTAATTTATGGCAAAAATCAGTGAGAGATAGGGATCCGAAATAAAATATACTATATTTGACAGCAAAACCAAAATCAACAAACAAAAGCAAAAAAGTAAAATATATTTTACGCTTAAAGTATTAGTATTTTTATTATTGTAAGTCTCACTGAAAGCCAATGGGATTAGTAATAAAGCCAGTTATGGTGTGTTCAGGTTATCAAACCATAACTATAATAAAAGACAATAAAAGATTTGTGTCGTGTATATAGAAATTTATATTATATAATTTATATGGTCAGGGTAACTAACCTTGTTAAATTTGTTTTAAAAGCATTGTATATACAGTATTATGTATAAATATTATTTAAGAAAAAATAACAATCA
The DNA here is from genome assembly GCF_028296485.1 of Oppia nitens. Taxonomy (NCBI): domain Eukaryota; kingdom Metazoa; phylum Arthropoda; class Arachnida; order Sarcoptiformes; family Oppiidae; genus Oppia; species Oppia nitens. The sequence continues at coordinate 4,892,758 of NW_026533243.1, forward strand.
AAATAACAATAAGATAAATATATAAATTAAGAATAATTTGTATAATTTTTACAATTATCTTAAACATCCGTTAAAGTTAATAATGAAAATAAAGTAATTATATTCTGGGTATGAAAGACAACTAAAAAACAAAATTGAAAATTTTGAAAAATTTCCAGTAAAGTATAATTAGAAGATATTTATTTTAAATGTTAAATAGTGTTTAATATTTTTGTGTTAATAATAATATATAATTGAGTGTTTATCCAACCCTTACGTATTTAAATTAACAAAACTGTTGTCTTTTATAAAATAATGGTTAATAATACGTGTCTATAATTTTGTATTTATATACTGTATTAGTAAAAAATCATTTACTGTATATAAAGTCAAAGTGTAAATAAATTATAAAATAGTAGAACATTACTAAATAAATAGTATTTTATTATTATTTATTATTTAAAATCTTAAATTTTAATTACAAATTTTTGGTAATTCTGTAAAATAAAAAACATTAATTGATTCAATTTTATGTAAAAATATTTAAAAACAGACAGCATTTGGATATCATTATTGTTAGCATTGCTTTTGCTAAATGTTTTTGTGTCAAACTAATGTATATTATTTTTATTTTACTATATAACACATATTCACTAAAATTTATTATTGCTTTTCACGTTTAGGTTGACTTGAATACTAAATCTGAAACTAAAAACACAACAACACTATCGCTATAGTGTTAAGTGAATGAAAAATATATTGTAATAAAAAATTATTTTCCGGTCTAACGATTGTCGGTTTGATCATCACATACTCTCTCTCTCTCTCTCTCTCTCTCTCTCTCTATATATATATATATATATATATATATATGTTTACAAAAATATGAATTCAAAGGTGACGTGAATTTAAATAATAAGTCAAATATGTGTTTACTGTTGTATAGTACAGTGTGTATTAACAAAAATATCATAGAGATAATAGCAGTGACAATAAAAGTGCATCAAATAATACAAATAATTATATCATGAGAGGTGTTGTCGTGGGACCCAACATTCAGACCAAACAATAGGTTAAACAATACAATAAACAAAATTGTATAGTTTACTATTACAATAGTTTGAAAATTTTCATAAATTTACATATAAAATCAGTATATAACCTGTCTTATTTTATATTTATTAATACATTACACTCGGGTTTTTCAAGATGTTTTAACTAAGCAATGCAACGATTTGTGTATAGTATTTAAATTAAACATTGATTTGCATTTTTACATAAAAAAAATCTACAAAACAAATCCTCCAATCAATCACTTATACATTAAAATGTAGAATATTCTTGTCATAAGTCAAATAAAAACAGTGATCTAAATATTAATGAGTCCGACAACTAAATCCCTATTCAATGCATTTTCAAATCGCTATTTACAATAAACTTATTGCTCAGTCACTCATGTAATTCCTGCCGTATTGTTATATTTGTTTGCAATTGATTTACTTTCAATATATATATACAAAGATCCAAGAGATCAATAGATATATACATTAAGGAACACATGGAGTCAAAAGTTGGAGATTTTTTTTCTTTAAGACTTCACACAACAAAAACATTTAATCAATTTTTTTATGTCTCATCTCTTAGTCAAGTCATCACTCATTGATTTCATGAACACGTATAGCAAAACAAAACCCATATGTTTTGTTGTTGTCTTTCATATCAATTACTGTAGATTTACTAAACAAAAAAACAAAACATTTTTATTTTCAGATAACTTAAAGAATACATAATTGTGTGTTGTTTTAATAATTATTTAATATTTTTATTAAAAAAGTGTGTTATTTTTTGGTGAGAAAAAAGCCATTGATTTATTTTGTATGTGTCTATAATTTTAATCAATAAATTCATCAATACATATAAATTTAGTATAGCTTATAAATAAAATGGACTAAACCATATGCCCACAAATTCACAAACACATAATTACTAGTATTGTTGTCGACAATATTAGTGACACAAACATACAATTGTATACATTGTATATCTTTAGATAAAACTTTCTGCACAAGTAATAGGTATTATTGAGTTAAAGAAGATGAGCCCCAAAAAAATTATTGTCATTTCCGGGACACAAATGGTTAACAAGAAAGAGAGGAGCCATCAGTGAAAAAATAGTTATGTTTGCGATAAACAGCGCTATAAATCTGTGCACAAATACCCGGTGCCGATGAGATGTCAGTCCCATTATTGCCAATCGCTGTCTTTTTTTAGTGCTGAGAGGAAACCGGCGTTAACTCAATAATCGGATTATCGATAAAATTGATTGAAAAAATTGGATTTTATTTTTATTCATTTGCTTCACTGCTGCTATTTTGTTGATTCACTTTTCTATATATATATATATATATATATAATCTTATATAGATATAAAAATTTGACAAAAAAGAAATAAAAATAAATTTTTATTTAAAATGACTGCAATTCCGATAAAAAATATATTAGATAAATGTTAGATATAAGGAAATGTTTAATAGATGTTTGTTAGTTTCAAGTAGTGTATATAAATTTAATTATAATAATAAAATACTGTCTATACTATCTAAAGTAATTTTATTAAAATGTATAAAATGTACAATTAAATATTTTATAATTAAAGTAATATTTTCAGCTTAACATTTTCGTAATTATAATATAAAAATATATCACAATAGGTTAAAGTGGGTCGTAATATATATATATATATATAACATTTATATAACATATTTAATTAATCTATAGTTGAGAGCAGTAATAAAATTTTATAATCCTATTTGATTATCAATTAGGATTTTTTACTATTTTGTTTGTCATTTATTCAAAACGTCGTTAAATTTAAGTTTATACTCATTTAATGCTATGTTAACAATGGCTGAAATATATTTTTATATATAAAAAATATTTTGTAATTAATATTAATTTCGATTCTAAAGCATAACAATTTAATTTTTGTCTCATTATTTTTATATAGGACTCAACCATTGCTTTATGTAAAATCATTGACACATAATCTTCACATACATGATAACACACACAAATAAGATTATACCTAATGATAAACTGTATATAGAATATACCGGTATATAATTTACTGTAATTTATATGCTATAATAAATTGTATATAAATTAAATATATATTTATGTGATAAATATAACATTAATCTAGATAAATTCATAATTATTATAACTTTAATTTATAAGTCATAATTTATGATAAATACTTTTTGTGGTTACTTAATGTTGATTTCAAAATATATTTTTATCAATTACTAATCTAATATTATAAGAAAGTTATTATATATAACTGATAGAATTATAAATTAAAAAATATATCAAATATATATATATATAAAAGTGGTTAAGTTTAAAGTTATAACTAATTGTAAATAAATTAAAGAGCATTTCATATTATAACATAATATATTTTTATAAATTTAATTAATTACAATTAAGTGTAAAACATTTTTATTTATATTGAATATTAAAATTATTTTTTAGATTAATTCAGATAGAAGTACTTAAAGAGTAATTCAGTGTGAATTTAAAAATAATTTATGACATTTATTATAATATATGTTAACTTTATGTTATTTTTATTATTTTGTATAATTATACTAGAAATTAAATTAATCTATATATTATTATATAATATCATTATTATCATCATGAAAATCTTAGTATAATAAATTGAATTTTGGCTATTAGTAAAATGTCTTCTAAATTCAGTTATAAAAATAATATTGATTGTTTTTTACAATAAATAAATGCATTTATATTTATTAATCATTTAATAAATATAAATAATTTTTATTAATAGAAAAATAGAAATATATTATTAAAATAATTATTTCTTGGGATATCATATCTAACTAATATCTCAATGCAATTAACATTACTGTTAATGAAAAAAACAATGAAAGACAATGAAAACAACGAAATTAATACAATATATAATTAATTGAATAAATAAGTAATAAATCATTTGATAAAATTAATGAATACATAAATGGATGAATCAAATGAATTGCTTGTTTTAAGCCAACATTTGTTGGGATAATATGTTGTCTCAATAGTTGTCGGATAACAAGATAACCAAATAAAATACAAGTATTTATTGAATATATATTTAGTATACAGTATATACAGTATATATATTTACACAAATACTTAGCACACAATTCATTATAGTGTACGGTATATGACTTTTATATAACCCCTTAGCAACAGTATAATGCAATTGTACAGTATATACAAATAATGTATAATATATGCCATGTTTTTTAGATAGTAATTCCTAAGCCATACCACACTCGAGTGCATTATATTTTTGTGATGAGAGAAATGGTGTGTGATTTTGAGAGAGAGAGAGAGAGAGAGAGAGAGAGAGAGAGAGAGAGAGAGAGAGAGAGAGAGAGAGAGAGAGAGAGAGAGGCATACAAAGTGTTTTTTGTTTGTAAGCTTTTAAACCACAATAATTTTTTATATTTAATAATAATAATATGCAATATATTTATACAGGAGCATTTTGTTTTTTTTAACTGTAAGGGTGTAAATTTGCAAATAATAATAATAATAATTTATTTTATATTTTATTTTATTTGAGTGTATCTGTGTGTGTAATTAATTTTTATGCCATAAATACTAAATTATTGATCAAACACATATAATGTGATAATTTTTAATTTACAAAAAAATAAAATTTGTAATTTCAATTGCAAATTAGTAATAGATATATAAAATATTGCACATAATCACACACATAGTGGTATTTTTAAAAATAATAAAAATTTAAACATTATTTAAGTTGATAATATCAGGGATTGGCACTTTTATAGTAATTAAGTTTTTTGTTTTTAATGTTAATTCAATAGCAAAAATACACGCAAACCTAAACTTAAATTTTTTAAAATTGAAACAATAGTAGGTTTATGTCATAAAACGGTATTATGCACACCTACATTTTTATTATTAAAAATAAAATAAATTTTATTTTATTAATTTTATAAATTAAAATATATTTGATTTATAACTATAGTACTTTATGACTACATATATATATATATATATATATATATATATATATATATGTGTGTGTGTATTTTTTAATATTCAATTGCACGCTATTTTTAAATGTAAATCACAAGTAATTTTAGTTTTATTTTTACATTTACATATAAAATAATATATTATATAGTGTACAAATTTTAACTTATACCAATATTAAAATATTTGCAGTTATATTAGTTTATAAAAATTTTATTAAATAAAAGACATGTTCAATTTAATAATAATCTAAACACATGATGATTCATGACACCTTATAACTATAAAAGCTTTTATAATTATAACAATAATCATAAGCAAAAAAATAACTAATATTATTGATAATTTAGTAACATTTAATGATTAGTTATATTATACAAATGTGTAAAATTTGGTGCAAATAGTGTGGCGACAAAATAAACTACTATTTAAAGTAAAAAATATATATACATAAGCTGTATCCTCTGTTATTAGTCTAAATGCATCACTACTTGTTTTTTTCTCTCTTTCTTTTACTACCTGTGCAATCAAAGTACTGTATATACTGTACTTACTTTAGTACTATAAGTAGTATTATGTATACAAACCATATATATGTCGTCCTTATACTATCTAATGTAGACCCTGTTCTTCATAATGTAATCACTTTTTTCGTATTTTTATTGTTGAAAAGTCTAAGCAATGGTTGGTTATAAAACCATTACAGCATATATTATAGACTGATCTCATTTTTATTGTATGAATACGTGTACAGTATAACAAAAGTACAGTATATATCTATGTATTGTTTTCCCGTTTTGAATCCAATTATTATTTTTGGTGTTTTTGTTGTTCACCTTTATATACTGTATATATATCGCCCAATGACTTAAACTCGCAATTTTCAGATATAAAGTGACAACTTTGGGAGGACTGTCTGCAGGGCTATAGGCGCCGGCAATTGAACTGAGCAAATAGATTTTATAAATACATACAATATTGTATATAGCGTTGAATTTAGTTGTGCAAACCTATCGGATGTATATACAGTATATATATATTGTATATTATACAATATATATACATTATACTATAAATATACATTATGTGTGTGTTTGTTTGGATGCACTATTGTGTCAATCACGCACACATGCATTTTGATTTTAATATTAGGATATCCTGAATATAGTGATGTGTATTTAAATAATATTTGAATAAAAACTATTTTTAAAAATATGCTATACATTTGTTAGATCAGCAATTGTAAAATTTAAATCATACATTTAAATATACAAATATAAAAAATGTTAGCATGTTTTATATTTGACTTATTTTATGATTAAATATTATTTTAGTTTATTTTTAAACAAAAATTGTCAACTTTTTAGTTGAAATACTTCCAGAAATATTGTTTTGTTTGTGTATTTTATGTATTCAATAATAAATTATTATTATGTCTGTAGTCATAAATTGTCATTAATTAGTTGATAAGTCATTAAAAAATATTTTTTTTTTCGTTTTTTAAAATTTACATAATATGCATTCATGTGCTGTATGTGTCCAGTAAATTTTATACATGAGTGGCTGAATAATAGATATAAAAACAATTTTAGTTTTGTTTAATAATATTATGCCTTAAATATAATTTTTTTAAAAAAGCTCATTTTACATATGCTTACCATAAAAATTAGTTTCAATTGCTTTTTTTAAAGTTAAGGTTAACCCCAGGTTCCCATTGCCTATACATAGTCTATTGCATGTGTTTTGAGCTATTATTGTGTGTGATGTCGACAAAACAACACAATTTAGCACTTAATACAAGCACTTATAGTCTAATTTTATGCATATTTCGTGAGTAAGATTTTTTTTGGTTTGGGTTTTAGTTTTTGCTAATATTTTTATGTTTTTTTTTATTTCATTACACATATCTCTTTACAAACGATTATTGTTTTTGTTTGGTGTTTCTTCTCTTGTATTATATTTAAATTACCGTATAAACCCGCAAATAGCCCCCCATGGCCATATGGGGCTATATGTGGAAATGTGGGCAATAAGTGAAAAATAGCCCCCCACCAAAAGTTGATTTGAATAAAATCACAAATAGCCCCACTATCGAAAATATTGTAGTTTTTTTTGAATGTGTATATACCCCCTCATGCCATCTATTGACCGGTCAGTGTCTAAACTAAAACTATTAATTATAATAAACTGTAAATTTTAAGTTTTTTAAAATAATTTTTCAATTCAATGCTATTATAGTGTATTTAAATGCTTTGTTTAATAAATGTTGTTAACATTATTTATGTTATGACCGATATATATGTATGACTAAATGACTGTATGACTGTATGACTGTATGACTACATGACTATGTATGACATCATCACTATGTATGACTGTATGACTGTATGACTGTATGACTACACGACTGTATGCCTACGTAACTATGTATGACCTCATGTATGACTGCATTACTATATGTATGACTATAGAAACGATTCCTTTTCCTGTTATACATTCAGGCACTCCATTGTTGTTGTCATCAAAGTTATTACCACTTCACGTGAGCAATGACTGAACAAATCAAATACTTTGATTCATCTGATCGGTCGAATTATGTCGTAAGTGCTGAACACATCAATTCCCACAATTGTCAACATTATCTCATCACTGGTTATAAAATGTGATTATGGATGTGGTGCGGGGTTCCCATTAATAGACCGGTCATTACATTTGGCCATTTGTGGATCAGTTCTCTGTGAGCGCTTCAAGTTTTCGATTAATGAGTTCCCTGTTCACCACTGATATTTTTGTTGGAACAAGCACGGATAGCTAAAGAAATTGAAGATCGACAGGTGGCCACTGAAAATCCCAATCAAACAATTGAATTGGCTGAACAGCCCGCCGGCCCGTCAAATGAAGCAATCATACAGATCGATGACCCGTCAAATGAAGACATCTATCAGATCGATGGCCCGCCATATGAAGACATCAATAAGATGGCTGACTCGTAAAATGATGCCACAAATCAGATCGATGGCACGTCAATTGCTGACACCAATCAAATCGATGACATCGTTATTTATTTATGCGGCCATAATAGCCATGGATTTAGTTCTTGTTAACTACCCGGATAACCGTTTGAGAAACAAAACAGCTTTCGTGACGCCATGATCTTATTGTTAGTCGTGTCCGTCAATCAGCATTTGCCGATCTTCTACAGACAGCCGGTCCTCAAGTCAACGATTTTATAAACGCCAACAGACCGGTCATTACGGCCAACATTTCAAGAATTTGTTTTAAGTTCAGAAATCGGTATTATTAACTGATACTTACCGTACAATACTTGTAATAAATAATTTCCCGATAATTCATATTTTTTCATTATTAATAATTTATGCAATACATTTAAAAATATTTTTTTCTATATTATTTAAAATTATTTGATTTATAAATATTTAAAATTATTTGATTAATAAATGTTTTATTTTATTTATTTAATACATAATCCGTATAACAATCATAGCTTATTACACATCATTACATATTTTTTTATTTATTAGACCGATCTTATATATATAACCCTTTCCCCAATCGTTCCTTCCCCCACGACTTCACATATAGCCCCAGTAGGGGGGCTATATGTGAAAAATAGCCCCCTACCAAATTTTGATTTTAAAATTTTAAAAAACCGTCAGGGGGGGCTATATGCGGGTCTATACGGTAGTTTTTTATTTTTTCTGCAAAAAAAATAACAAAATTACGGTTTTTAATTTTGTTGAAAACAATTTTATTATTATACATAAATTTTAACTAAATTTTAAGCAAAACAAAATCAACAACAAAAATGTTTTAGTTTTTTTGCTTTTGTCTCGTGTTTTAAGTGTCGAAAAATTAATAAAACTATCAATAATATTAATAATAGCAATAATAATAATTTTCTGGTAATTTAAAAAGCATTTTTATATGTAATAATTTATCAAATTCATTACCGACATATAAATATTTATATATTTAACTATTATTTTTATAAAATTTACAAAAAAAACATGTTAACTCTACACAAATAAAAAACTTAAAAATTATTAAATTTGTTAAATATATTGAATTATACTGTAGAACTATACTGTATTTAAAACGTTATTAAATAATACTTTTTAAATTTTATCTTAAATCTTGTTATATATCTTTCGTAAACTACATCGAGTTTTATTATATATAAATTAAATTAATAAAAAAAAAGTAAATAATAACACAATAAATGCAAATCTCTTCAAAAAAATGTCAAAACTGTGATTTTAATACTACCAATTCATTGAACTAATATAACATTAAATGAATACTTAGTGTAAGATTTTATTGATTTTTATTTTGCTTAAAATTTTTATTTAGTTTCATTTAATATGTTATATTAATATTTGAAGTCTATATAATACACAATATATTGTATGTTTAACATAAATATAATTATGTTAAACAAAAATCCATATAATCATATCATTTTTCCATTTTTGTAATAAAAATATATTTATAATACATTATTGAAACCTAACAACAAGAAATGTTGCATTTTTTATGCTTTCATATATAAAAATGACATCAAATCGATATAAAAGTATGGATAGATAATAATAAAAAATAAAATCTATGTTCAGATTTATGTTAAATATTAAACTATGTATTAATGCAATACACAAAAATTTAATTATAACTATTCACTTATATTATGTTTTATTTTTGTTATTTGTTATTATCATATCATGTATTTAAAAAAAAACTATATGATAGAACTTTATATTATGTAAATGTTAAATATCAGTATATTATATAATATAATTTATATTAAATATATTTTATTATAAATATACTGTACTTTTGTTTGACAAAAAACTTAGCAACTATACTATAGATGGATCTAGCATATCAAATTTTATAAAATAAAAAATATTTTTATACAATATATCATATACACTGTATATTATACAGTACAGTATATAGTGGTATATATTATATAGTATATTATAATATACCGGTATATTAGGATTTCAGGTAAAACCATTGTATTGCTAAACATCAAGGACAGGATGTCTACTTTTAATTAAATGCTGCATAAACTTTATTGTTAAATAATTTATATGAATAATTAATTAAAATAAAATATATCAAAATATAAAATTATACTACTTATTTGATACAAACATGAATTTCAAGTATAAAAATATTATTAATATTAACAATATCGACAAAAAAACAAATTAAATGAAAAACGTTTAAATTTAATTATAAATAACTATCAATAATATGACTCATAATTAATAACAAATTTTTTGATTGCAAAGCAAAATCTAATTATTGAAACTTTTATTTCTCTTACTATACTATAAATAAAATTAGTTTCTAAATGCACTCAATTATAATTGCAATTTTCTGAGAAAATTGTAAGTATTTTATTATTAATTTCCATTAGCATTAAATTAAAGCTATAATGAAATATATTTTTTATAAATTCATTTAAAGTTATAATAATATAAATTGGATAAGTTTATTAATAAATATTTTTACATATCTCGAAATATAATAAATTCAAATTATATTTTGTAGTTTAAAAATAAAATTCTATACTTAAAATATAATTTTAAAAAATAATAATAATGTACTTAAACAAAAATAACGCCAAAGTGTCTAACAATATAAAGTTAATAAAAAATAACTAATTTAATATATAATTTATACGGCATAATTATTAGTATTATTAATATATACACTAATTTTTTATGTTAAACTGCTTTGTAATATTCAAATTATCAAATGTAAAGGTATTAACTGTTTAATTGTTGTGTTGAACTTACTTCTAACTATCAATTATTCATATAATTCAACTAAATTCAAGTAAAGTTTTTTTATTTGTTCAAAATTATAATTATACATAAAGAAAGATTTATAATAATTATATTACTTTTATTGTTATTACTATTTTAAGAAAATCAAAAACGTGTTGTGTATGTGTATGTGTATGTGTATGTGTATGTGTATGTGTATGTGTATGTGTATGTGTATGTGTATGTGTATGTGTATGTGTATGTGTATGTGTATGTGTATGTGTATGTGTATGTGTATGTGTATGTGTATGTGTATGTGTATGTGTATGTGTATGTGTATGTGTATGTGTATGTGTATGTGTATGTGTATGTGTATGTGTATGTGTATGTGTATGTGTATGTGTACTGTATTTATGTATAACGAAATGTTGACCAATAAAAATAATATACAGACAATTAGTTTCAGACGTTTATTGATTATGATTGTAATTATTATTTGCCATTATTTTTGATGTCAAACTCTAATGGTTAAACATTTCAATATATATATATATATATATATATATATATATATATATATATATATATATACAGTATATAAATCCATGTAATGAATGGGTAGAGGAGTTAGTATATTGGCTGTAATGGAGGACTTGTTGTCAAGGCTTAGGCATAACCAACCGGTGTTTGTGAACTTAATTGCTTTTAATATAGTTAATGGCCATGAATTGGACGCTTCAAAGTACTATAGATATACTATTTATATATATATATATATATATATATGAAGTATTATGAAAGACATTTTATTTAATACTATTATTATTATCCATTGCTGTTATTACTATTATTTTCTTTTCATTTTTATTTTTTTGATTTTTTTTCTTATTTTTCTCTCTTTAGACTTCTCCTATCATTTGTTACCAAAAATATATATATAATGCGCTATTAATTTCCAGAAACATTTATATATAATTTTTTTGTTTATCATCGCTACGGTTATCACTCTATCCTTTATATACATCTGTATCTAAGTCTATGTTTATATATATATGATATTATCAATAAAATTAAAATCCTAGTGCAAGCTATAGTTTTGTTGTATTTTAAAATACACTATATAATATACATGTATTTACCGTATATATATATATACAGTATATACTATATAACTAATATAAAATAGTTTGGATGTATGGCTAATGTTGGGTTATTATTATATTACTGACTTATTTGCAGTCTATCTCTATGTACTATATATTGTATAAAGTTGTACAAACTATTATTCATACAGTATTTACTGGTACTATAATTTGAAAATAAACATATTATAAAGTATATTATATAATAGTTGAAAATTACTAAAAATATATTTATTTTTATACCATTGATTACCCTTACTATTGTCTAAGTTATGATATTTTAAAATACAGATTTGACTTTCATTTGACTTATATATTCACTAGAAATCAAAACAGAAATTAAGATTTTTTTTATTAGATATTACATTATATACTTTACATATTAAATATTGTTTTTTGTTAGTATAATAATTATATCAAATATATCTATAAATATTTATTTAAATAATTTTTGACTCTGAGGTCATCTAAAATTTTGCTATTATATAATTTTGATTTAAAAATATGATAACTTGTATGTAAACTTGTTATGTTTATGCATTTTAAGTATCATATTAATTATTAAACAGTCAATTGTAGATATTATTAGTACTTTAAAACTTAAAAGATATAGTTTTGAATGTAATTATTAGTTTTGATTATTCTAAGTAATTTGACATTTAAAATACTATCATACTGTAGTTTATAAAAATATTTTTAAATAAAATATTTATAATATAATATAATATTATTTATTTTAAAAATATTAACTTTAATAATAAATATGGTTTAAAATAAAACGTGTTTAACAATAAATGAAAGATTTTGTTGATTCTTAATGCAAAATATTTATATAAAATTATGGATTAAAAAAATGTGGATTTTTTGGTGAAAAATTTCAAAATACAATGAAAAAAGCATTGGATGTCTTATATGGACAATACCTTTCCACTTACATTAAGTAATTTGTTTGAAATAAATATGGATATAATTAAAAAGTTTATATTATCGATAATATATTATATTTATTATTGACATTATAAAGAAACTAAATATAATTATTTTGATTACTAATATACTCAATAAATTTAATAAAAAATAAATATTTATACAGATCTTAATATTTTTGATTAAAACTGATTTTAAAGGTATTATTGTGATTATTTTATACAGTATATTAAATTGTATGATAATGTATAATATAAAATAAACAAAAGAATTATTAATAAGTTACTTAAAGTACTTAAAAATACAAATAACAAATATATCATAAAATAATAAAGAATATATTCTATCAAATATTATATATATATATATATAGTATATTAGGTGCAAATCTATCCATACATACAATAAGCTTTTTAAAAGTTTTTGTTGTTGCTGTAAATCTAAGTAATGTATAAAAATATGTGACATTTTTTTGGCGGATAACAGAGAAATGGGAGCAATACTTGATAATATAATATTGTATCAAAAATATATATATAAGGTATGGGTAAGCCTTTAATGGCACACGTGTTTGATATATATTTAATACTCTCATTCACTCACTATTTTAGTTTTAATATTTACATAAAAGACATCAAAACATACATTACATATAAAGCGAGGGATAAAATAGTTGTGTATTAAATAAAAGTATATAACAAATAAAAAGCAAATGCCAGCAAAAGGGATATATATTTATATATTTTTATACTTTACTTTAAAATACTTGAATCGATACACGAAAAATAAATACAGTGTTATTTGTTTAAATAAAAGCAAACAAATTGTGAAAATTATTATATCACTTTGATTTTTTTAAAAAGTGCAAAATAAAAAGTTAAATTTATGAATTTATTTTATTATTTTTAAAAACTAATACTTGCAATAAAAGCATAATCTAATTTCGATTCCGAGAATATTATAATCTTAATAATATAATAATAAATACTTTGAAAATATAATATAAAATTATAAAAATTATGATAAATTTATTGAACACTTTTATGATTAATAATTGCCATTACTTTATTGGAAAAGACGGAAACATTTTTTAATTTAATAACAATTTACTCGTAAAAGGCTTAATAATAGACGGGTTTTAGCAATATTTTCTGATTACTGACAATCCCTTTCCAAAGCTTTATATCTTTTTTTATAAAACCATTTGCTTTGATAGGTCTTATAAAAAACATCCAAAAAGCCATCATAAATGGCACGAATTCCTTATATGTGTGKCACTAAAAATAAGTGTATATATTCAGTAATAAACCATTGAATATAATATTTGTGATATACATATAATAGATAAATATATATATATTTGCGAGTCCTAAGCCTTAGCAACAAGTCTAAGCTGAGATACCATTGGATAGTATTGAATATGAAATGACATCAAGTGCTGGCAATACAAAGTAGATGTTCACTACTAACTATTGGTGAAAGTTTCTCTATTTTTTGGAGGATATGTAATACATATTATGTATTATATTCATATACAGTATATGCGAATAAGGGAAACGACAGCAATACTGGTGCTAAAAGGGAACAGTAGTTTATTGTTTTGTATGATTTTTATTTGCCCGGGATTTATATGAGGATTCACTCACACAATGTTGTCATCAGTTTCTTGATGTCATTACTATATATTACTGTAATATACAGTAATGTCTATATATTTCTCAGTAGCAGTTAGAGTGATAGAGAACAGTATGATTCACACTGTTATATATATATCATATACAATATATACGGAACGGTTGGCCAGGGATTTGTCGCTAAAAGTTTTGGCACAAAATTTTTCTGAGGAAAAGAAAGATTTCATTCATGATAACTGAAAAGTAATTATTTGTTACAATGAAATCCAAACAAATAAAATAATACAGTTTTTATACAAATTATATACTGTACTAATAAGCCAAATAAGTTATGCATTAAACAATTATTCTGTATATTTTAATAATACAGAGAAAAACAAAAAATTATTTTTATAATAAAAAAATTATGTAAAATACCATATAATTGATTCATTAATTATCCAAATTATATTTCTTAAGTTATGTAACTAACAGCTTATAAATCATTTGTTATTTGACTGTAAATTATTTGTAATAATATTATTTAGTTGTAAATTCTTTATTTTAGTCATAATTAAATTGTTAATGAATTGCTAGTAAATATATGCATATTATTAATTTTATTTTGTTATATTTATATTTAAATAAAATTTCATTAACAATTCAAATGAGATGTACTTCTAAATGGTATATAAAAATACATATACTATATAATATTTCTTATAAATTTATATATTTTGTATACATATACTGTATTTCATATTAATTTATTAAATGCGAAAATATTTTCTATATGTTATAAATAAATGTTCATATATTTATGCATAAAAATAATAACAAAAAACAATTTTATAATAATTATATTTTAGACCACAAATGTATGATTTGAATAACTAATTATATTGTTTGCTTCAGTTTTGTGTGTGTGTGCGATATAGCAAACAATTATATGTTTTTAATTAATAAAAAGTAATTTATTAAATATATAGTTTGTTGGCCCCAAATGACTGGACAATATATAAAACTATTGTATTGTATTTCATGATATTATAAATGATATAATAATATTATGATTTTTTAATTATCATATTTTGCATTTATAAAAACACAATATTTTTAATATTTAAACTTTTTTGAATTGTATATAAACATATATAATACTGTAATAAAATATCATAATTTTATTTAGAAAGTATTAATAATAATAATAAATTCTATAATAAAAAATATAATTTATATCAGCAATATAAAATTTTGTTAACGAATTATATTAAAATTATTTTGTTATTAAAGTTTAAATATGATAATTTATTTTTATATAATTAAATATATTGTATATTATTTAAATTAAATAACCATAAATTAATTAATAAAAACGTTGTAATTATATTAAATATTTTTATTAATAATTAACTGTTATGAATTTAACTTAATTAATATTATAGATATTATTCATATTAAAAATTATTTCTAACATGAAAAAAACTATAGATGTATTATAGTATATAAATTTAAAAAATACAATATGATTGATATTTTTAATTTTTTGGTTGTTCTATATTTATATAAAACAATAGTTTTGTTGACAGATATTGTGATTTTCAATAAAATACAAAAATATATATACAAATTAAATGAAGCGAAAAAAACAATTATTGTTATGTCCATTAATTATTATAACAATTGATGCAATAAAAACTAATATCAAGTGTTAATACACTCTATAGTATATTAATATTTGACATATTAAACGATCACACAATAGATAAAGTAGTATTCAATACAATATGTAGACATATTTAACACAAAAGGATATCCTTTTTATTGTTATAAATAAATTATAGTGTATTTTAACTATAAAATATTATATATAAATATAGTACATTCAAAACTTTCATCAATTTTTAGTTATTTGAATAATATATTTAAAAAATTAAATTTTAATTACTACATACCTTAATAGAGTATTATTATAATTATGTTTATTTCATCAAATTTAGGTTGATTTTTCTTTTAATCATTAATACAATTGTTATCAATAATATTTTACAATAAACAATGTTTTATTTAACAAGTGGTCAATCAGTTATGATTTTTAAATTGAAAACAACTGTATTGACTAAAGAAAAGTTTTTTTATCTATTGTATTAAATATGTTTAAATATAGGAAATAATAATTGCTATAAAAATATATATTTTATGGGAAAAAATGTTTTCATATTATTATATTAATAAAATAATATTGATAACAAATATATAATTTACTTTAAATGTTTAATAAAAGTTTTGGGTTAAATAAATTATAGGTTTATTTTGTTAATATTATTTATCTGATATTTTTCAATACTATTATTTTCTAATTTTTGTTAATAAAATATGTGTTACAATATTGCAAACTTCTAGATAATTATTGTATGGATAAAGAAAAATACATATTTTTTTACATCAATTTGTCCGATAATTACTGTCTGATTGTTACTCACTGTCTGTTTACGTGTGAGATCTGATGTCTATCTCGTCATATAAATAATACCATTATTTGCAATCAATTGTCAAAACAAGTGGTGATGTTTCTTCAAACCTGTCTTTCAAAACAATGTCAACTATTGCTGAAAATTGTTCCTATTTTTACACATGTTTTGGATAATTTTTATAATGACTGCCTATAATGATTGTAAAATTTTTATAATTAATAAAGCTATTGTATTTTGCAAAAAAAAAAAGTTTATTTTTAAATCTATAATTTTTTTTAAACAATAAATATACAAGTAGTACAAGTAAACTATTGTAAATAACAAAATTCAATGTTTACTTGAATAATAATGTCAACACAAAACTAATTTTGTATATATTTGTATATTCATTATTATTATTAGTATTATTTGAAATGATTCACATAAATAATACAATTACTGAATGTGTGAGTTATAGTACAATATAGTGTATTGAAATACATTATTATTATGCAGTAATCATAATAATAGTTTTCTATGATATTAGAGATGATATTTTATAATAATCTCTCTGTATATATCATTATCACTGCTCTATAGTATAAATAGTAATCATTTCAATTGATCATTACATTTATACATTAAATATTTATAAGTTGTCGACATTTATATAATATATGAAATAAATGCAAATCACAATACATTTTTTTTGTTTGAAAGTTATCTCAATATCTCATTTATTCAAATCTACAAAATTAAGTGCAATTTTTTGTAAGTTTAATATAAAATAATAATAATAATAACAATAACGATATGAATAATAAATGCATTTATATTTTAAAAATTATAATAACAAAATATATGAAACATACAAAAAATTAAGAGAAATGTATAACTTTGAATAATTGACACATTTTTATCACAAAATCCGTATCTTTTTCTAAAATGATTGATTCAAAGCAAAAGATAACCACACAATAGATATAATAATATTATATGTATGTACAGTATTTACTGTGTGTGTGTTTGTGTGATACAGTAAAAACTTTGATTAAAAAGTATTATATATATATATATATAATTTATAAATATTTCAAAGGGTTTGGTTTTTTGTTCTATAAAAAGGGTATGTGTGTGTGTGAGAGAGAGAGAGAGAGATTAACATATATATATATATATATATATATTAAACAAACACTAACATTGATTTGCCCGAAAACATCAAAATGTTAGATAATTTATGTATAGAGAAAAAGTACTTTAAATAATAATTATAATATTAATAAAAATATAAAAATAGTGAAAGAGTTAATGTGAGGAACGATAAGGACGGGTGGATAAGGAATGTTAGAGTTTGTTGTTTTAATAATTTTTTTTCTCTCGCTTTTTAAGTCATTTATCACAACACATGTCTATTATTTAAAATTACTTTAATATAGAAATAAATTTATTACTAAAGATATGTTTGGCAAAGCAAACGTATATAAAAATGAAATTATCATTAAATTTGAATCTATTATGAAAAGCATGTAATTCTTAAGTCATTTACTATGAAATGTATTTTATTTTCATACATCTGTTATCAAACATTGAGAGTTTGCACTGCTTTTAAAGTATCACTGACTTATAATAATTTATATTTTATACTCTATATAAATGATATTTTTATATAAACATGTTATATATAATACATAACAACAAATGTTAATTATTATTACAGAAATTTTAAACATAAATTTTAAAAAGGACTTAATTTTATTAAAATCTGCTTTAATTTATCTTAATTAGCTTAAAACATCTATTATATATATACAGTATATTTTCAATTACAACATCTAATGTCATTAGTTCCATAGATAATACTAATAATTACTAATTATATTTTGATTATTTTATATTTTAAACAGTTTTTACATAATGCAGATATTTATTAAGGAGCACATTATACTGCAAATAATTTTAAATAATAATAACTACAAATATTCATAAAATTGGACACATTTTCTTAATATTTTTTTCGAAATTTAAGGCTTATTGTGATTTATAAAATCATAATTATTTTATCTGAAATCTCATTAATTGTCACTTAAATTCCATTTTTTATAGATTTTTATTTTAAATCATTTTTTTAATCAATAAATTTTTATTAGAAATATTTCTAGTACTTGAAGAATTTCATTGTTACTAATACTCAAGTAAACTAAATATGTTATTAATAAAAATATATAATTTAATTTTAAACATACTGTTGTAGCTAAAATTTTAGAAAATAGTTTATTATAGCATTTTGTATTTATATATAATTGTGGTTTAATAAAGATTTTTAAAAATAAAATCTAATACTATTATTTAAATTGTTTAAATATTATATGAGTTTTAATATAAAAATGAAACAATAATAATTAAAATATAATACTGTAATTATAATTAATTTAAAATTCAAAATGATTTGACAACCATTTAAAACATTTTATAATTGAAAATTTAATAGTCAATTTATTTATCTAATTTATACTTTACAAAAAGCATTTTAAAAATTTATATATAAAATCCCTTTAAGTTAAATATAGCAATTATTATATAAAAAATTATGCCTAAACATACCGCTAAAAATATTAAATATGAACTCAAATATGTTCACTAAAAAATTATAATATATTTTAATTATTTTATACATTTTTCTTTTTTTCCTCTTTTTTATTTTGTATACGTTTTTCCTAACAATATGCAATACATAAGCCTTAAAGCAATATTCATATTAAATGCAAAATTTATTTTTGTTTGTGACTCTCAAATACAAAAACATTTCTATTGATGCATACTTTAAATCTAAATATTTAATTAAGATTTTTTATAAAATGCTATCTTTACACTACTATGATATATAATATACATTATATAATAACTTTATGCATATTTCCGATTTACAGTACATCAGATAATGCCATCACATATTTTTCACTGTTTATAAAATATATGTTTTGCTTTTATTTAAAAAAACTTGCATTTATTAAACTTGAAAATCTAATAAGAAATTTCTAACAATAATATAGAAAGTGTGTAACAAAATATAATTTAATAAAATTGCTAAATATTTTAATATATTGTAAATTTTTATCATACAAGTACTGGAGTCTAAACTTGTATTCATATAACATACAGTATAATAATGTGTTAAAAGCTCAGATAGATTTAAAATAGATATTTCATTTAAAGTGAAACACTTTTAGAGTGAATATTTTAGTTTTATTACTTTTTTCATTTTATTTATATATATTCTCAAAATATACATATTTTTCATTATATTTCAGTTTATTTGAAAGTACAAACATATAACACCATTTTATATTGTATTATACAAGAAATTTAATATTTATAACAAATATAGATCGTATACAATATATTATATTATATACAGTATAAGATTATATATATATATATTTGTTTCCAGTACGTACTAATCGATAATTATAAAAATAATACATTTAATTCAAATATTATTATAATTTTTTACTTTTATAATCCCGCGAATTATTAAAACATTTAAACTATAACTAATTATATTCTAATTTTTAATTATGAGTATATTTAATTATTAGAAATAATAATATTAATATATACAGTAATATACTGTACCGTATATATAATTCAAATAATTACTTAAATATATAAAGTTTGTTTTTAATTATAAAATATACATTTAATAAATATATATCGATAATACCATTTTGTACATACGATACAATACTTACTATAATATAATAATTTTTATGATATTAACATTCTGTATATTAACATTCATATAACATTATGTACTGTTTATCATATCGTATGTAAAGTTAATATAAGGGAAGGTCTAATTATATTACAAATTATTTTAAAATTTCAATAAAGTTAGGCAATTATCATTAAAGTACACTCATTAGTAAAATTAGATATTAGAGAAACAAATTAATTTTCAAAAAATTTATAACATGTGTCTTATTTGAATTAATAATCAGCTGAACCTTTAGCTTAGTATTGTATATACTGTACTATAGTATAATTAGAGTAACACAATATAAAACCAGTTAAGAATGCTAGAAAGCATTATTAGAAAAAAAACTTGAATATCATAAATATGTTGAAACCAAATAGTTGGTATAATTATATAGTATTAATTTATATAGTAACAAAAATAAAAAACTGGTAAAATATACATAATTTAAATAATGTTATGTAGGTTATCAAATGACTCGGTATGACAAAATAAACTCAACCATAGTCATGTAGGGTATCAAATGACTCGGAATGACAAAATAAACTCAACCATAGTCATGTAGGGTATCAAATGACTCGGAATGACAAAATAAACTCAACTATAGTTATGTATGGTATCAAATGATTCGGTATGACAAAATAAACAACCATAGTCATGTAGGGTATCAAATGACTCGGAATGACAAACAAAACTCAACTATAGTCATGTAGGGTATAAAATGACTCGGTATGACAAAATAAACTCAACCATAGTCATGTAGGGTATCAAATGACTCGGTATGACAAAATAAACAACCATAGTCATGTAGGGTATCAAATGACTCGGTATGACAAAACAAACTCAACCATAGTCATGTAGGGTATCAAATTACTCTGTATGACAAAATAAACTCAACTCTAGTCATGTAGAGTATCAGATGATTAATATAATGAAATAAACAAATATAATCATGTTTGGTATTAAATGATTTAGTATAACAAAATAAACAGTTAAAATCATACTTTTGCTGCCATTTTTTGAAAAAATAATATAATTTTGATCTATTATATCTTATTTTTAATACTATATACAATTCTAAGCGCTAAAATTTACCTTAATTTTTTATACGTCACCATTTTTTTAAAAAAAATAATTTTAATTTATTATATCTTATTTTTGATGCTCTATACAATTCTAAACGTTAAAATTTTTACCTAAATTTTTTTACTTTGGCCGCCATTTTTAAAAAAATAAAAATAATTTTAATTTATTATATCTTATTTTTGATGCTCTATACAATTCTAAACGTTAAAATTTTTACCTAAATTTTTTTTTATTTTGGCCGCCATTTTCTCTATGTTCCTGAAGAGATATCAAAATTTTAATGCATATTTTTATGCTTGCTTTTGATGCTCTATTCAAATTTATACTTAAAATATTTTTTCTTAAAATTTTCTTTACTTTGGCCGCCATTTTCTATATGATCCCGAAGAGATATCAAAATTTTAATGCAACTTTTCAATACATTATTAGTAGTCCTCTAACCGAATCTGAAGTCAGAATTTCAAAATTCGCAAAAAAATTGCTACACACACACACACACACACACAAAAAAGGCTCGTATAGATTTCAGAAAACAAAACTTTTCAAGTTTTTTTTGAATATGATATTGCTGAAAGTTATAATTAAGCAAATAACCAACATTTTCATTATTCATAAAATTATATAAATTATTGTTCATATGTTATACTAAATAGTCATATAAGTTATATTATATGATATAACTTATTTTAAAGTTGATGTCTGGAAATCCAAATTTATACATAGATACCAAAAAGCAAATAAAATATTTATCTAATGTAAACTATGAAATTATTCAAAAATTACTTATAAAAGTAGATCAAAATGTACATGTCAAATAAAAAACATAAAGTTTAAATATTGTTTTTAATGTGTTGTGCTAACTAATATTTTACAATTTATATGTATATTTTACAATCGAACAATTTTTTTCAAACAAACTTTAAAAAGTTTGTTTACTAAAATGTATGTATATATTGATATATACAGTATATACAGTATATATATATGTATATGTGTGTATATGTGTGTATATGTGTGTATATGTGTGTATATGTGTGTATATGTGTGTATATGTGTGTATATGTGTGTGTATGTGTGTATATGTGTGTGTATGTGTGTGTGTGTCACAAGTGTTGCAATTTTTGAAATTATAAAAATTTTCAATATATTAAAATTAATTACTAATATTAATAAATTGGTGAAAATCATAATATAATTAACATTTAATACAGTCGTACTTTATTAGTCATACGGAGTAATTTTATTCATTAAAGTTTGTTTCTGGTAATGCTTTTTATTGTATTATACAATATATGTTCTGTATTTACTGCATATGCATCGGTTAGTATTTTTGTTGAATAAATGTTAGATTTGAATCTACCGACTCTAACAATAATGCTTTACAATTATATAATTTTTCACTCTCTCCCTCCTATCAAACACACACACTCACAGGCACACACACACACATATATATATATATATATATACACTCACACATTCATGTTATGGCCATTATTTGTGTTATTATCAAAGAGTATATATCTATATAAAAATCTTATCAATATTTTTTTAAACATATTATGTAAATATAATATTCAATACATCGTATAAGATATTTATATGAGAAGTACAGTATAATAATAATAATATTTTAGATGAGATGATTGTATGTCATAAAAAAGTGCATAAAAAATTTTTAAAAATATAATTTAGAGATATATTTCTTTTAATATGACAACACAAAGGATGCGTTTAATTGTGTAATATTTTTTTAAATAACATACTTATTATAAATAAAATTTTTACATATTTTATAAATTATGTATTATTTTTATTGTATTTTTATTTTCATATCTTTTATATTTTTAGAAAATAAAATTAACGAATAAAAGACATAAAACATTGTTGGACTGAAAACTGATAAATCTTAGTGAGTGAGTGAGTGAGTGAGTGAGTGAGTGAGTGAGTGAGTGAGTGAGTTAGTCAGTGAGTGAGTGAGTGAGTGAGTGAGTGAGTGAGTGAGTGAGTGAGTGAGTGAGTGAGTGAGTGAGTGAGTGAGTGAGTGAGTGAGTGAGTGAATGACAATTATCAACAAAAAAAAGTAATTTATTAAAAACTGACATTTTGAAATTGGTCATAATATTTAAATAATTGAATCTAATTTTATATAAATAACAAACTATTAATAAATATTAATTTTTAAGGTTATGGTAATCTAAAGCAATGGTTGAAAATAAAAATTTAAATAAAAAAAATTTATCTTAAAACAAAATTATTATAATTAGTTTACATTACATAATTTATAATATGAGTTATGGATTTAATGTATGCAATTTGAATAATTATTTATTAAAAAATGACATCTTTAAAATTAATAGACAATAGTTTAATAAAAATTAAAAATTACTAATTTTTTTATTAAATCAAAAAATAATTATAAATTTAAATCTATTATTATTATTTAACTTCAAGGACATGTAAATTTTATTTTGGTAAATTTAACTTTTTATTATTAAAAATTGTCATTTATAAATTAATTTATAAATTTTAATAATGTAATAAAATTTATGTTTTATTTTAGTTTTGTTTTATACAATAATATTATCGTTAAAATTGAAGGACTCTATTTTAAAAATAATCTAATATTTATGATTTTATTGTATAAAGAAGTAAATATCTTTATTTTTAATTAAATACTTATTATTTTAAATATATTTATATTTTTAGTTTATTGGCTTTATCTGACTAAATTAAATTTTTAATAATAACCTAAATGATCTATGTAAGAGCATTAATCATACTATTCATAAAACTTAATAAAACAATTTAGACAGTATATCTTAATTTTATGTTTAATTGCATAATAATAGTATTATATACTGTATGTATTTTACATTTTGTTATAATAAAATATATTTGTTTTAAACTTCAATATACTGTATTATTAAAAGCATATTTACAAACCTGTGCATATTAGTCAAACAAAGTAATTACTATTCAATATAAATACTGTATATAAAGTACAATTACATCACAATTTAACTAATTAATTAGTTTTAATTTAAATTATAATTAAAATACAGTACAATTTCTAAATTGAATTCATTGTCAATCAGTTAATTAATTAATTTTATTGAACATAAGTATTCATTTTATATACAATATATAGAGATGGGCAAATAGAAAGTTTCTAGAAAATTTCTCATGAATAAATTTATATAGAAATTTAACTTTAATGTTATATTATGGGATCCCCATATCTATAGTTATTGTAATATCAGTATTTTTATAAGATATAATACTATACATATAATATCATACAGTATAGTACATTACTATACAAATGGGATACCTATATATAATAATAATAATTATAATTATTTAATAATAATCAGTTTTTTTAAATTTTATTCATTTTATTATATATATCATAGCTTAATATAGTTTAATTAATTAATTTTTTACTTTAATTAATAATTAAAACACTAAGAATAATATTTAATATATTGTTATATGATAGAAAATTTCGAGATAACAAAATTAATCATAGGGATACCATAGATAGAAATTTATCTATTAATTTATAATTTTCCCAACACTAACAATATGTCTTAATATAATAATTTGATACATAAAAAATTAATATTGTTTATGCCAATCATTATTGATTGAGAAATTTAATTAAATCTTAAATATAATAAAATTTTTACAATGTTATCAGTTATGAGTTTGTGTGTGTGTGTGTGTGTGTGTGTGTTGGCCAAGGATTTACATTGAGTGAATCGGGTGTCTAATAGCTGAGCGCCAGTTGTATTATTTTTACCACACATTTGGTACCCATCGCTGATAGTGTGGAGGAGTTGTAACTTTCAATTTATAGTTTTAATTTCTAGTGTGTGAGCCTTGAAATGATCCGGATATATCAAGTCATAAGTTATATACAGTACTATATATATATATATATATATATATTAATATATGGTATATATACTATAGTATATTTTAAATATATGTCTAGATTATAGAAATTTATAATTTGAAAAATAGAGTTTACTCCGGATAATTGATGGGCTATCATAACATCACCCATACCTACTGCACTTCATGAATACATAAAGTCCTTGGACACCCTTTTTTTATTTTGTAACACAACATCAATTTTGCATTTAACACGGGACCTTGGTGTTAATTACAATTGCCATTCATTACTTAACACACATACTGTTATAAGTGTGTCTTCATTATCATCTCTTATGAGTACAAAAATTTTATGATTTTTGTATACAAATATAACATATTTATTACTGGTATTGGTTCTGGTAGAAATTGTATTTATAACTGGTAAAATATAGAAAGTTAGGTAAAATAATTTAACTGAAAATTTAAGTAACTGAAAAAATTAATTAAAAATAATTAATTATGTTATTTATATTAGATAATTTTTTTTTTTATTATTACCGGTAATATAATAATTTTTAAAATGTTATACTGTATTATATTATAGATTTAATGTTTTCAGAATATTGAATGGAATTTTGTAATTGTTTTAATTTATAATTGAAAAATATGTTAATAAAATAATAATAATTGATTAATATTATAAAATATTATTTTGATTAATAATTTATGTTTATTGAAACAAAATTTAATTAATCTTTATTAAAATTAACTAAATAAATTACTCAAATTATTATCAATACTGTTTGTATTGTAATTATAAGTTTGCTATGTTAAGTTAATGGTTCAATAATATTGTATCATTAAAATAATAAAATGAATATATTATACATTTACTTAATAATAATTTTGATTATTATGTTACAAAATACTATATACTATAAGACAGTACTATTCAATTGAAAAACAAAATAAAAACAAAAATAATGTATATTTCTATTGTATTTACGCAAAACATTTTAAAAATTATTTGTTGAAAGCTTTTTGTTTTTATTTTTGCTTTCATTGATATTTTAATTAAATTGTTAAAATTGTCACATCATATATTAAAATAAATTACAATATACATGATAAAATAAAAATAATATACAACTAATTACTGTAGGAAAACGTTTAATATAAATTTTATTAATATTAATATAAACGCAATGTTTAATTATAAAAGAAATTTCACAAATGTTAAATTTTTTGTTTATTTTTAAGCAATACATGTTTACAAAAATATATTAATTATTATCTCAAAAATTATTGTTAACTACAGAGTAAAAATTTAGTATAATTGTGTTTTGAAATCATTTATTTAAACAATTTATCATTTTATTTACTTAATCGTTAGTCTTAACATTAAACAATAGATTATAATTAATATTTTGTGACACTTAACAAAATTATGATTAAATAACAATTGTAAAATAGTTAATTTTCATTGAATTTACTTTATTGAGATAATTTATTTTTGACACCAAATTTAATTATAATATGACAAATAATATTTGATAAATGCGTAAACAATTTCAATAAATGATGAAACAAGTGTGCAATTATTAATTAAACATTTGTTTAGCAATTTAAATGTCATGCAGTTTATTATGAAAAAATGGTTTATTTGATAATGTGCAACAAAATTAGATAATTTTATATTAAGTTTTAAGGGTAATGTAATTGTAAGTGTATATTAAAATCGTTTTACTAAAATATAACTAATTATATAATTTTATGAATACATTATAATAGTTTAGTCAGAATATTAGGGACACGAAAACCATTGTTTTATCATTTGTGTAATAAACATATATTTTTTGAACTACACTGTATTATTGACTTGACTTACAGTGAAATTTTGTAATCGTATACTTTATGAAAGTTTTTTCTACTGAAAAATAAAAATAAATAAAAAAAATCTCTAAAAATTAACTATTTTATATAACAAAGGCGTTACACATATAATGAGACAAATAAAAAGTAAGAAAAACAACAGGTTTTGCTATAATATAGTATATAATGTTATCATTAGGAGAAACGTTTGATAATTGTTTTGTCTGTCAAGTGTTGCACTCATACACAATGATAACAAATACAACTTTTCATTTATTATTTTTGTTTTTGTTGTCTTTCACTATCTTTTCATACATTTGTCTAAAAGATAATAATCACAAACAAATGATATCTGAGATAATGTGAGTCACATATAAAGACAAATACAAATCATAATAAAAAAAACATTTTTTGGTTTTATTTGTTTGGAAAAAACTTTTTTTCTTTTTTTTCTAATTATAATTGTCAACACATTTTGATAGTCGCAACTAAATTATAACAAAATATTTTATAATATAACTGGAGAAATGCAAATGATTTTATTTAAATTTTTTTATTGTTTTAGCCCAGAAAATAAGCCAGCTCTATTAGATAAAATTTAATGAGGGTTACTAAACTGTGCAAATGATATTCAAATATAAATGCCTTTTTGTGCATAATTTTAAGATAAAATACATACATAAAAGATACAATATGTCTATCATAATATCAGAGTATATTGATAATTTTAGTTATAAAATGTTTTTATTATATCATAGTATATAATTCATAGATATATAATATACTACATTATTAATTGTGTTAGAATTACAATAACTTATATAATACTATACCAATAATATAATGGTCAATACAGTATATAATTTCATGACACATGCAAACGATTATTTAATATTATTATTATTAGAGAAAATAAATTAATTTGAAACTAAATAATCATATTTGATAAATGTTAATAATATTATTTCATTTAAGTTGACTAACATAGTTTGTTCAAATTATATTGTCTTCACATACACACTGTATAATACTATATGTAGTATACAGTATGTACTGTATGTATAGTAAACTGTAAACACTTGTACCAACTAATGCCTAAAACATATTAATCTATTGAGTTATCAAATTATAGGGAAAAATATTAGATTAAATACACTTTTTCATAACGTTGTCATCAAATTTTGTTATAACATTATCAAACAATGGTCTCTCGTGTGTACAAATGTCTGATTATATTTTGCATGTAATATAACACTGAGATAGAGATATTGCACTTTTATTTAGATATGTAATGATTTTTGTGATCTATAAAAAACATAAAATATTTTATGTATAAATTAATGCTTTTATCTTTACTAAAATAAATATTAACTTCAAATAATGGTTTGAAAATAATTTCTAAAAATTAACTTAAAGTCTAAGACATTTCTGAATCAAATTCATAGCTCTTTTACAGGTTTTGGACCAAAGAAAATCAATTATTTATATCTGACATTGAATTCAATTGAAATATAATTTCTTATTTTTTATTCATTTAATTCAATAGCCATTCAATAAATTTAATTGTTTTTTATCTAATATAACATTATTTGCAACGGTTATGCCTATAGTTAGATAAACCTAAAAACCTCCCAAACCTTTATTACACTC
Organism: Oppia nitens; assembly: GCF_028296485.1. NCBI lineage: Eukaryota > Metazoa > Arthropoda > Arachnida > Sarcoptiformes > Oppiidae > Oppia > Oppia nitens. The sequence continues at coordinate 4,921,996 of NW_026533243.1, forward strand.
CATGTGTTGTGTTATATTAATTATCTATTATAATAAAAAAATACATTTAAACTTATAGACCAATTGTTTTGTTAATGTTATTATGTTTTTGTTGTAAACTATAATTTACTATCGTATCGCTGGTATTGTATTTGCAAAACAAACGGTAATAATAAAAAAAGTGTAGATATTTTCAATATTGTGTTGTATTTCATTTTTGAAATTCAATTGCAATTATGTCATAAATCAAATTTAATTAACAATTATATTTACTGATAGAAAATAATTTTTTAACACAAATTAATAATAATAATAATAATCATAAATAATATACAAATAATGTTAACAACAATATAATATTTTATATGTAAGACATAATGCTTATTTTGAGGTTAACCTAAATTGAGATTTATATTGAGTGAAAGTGGATTCACTATTTTTTAAAAATTTTAGTAATACTGGCATTCAATCATTAATTAAAAAATTATCGCAAAACAACAAAATTTTAATCTCATTTGTAGTCCTATAAATATACAGTTGTTATTCTGAATATACTACATGTGTATAACATGTTATCAAAAAAAAATGCAACAAAATATTTTAATTACATTGCTTTTGAAAAAACATAGCATAAAATTGAGTGAAACATAATGATTGACAATAAGAACTTTAAATATAAAACAGGAAATTGAATAAAAACAAAAAACAGATACTGTTTAACGAGATAATTAAATTTTTATATTATAATGATTAAAATGTTTTTAATGTATATTATTTTGCAGATTATATTTTTTGAAGACAATTTTTTTAACAATAAAGCCTTCAAAACCGATCAAATTTAATATATTTAATGAATCATTTTTTTGGTATCTATTTTTAAACGTTTTTATGTTAATTAAGTTATTGATAATACGATAGCTTATTATCATAACAATTGATTAAATATTTGTTTTGAAACTGTTTCAATTAATAATACTACAAATAACAAACTATTTTTTATTAAGTTAAATATTATGTTTTATTTGCTTTTGTAAAAATTAGCATTTAATTATTTGTTTATCTAATCAATCAAATAGTTTATTAATTTTTTAAATAAAATATTTTATTTATAGAAAACTTATTTAATTTTATGCTCTACAATTAATTAAGAAAATATCATTTTATCGAAATAAATTAAAATAAATTAATAATAATTATTTTATTTTGAAATCTATAATATTTCTGTGCTCAATCATTTTAATTTGTAATTATCATTATTATATAAATACTGTATAATATATATCATATATATAAAATAAATGTATTAAAAATCTATTTCATGGGGTAATCAATAAAGTAAGATCCTTAATAATCTTATTCACAATAGGTTTGAAATGTCTATTATATAAAATAATTCATAGTATAATAGATATATAAAGATAAGTAATTTCTAAATTATTATTTAATATCAAATATCATGCTGTGTCATAATTTACATTACAATTACTGATTGATTTACATAACGATATAAGTGAATACTGCAATTTTAAATTATAAAATTGAAATAATCTCCCGGAGCGCATACATAGCCATACCTGGTAGGACTGTTCATAATGTTATTAAATATAATACAATACTTTATATAGATTGATGTATTTTGAATCAAAAATTAATTATATTATAAATTTTCCAAAATTACTTTTTTAGTGTTTTTGTGAATATCAAATGTACAATTTTTTAATTATAATTATTTACAATTAAATAATTAATAAAATCTAACTAAAAATCTAAGTAATAGGTATCCATAATCCATAATATTTATATAACTAACCTAATATACAATATTAAAATAAAAATAAATTTTAAAAATTATATACTGTTGCGAAATATAACATTTCACAAGTTTTATAATATTTAATACTTGTAAAAAATCATTTTGCATTATTTAATAAATTTGAATACAAATTTATTACAAAATTTAGTTAATAATTAAAATATTATGATTTAAATTCAAAACATATTTTTTATGATAGTAAGAAACAATAAAAAAAACTTAATACAATATATCATTGAAAATAACAGTTATCTTTAAATTTCAAACATTCAAAAAAAGATCATAAAAATATGTCATAAATATTTTGTGTGTATTTTATGAGCACATTAGCATAATATATGTTCAAATTTGGTAAACACCCAGATTAAATTTTAGTATATTTACCATAAATTTAACAACAACAATAATAGCAGAAACAACATAAAAATAATTGACAATTTTATTGTTGATGATATTTAAAATAATATATATATATAAATTTTTATATAAAATATTACTAGTTCAAAATTTATAGATATTAAATAATACACATTTGTATATTTATCAAATTACAAAAAAAATATAATTATTATTTTTTTTTGAATTAATATGTAATATTTATTGATAGATACTGTAATAATAATTTTAAGCCAAACTGCAAAATACAGTACTGAAAAAACTTATAATAAATAGAAGGACAGGAAGGAAGAAATACATATATTTATTGCAACAAAAAAAATGACAATAACTTTAAAGTAGTTTAAATCAGCCATAAAAAGAGACAGCATTATTAAAATTCACACTAAAAACAGCGGCTATAAAACTAAAATTTATAAAATATTAATCTCATAAATATTAAACAGTACATATATTTTTGAGAAATACAGTATATCCCAAATTTGACTGTTATGTTAAGCATAAAGTTTATACTGTATAAGTTATATACTATATATATATATATATTTATATTAGAATAAGTTTAAATTTGACTTTTTGTATAATATTAAAATGTTAAGTCAACCCAATAGTCCCAAACAATTGTTTATAACATCTATTATTTAACTAACTGATTGAACTAAAAGACATAAAATAAATTTATTTTGAAAACTTTAACTACCAATATATATGTATTTTTTCATATTGCTATATTATTATGGCAAAAAAAGTTTAATGTTTAAAGTTTTTATTCAAAGTGTGTTGACGTTTAGAGCTTTGAAATAATAATAATAATAATTTTATTTTTGTAAATTATTGTTCAAATAAATATCAAAGATATAGTCTTATGTCACTAATATTTTATGAAAATATATAAAAAACAAAAAAAAAATGAGAAAATAATTTATTGTTATTATAAATACAAAAGATAACAGTTATATTTTATTTTATAATATATAAATTATTTAATTGATATTCAGTTAGTGTATTAAATTTAACTATTTATATTATTTGCATTACATAAAATATTAATAAAACTACTTTTTATATTTAATTAAATTTTTAATATAATAATATTTATTTATATAACTGATATAAGACTGATATAAATAAATAAAAAATTATACAGTATATAAATATATTTGAAAATAGATATTTAAAATTATTATTAGTATTATTAAATGTAAATAATAGCATGTAAAATTATTATTGGTATTATTAATAGTTAGATAACATAATTTTCTAGAATATTGTAATTTTTAAAATAAAACTATGATTTTTTATATACACTTTTTTATAAACTATGAAGATATTTATTATAGTTATTTACGTTTAACTGTAATTTAATTATGAATAGTTTTATTGCATTATAATGATAACATTGTATTATATATTCAAAATTATTATTTATATATATATATATAAGAAATATAAATATTTTTTATCACATTTTTGCATACTTTTATTATTAATTGTCAAATTTGCCAAAACTAAACAAACAGACATTTTTAATACTACATAATCGACAATTTATTTAAAATTTAATGCAATTAAATCTTTTATCTCTAGTACACCAATAATACGGATTTATAGAGGAAACTGTCACTTAAGTATTTTTTTATTGTTGTGATATTAAATTTAAATCTCATTAAAAGTAGATATTTAGTTCAAATAAATTTTTGTTTAACAAAATCTATTTAACTTTTGGCACAAAGTTTTTAGTCATTTTACGTTTTTGAAATAAAAACAATAACAAAATTGCTTTAAAAACATTTTATTACATTTAAACTATTAAATAAAGTTTAGAAAAAATAACTAATAACTGAATAATAAGCTATATTTAAATTATCATTACTTTATAATCATATAATCGCAAACATATTGTTTATCTAAAATATATAATAAATGTATAATATTTTAATGAATTAGAAATTTTGTTTTTACTCTCTTTTTTTTTATTTTTTTAGTAATAATATATGAGTTGATAGTCATCTTTTTCTTTTTTTCTCACATGTAATAAATGAGATTTTAATACCGTTTTATTACGTTATAAAACAATACAAAATATTTTTATAATATAAAATAAAATCATATCAAAAGATACATAGTTTAAGTATTTTGCGTGTGTGTGTGTGTGTGTGTGTGTGTGTGTGTGTGTGTGTGTGTGTGTGTGTGTGTGTGTGTGTGTGTGTACTATGATTTCAAAAACCCCCATTGCATTGGCCATACCGATCCTTATCCTTAATTTTTCTCAAACTAAAAACTATAATCAAAGAGCAATTATTTTGTTATTAACTTTTTTTTACTGCATTGTATACTCGTAGTCATAGTCATACTCCTAATCATTACATATACTGTACTTTACTTTTATATGATGTATATGTAAGCTATATATAGAAATACGTATAAAATATATAAGCGTAGGCATTAGTAAAAAAAGTTAAGATGGATTTACTTTAATAATATTAATATGAAAATATATTAGTTTATTATTATTATTATATATATTATGTATATTTATACTTGAAAATACTATTAAAGATACTCATACTTTATATGTTTATGCAATGATATTATATTAGCAAAAATTTATCATTTTTATATAATCTTATATTTATTACAATTACAATTAAAATATTTATTATATTATAAATAGCATTAAAGCCCACAATAAAAATAATTCTATATTTTAAATTTTCAAAATAAAAAAAACAAGATTTATAATAATATACTGTATTATATTTTGACAATATATCAAGCGATAGGATTTGGAAAGTATTTTTGTTCCCAAATTTTTATTTATAAAATACAATCTATGGTTGCATACAGTGTTTGATTTTGTAAATGTCAGCAAAAAAAATAAATAATGACTTCAACTAATATTTTTGTATATATATATATATTGTATACTGAATATACATGTGTCGGTAGGAATGTCCTAAATATGATGACATTTCCTTATTTAAATGCTATACAACAGCACACATACAACGAGATTCTTCCACATGAGCTGTAAATACAAATTCTGTATAAATTCTTTACAATCTCTTTAATGTTTGAGTTTTATTTCAATCAATTATCAACACATCGAAGACAATAACAACAATAATACTAAGCCATCAATTGTAGTCTAACTTTTACGGTCTCCTTATTTCTCTCTCTCTCTCTCTCTCTCTCTCTCTCTCTCTCTCTCTCTCTCTCTCTCTCTCTCTTTCACTCACTTACTCACTTTGTGTGTATTATTCTTTATGTAAATATATTTTCTTTGAACCCAATATTATAATAAGATATCATTGAAGCGAACATATATACAGTATATATGTGTTGTGTTTTTTGGAGGCAAAAATTAGTTGCATTTTTTATCATACGGTCTGTCATCCAATTTATTCACTATTGAGAAACTCAGGGCTTCATTATATTTATTCAATGAATTATTGTCTCTCAATCTTTTAGTGTGTATTTGTTATATACATTAATACAGTATATATATATAACAGACACATAACAAAAACACGCTCACAATTGCAATTTCTGAGTCAGCCCACCCTCTCATTTCTTTTATGCCTTTTTTCACAACAACTATCCGTACGGTTTCTTATGCTATGCTACTGTTGGACAGCCAATAGAGTTGTTCCCAATTTATGTGTCCTCTACTGTCTCTCTCAAGTCAAGAGTATCAATAGATATTTGTGCTCAAGAGTGCCATTTACGACACACAACTCATATACAGTATATTTATATATTGTTATACAAGTATTAAAGTATATGTGATTCACTTTATATACAACCAAACCCTCCTTCTATTCAATTTAATTTCCACACAAAAATACACAACTCATACACATTAATGCTATCACATATCAAACATATAATGATTCACAATTAAATAAGTCAAATCTTTTTGGCTATTTTAAGATATATATATATATAATATATTTTCAAATTTATCATATTATCAAAATTGTTAAAAATTGTCTACAATAAAATGTTAGCACATGAAGTCAAACCTATGTATTACTCACTTTATTACCCATAAACTGGTCGATGAAAAATATCTCAACACATAAAAGGAATTAACCAAAAAATATAGTCAATAAAGAATAAGTTTTATGCATTAGATTTGATATAAAAATAAATGTATTGAAGAGTTATTTATCAATAAATAGCTATTTTTATTCACTACACACAACACCGGCATGTATTGTATGTCAGTAAATGTATTCCTTATAAACTTATTGTGGATTTTTAGTGATGAAAAAATGAGAGTTAAAAAGGCATTGAAATTACTTCATTGCAATCAATAGATAGGGAGTGAGAAAAAAGTTTTACTTTAGGGTTATTCTCTCTCTCTCTCTCTCTCTCTCTCTCTCTCTCTCTCTCATTGTTTAAATATTGTATATCTTTAGTAATTCAAGTAATACACACACATGTAGTATATTTACTTGTCGTTTCTGGCAATGAATAACAAGAGATTCAAAAGCATAATACAGTTGTGTTGTATAAGACATAAGACATTAGCGGAGAGAAAGTGAATAAAAATAAAGGACTACTCTATTCATATGTCTATCCATTTACTCAAACCATTGTATATGCCGTTCAATGGAAAGGCCATCCAATCGGATGTCAATTGTAAATGTGTTTTTGCATCAAAATCTCAATTCAATACAACAGTCATTTACTATCTCTAAGGGACCTCTAATGTATAGGTTTGGCCATTAAATAGTGTCGACAATTTGAGCCCAAAAATATGAGATGCGCTCAAAGCTGTGTGTGTTGTTAATACACTGTGTTTTAATTTTCTGTATCTATATTTACCTAAAGCATTAGGTAATTCAATTTACTCACTACTGGACACTTTATTAATCAAATTAACTTTTTGACATCAATTGTCATCTATATATAAGTCCATAAAAAACATATTGTCAGCCAAACTAAATATATGGCAACAAATAATATCATAGACTATGCACTAACACACACACACACACACACACACACACACACACACACACACACACACACACACATACATACATACATACATACATACACACACATGACATCTCCCAATAACTGTCAAACAGATTATGTCAAACACATGATTGAAAATACAAATCATTTGTTTTGCAACAAATTGTATGACAGAAAACAAAAATAATAGAAAAAACTACTGTACTATTACACGACAAACAATAAAAATAACAAAATTTCTAGATTTAAAATGCAAAAAACATCGACAAACATAAAAATAATACCATTGATAACACATAACATGCATCTGTATAATACATATGTAGAAATTGAGAGAAAGAGAAAGAAAGAGAGAGAGAGAGAGAGAGAGAGAGAGAGAGAGAGAGAGAGAGAGAGAGAGAGAGAGAGAGAGAGAGAGACTGTTTTTAAGACATATGACAGTTGTATGAAATGTTTGTAAACTTTTCTGTAACTAATCTAATGTTGCAATTTTTCAATGCATTTCTTGTCATAACTTTTGTTAACATTTTTGCCAACAAAATAAGTTTTGTTATATTTATAGGTTTTTATGTAATGATTGTCAAGACATACAATGAGGTATCCGTTGATAAAACAATATATTAATATATGAAGAAGCTATTAATGATTAATAAACTATATTTTATTAAATTAAAACAGATTATTATATTGTTTATATCTATTAATCAAATTTTTATATTATATTATTACAGTTATTGTTGTTTTTTTTGTTGTAAAAATAATAATTATACTTATCTTTATGTTTTTATTATTAATTATAAAATAGATAAAAATAAAATCACAAAATTAGTTTTCTTTGTAGATTTATTTACTGTTAAAAACAATTAAAATTAACATTTAAAATAAAAATATAATTTTTTAACAAAATAATAAACAGGATACTTAAAAATTAAAAATAAATTGAAAACTAAAATATAAAAATAATCATTACAGACATTAGTTTTATAGTTGAAGATTAAATATAATTGAAATCTATTTATATTTATTGATACTTATTTTAAGTATTTCTGGGAATTTGTTAAATATATTACTTTAATAATAATAATGATAAACTGTATACAATATACAGATATATAACTTTGTTATATAGTTTTTTTTTAATTTTCATTAAATATACTTTATACTATATACTCATATATGCTTTTAAAATTATACACAGTATTTGTTGGATAATATAATATAATAATGTTTGAAAATATTTGAAGTAAATTTTGTTGATATTTATCTAATTGTAATGAGAATAATAATTTTATATATTATTCTAATTTTACAATAATTGTTTGAATATTTTCAAATACAGTATATTTTAATAGATTTTTCTTTAATGACATCTTAGATAAAAAAGATGTATTTTGATTGATAAAAGACCAAAAATTAGAAATTGTTAAAAATTAAAACCAACTCTAAACTAAAACCATATTTTTAATTATTTCAATATACTGTGTACAGTAGTCACATAAACTAAATATAATAACTTAATTTTTTTAGTTGTGATATATCTTATCAAATTTATCCAAAATTATATTTTCATTTTGACTTTTCTGTTTGCTATCTTTCTAATGTTAAAATAATTGTATTAAACTTTTTCATTTGTAGTTTTTTTTATTTGTTTGAAAAGACATCAAACTGTGTTAACATCGATATTATGTTAATATATTGTATATCAAGTGTCTTACTGAATAAAAAGTTGATTTATAATACAATGAACACAAAATGATACTTTATACATAAAATATAAGGCATAAATTTAACATATATTAATATATTTAATCACATATGGATTGTGATGAATAAACTTTCTATAGCTATCTTTTTTTGTAGAAAATCACAATTTAGTTTATAGAAAATTGTTTATAAGTATATTTTTATTTCATCACTGTCTATAAATGCTTAGATATATTATATAGATTTATAGAGTAACAAACTAGCCTTCAACTTGTTGTTGTTATTATGCAATACTCGACTATATGTTACATAATAAATGAAATGACAATTAATTTTGTATTTTATTTCAAATTTATTGCATCTTTTATTGTAAATTAAGTTTCAGTTTTATAAATGAGTTATTTAACTGTTATTTACTTATAACTACAACCAAAAAGTTTGCAATTAAATAAATATAAACTGTATGTGGAAATTTGCTTTTTAAATAAGTCATTAATTATTATACTAGTTTGTACTAATTTTACTAGTTTTATAATAATTTTAATTATTAATTATTTAAATAATCTAAATTTAATGCGTTTTTGATTAACATTAAAGATTATATTATTTTAAAGAATTATAAATTTATTAGTTTTTTATTATATTTTATATCTATATATAACATACATAACATCTAATTGAAATCTATTATTTTATATTGTATTATGATTACAATTTTGGCAAATAATTTTTAAAAAAAATAGTTTATATAATGGACAAAAATAAAATATATAGATTTATAAATGTAAAATAAATATACTGTTTATTAAATATACCTGTACATATTAAAATACATTTTATTTTATGTAAAACATTAAAAAAAATCAGGATTTAAAGTGTACGTCACATAGAATGTATGGTCACTTTTAGGAGACCCTGTACCATTTTTATATTATTGTCTATAACTGTTTACAGCAATCATGTTTAGAGGAGTACAAACACTAAGTCAGCTTATGCTAAGGGGACGGTTCATTATACACAAACTAGCTATTAATTTCATATTTGAAATAGCAATAAACAACGGTGGCGCATCAGGGAATCGAACCCGGATCATCTTATTGTGTTTGGATGAGTACATACACATAAACAGACGACACCTTAACCTATTGACCACTGAACTACAGATGTGTTAAGTATTAACATTATTAAACATATTGTAATATACAATCAATTACCCAAAGCGTAGGCTTTTGTGACAATGAGATTGTCTGAAAAATTAACAGTAAAAATGAAAATTCAAATGAATCTCAAATGTTAGTCAATAACAAAATATATAACAAAAATAGATTGTGTGGGATATTATAGTCGCTTCTGTATCTAATTGATTATGTTTTGTACCAAAAATTCATAATAAAAACATTAAATTATTTATTTACAATATTAACATTTTAATAATCAAAACGCAATTAAAATATAAATTGCAATTTGTTAGCAATTAACACATTACATAACAAATAGATATAATTTTAGTAGTTATTAATGTGTAGTAATTAAATATTAATATAATATATAGTATATCTAAACTATAAAATAAAATGCTAACATATAATAACATAAATATACAGCAAAAATGAATTAAAGTAAGTAACGTATAGTTTTTATATTATAAAAAATTATGAAATTGAATTTTAACATAAATAAAAGTCATTCATGTGAATCTAAATTTATTTAACCTTTATAACCAAAATAACAAATAAATAAATAATTATGGTTTTACTAAAAGGTCATTTTGTTAATTTATAACTATAAACATTTAAATTTCAATTAAAAATCACACAAATTTACTGAAAAAGCATAATGATAAATGCAACAACAAAAAAGTAATTAAGGTAAAGCTTATACGGTATTAATATAAACAGCAGGTATATATATATATATATATATATATATATATATATTTATATAAAGTATACGTAATGAAAAATTAGCTAAATTTTGGAGGTTTTTTGCTCTCTTAATATTAATGATAATAATTATTATTTGTTTGTTGTGTTGTGTTGTGCTTTGCTTTCAAAGTGTAAGACAAGGAAATTAATATTTTGTTAAAATTATATTATGTTTTAAATTATTAGTTAGTTTTTATATAATAATAATAATGATGATTAGGGATTATTGTAAGCATAATTATAAAAAAATTTAAAAATGACTACCCACAAATAGTCAAAATTTACATTTTCACCCCTTTAAGCACTAACTTTAATTTATATATATATATATATATATTTACATTTTAGTTTTTACTATTATTGTTATTGTTTGGTTTTAACTAGTCATCTATTCCATTATCTTATACAATATATACAATACATATATACAATATATATATATATATATATAGTATTGTATTGTATATTCTATGGATAATTAGTGTGTATTCTTGTTTATAATACTATAATTATTCAATATACTGTGTATAAATTTGTGTGTATGTACTGTACAGTATATATATATATATATATATAAATATTATATATTTATATTATTCAAAAGCTGCTGTTGTTATTGTTATTTTTGTATTTTTTAATGTATATAATAACTATATAATGAAATTAATGTGTTGGCACTCATTATGCAAAGGAAACGACTGATAATAATCTGTCGCACCCTTTCATAATTGGCGCCTAATATTTATGCCTTACCTTTGCGCTATCCTATCCCCACTCACTTATCATTTTAAAGATTTTGCTTATATTAAAATTATTGTTATTATATAATAGTGGCATTTATATAAAAAAATAAATTAAAGTATAAACTAGTAAATATTCGAGTAAATCCAGTAAAATTAATATGTATGTATTTATAGCTTATTAAACCTAAAAGTATATTTTTAATAATATATTTTTCTATAAGTTCACAATTATTGATTATATAATACATTAATTTATTAGTTATATTAATATTTACAATCTTTAAAAATATAGAATTAATATGATATAAAGTACAATATAGTAAATATTATTAATATTAATTTAATACATAATTTTTTTAAATGTAAGTTATTTCTTGTAATACATTTTGTTTAACATAATATTTTATTATAATTTTTAACTTAGTTTCTTTTTGTTTCAAACATGAAACATTGTATACTTTTATAAATAAAATTTATATAAATATAAATTATTACTCTAAATTAATATTGAAACATTACTATTATTAGTTTACCATATATTACATTACATTGTAATATAAAGATTTAAGTATTGATATTTATACTGTATATTTAATAATGCATTCAATTGACATTCAAACTACGCTCTAATAATAATAATATAATTGTAATATTGAATAATACTTTATTAATATAAAAAATTAATAATCTTATAAATTAATATAATATAGCTTTATAAATTTATATTTTGCTTATGGTTAGCTTAAGATTAGATATAATATTAAAAACGGTAAAATTGAAGTTATTTATACTATACAAAATCATAGCACATTATGCTATAAATACTATTAGTATACAGTAGTATCTAAAGTACAATACAATTGCTTGCACCTAAATGTATAAAGTTTATTATGTATGTTAATTTCAAAGTGTAATAACTATTTATAACTTACATATTGTACTAAACAGTGTATAATAAATTTAATACACGAAAATATTCAATAAATTACAATAAATCATTAAAAATCCAATGTTAAAAATGCTTTTTAAAATCTATAATAATAAAACGTATATAAATCCAACTTATATTTAATTTTCTGATTTATATTTTTAGAAAATTATGCTAAACTATATTTTACTTTATAAGATTTTACTACATATTATATTTTAAATAATAAAAATATAAGTTATATCAATTCAGTGCTTAAATTTCGTGATCCAATACTAATTGAATTGAAATAATAACAGATTTGCTTTTGTATTATTTAAGTAATAAAATACACGACTTGCAGTAAAAAAATATTAAATACTAGTATATAACTTATAATTACTGCAAATAAACATTAAAAATTAAAAAATACAGTAGTAGTAAAAATTGTACTTTTATTTATATATTTATTATATAAAACACAAACATATTTTTAAAAACCAATTTGAAAAACTAAATATTACTAGTATTGTATATTAAATAATTTTAAATAATATTAATTTTATAAAATTTTATTAGATTCAATACATTAATAATATTAAATAAATATAATAATAATAATAATAATAATAATAATAATAATAATAATAATAATAATAATAATAATAATAATAATAATAATAATAATAATAATAATAATAATAATAATAATAATAATAATAATAATAATAATAATAATAATAATAATAATAATAATAATAATAATAATAATAATAATAATAATAATAATAATAATAATAATAATAATACTATAATCAATTAAGCATGGACAATGATCTCATTTGTTTGCTATAGTAATTTGTTTCGTGTTAATAATTGCTTATAATTTATTCCAATAGCATTGCAATATAATACAAAAAAGTTAATGGACTTTTACACCACATAACGATAATCATTAAGTATTTTGAGAGGTTTCCCCACTAATAGTTTTTATATATATATTTTATATAACTTATATATAGTGAGAGTTTCAGTGATGAGGGTAAGGGTCAGAGGTTTTCACGAAAACACTATTGGATAGGCGTTTCATTTTTTTGTGTGTGAATTATGCATATGTTATGTAAAGTTATGTCTAAAATAATTTATTGTTGTTTTACAATATATAATAGTTTTTTAAACTAAATTACTTCAAAATATTTTTTAAATATTGCATTGTTATATGGTTTATAACTATCAATGCCATTAAAAAAGAGAGATATTAAGTTTCCTTCATTTATAAAATCTAAACAATATTTTGCAGTCAATTAATTTAAATTTATAAAAAAAATAATTAAACGCTTTAATTATCCATATATTTAATGACTTGTATAATCTATTAATTGAAGAGAAAATACATAAACTAAAAATAAAAACTGAAAACAAAATCAAGAAATTATAAGCACATGTAATAAAAAGATTAACTTTTATTGCTTTGATTGTTTAATAAAGTGTAATAACAATAAAAATATATATACAATAAAACAACAATATTTAATTGTTATATTTTTATGATTGAATAGGTGTGTAACGTTTACGTTAAATTAACAGATAATTTTGCGGGCAATTATTTAAATGAATTTTATTTAAATAAAAACAAATATAAAACAAAAATTATTATTATTATTTTTTAAAAAATATTTATATTTAATGAATTAATTAATTGCTAGCAAAACATATAACATTATCTTTTTTTTAAAATAATTATTCTAAACATATAAATATTTTTTAATTCATAAATATATTGTATATATACTGTATAAATAAATAAGTTTAAAAAAATTATTTATTTTAGTCTAAAGTAAACGTTTTTTGTAAACTTAAGATAATAATCTCTCTTTCTCTTCATCGGTGTCTTTGGTGATTAAATTTTAGATATATCCGTATATACAGTACATAATTATTGGTTATGATTAAGAAATTTATACCTAAATTACTTCAAACAAAACTCAAACTATAGGGTTGTAGACATCAATAATATTTCATAATATCTAAAAATATACTGTAATATACATTTAAAATACTAATAATTTTTCTCAACACTATTATTGAGCTTCATTGTTAAACACAATTTTTGTTTTTATTATGTTTATTTTAAAAAATAAAATTTCAAACTTATCTTTATTCCTATAAAAATAATATCTTACATAATATATATACAGATAAATAATATACTGTTTATGCATATAATAGTAATAACATACTAGTGTTTGCAAATTAAAATAAGATGTATGTTTTATATTATTTTTTGAGGCTAACAACAAATCAACAAATGATAAGCTATTATATTTGCACTACATATCAATTTTTGTGTTTTTATTTATTACAAAAAAATATTATTAAAATTGGCTTAAAATGTACATTTCTTTTGTAATATTTTGCAACATTAATCATAATTATCAATTTGTTGTATATGTTTGTGTGTATTGAGAAATAATTCTTAAAACTTTTATAACTAATAAAAATAAAATATTTTTTACGATTTAATGACAACAACACCCAGTTATACACTTGCAGTACTCTATGGCTCTAAAACATAAAAATCACTTACATTTAAAAATGTGATTATTATATTGCCATAAGTCTTAATTTTTAGTATTTTAATGAATAATTACAGTTTTTTAAATATGACTTCCCTAAAAAATAAAAAACTTAAAAATGGATGAAAGTTAATAATATTTTTTAATGTTTTTAACTATAAAATTCAGGGACATTTTATGCTTAATAATGTACAGTAATATAAAATTTCTTATCTGCATTTAAAATACTGTTAAATGTAAACATAATTTGGGTTAAAAGAGTTGTAAATAAATTTTAAAAGATTTATACTAACAAAACAGTTTGTGAAAATATTTTTTATTTAATATTATTTTTATAATTTTTTAATAAACTAAATTGTAACTTTTTATACTATTAATCAATTAACAAATCAATAAATCCATTAATATGATAAAAAAAAGTTATAAATTAAAATTTAGTATTTTTTAATACAAAATTAAAACTCAAATAAATTAATTGGTAATATATAATATACAGCTTTATTATTGTAGTCCGAAATGAAAGCAATGTAAAGACACTTTTTAGACAACATTATATTAAATAAAATATCACAAAAATCATAAAACATTAGTTTCTTAAATATAACTTAAATTTGTTTTTGTTGTAAATCTTTGCAGTCTTTTCTAAATACTTATATTATATAAATATTTAGAAATGACTGCAAAGATTTACAAATTAATACAATTTATAATACAAATTATAAATATAATACAATCAAAATATACAATCATTCACATAATATTTGCATTAAAACTTTACTTTGGTTTATGTAGTCAAAAATTAATGAGATTATCTTATTTATGTGCTGTCTCATTTTTAATATTAGGCGTTGTTCACATATTACGTTCGCACTTGAGGGGAGGGGGGGTTGGCCAAAGCGAACTTTTGCAAACGATGGGGAGGGTATAGTCTTTAAGAATGTTCGCATTTAGATGATATTTTATTTCTTGTGGTGGGGGGGGGTAGCGGTTAAGTACATGCGAACGTAATTTTTTTTAAATGACTACATGCGAACAATTGCGAACATAGGGGAGGGAGGGGGTCTAGATTTCTTAAAAAGTGCGAACGTAATATGTGAACCACGCCTTAGCTTATAAATTTCCATATTATGCATCTGTTTTAATTGAATATTAACTTATTATAATTTAAATAATTAAAATCTATAAACTATTATATATAGTACAATAGTATTTATAATATTTAAGTTTTATATTATATTGTTACAATTAAATTAAATTAAACCAATTATTTATTTAACTAATTAATAACCTTATTAAATGTATTAGTTTACAAATGTTTACCCTAGTAAAATTATCTATAACATTATTTATTTTTATTATTTATCTATATTTTGAATGTTTATATATATATTAAATATTAATATATGGACACAAATCAAGCTTCTTCTTATTTAAAAACAAAAAATAAAATAATATCATAATAAAGCATTAAAATAAGTAAAACAAATAAATTAAAATAACATAATTTTATTTCCACATTAGATATCGTGTGCTTCTAATAAAACCAAAAACCAGAAAACCTGAAAATAGCGTTAAAACTAAAAATAAATATAAATACTATATTATAAAACTTAAAAAATTATATCTCAAAAAAAAAGATTTAACTTCTAATTTAGCAAAACATTTGCCGTACGTTTGGCGCCAAAGTGTATTAATAACATATTGAAAGCACATATAAAACTTATTTATATAAAAACTGTTTATCATAACTATTAATCTGTAAACAGATAATTATACAAAAAATATTTATTACTTTTAACACAAACCTTTTACTACTAAATTTAAGTCTGTATGTGATTGATATCAAATAATACCTTATATGTTATATATATATATATTTAAACTAATTTTTTAATTTGTAAGTAACTAAGCTAAATATATTAATTATAATTTTACATTATAACAGCAATATATATATAGTAAAAGCTATTGTTTGTCATTATTGTGTCTCATAAAATGTTAATCATATTATAATAAATAAATAAAAATAAAATGTAGTAATAATTTGAGTCTCCCGTCTCTTAAACGACCAAACAGTGCAAATCAGATATACCATACCATCCGGTGTATACCAATTATATATACAGTCATATATATTGATGAAAATAAAAGAAATATTTTTATATTACATAACAATAGAGTGCATAATGTAATGCAAAGGTTAAATCAAATCAATTGATATACTGTTTGAAGACTTGCTGTATAAGTGAATACTGTATTACAAATTACTATTAGTTATGCCTTACATTATTATATTGTATATGTCTATACATTTCTACTCCTTTTATCACTCAATAATTTTTCAATGAAAATGTCATTTTAGCAAAGAAACCAACATTTTATTAATTGTATTTAAGTTGACCTTCAATTGACTTAACAAATACACAGACATTAAATATACAATATATTTGACTGTTTATATTCATAGCCACTGAGTATATTATATTATAAAACCTGTGGTATAATAAATGGTGTATTCACTGTATTGTATTAATTATTAATAATGTTTTTTTTTCAAAATGGGTTTTCAAGATATATAGCCAAATGAAGTCACATTTTTAAATTTTAATAACCAAATGAATAGCTAAATATCTCTTATATTGTTTGCCAAATAACAGGACACAAAAAATACAAGAATTGTTTTGCTCTCAAATCGTCATTTTATTTATTATTGTTTTTTATATAAGCTTTCAATGAATAATGAAAAAAATGCTTTTTAAATGCAAATCACATCCTTTCATACAATTGGTAAACATAACACTTAAAAATAAAAAAGATTTATTAAAATATCCTTTTTATAATTATTTTAACTCAAAGTTTTTTTCTAGTAATAAACACATAAAGTACTTTGTTTTTTAATATTTTTCTTCGTTAAATAATTTTGTATTTTTAATTTATATTTTACTTTTAAATGTTTGCAATTGAAATAAAATCTCATAAATGCAGTGAACTATTCCATTAATTTTAAATAAATTTATTCAATTAAAAAACTAATAAATATTAAATAAAACAATTATATGAAAATGTTTTGAATATTTTTTTTAAAGACAAAGACTTGTTTTGTTAAAGTTTTGCTTAAATTCTATTAGAATTATAAGTCATAATAATAATAATAATAATAATAATAATAATAATAATAATAATAATAATAATAATAATAATTATWATTATTATTATTATTATTATTATTATTATTATTATTATTATTATTATTATTATTATTATTATTATTATTATTATTATTATTATTATTATTATCTTCATTTATTCAAAGATATAACAATAAATAATTGACTGAAAATTATACATAATTTTATAAAATGTTGTTTAGTTTAATTGCTACTAAAATCAAAATATACAGTATAATGATATTTATCATAAGTTAAACTTTGATATAAACTATTAGATCAATGTTCCCAACATTAAAATAACTTGTCATTAATATTAAGCCAGGTCTCCAACACACAAATACACATACAATACTACACTATTAATTGGATATAAACTATAAATAAAAAAGCAAAGTGTAGTGCAATTTAAGTTGTCTCACCCGTTCCCATTAGTCCCTGTCCTTTACATACAATATGTTATGTTGTAAACTAAACCCCGGATATGAGGCCTTTATTCGCCTCTCATATGAATTCAATCAAAAACTATTTGAAAAATTGTTGTCTCTTTTGGTTTTGTCTCCAACCATACAATAGTTTCTAATGAAACGCTAAATTAATTAAATTAATTGCAATTAATTTGAGTCTAAGAGTTCTAAATAATGTCTAAGTTTTAGTGTCCATGAGATCACTATTCAAATGACAAATTGAAAGTTATTATCTTATATTAGATTTACTATTGAAAAATAAAACGTCAATAAAGTATAGATTTTTACGGACTCCTAAATTACTTATTAATTTAGTTATTTTATAGATTTTCTTCAAATTGAAAAAATCTTTTAATGCATTATTGCAGTTATGTTATAGTAAAAGTAAAAATACAATTTAGTATTGATTACAAATCTATTTAATTGATTAACAATAATTCATATATCAATACTATAATAGTAATCTATATATTAACTTAATAATTATAGAATTATTAATATTTATAATAAATATATCTAAATATTAAAAATTTGATTTAAATAATTAATTGTTAAATTATTTTTAACAATTATATATAATTATCAATAAAACTAATTATATAAAAATGAATGTTAACATATGTTGGTTTAAAATACTATATAAATAAACCATATATTGTTTAAAAACAAGTAAAACATTTATTAGGAAATATGTGTTACTTTTTAAAATTCAAGGTTTTTATGTATATTTTTTATTTTTTAACTTTACTTTCAATTACTCATTCATTAACAAAGCAATTCATGTGTTGTCAAAATTTTTTATATATGTATATATTTATGTTGTATATAATAGCTCTTAAATAAAACATAATTTCAAAATATATATTAAAATTAGTTAAATTAACAATTATATATAAAGCTGGTTTATAATTTTTATAAATGATAAATTACTTTAGCTTATTTAATACAGTATTATTATTAAAACAAAATTTATGTTATTGTATTCAATAGTTAATATAGAAATAATTATTAAGTATATGTTCTAAACTTTTATTTAAATTAAAAATGTAATATTAAATAGACTAAAATTATTTTGTAATATTTTAGTTATTTTTAATTTCACTTTGCAAACACATTAATTATTATACTAATAATATTTGTATTTTACATTTTTATAATTTAATTAAGTAATGTGCAAATATTATTTATAGTTTACTATAACTATATTTTTATAATAATGATTCATAAAGTGTTAATTGTAAACTAAAAAATGTTTATAAACTAAATATATCACATAAATACGTCATATTTTTAATTAAAAATATAATTTAATTAAAATAATGATTTTTTGCATAATTGCACTAAAGAGCAGTACCTGTGCAACAATTATGATGTCCCTGTAATATATAGTAGAGTACATATACTGTATGTACTAGAGGTTGAAAACGGAGCATATTTTAGGAACCAAACCGTAGTTACATCACATAGTTTTAAAAATGTCTAAATTTTATTTTCATATAAAAAACTCAATCGAATAACTAGAATAAGTATTAATTAATGTATTAATAGTAACGAGTTTTAATAATAATATGTTTATATTATGTTTTATGATAATTATAACATAAAATAATTTTAATAACAAAACATTTAATTAGAAACCGTTATGAAAACCGAACCGATTTTAGAACCGAACCGAAACCGTTACGTTTCCAGTTTTTGACGGTTCCCCGAACCGAAACCGTTTAGGTTCCGATCTCTAGTATGTACTGTACATGTATTTCATGATTTTATTAGATTAACATTAATGTCAGTTAGTTTTAATTTACAGACATTTTTTAAGTTAATTTGATTCACAGATTAAATGATAATACTGTTGAACATAATATGATTTTAAGACACATTAAAAGGTTTAGAAAAAACAGATTATAAATATTTTAAAAACAATTTAGAAAATTAAAAATAAAAATTATACTATAAATTGTTTAAAATTTATATAGTGTAGATAATTTTTTAAATAGTATTGTTTTGCTATTATAACAACATTTTTTAAATTAAAAATAATTTGTCACTCATTTTAAATTTATAATTCATTTGGTAATTCAAAGATTTATATTTTGATTTAAAATTATTAATAAAATTATAGTTATGTTCAGATATTCAATAAATTTTAATTATATATTTTTTAAATTACCTAAATATATTTTTTAACACAAAAAATTGCGTGAAATAACAAACTACAGATTATTTAAAAATAATATTCATTTATCGGTAGATTTATTTTATAAATTTGAAAATATATAAATAATTTTTTACTAATCACTATTTGAACTTGTTAATTTTGTTCCACATTTTATTTTAATTGATTTATTGACTGTTCATTATCTGATTATTTTTTAATCAATATATTTATATGACTTCAATGTCAATAGTATCATGAATTTTATAATTTATCAAATTAACTATAACTATAATTATTACCTATTGTAATATTAATGCTAAAAATAATAGAATATATAAATGTTATTATAAAATATTTTTACAGTTTTTATTAGACATCATTGCTTTTGCAAATTATTTGTTTAATAATACAAAAATATATAATAAATATAATAAAATTATAGCAAATTATCAAACCTATAATAAACTTATATTCTGACAGAAACTTTAAAAACTTGTTCATTAAAATTATGTCAAAAGATATTTTTTAAAAGTTTGATATTTTAGAGTAAAATTAGATTATATGAATAGATATAGTCAAGAGTTTTATGATTAACAAAAAAAATGATAAAATCAATTTCAATTGAAAACTTATTTTTTCCAAGTATTTCCCGTTATGTTTGCTGGCATTAAACAGAAAAAAACTTATCGATAGATATAGTTATTTGGGAAAATACATACTTATTTTAATAGAGTAGAAGAGCCGGTAATAAGATTTACTCAATAGATTAGGTATTGTATTATTTAGCAAATTATGCTATTATGCAATCATTAAATATTAGATAACAATAATATATTTGATATAATACTGTACAACATTATATTTATATATTTTTTTAGAATACTAAACATCTAATTTATGAAAATATAATTATAATTGTAATATATTAGTTGAATATTTTGCAATATAATTTTTATATAGCTTTAACATTGAGATTGAAAAATGAAAGTGAAAATAAATTAATAATTGAAGACTTAAATTATGCAAATCAATAGTTTTCTGTTGAGTTTAATTTACACTCACTTTCCAACGGTTTGTCAAATATTTACCATAAAATTTTAATTATTTACCGCACTATAACTCATCAAATGTTGTATAACAGAGTTGTATTTCATTTGAATTTTTAATGAATATTAAAAGAAAATTGCAATTACTATCTATTTATATATATATATTATATATATATATCTGAGTTAGTGAGAGATCAACTTACAGCCCAAAAATCGTTTTCTACTTAATTACAATTTAATGTAGAATTTAATAAATTTTATTTTAATCTAAATATTTACATAATGAAAGCAAATAATTAGTAATATTAGTTATTTATTTTTACTACATATTATCAACAAAATAATTATTAAGTATTAGTTTAATAATATTAATATAATGTCTGATTGTTAAAATAATAGTTTTTTTGTGCATATTCTTCGTATTAATATTATATAATAATAACAAATAAGATATAAAACTTATTTTTAAATGAAATTAATTAAAAATTAATTCTCATTTTTTCTATTAATACAATTTGAAAACAGATTTCTTATAAATTACATATAAATTATTAATTATATACAAATTGTTTTTTTAAACTTAAAACACTTGGATCATTGATTACATATATTATCTATCAAATAAATAAGTATATATTAATGTTATAGATAATATAAATGTATTTCAAAACAGTATATATATATAAATACAAGTTATTAACTTGTTTACCCACACAATATGGTAATTGATTTAAGATATAAAAATACAATGTTAACCATGTTGCATTTAACTTATCATGCAAACATCTCATAAGATTTATTATATATAAGTATTGCATATTAAAAATATTAATTTTATGATTATTATACAATTTATATACATTTATAGTCGATTAGTATTAGTATAATAATTTATTATTATATTTATATAGATAATTATAAGAAAAATATTTATAGGAGTACATAATTTAAAATTAATTTAAATTTAATAGTGAGATATAACATAATTTTATGTAACTCTAATAAATGTATTGTTAAATTTAATTAATAATGTTTTTAATAAAATGATTGATAAAATTGTTTTCATTTATTTTTAATCAAAAATAATTTATTAAAAATTAATAAAAATAAAATATATATTATAATTTATAAACATTAACATTTTATTTTACTACTCATCAGAAGGTACCACTGATTAGGAATAGTAAAGTGGATAACACTTACCAATATCCTACCTATCATTGGGACATGTAGTCGCTTATGTATTAAAATACTAAATAAGCTATTTTTTGAAAGTGAGAGAGAGAGAAAAAAAGAGTTAGATAAAAAATAAAGGAAATTGTATTTAAAAATTACAAATTTCAATAAAAATAAGTACTAGTTATATAATTTTTCATAAAAGTTAATATTATTAATAAAAATATTTTTAAAATTAAAAATCTATAAAAATGTTTACAAAACATTAAATATTTTATTATCTCAAAGTTTAGTATTATATATAAAGATATTGCACGACTTGTATGGACTAACATTAAAAGCATGTATTAAACACTGTCATGTCATACAACCTCAATGTAAACCAATATACAATTTTTTACAATATATTAGATATCACAAACAGGTGCCCTACCTATCAGCCTAATTGCTTTACGGGTTAATATAGTTTGCGACTGCAATGCCTTTTAAACATTAACCAGTGAGACATCGAGTTAAGGGAATATAAAGTTTGGACGTCAAGATAGAGATAGATAGATAAAGAGAGAGAGAGAGAGAGAGAGAGAGAGAGAGAGAGAGAGAGAGAGAGAGAGAGAGAGAGAGAGCTCTACAACTGCACTAATATTAAGGGAAAATAACAAAAATAGCTAAAAAATTATAAATGTTTATCCCAAGCATATCCCTAATTTCTTATAATATATTTTCTTTAAAAAATGTTTATATAAATCATTTAAATTATTCAAAATATTAACGTTTAAGATTAAAATATTGTAAATTATAGTTAAAATAATACTTTTGTATACTTTGTGTCATTTGTTTTGGTGGCAAATGATATGTAGTAAAGTGACAAATAAAAAATTAATACTTTTTGAAAAAGACTAATACAGTATTACTTTTTAGATAATAATCTTTTATATATTTAAACATTGGTTTTAAATAAATTAAAGTTACCTTATATTATATATAGTGTTATCTTTGTACTTATAAAATATATTATATACTGAAAAACTTGTGGCGCAAGAGTTGGCGCCAGATATTAGCCAAAAATCAGGTTTCAGTTTATATGATATCAATATATTATTATTAATATAGTATTGCTTATAAATTTGACTGTATATTAGGCTATCATATTTACAATTTTTGATCCCTTTCCCGTCCCAATAATATAAAATATATTTAGTACATAAAATCTAGTTAGTTTTTGTTATGCATCTATAAATTTTTAAACAATTGTTTTTAACTAATAGTGTAAATAATTATAATATTTAAAAATTTATTTTTAATTTTTCTTAATTTTATTGATTTAAAAAAATTATTTTAATTGTTTTTAGTTTTAAAGTTAGTGATGTGTTTTGCCATTGCTTTGTTTTGTTATATTAATTAGAATCATAATCCGAGTTCTAAACCAAATAGGGATCCCAATGGGACAGGAGTTATAAATAAATAGTCTATTAAATTAAATTTAAGTAAAATTAAAGCATATATATATATATATATATATAATTATTTATAAACAAACTTTTTTAAAAATATAAATTGCATATAAAAATAATAACAAATATATATAAATATATATAAATACATATAAATACATTTGTATTTCTTAAGTTGAAGTTACACTTAAATAGAGTTTAAAAAACCTGAATTATTGGCTCCAAATTGTCTGACAAATGATACACTATTGCAGACATTATCACCCAAACAGGTCCTACAAATGATAATCAGCTTTTGGTCAATTCTGTATTATATATATATTATTTTAAAGTATTATGTTTATTAAATAATTTTTATATTTGTAATTAATAACAAATACAAAAAACTATTAAATTTCGTAAACAGTATAATTTGTCATTTTAATATAATTAAAATTAAATAGGTTTGCATGGTTTCATAAATAAATATATATATAAAAACAAATATTTAGATTATTTGATAAACAATGATAAGCTGTAAATAATTAAATGTAGAGAAGAGAGAGAGAGAGAGAGAGAGAGAGAGAGAGAGAGAGAGAGAGAGTTTATATATATAATAATTATATATAAAAATTTAATTTTTTTTTAAATATATTAATTAATTAATAAGTTATATTTTTAATAAAATATTTTTAATTGAGAAATGTTAATTAAATTTTATATCAATTATATTTGATAAACATCAATATTTTATATAAATTATTAAAACAATTTTCAATGAATTAAATTAAAGATTAGCATAATTTTAAGTAAAACAATTTAGTAATTTATATTTATTTACAAATAGTAATTAATTATTTATATAATACAAAGGGCATTATTATGGATATATAATTTTAATATTTTATTGTATATACAGTATACTATATAAATAATATGTTATATGTAAAACATTTACATAGTATTAATTATAAATAATAGATAAATAAAACAAAATTTTTCTCAAATAATACTGGGGTTTAATTGATTTCATTGGAGATAACTTATATCATATAAGTTATATGTATTCACAAACATATATACATTATATATGTATAAAACATATGTAATACCTAATAGAGAAGGAGAAAGAGTTTATAAAAGTTGAGTTCAGTTCATATAATATTAAATTGAATGCATTTTTAAACAATTTTTATATACAATTTAGACCAAAGAACTCATTAGTCTTTTTTGAAATCATTTATAAAAACCCTTTTTTCCTGAAATCAGTTTAATAGCATTTTTCTCCCTCAAACACACACACAACACAAATATACAGTATATTTGTTATATATATAGCATTATTGCATAAATTATGGGAAAACTTATAACACTGAATATTTCATATAATATATAAAATTATATATAAGGCTATTCACATTATTTGAAATATTATGATATATTAAGGAAACTATTTGTGTGATTCACTGATTTTTTTTCTAAAGAAAAATGCAATACATTTATAATTTATTGATTGTTATTTGATGACAATGTCAGTAATATATTCAGACAATATTATTCACTATGAATGATAGTATTTGTGATTTATTTATGTAATTATTTGTTTTGTAATGTTTTAAAATATATATATATAATATGCATTTGAAATATCTATAATATTTATATTATAAATATACATATATTATACTGATATAAATACAGTATACTAAACTGTATTGACAATAATAATAAATTAGATGTTATAACTTATAAGCAATGACTGTGTAAATCTGTCGAAATCAAATGATTATACGGTCCCTAACTATAAAAACATATTATGAATCATAATTAAAGAACTACTTTCTAGTGACTAAAAGTACCAAAAATAGGACTAAAAAATGATAATTTTTAGAACTTTTTAGGGTTTTCATTAAAACATTCATTATTTAACATTATAATTAAATAAGATTAAAATGCAATATTTTTAGTTTAAAGTAAATATAAGAATTTATAGAAAAAACTGAGATTACTGTAATTTTTGTTAATTTCAAAAATTTAACATTTTATTAAATTTTAGATTTTTTCAAAATTATAGAATGTTTATATAGTATTATAAATTAATAAATTATTAAAATTCTATTTAAATCAAAGTTAAACAAAGAATTCGATTCTATGGGGAGTAAAATAGAATTAAAAAAATTTTTAATTTTGGTTGTATTGGATGGGGTCTAGACTTTCTTTGCATTTTTAAACGAAATTTTTTTACTTTTATAGAAATTAAATAAAGTTTTAATCTAGAAATATGTCGCAAGGAATTTGAATGATAATAAATGTTTAAAATTTATTTAAATCAAAATATTTAAAAAATAAATTATAAATTATTTATAAGTATTTTTAAATGTCTCTGTATTAAAAATTTATATATTAATTGTGATATTTGGTATTAATTTCAAATATTTTTTTAAAATACAATATTTCTATGACTTTTAGGATTTAAACCAAAAATTTATTATTTTTTAGGACTAACGGTCAAAAATTGGATTTATAGGAACATAAAGTGTACCCTATTTTGATATATATATATATATATATCGAGATTTGTCTTAAAAAATTGTTTTTTCATGTGTTTACTCATACGACAAAAAAATGTGGATATACTAAAAAGTCTCTAATCATAATTTATAATTAATTTTTTTTAAATCTTATAATATAACATCATATTAATAATTTAATATTAATACTGAGTAATAAAAACATTTAATTTGTAACAGTTTATTTGAGCTTGATAAAATATATTATAACATATTACAGTGCATTTGTTTGTTTTATTCTTTAGTAGATTACAAATGGTGTAAATTACAGTATTAAAGATTTTTATTGATTTGTTATCATTATTTTAAAATAATTATTTAAATTGCTTTATTTTATGCTATAAAATAAATGTACAATAGGATTTTAGTGAAATAAAAATATTTAAAAATTTATTTAAAATTTTATCTAGAGATGGGCAAATAGAAAGTTTCTAATAAATTTCTTTACTGTTATACTATATGATCCCCATATCTAAAGCTATTGTAATAATGTACTATATATTAATGAGACAATTCTATACATATAATATTATACTATATAGTAGACTACTAAATAGGACACATCTATAAAATAATTAATAATTTAATAATAATCAGTTTTGTAAAATTTGATTCATCTTTTTATTATTATATATATCATAGTTTAATATAATTAAATAAATAAATTATTTACTTTAATTAATAATTAAAATACTATTAATAATCTTTAATTATTACTTTTAAAATCAATGTATTGTTTCAAGATAACAAATATATAGAGAACAAAATTAAAATGGAGATCTCATAGATAGAAATTTCCTTTAGAAACTTTCTAGAAATTTCTTTTTTTTGCCAACACTAATTGTATCATAATATATAATTATTATATTAATAAAATAGTTAATAAATAATATAAAAATATATTGTATTGTATACACAATAAATAAAATATTTATATCAATATACAATATTTTCCAATAATTATTTTTAAAACAATGTTTAATTTTAACAAAAATCGGAAAAATTTTTTAATGCACTTTCTAAGTCTTAAAAGCTTAAAAATATTTAATAATATAATAATATTCATAACAACAAGTTTTTGACAAAAATATAAAATAAAAAAAATTTATTTATCTTAAACAAATTATTAATATGTTTAGATAAAATTAATTAATAAATATTTTTATTGATAACTTAATGCTATTATTAAAGCATAAATTTTTGACTAAAAATTATAAATTTCTCTATAATTTTAGATAACATTTATAATTTTTAAAAGCCATCAATAATAGTATTGTAAATTGCCATAGATAAATTTTCAATCAAAAATTTATTAAGTAATTAGTAAGTTTATATTTATAGATATAGATAATTTATTTATAATAATTTTTAACTAATTCTTAAAAAATTATTAAAATATTTGAGCTAGTATACTAAAAAAAAGTTATAATTATTATATTTACAATAATCATAAGTTTATAATATATTTAATCAATATTATTATTGAGATAATGCTGTAGAAAAATAACTTATATATGTATAACATTTTAACAATTTAATAAACTATAAAACTGTATATCTTTAAGAAAGTTTTATAAATCTTTAAATATATTTAAAACATAAAATATAAAATATAATTACCGTAATATACATATAATTTTATATATTCATATATTAATAGATTAAGTTTATATTGTTTTTTATTAAACCGGTATATAAAATATACTTTAATCAGTTTATAATTTTTATATAAATAATTTAAAGTATTTAAGTAAATTTAATAAAAAGTTTATTATATTTTTAGTTTTTGTTATACTATAGTAAACTATTGAGAGCAAAGTGTTGTGAGATACTGTATATTACTGTATTAAATAGTAGGTAAAGTTGTTTACATTAATTTTTATCAAATATTTAATTATAAAAAAATTATGCATAAATCAATTTAAAAACATTTTTTTTATGTTTACAAATATATTTATAAAACATATTATTAAATAATTAGAATCTAAAACTTTATTAATTATTAGATTATAAATTAATTACAAACAAAACATATGTAAATATTATATTTTGATATCTTTATATTATAGTTTTACTATTATGTATATATTATATAAACAATTTTAATTTAAAAAATATTTGTTTAAGAAAAATATAAAAGTATATATATAAATATTTATTTTTTAAAAATAATAATTAATATAAAATGTCATTAAGAATTTTATCATAAGCAAAGATATATAAATAATATTTTTAATTTTTTATAGCATTTGAAATATTATATACAGAATCAATGCATTTTTTCACAAAAATTATATGTTTTCACAATTATTATTAGATGGGTTTTAATAATATTTTTCACAATTTGAAAAATATTTATCAATGATTTGATAGTTTAAATAGTATTAAATGTTATGATTTATTTCTAACATTTTTAATGTATTTAATTTCTATGTTTTATTAAATGTGTCCAACCATTGTCTGGGAATTGCCTTGTACATTTTCAATATTTTTAACATTAAATAAAATTAAAATAACAATATATACCAAAAAAGAGTAATGCATTTGAATAAAAATGGGTATTTATGTCAAGTTTAGGTGTGTTTTATTTTTTGGAAAATAACAAAAATAATCAAAATAAATAAACTCCTTTTTTGTTAGATTTATGGATAGTTTTAATGCTATTTGTGTAAACATTTCATTCAAACACAATACATATAGAAAAATATTTTCAATAGTATTCAATAATTAAATTTTTATATTGTCTCAATTATTATAATAACATAAATCTTTTTTGTTGTTGTTATTTTTGTATGGTTTATATCATAGTTTATTGTGTATATCTAATATAATCCAAATAGGATTGTTTTATCCATTTGTATATTTTAAAGTTATAATATAAAGTTGTAGTTATAATAATTGCATACAAAGACTTAATTTTAAAACACTTTATACTTTATTATATTATAAGCTTATAACATTAGTTAATATTTAATAAGTTAATATTTTGCTGATTAATGTTGATTATCCATTTTGCATATGTTGAAATTTAACAATTGAAAATATCAGATACTGTACTGTAAAATGAGTTTAATAACTTTATTTGCTTTATTAGCTATAAACTATTTAATGTGTGATTAATAAATTAAATAAATGTAGTTTTTATATAAAGTTAAAATTTATATTATATAATGACATTCTAATTATAATAGAAAAATTTAACAAAGATAATTTTTTGTAAATAAAAATAATAATAAAATTTATTACCATATATATAAAATAGGGAAACTGGTTTTTTAATAAAATAAATATATGAAATTATTAAGATTGAACAATAAAATTTTATCTGAAACTATGGATTTTAGTTACCGATGTAATGATATATGTATTAAAAAATGTTGTGTAATGTATGTTCGGTCGGTTGGCTCATAGTTGTGCAAAATGTCTCAAAAACTAATAAAATTATTATAATTCTATTAATGCTAAAAAAAATACTAAATAAATAATAAGAAAACACGAATTTAAGAATTTTTTCAAATAATGCCATATATTTTTAAAATCAAGTTAAAGGATGAAAATTATAAAAATTTAAAATTCTATAAATAACTAATGTTTAGGTATTTTTGTAATAAAAATATTTTTGAAATAAAAATATTTTTGAATTTCTGTATTTTATTTATAACAAACTATATTTAAATTAATTTTCTATTTTATACATAATTCGAGTTATTTATTAAAATAAAAAACTAAAATGTATTTTAATATGTTGACTATTATTAGACTATTGATTACACAAAAAATAATATCAAAACATCGCTAACTATAATTTATAGTTGCAGAAAAAATATTTTGTTCTCTCTTAACTATTATATATATTTTTTTATTAAAAAAACCTGTTTCCCTATTTTTGTGTCCGAATTTATACTACATTTGTATTTTCAAGGATTAAATCGAAAATTATTGACATTAATATATAATTTTAAATTAAAATAATTAATTAATACGACAAAACTTATAAATTTATTCTAAAATGTTTAAAAATATTTATGCATTATAATAAATATTATTAAACATTATTAAAAGAGTATTAAGTTATGTAAATATTAAAATTTAATTTGAAATTTTTTAAAACTCTTATCCGTGTGTATTAAGTTATTAGTAAATCTATATATGAAAAAATTATTTAAATTAATCCAATTAGTAATAAATGATCAATAAATTTTAATAACATTCAATAATTAAATAATGGTTAATAGAATAAATTAAAAATAAATTAAAATTATTATTTATTTAATAATATACATTTATTAATTTTACAAAAAATATTATTTTAAATATAAAATTTCTTTACTGCAATTGTATAATTGCTATAATTTTTTTATATGTTTATATAAAATAGTGGTTTATTTATTAATATATTATTTCACAAATTTTTATAACTGTTTTAT
The DNA here is from genome assembly GCF_028296485.1 of Oppia nitens. NCBI lineage: Eukaryota > Metazoa > Arthropoda > Arachnida > Sarcoptiformes > Oppiidae > Oppia > Oppia nitens. Next base: position 4,953,472 of record NW_026533243.1, read on the forward strand.
AATTGAGTATTATCTAATTTAATAGAAAATAGCAATCATATCATGATTAGTTTTTAGATTGTTTTATTTCCTTAAATGGTACTATTACATAATTATTTTTAAAACATCAAGGTCATTTACAATTAACATAAAACACAATTTATAATGTTTTATATTATTTGTTTTCTACTATTAAATATTGACGTTTGTATACATACATATAAATTTTAATTAATAATATTTTAGTTAAGATTTGTAAATATAATGATTTTACTACTTGTTTATCATTTTTAATAAGTAAGTTTTATATAATAATTTTATTATATAATTTTAAAGGTATCATAGAATAAACTTTAAAATAAATTAAATACTATATAGATATTGATAGCAGGCATAGAAAGTGTCGGCTCTTAGAATAATTTTTTAAACTTATTTTATTAAAAAGTTACTCAAAATTAATTAATGATAAAATAGCCATTTTGTACAATAATATATTGCTATTTATTAGGAAACTTTTCAGATTATTCAGTGAATTACTTTTTAAGTTTTAAATCGATAAAGTTGTTGACTGCCATTTTGACTCCTTCGCACATATTTAATTTTTTCGCCATTCAAGAAATTCACATTGATCAAACAAATTTTAGTTTGTTAGAGCAATATGTGGTAAAGATAATGATTCATCAACGGCTTCAATATATCTTATAAATTTGTCAAAATTTTATTATAAAAAAATCATGTCACATTTTCATTAGGTTTATCCATATATAATTGAGTTTTATTATAAAACATTTAATTTAATGATACATATTTTCTGCCAATTAAAACCTTATTTCATTTTATTGTTAAAAAATCAAAGGCCAATATTTCTCTCATTTATTTACATAAAAACCTTCGATATATCTCTACTATATTTTTTAATTTTTTGATTTTAAATTATGATGATTTTTTAAACTTATTTTTGTTTTTCACATCAACTCCTTTTACTTTTAATTTTTTTTCTTATGTCTGATAAGTCATTACATTTAAGACTTTAAGATAGGATCATTAAATGTTTTTAATCCCCATTCTTACATTAATTACAAAATAATATTTAAATTTTCTATCTTATCTTTAATAGATGTCATGTGACGTTAAGTAGTGTAACGGACTCATTTCAATATATATTTTAATTATTCAATTTCACACTTAAAGACTAATAATAAATTTATTATTTTAACAAAAAATAGATAGGTAAATATTGCATGGGGCCACACAGATAAAACGTTACTTTTGAAATTTTTATTTCCGACAGTTTCTTTGCCTGCTATCAATATTTTGTAATTCTATATATTAAAAATATATTTATTTATTTATACTTGTTTATATATATATATATATTCAAAGTAGTGTAATATAATTATTTTTTAAAAATATAGAGATAGTAAATGTTAAATATATCTTAATATTTTAATAGTAAAATAATATTTTTTTAAATAAAAGGCGCCATCATATTATATACTGTATAACATAATGAAATGAAAGAATAAATTTTACATAAAAATTTTTATTTTTTTTATTATTTTTTGTCTGTTTATTTTTAATAAAAAACACACTTAAAATATTGTGTAGGATATGATAGCAAAAATAATATCAAATAATGAAATAGTCTTGTTTTGATAGCACCTGAAGGCCATACGTGCCATTCAAAAGTACAGTTTTTATCATTTTTTTGTGTGTATAATGAAAAAAGGGGTATAAATATACAATTACATTGATGTTACGGTAGATATAGTTGCAGTCGAGAGAGATAATATAATATATTATATATTTTTGTTTATAATTATCGATATATACCTCTATATGAACATACAATATAACTCATATTCATCTAACATAAGTGTGCTTTTTTGTGTTAATAATGTTTGTGTTGTTTTTCTCTGTAAAATAAAAGTTTTTTTTTTAAATATAAAATCAAACCCAAGTATCTAAGCCTTGAATTTATATATATTTTTATATGTATTATATCGTTCACTGAAAGGTTTTATTTGTTTTACTGTTTATATGATATACAGTATTAATAACAGTATAAATACGACAATATTTTAATATAGATTTGTTGCTAAAATTACTTTTTAAATGTCAAGAGTTAAAAACAGGAAAATTATTATTACTTAATTAAAGTGAGAGTAATTTTTATAAAATCAGATAAAATTATATGAAATAATTAAATTTTTAAGTAAATTATCTAGACAAATTATTTATAATGTTGAATGCATTGAAAATTATTTATAAATTAGAAAATATAATATATTAAAAAGCTTATATTAATTTAACTAATTAATAAAACCAAATTGTCAAACTTTATAAATGTATGTACTGTACTGTATAATATACAACACACAGTACAATACAGTGTATATACAGTATATAATACATTAATTGCAATATTTTATGGACATATGATTTTGCACCGGTAGACAACATAATTTGATTTGATATCATATATACAGTAACTAACTTTATTAATATATTTACTGTATATGTTTAGTGTGACACACGTTTAGTGAGACAAGCATTTTGAAAATTAAAACAGCAGTCAATATTGTTGTCTATGATATTGTCGTTATATAATAAAATGTTTATGAAGTGCAAAATGAGTGCAAATCACATCACAAACTAAATCACGGCTTATATTAATATTTTTTAATTAAAAACTTATTTGAGGGGTGCATACATACAACAAAATATACAGTAACAACAATTTTTATAACATTGACTTATTTGTCAAGTGGATTACTAGGCTATAAATTATATAAATATACTATATATTAAAACATTAATTAAAATATTATATGTACAATATTGCGCTAAAAAAATTGATATTTCAAAAATATAACTTTATACATTTTATATAGTATAATGTATATAAAGTACTGTACAGTTACAGTACATACAGTTAACAGTCTATTTTTAAAATACATATTATTTGGGATTAACATTTAGTGTATAATTTATAACTTTTTTGAACTAGTTTTATAAATTTTTATGAATTTATATTTATTATAAGCATAATATTTGTCATGAACGATAAAAATTTAATTATAATACTAACATTTAAGTATATATATATATATATAAGTAATATTCAGTAATGGTTTGACACAAAACAGACAAATATAAATATTTTTCTTTCTATATATCTATCTATAAAACTCATTATAATAATGTTTTCCAGTCTCTCAATATGTATGTATAATAGCCATAAAAATGAGTTTTTACTGAGAAAACATCTCAAAAATCAAATACATATATGAAGTTAATTGATGAGAGCAATGGATAGTTATTTTTTGTATGCTATATGTTATGGCTATATATAATATAAAGTGTATATCCTTTCATATTTAGATTTTTGGGATCGTATGATAAGTCCAGAGTCAAAGTTAAGGAACGGGAGAACATTAGGAGAGGGAGGGAGTGAGGGGACTGACTGCTAAAAAATTGTTAAATGAGAGCACAAAAACATATGTTTTCTCTATCAGCAAATAACTAATATTATATTTAACTAATATTATAATATTTATTTGCATTTTAATGTTTACTCCAAATTTATTAATAATAAGCTATATCTCAATTTGAGTTAATATTATTTTCCAAAAACAGAAAATTGTTTTTTCAATAATATTTTATATAAAAATATGATATATAACATGCAGTATATAATTTATATATTGTTTATTTCAAATATTGTTACAATGCAAAATGTTTATTTTATTAAATTTATTGCACTGCAATATAATACTACTAATATAATAATACTAAATAACATATTAATATAAAAATAATAGTTAAGGCAAATTATTATACTATTGAAAAGTTTATTTAATATATTAATATACTGTATAATCAATAATTTGCATAAAAGTGTTATTTATAAATTATACGGTATATATATAGGAAAAATATGGTACGTATTTAATATATACATAAAAAGTGTTTTATTTTATAATTAATTAACAGTCATAACTGAGTATTTGTTATTGAGTTTTATTTTTACAAAAAATTGAGTTCAAACACAACATATCATATTATACAACAACAAACAATAGTAAAATACAAAATATGCAATTATAATAAGCTTATGGTTTGCTTAGTAACTATAAAGCAGTCAATGATATTAATAATGATAATACTAATAATAATAAAAGTAATAAATTTATATTTTTGTCAAAATCTATTATCCATATCATTGAGTTAATAAAATGCATATAAAATTAGGCAAAATATGATAAACAAATAATAATGAATAATATAATATAAATATTATGCTGTATTTTATATCTTTATTTGTTTACATAGAATATCAACTAAAATACATAGACTTCATTATAAATCTTTTTATAATATTATTTGTCATTATTATTTATATATATATAAATATAAAATATTATATAAATAAGTGGGTGAGTGATTAAATATGAATTTTAACGCTAGTTTGCATCAAATATTAATATAGAAATTAATGCATATTTTATAAATTTATATATTTCATACAGTATTTCATTTAAATAGATTTACAATTATTGTAGTTTAGGTTTTGATGCAAAACGACTGTTCAAGGATTGAGAACAACATATTAAACAAACACTAATTTATTGTGTGTTTGATTTTAATTTATTTTTATTATACATATATATACTCCTATCAATACAATACATAATATACTGTTTAAATACAATACAATAATCATAATATCAAACACTCGATACAAAATTTTTTTTGCTATTTATTTAAGAAATTGATTTATATTATTTACAACAATATATAGTTATATATATATAAATGTTTTAACCCAATTATATAAATATTGATATATATGATTTAAAATATATGTTTGGTTTTTTTTAAATTTTAATAACTGTATTATTTATTTAAATAATAAATAATTAGATAAATTAGTTGCAGTAATACTATTTAAAACTGTTAATTAGACTAAATCAGTTTATCGCACAAATTTTCAATAGCAATATGTTTAATATATAGAATTTTGTAAAATATGTTATTATTATTTTTTTTAGATTTTGTTTACTAATATTTACAAAATTCATATTCATTTATAAAATGCATGATTATTATGGTTTAAATATTATTATTCAACTAAATATATTCGAAAAATATATATAAATAATAGTAAAAGTTGAATTGTGTGTTATGTAAAACTAGAAATTAAAGTTTTAAACTATTTTTTATTTATTGCCTCAAGTATTGTGGGGTTGAACGGGCAAAAAAAGTGGGGAATAAATCAATGCATAAGTCATAAATTTTTAAACATATATTTTTTTGGTAAACTTTGTTGTTATTTCGTGAATTAATTCAAAAATTTGAAGTTTGAAATAAAAAAAAATAAGAAAAAATATTCAAACTCATGTTTGGTTTAACACAATTTTATTACTAATATATCGAATATATAAAAATTTTCTCATTTTAAATCTACAGTACAATAATATTGTGTTTTATTTAAAAAACAAATGACAGCTTATTTTAAAATTTTATACATAAATAATCTTTATTATAATCAACCGTTATACTGTATGTTGTAATTTATATTTTTATGTGTTGTGTTTGCATTATCCTATCTTTATGTTTGACTGAATAAGTGATAAAAATGGAGAGAGAGAGAGAGAGAGAGAGAGAGAGAGAGAGAGAGTCATAAACCCTGGAATATATATCAAAACATAACAACTCTCTCTCTCTCTCTCTCTCTCTCTCTCTCTCTCTCTTCTGCACAGTATTTGTAGCAATTGATTGTTAACAATATTAAAATAAAAGAAAAATAAAAATTGAGTTCAATTAAATAAATTATATTCACTTTGTTATTTTTATTTAAGTGATATATCATACTGCTATACATGAGCGTCATAGGGATCATTGCATAACACTATAACCGCAAACATCACAGTATGTGTTATACGGCATAGTTATGGGGAGTATTGGTATGGATGTGGATGTGAGGAAAAGATATATTTCATAAAAAATGATTTGATATTAATTTAAGTAAAATGTTATCATTTGATTGTTTTTTCTTTAGTTTAAACTACAATTTTACTTATATTTTTTCACATAATTTATGTGATTCTTTGACCATTGGTGTCGATTCATAGATCACAATATAAGCAAAATTGTATTTTAAACACAAAAATTTTTACATTATTTAAAAAAAAATACATTTGTTATTTAAAATTGGTATTTACAGTAGATTGTTTGATTATTATTATCTTACAATGTAATATCAAAGATCTATTTATTTGAAAAAATTATTTTTTATTACATTTGCAAGTAATTAATATAAAATTATTTAATATAATTAATTGTATATATTTTTGTAAAATCATATATAAAAAGAAAATAAATAAGTGAAAATAAATAAAATGCAATAAATATTTCTTATTTTTTGGGTTAGTATAATAATTTAAATAAAAATTTTGAATAAAATTATTAAAATAAAAAAATGGATTATTAAATATATTTTAATGATAAAGATTTAGCAATATTTTAATTAATAGCAAATAATAATAATGTTTTGGTGACAATTTGAATATACTTAACTTTATTACAGAAAAAATAAGACATACAATATTGTAGTTTACTATACATTGTTTGTTAATATATATGTTAATTAGTGTTAGGTTTTATTTTGGTGACAACATTTGATTAGAATATTTTAACGCATTTTAATGTATTTTAGTAACATTTATGTAAAATAAAATCAAAATATATTAAGATGTTATGTTAGTATAATAGATATTGTTATATCTAAATTAATTTGCAATAAATTTAAAATCAATTATCGATATAAGTGTCTAAATACACTAAACCTAGTAAATACAGATATCGCTTAAATTATGATAATTGATTATACAAATGTTTTAAACTAATATCATTAAACCAATATAATAGGAATGTCTATAATTTACAATATTATATCAACTTTACCAAAATAATTAAGTATCTAATATTCAATTCAATTAATAAATTACAGCAAATTAACAATGTGTTTAATGATCTGTAAACAAATTTCAATTGATAAATTGTAACAAAACTATTATTTTTTTTATTTATTAAAAATATAATAGTTTATACATTATATTGTTATGTACAGTACAAAATATTAATGATATATAATAAAACTAAAATAATAATAATAATTAAATGTGGGTATAGTTATAATTGCTATTTTATTTGATATACAGTAGCATACAATTGTTTAATTAAAAAATGAATATTAAAAATACAAATTATATAAACATATTTCCACACATCACGGGTGTCATTATCTCCGTCCAAACCGCTCGTATTGCTTACAGCACTGTTGGTCTCAATGACTATATGACAGTGCAATAGTGCTTATGTGATGGTGTGCTGTTAGCCACCCAAACAATATCGATGTTAATTAAATTATTTAATACTAGTATCTGTGATAACATTGCAAAGTTCCCAATAATAACTTAAAATAATAATTAATTTTATTATTAAATAAAAGTAGTTTTTGTATTAATTATGGAATATATAATATAACTTATAGTACAGTATAAGTCTTTGCATACAATGTATTACACAAACAATTTAAATAAAATAATTTTATAAAACTTAAGATTTAATAAGTTATGTCATGAATAATACATTTAAAATTTTGTTTACTCAATATATATATATATATAATTTATTATATTTGATTTAAATAACAATAATTTTTAATATTTTATTTTATATGTTTTCCGTATAATATTTGTAAAAAAAGTATTTTATTTAAGCAAAAACATTTTTTGCACATTGAAAGGAAAACAATTATTTGTGACATAAATTTGTGAAAATTATTAATTAAAACTGTAATAATAATAAATAAGTTAGTTTTTTATTTTTAATGTTTATATTTTATTTCTATTGTTAAAAATTGTTTTATTTAATACACTTTACATATAATCTAGAATTATTTCAATTATATAAATAGATTTAATACTTATTTATATATTTTTAAATGTATAATGTTTTTTATGTTAAAATTTTTTAAAAACATTTAAGATTTTTTTAATTTATTAATTGTTTCATATAAATATTAAACCTACACATTGAGAGCAAACTGCAATTTAAATCATATAAAAATAAATTAAATGAATAAATAACTGATACGTTTGATAATATATCAAAAAATGTTTTTTTTTTGTCACAAATATAATTAAAAAGAGAGTGATTTGAGAACTAATATTATAATTTAAAAAACTCGTATTTCAAGTCATTATATTTTGGTTAATTTTTTTATATTAAAAAATTATAATAATATAAAAAATAGATAGAAGATAAATAAATAAATAAAAATAAAGAAAGAAAGAAATTTAAAAGAAAAAATTGTATTTATATAAATTTATAATAAAACGTTAAAATATAAATTTTTAAATAAAAAATTTTAAAAAACATAATAATAATTTTTTATAAAATTTTTAATTCAAGGATGATTTCTACCAATATATTGGTAATACAATCAACATTTACTGTATTATTATTTGTTTTGATGTAATAAAGTAACAATGGTTATATCTTTTATAATTAACTATTAATCAAATACAAAATTACTAGAATATATTTTTTAGAATTTTATATGAAAAATTAAAAATTAATAAAACTATGAATATATATTTTAACAAACTACTTAAAAGATTTATATACTGTATTATAAACACTTTAAATAATTATTGATAATTATAATTTTTATAATTTCTCTCTCTCTCTCTCTCTCTCTCTCTCTCTCTCTCGTTATTATGATATTTTAACAATTAAAAGTGTTTATAAATGACAAGAAAATGATTTTTGACCCAATTTTAAGACAAACAAAAGAGTAAAATAAAAATAAAATAAAGAGAGAGAAAGTGGCGCTCAATTATATTCAGTTATTTATTTAACATATTTTTAACTAATTTATACAATTTTCACAATCATCTAATATTACTGAGAAAAATATATGTATAAATACATAAAACAAAATTAAAACATTAGCTAATCCTTGAAAATGATTTCCATTTTACATATACTTTGATGTGACAAACAGTTAAATTCATTTTTATGTGAAGTGTTAATGTTTTTTAATATAAGGAAGCAAAAAGTTTTTGTGTTTTTGTGTGAGTGAGAGAACGAAAGAAAGAAAGAGAGAGAGAGAGAGAGAGAGAGAGAGAGAGAGAGAGAGAGAGAGAGAGAGAGAGAGAGAGAAAGAAAGAGAGAGTAAAAATTAAAAAAGTAACAAAATCTGGAAATCAGTTAAATAAAGTTAGATTAGCATAAAAAGCAACAAAAAATATTTAAAGACAAATAAAGTTTTCAAAATAAACCAACAAATATAATAAAAAAAAATGAACAACTATTATATAAAATATGTGTATAAATGTTTTGTTATAATTAACTTAATTGGCACATCAATAATAAACATATTAAACCAATTTATAATATTTTATAAATAATTGATTTATAATTACATTATAAAATTAGTGTAAGCATTGTTTCACAGAAGACTATTTAAATTAAAATAATTTTTTATTATTTACTTTATTTGTACATCCATTAAAAATGTCATTAATTGTAATAACTAATATTTTTTATACTACTGTAGTTATTTAATTTACAATATTACAACCAATATAAAATTCAAAATAACAATTTTATATTTCTTTTATTTAATTTCTAAATCAATTATTATTTATAATTTTTAATATATTACTAAATTATGACATAAATATTATTAATATTTAAAAGGTTTGCATTCAAAATAATATCAAATTATTAAAATTCTTTATTAAATATTAAAAATCTCTTTTTCTGCTTTGATTACATCAAAGCTAATGATATTAATCTTAAAAACAGTATATTTTATATATGATTGGATACAATAGGAAATCATTAATTAAATTCTATTATATGGCTTGAGATGTGTCTTAAAATTGATTAAATACAATAAATTAGATATTACTGTATATATATATAATGTATATAATGGCTAAAAATTGTTTATCTAGATGCCAACATGTTCATCATGTTCATAAATTTAAAGGTTCACATATAAAGTACTGTATAATATATATATACGGTATGTGCAACACATGTATGACCTAAAAATGGTTTCATATAAAATATAATGGTTTTTTTGTTAAACAATCATAATTTTATTGCTATAACTATTGCACAAATAAATAATATATATATTTAAACTTAAAGGGCTTATTATTTACGATATTTCAAACTTTTTCATTATTATTATTCTCTGAAAGGATAGGAGTAATAGTCAGTCATTCACTGGGAGACAGTTCACTCATATGGGCAAACAAATTGAGAAAACAGTCATAAATTTTTTGGTTCATATGAGTGCATATATTTCAGGGGTTCTCTCGGCGTTAAAAAATGGTTTTGATTTGTATTTTAATGACATTTCATACCATTTCATGCTCTATCTCAATGCCTGTACTCACAAAGACATACACTATAATATAGCAAATATACCCATAAATAATATGCCAGTGCTATGAGCAAACCCCTTCCTACTACAGTATAAAATAGTTAAATACCAGTGCTTGAGATAAAGTTAAAAGAGGAAAAATGAGAGATAGAGAGGTCCGTCATCTCAATGGCTCAGATAGGCTTCAATTAAAGTCTCTCTCCCTCTCTTCTCTCTCTCTCTCTCTCTCTCTCTCTCTCCCTCCCTCCTCTATATCTTATCTAAACATATGTAACTCACATTTTCACTGAGAGAGTGCCTGTTATTGTAATCATCATATTTAGACCCAAAATATTTGTATTATCAAAATAAGAGGAAAACATACAATGCTTTAGATTAGCGAAAATGTGTGCCTCAATGTAAATATGTGTATATATTAATACATTAATAAATAAATAGTATTATTTATGTATTTATAAAATGCACTTTCTATGTAAACCCTCATACATCTCATCGTAAAGGAGTTGTCCGAACATTTGCTAAACTATATACATACAGATGACAAACATTGAGACACTTTAAGCACTTGAAATAATTTACATTTAAAATTTGACATTTTCAAAGTCTTACATTTATTTTAATTTTTAATAGATTTTAACTGTATCATACTTAAACATTTTTATAATAATACTTTATTTTATATACAAATATGCAAAAATAAATAACATTTAATAAAAATTATTTAAGTTTTATATAATTATGTATTATACCGTATATACCGTATAACTTAACTATATACTGTACATATATTTATATTTTTTTTATCATACTGGCTTTGGGTTAATAACTTTAATATATCATAAATTTCATTTGGTTATGTTATACAAAAATAATATAGTATACTATTATAATAAAATAAAATTATAATTTTAAATACCTTCGGGCAGTACAGTGAAAATTAACAAAAATATGAAATTAACAAATGTTTACAAATTGCAAACAATAAATTAAATCAAATATTAATAGAAATGTAATTTATAATTTTTATATAAAAAAAGTTTAATATTGAACTCTTTTATAAAAAATTATTATTTGAAAGATTTAAAGAAGCGATTTATATAAAAATTTAATGAATTTTCATATGAATCTTATATTTTATATAATAAATTAAATTCTATTATATTTATTTATATAACATTATGTTTTTGAATTTTTTAATAATATTATTACATTTTATTTTATCAATGTTTTTTATAAATATCAATGCAAATGGATAATCATATATAATGATAATATTGTCCTTATTATAAGATATCACTTGTGAATCAGTGGGTATTTATTTACATTTAAAAATCTAAAATAATAATTTATGTATTTATTAAAATAATTAACTTTTAAAGATAAGTTATTATTTAGATATGAAAAATATTTTAGTAGAGTCACTACCACTTATAAATCAATTGATCAATAGATAAATTGTGATGAATTAGCAATAAAAATACCAATAAACTACTGTATATTTATAAGAAATACTTAAAACTAAACTATTTTCACTATTGCTTACAGTCTAGTAGACTATTAATAAGATATAAACTCAACTAAATTAGATTTTGATGAAAATATAACAAATTCAATGCTTTAATATAAAATAGACTTCATTTTTTATATAAAATAAAAATATTTTATAATCGAAAAGTTCAATTATTATGAGTTTTATTATATATATATATATATATATATATATATATATATACTGTACTGTACTGTACTGTAAATTTACTTTTTTTGTTAGTGCATTTATTTTTTTATATAAATAATAATATTATTTTATTGTTATTATTGTTGGACAACACAAAAATGTGCAAATTATGTCTTTTTGTGTTATTAAAGTTATTGTAGTTATTTTTTATGTTTCTTAACAACATAAGTAATGGTACATTGGCAATAATAATAATAATAATAATAATAATAATAATAATAATAATAATAATAATAATAATAATAATAATAATAATAATATATTTACAGTTGGTATTTGGCGCTAAACTTGATGTCAAAACCTTGAAACCATTTATTTTAAAAGCAAAAAATTATACGAATGCTTAAAAAGCAAAATATTTTTTACTGTAACAAATTGGATATTTTTTAGCAATAAATCTATTAATTTAACATAAATATAATAAACATTTTTAATTGACTAAATTATTGTCCCAAATATTGTTTTAGTTATTGATGCTAAGTTTACTACTTAATAAATTACTATATATTGTACTAATTTCTATTTTTGTCTAAATTTAATAATAATTTATAATTTATTGAATATTTGTTTTTCACAATAATAATTTATTTGTATAAATAACCCTTTAACTAGGCTTTACATTAAAATTTTGTGTTATAAAATATTTCATATTCAAAAAAAACTTGAAAAGTTTTGTTTTCTGAAATCTATACGAGCCTTTTGTGTGTGTGTGTGTGTGTGTGTAGCAATTTTTTTGCGAATTTTGAAATTCTGACTTCAGATTCGGTTAGAGGACTACTAATAATGTATTGAAAAGTTGAATTAAAATTTTGATATTTCTTCTGGAACATGGACAAAATGGCGGCCAAAGTAAAAAAAATTTTAAGAAATTTTTTTAAAGTATAGATTTGAATAAAGCATCAAAAACAAGCATAAGAAATATGCATTAAAATTTTCATCTCTTCGGGATCATAAAGAAAATGGCGGCCAAAGTAACAAAAATTAGGTAAAAATTTTAACGTTTAGAATTGTAAAGAGCATCAAAAATATGATATAATATTTCAGCATATTTTTTTAAAATGGCGGCAAAAGTATAAAAAAAATTAGAATTTTTTTTAATTATAGATTTGAATAAAGAATCAAAAACAAAAATAAAAAAATATGCATTAAAATTTTGATATCTACGGGAACATTAAGAATAAGTATAAGCGGCAAAAGTATAATTATAAATGATTATTTTGTTATACTAAATCATTTGATACCCTACATGACTATAGTTGTTTATTTTGTCAAACCGAGTTATTTGATACCCCACATGACAAAAGTTGAATTTATTTTGTTATACCTAGTCAATTGATACCTTACATGACTATAGTTGAATTTATTTTGTTATACCTAGTCAATTGATACCCTACATGACTATAGTTGAATTTATTTTGTTATACCTAGTCAATTGATACTCTACATGACTATAGTTGTTTATTTTGTCATATCGAGTCAATTGATACTCTACATGACAATATTTATATAATGTATATTTGACCAGTTTTTAAATTTTTATATATTATATAGCCGCTATAACTAATGGTTTTCAATGTTATTCAAGTTTTTTTTCTGAAAATGCTTTCTAGCATTCTTAACTGGTTTTAGTATATTTAGCCAAAAAATTGTTTATCATAAAATATTATAACAAAACTAATATTACAAAAAATATAATTTCGCTAAACATTTATAGTTTTTAATGTTTAACAATATTTTATTACATTTTTAGTATTAATCCAAAAATAGATTTTTGTTATTTTTTGCTAAATAAATTTAATATTTTAATAAAATAAATGTATTATATTGGTATACTAATTATATTTATATTAAATACTACTACAACATAACAACAATTTTTAATATAAAACATTTATTTTAATGATTTTTGAAATAAGTAAACATTTATGATAGATATAATTAGAAAAAAAATTTAAGTTATTAGTTATGAATTTACTATAAACAATAATTTAATATATATTTTTGGCTCAAAACATTTTTCAACAAATTAATTATTTTAAAAATACTTTTATAGTAAAGAGGGAAAACAAATTTTTGGAAAACTTTCAAAATTGTGAAATTCATATTGTATTGACTTTTTTAAACGAAAATTTGATAGATTTTTTTATTTATATGTCAAAGATCTCTATCATAGTTTTTTTTTCATTAAATTCAAATAACTCATTTGTTAATAAATAATATATACTCAATATAAGTCAATAAACTCAAATTTGACTCAAAAATATTACTCAAATGTCTATATTAGACTAAAATATCTTTGAGAAGGGATAGAGAGAGAGAGAGAGAGAGAGAGAGAGAGAGAGAGAGAGAGAGAGAGAGAGAGAGAGAGAGAGAGAGAGAGAGAGAGAGAGAGAGAGAGAGAGAGAGAGAGACTATTTTGAAAATAACTAATTTATAATTGGGTTTTAATCTAAACAACTAAAGAGAAAAATAATAACATATATTATAAAAGCGAGAGAAGGAAGGAATTTATGGCTTATTTGTGTTATAAAAAGGAAATTAGTGTACAATTAACACATAAATGAGTTTTGTATTTACTGTTTATACTTTCTGTTGTTTAATATTTTATATTTACATTCATTAAATAATACAAACCGTATAAATGCGATAAAATTTTATTTTTATTATTTTTCTCGCATTCACTCCATTCTCATTGAATTATATCGTGTATTAAAGTAACTAATTTATAATCACATTAATTAATACAATAAATAGCCTAAATTAATATTTACTTATGTTTTTAGATAAGCTCATTATTTATGTCAATTTGGATAATTTTGTAATATTAGATTTGAATATATCTGAGTTTCATTTTAGTTTATATATACGAGTCGTTATGACTTTTATACGACTGACAGTGTCTGACACCAATGATTTTGTCAACAAAAAAACTTATTGACAAAAATACTGATAACTATATAGCTTATCAATAATTTTTTGCATAAATTTATATTATCATTACTACATAGTAGTATATACAGTAAAATATTCGATACATTATATATATATAATTTTAAAGCTAATATGTGTGGTAAACGATATACCGTATATTTATTTATCAATTTATAAAATAATGACAATGAACTTTGATATTATTTGGCAACAATTTGCATAAAACTTTCACTTATTAATGAAAAAATATAAATCATGCTATAAAACGATAAAATTGTTATTCTAACAACTTTTTATATTACAGTATTATAGAAATATTTACACATCATGTGTGTCACCAAAATATGATTTTTAATCAGGTTTTTTTAATTAATGAAATTATACTAATAATTTTACATCAAATATATAAAAAATAAACATTATGATTGTAAAAACTTTTCTATATGTGATTATAATTTTTCAAGAAATATTTTTAAAAAATTTACTTAACATTATATTTTTATTTTTATAAAAGCAAAACTTACATAATGCAAATCAATACAAAAAATAAAAGTGCAAA
This sequence comes from Oppia nitens, assembly GCF_028296485.1. Classification (NCBI taxonomy): domain Eukaryota; kingdom Metazoa; phylum Arthropoda; class Arachnida; order Sarcoptiformes; family Oppiidae; genus Oppia; species Oppia nitens. Next base: position 4,969,150 of record NW_026533243.1, read on the forward strand.
TTTATATTTTTTAAAAGTTATAATAAAACAACAACAAAACTGTACATAAATATCACATATTATTCATTCAAATCGATTGGTATGAGAGAGAAAAATATATCTAATTTTTTAGGGATCGGTTGGAAGGCATTAGGGAATGCCTGGTATTGTAAATGTACTGTATTTCTAAGTTATCTAACTATATGTATAGACAGCATATTGTATGTATGTATATGTACTGTTTGTGTGTGTGTGTGTGTGTGTGTGTGTGTGTGTGTGTGTGTGTGTGTGTGTGTGTGTGTGTGTGTGTGACACTCCTAATAAATTACACACAGCTATTACATTGAAGCAAAATATTATATAATATGATGTAATAAGATGTAACAAAAATTCAAAATATTTTATTTTATAGTAATTTTTATTAAATAATAATGATTTGATAATAGTATGGTTATATGGTGTGTGTTGGTGTATGTGAAGATACCTGTGCTCTCTGGTAATGTCTTGACAATCTCAACCAATTACATTTATAGTACAACTTATAAAGTATGGGCAGTTTGTTGTATTGTTGTCACAAACAGTTTTATCCAGGCTTACAAAAAATAGGTAAATGACTAACGCTAACGCTATAGCAACAATTACATAGTATTACAGAGAGAGAGAGAGAGAGAGAGAGAGAGAGAGAGAGAGAGAGAGAGCTAAAAATAAAAGTAAAAGAATTGAAAATCAATAAAATACAAGTCTATAGTCTATGCAAATACTGTATTAGTAATAGTCTGTATGTCTCTGTATGTCTACTATAATGTCTTTTATAAAGTTTCATAGAAAATATATTTTATTTAAACTAAGAATATAAAAGAAATATAAATATAATTTTCTTTTATATTATTGAATGCCTTATAATATCGTATATATAATATAATAATACATAGACTCTCTGTTGTCTAAAAAAATTATATATAATAAGACTGTAGTACTAATCTAGTCTATAATGTTGTGTAATATTATATAAAAGTAATATAAAAGTCGCATATAACAACAAAACAACAAAACAACATGGTAATTTTTATTATTATCAACATATTTTAATGTATGCTCAAGAAAATTACACTTAATATAACAATATAATGAGTCATTTTATTGTTACCAACATTTATGATTTTCAGACATATTATATCTTTACATTCTCGGAGTCTCTCTCTCTCTCTCTCTCTCTCTCTCTCTCTCTCTCTCTCTCTGTCTCTCCTTTTTATATAACATGTACTTTAGCTAAAGTAATGCAATTAGTTTGTAATGCATTATAGATTTTTAGCAATGTTAAACTTTTATTTAGTAAATTTTGAACAATGATTTTCGCTTTTATAGCACAATTTGTTATTCACTAACTCATTAATTTATTTGCTCACTCACTCACTCACATATATACGGTATACTGTATATACTGACTGATTCTTAAAATATTAAAATAAAATACATATAATATACAGTATATATACTGTATATATAAAACATATAATATTATATTGTCTCTTATCTGAACACACTTTATAGTTGCATACAATCCTTATCAGTGATGATATAAAATATTTGTTCACGCGTTCAGTCAGTGTGTATGTATAATGTCTTATATATATATAATTCTTCAAATATTTATCAATAGTGGTATAGAGAAAAATATGTTATATTTATAATAATATAATGTATAATATTGTATATAATGTCATAAAATCTCTATAAATTTGTTATCAAATGAGGAATTAATATATAAATTATATCAGTCTCTCAACCAATATATAAATTTTATTATAATGATATGTAATCTATCAATGATAACATATTGTATAATGTAATGTTCACTTTATGCTGTATTTGATATTGGTTTATTTTTCAAATACAATTTTAGTATATATATGGCATACATATTGTATACATACTGTAAAATATCATAGAAATATATATATATATATTTGGTAACACCATTTCTAAACAATAAATGTACAAAAATTAAACATGATAAATAATATACTGTATATATATATATACAGTATATTCTATTGTCAATGTATGTATGTTTTCAAATTCAATTCAATTGTATTTGTTAAAAAATATAAATTAACATTACAATAACAACAACAATAAATTATTTTTACTATTTTTCAATTACGCTTTTCTAACAAAAACAATATCTTAAATATAAAAATAAATATAAAATATTTGGGAAATTGAAAATAGCTGTAAAAATAATAAAATAAATATTACTATCTCTAAGGCTCTCTTTCTCTCTGCTCTCCCTCTCTGTCTGTCTGTCTATCTGTCTATCTATCTGTCTATCTCTCTCTCTTTTTCTCTCTTTCTGACTGTCAATGTGTGCCATACATTGTTCATCAACAACTTCTTGAGCCCATATCTTAGTGTTTGGTTATTACAATGTATTTCAAACCCAAATCTAAGGTTTGGTAATAAAAAAGTGTTTGCGAGAGAAAACATGGAAACAGCCGGCACTGTGTCAGTGAAGGTCACCCAATGGTAGTACAGTCTAACTCTACTTATATAAGCACTTATATATTATGTACACTGAAATCAATATATATTTACTACACATACCGTGTTTGGTGAACCAACAATCACTCTCTTATTTGGTATATCCCCTCAAAAGAAATACATACCAATACAATGATACTAACATTACTAACATTATTACCATTATTCACATTATCATCAAATCATATTAATTTAAATGCCATTCCTTATAATGTTTAAAGTATTTATGATTATATACTCTCAAGTTATGATATATCTCTTTAATATAGAAACCATTGATTTTTTCTCTATACTAAAGTTATGTATAAAGTACTGTATATACTGTGTATACCGTGTATACCATAAGTGCCACCAATTGAAACATGTTTAGCAAAATGTTATGAATTTTGTTGTTATATTGTTAGTTGACTTTGGGATGAAACCTATCAAAACATAAGTGATAACATCAGTGTTGTCCACAACAAAATTAATTACATAATTTCATATACTATATCAAATCAAATATCTAGTTTAACCCTTATATATATTACTGTATATATATTATATAACATGTAGACACCTGGCTATCCCACGGCTAATACCGGGTCTATCATTGTATTGACTAATAATTCTCAAACATAACTCAGTTGTATATGATATGTGTTATACGCAAGTCATAAAACCGGTTAAACCTAAAAAACCAATATAGAGACCGACACCCGACTCATTGTGTTGAGCCCTGTTGTCAGGCAGTACTCACTAATCATTCAAACTATCAAACAATTGATTAAATATACAATAAGTTAGCATAAGTTGACATTATTTACATTAACTATTAATATGTAATTTTGTTATAAAACCAAATTACTTAAAACAATTTTGTTGGCATATATTACACTCAATTATTAATAATTATAAGTTTTAGCTAAACAATGAATCAATTGAAAAAATAGATATATTTATAGATTTGCCACTTTTAAAAAGTATAGACTTATAATTGTTAATTGTATTTAAAGGTATGACATAAACTAAATTAATTTCAAATCAATTTTTATTGTTAAAACAGATATAACAAGAGTCGGGTTCCTTATATACCGTTTGCAGTGACGGTGAACCCAAACCATAGCTCAAGTAATGATAGCATTCAATAGTATTGCTATCGGTCTCTAGCGGTTAAGCAGCTGTTTGTGTTATGGACTGAGACTGTGCTGAATGTCTGCAATGTTGTACCACAACAGCCCTCAGTCCTCCACAGTCTCAGTCAGTCAGTTGAGTACTCGAGTGCTCAAACACGACATGTGTGGAGCACTGGTAGGCAACTAATGCCCAACCAGTTGTCTGGTAGCTGTGAAACTGTTAACATCTAATACCAATACCATTCAAATAACACATACACTCAAAGTATATGTATTGTGAAAGTGAGTGAATCCTATGGTATGATCTGTTTGTGACTTTAATTATATTTATTACAAATATATCAAAATTTACATTTATATCAAATTATTATTTAATAATAAAACAACAAATATTTTATATAATTATTTGCATTAATAATAATAATAACTGAGCTTGTTGCAATTTTGTCTAAACATAGTATCACTTATTAATAAACAAATTGATTTTTATTTTCAAATGTGTATAACTTATTATTAATAATAATAATAATATAATATATTATAAATTTTATTAGACGTATTTAAATGCCATTTGAAAGCTAATACTGATATAATTGATAAGTGTATAATAATATGATATTGTTTACGTATTATTAGTATAGTCTATGTTTTTACTATGTTTTTAATAAACTGACTTGGTGAAAATATTTTTTATTAATAATAAACAAATTAAAAATATTTTTATAACACAAAATAACTACATTACATATAAATTATGGTATGTATTAAAAAACATTATTTTTTTTATATTTTGCTTATAAATCATAGCAATGATACTGTATATGTAGTACACATATATCGTGTCTCATATATTTTATATAATAAAAGCCATTACATTGAATTAATATATTTATATTATATATATATATAATTTACATTTAAACTAGCTCGATTTTTATATAGATTATATAAAGTCACACAAAATATATTAATTTAAACATATGCTTGACATCTATTTATGATTAATTATGTTAACCCCTCGTATTGAACTAATAATGATATATTTGGCTAAAAATTGTTTATGTTATATATCGTAGACATGTATGTTATTTTGTACTAAAAATAACTACAAACATATCATATAATGGCATTTTTAAATATGTATATACATATCAAATATATATACATTATATACTGTTTATTTTATAATGTTTATTATTGATGTCATTATATATTTATGTATAATTAAAAAAAAGAGATGCAATTTTTGGCTAAAATTTATTTTAACAATTTATTATTTTCTCAATTAATGTGTTTACTGCAATGAGTAATAAAATTATCAATATATAGATAATAATATAACATATAAGTATAATAATCTTATTTCAATTATTTTATAAATGCATATAATATTTTTAAATGATATAGCTTAATTTTAATTTATTGATTTTTCTCATTTTTTGTTCAGTATTATATTTTATATTTACATAAATAAATTGATTCCGTTAAATTTTTAATATTGTAAATTTTTGTTTTAACTATAGTTAGATTTATGGTTTAATAATTATCTAGCAGATAAATTTATAGAAAAATTAAAGAATATTCCATAATTAAAAAATAATTATTACAATGACAACTCAATAACCTTGGATTTGTTACATGTCTATTTTTATTTTATTTTAAATATCAATATAAATATGTACAGTAAGTTTATTTTTTATAATAATTAGTGTTGTATTGATTTTGCAATGGATGTCACTATTGTTGATATTACTTTACATATACGTTAATACAATTGTATACACAATTGATATTTACAGTATAATTCTAGTATTATATAAACTAACTTATTATGTATTTATTTATAAACACAGTAATAATATTTTCAAATAAATCTTAATAATAAAATAGTATTATTAGCGAAATATTGTCAAAATAGCACTAAATTGTTATAAATGTAAAAACTAACACATTTGCAATAGATATGCCATAAATAAAGTTGATTTTTAAGCATTAAAAAAGTTAATTTTTGCCAAATTAGAAAATTATGAGAAATAGATAAAATAATTTTTGGCAATTTATTTCAATATATTTTGGTGCAAACAGTTTTTTTTGGACCCAAATACTAGTTTGTCATAAACTAAACATTGAAAATAATTCAAGTGTTTTTTCTCTCTTGAAAACTACTAGACCTCGATATATAATAAATACTAGACTTGTTTTATACGGATATTTGCTATAGTATTATACTGTATAGTGAGGAAACCAATAAATAAAGACAACCATATTTTGAATTATGGCCAAAAAATGTCTAAATTAATTTAACCATATCGTTAACATGGGTTAACCCAAACCATTAAGTGTTAGGTTTAACAACAAATAATTTGCACAGTTTTCAACATATTGTTAACCAAATAGACGAATGTATTCTTATTTAACGTTCAAATAAATAAGTTATACTGAATATAGTGTACGTAATAATTGCAAAAATATCCACTAATATGAACCACATATMAATTACATTAATTTTGAAGTATATTTTGTTTAATGACTGATAAAATAAATTATTTGAGTATTTAGTTGAAACCCAATTATTGTAAGTCTCTGTTATGCCACTGTTTTCCTCATAGGATATGATTATTGCCTGACAACAGGGCTCAACACAATGAGCCGGGTGTCGGTGTCTATGAGTTTGAACTGGTTTTGCGACTGTGCGTACATATTATGTTTTCAAACATTATTTTTATATACATTTATATATATTATATAATATAAATTTATAAATTATTAAAAATATATATTTAAAATTGGGATAATCCCGGTTATAACTTGGATATTATATAATATATAATTTATATTTTCTTACTTAAAGTATTATATAATTAAAATTTTGCTAAAAAGCATTTGATAAAGTTTTCATTAGTAAAACATTGCACTTAATATATAATTAATAGACATATATAAACATTAAAAATAGTTATTACATAATGTATATTCATATTTAAATCGAAATATACTATATTTGAATATAAAAATAATTAAATAGATTTAAATAATGATATGTATATTGTTATGAATAGAGCCATAACTGGGACTATATGGACAATGATGTGACGCAAATGATAACATGTCATCCCAATTATAAGGACCCCTTTGTGAGGGCCCATAGCTTTATATTGAGAGGTGACGGTCCGCTTTCGTATCCGACCCGTCAATATATAGCAATTATGGCATCGGCTCGACATCAGTGCACATATTTGGTGAATATGTCTCGCAATGAGTTTATATCATCGGGTGGTGATCCCCAATGGCTTCAAGGCTTGGATCACATTCCGCAAAAACTTAAAGATCTGAACCAAATCAACAAATTGTTGGCACACCAGCCATGGCTTATAAGCCGATCACATATTGAGAAGTTGACAAAAGGGTCTGATTCGTGGTCATTGTCTGAGTTGGTTCACGCCATCGTAATCCTGTCCCACTTCCACGCGCTCTCCAGCTTTGTCTTTGGTTGTAATATCGGTGCTGACAGTGGAGACAATAAAGAAAATGGTCACACAAATAATCACCCGGTGGTAGTCAACAACACGACCAACACAAATAAGCCGCCCTCACCATCCAGTCTCGGGGGTTCTCCCACTACCGGACCAGAAGTCGAGGCATTGATGAAGACATTGCAGACTATTAATGAACAGAAGAACGTCGTCGTTGCCGCCGCTGAGGACACGGCCTCACAGGAGGACCTGTTAAAGAATTTTGAAAAATTAGAGTATGACAGCCAAGAGCAACAACACTCACCATTATTTGTCGCTAACAATGCCGGCACCGGTGGATCAGCACCTGTAGGCAATAACCAAATTACAAATAGAAATGGCACTAATAGTAACGGCGCCAACAATACTAGTAATAATAATAATAATAATAATAACAGCAACAATAGTAACGCTGTCGGAACTACTGTAGAGGCTAATACAGTCTCGGCATCGGGCGGTCAGGAGCAACAACAACAACATGAGGACAAGTCATTGAGTGAGTTAAACAAGTTTATGGACGATCCGCACTTCGGGTACGAGGACTTTGCTCGCCGTCGTGAGGCTGACTTTCCGACGTTTCGCGTTCAGGACTACTCGTGGGACGACCACGGCTTTAGTCTCGTCAACAGATTGTACTCAGATATCGGCAATTTGTTGGACGAAAAGTTCAAAGTTTGCTATAATCTCACTTATTTCACGTTAGTATTCATTTTATTTTTGCTATTGATTTTAAATTTTTATTAATTTATTAAATATATGACTATTATTAACTATATTTAATAATATTATAGTAAATTTTTAAACAAACTATTAATATTATAGTAGGCTATATGTGGCGCAATCATTCACTATTTTAAAACAATCAAGTTTATGTCAAACACACTATTAATTATAATTAAAAACTAACCTATCTCATCTACTATAACCTAACTAAAAATAAACAATTATGGTACACACAATAAATAAAATAATAAATAATTGTATTTTACAATAAACATTAATAATTTTTTGTAAATTAATTGATGTGGCACATATATGATAAACTTATATTAATTAAATTACTATAGTACCGGTAAATATAATTGTCAAAAAGCTATATCAATATAAATGTATTGTACTGTACTTTATGTCTATTGTACAGTATGTTAACAATATAATGAATAACATTAGTGACAAATATTACAATCACTCATATAATGATAATTGCATTTAAAGATATTAAGTGTTAGTCCACTTACTTAGTCCAAAAAATATCTAAATTAAAAAATAATCAAATAACGTGACCTTAATTTAACTAAAAAACATTTTTAAAATTTTAATTGATCTATATAGTTTTATTTGTTAGTGTTATGAATTACACTTAACATCTATATTATATATAATGTTTGTGTAGTTATTTTTGAAAGTTATCATGATCAATTTTTATTTACGAATATCATATTAAAGTATGATTAATGTGCGCTTATTTTTATCAAAACTTATTTTGGTTTAAATCAATAGGTTTTGTATTAGTTTTTTTTGAATACTCAATGTTGTTGTTGTTGTTGTTTGCCATTTACTGCTTTGATAAATGACTTTTTGAATGTGATATTTAGATATTCTTTTTATATAAAAAAAGGTTATATTTTTACTTTTAGTTTCCCTTCAAAAGAGATTTTTGAGTTTATATATGCCTTTTCCTGAGTTTATAATATATATATTTCTATAATATATAAAGCTATAGAAAATATACTGTATATTCTGGCTTTTTCTTTAAATAAAAATACATTGAATTTGTTTATAAGAGATTTTTGAGCGCAAAAATTTCAACTTATTTGATACATACCAGAAATGCCAACAAAACAGTAAAATAAAAAAGAGTAAAACAAAAATTTAAGTTTACTTTAGAATTGAATTTTGACAGCAAAACGGTTTGATTGAAATAAAATATAAAGAAAAATATAAATCACAAAAACCGGCGAATATTTTGCCAAAATATTTGCTACAATTTTATTGCCAGTATTGCCGTTACACTTAAATTTCAATATACACTATGTATTCACTATTTTAGCATTTTATATCTAACGATATTTGGATAGCAACAACACATATTTTTTTTAAATATAATAGTTTATATATATTTTTATTTTATATAATATGAATTCATATACTATAGTATATAGTTATAGTTTAGTCTATTTTTATACTTTATTTCACAGAATATACGCCAAATGACAAACTGATAACATAAGACATGCATATAAAACGTTTATTCTTTCATTTTTAACTATAAACGAGTAATAAAAGACAATATTTTTCAAAAACTTTGCGATAATATAGTTTTACTTTTAACACAACGATTAATCATTTGCCAGAAATGTGTAAAATATAATTATTTATACATTTGCCTTCAAATATAATTTATTCTCAAGTTATTAGAGAAACACAAATAATTTGAAACACAAGAATATTCTGTGAATGTCTAATAATATCCACACGTTTTCCAATGTGTTTAGTTTCTCACAAATGATAATTGCAATCAAAAAGTTGGTTATTTGAGACATTTGTCTTACATTTTATGTCTCTTAAATAAACTTAAATTATTTTTATTCATAAATCTTTTCTCACATTTTATTATTACTTGTAATAAATAAATTTGCATTTCAAAAATATGTTGCGAAAAGTGTTAGTTTTTGTTTTTTGTTATTTTGCTTTTTACTTAACTAAAATTTTATTTAGTGTTAACTCATTTTATTACTAATTATTTAAAATTATTTTCTGAAAAGAAAGTTTAGGTTTATTTCTAAAATTTTGTTTTACATGAACTATTGTGTAAACTAAAATTAATTTAAATCAAATGTATAATATAAATACATTAGAATTTTGCATTAATTATTCATACACAAATTACATTTAAATTTTGATATTATATATGAAAATTTTAATATGAACTATTTAAATAAATGAATATAAAAACTTATTTTTGTTTTTACTATTTTAATAGACTAAACATTGTATTCATGAAATGCAATATAAAAAATTTGGTTTTGTATCAAAAGATAGAAACTTCAACACATAAACAACAAACAAAATGAAAAGTTTGTTATAAATAAATGTCATTACTCTCGAAAAATAACAAATTCTTTGATATTTTGATTATTCTTTCGATTCTTTAGAAGTTTTTCTCTTTCTTTCTTTTCAATTGCTTGAAATAGATTTATAAGAGAGAGAGAGATTAACAAACATTACACAAACAATTTTCACAGTTTATATAGTTTTTAATTTTTATTCCTAACTAATGGAGTCATTGATTTTAATATTCTAAAAATAATTTATATATGAAAATATTTTTATGTTGATAATTGTAGTGTTTATTTTAGATTATATTAACTTTATAACAATCTTTTTTGAATATTAAAAAATGTAATGTTATCGACAAGTATTTTACTATATTAATAATAAATTGGTTATAATGTTAAATATTTGACTTTTAAATGACATAAATATAATTAATATTTGATTTGTTTGTTATTTGTATGAATTGGTGGACAGTATGGGAAACAAGACGAACATCGATACGACTCCTTTCCGAAGAGCCATCTGGAACTACATTCAGTCAATGTATGGCATCAGACATGACGACTATGACTACAGAGAAGTCAATCTATTAGTCGAGCGAAACCTCAAGGCATACATAAAGTCGTTGTGTTGTTACCCGCATCGGGTCCGCCATAACAGGGAATTCAATAAAGTCATGCGTGGTTTTAGGACTTCCGAAAAGGTAGACTTTCCTTAACTTTGTCATCAAAACTAATTACAAATAACTTTTGCATTTACTTATTAATGTTGAATATGACCAGCAATTGACATAAATATATATATATAACTCAATATTTGTCGGAAACTTCATAATCCTTAGCAATGATTGTAATTTTATATATAATAATCTATTTTCACTCATTCAATGTGTTTGAAGGCATTAGTCTTTCATTTCCTTCAATTTGATCCTATAGTCAATTATTTAGCATAACTTTATGTTCAATATTTCTCATAAGATTTTTATATATATTTTTCTTCCCAATGTGTGTGCCATCAGATTCATGTAAATCTAATGGTATTTGAAGCCCGACTTCAAGCGGAACTATTGTACGCTTTGAGAGCTGTTATGCGACACATGACTTGAGTGGCCAAACATTTACAACACATACACAGCAGTCGTCACTACAAATAACAACCCAACAAAACACACCATACCTTTCCCAGTCAACAACAATTATATGGATGTTTCAAACAAACAAAAAACCGATACGTATATCACAAATATACATATATTTAAAAATATATGAAAAATCAATAAAAGTTATTAAAAACAAATTTTAAAAAATTAACAAAAAATAGGAGATTTCAAATTGTGATTTTTAATTATTTTTTTATTTGTTTCGCTCTTTTTTAAATAAATATAATTTTTAAAATATTAGAGTAAACTAATTTTTCATCAGGATATCTATGTTTAACGTTTATTTACCCATTAAAAGATAAAATAAAAGTATAGATTATTTATTAAATAATAATAATATGATGAAATTAAAATCATGCGAAAAGGCCTATATCTTAGACATTGAACTAATTATATGATTATTACTATTTTATTATTATTAATTATTACTATTGATATACTCTAATAATTTTTATTATGTGAAATGTATAGATGATTATAAAAAATTGTGAAAAATCTACAAAAAAAATTAGAAATTATTTAAAAATTGGTACTATAAATGATATGATAATATAAACGCCTATATAAACAACAAAATACTAACTTAAACTATAATAATGTTAGATTTTATTTGTGTCTATAGAAAGTTAGAGAGAGAGAGAGAGAGAGGCTATCAATTAGATTTGTATATTAAAGCAAATCTTTTATTGATAAACTAAAAAACAATTAAAACTAATAAAGTAGTTATAGTATGCCTAAAATTATAAAATAATTATTGCTAGTGATATATTGATGTTTAAATTTCCATTTGAATTACTATTTAATATTATTATAAATATTAATATCTTTTTTAATTATTAGGATACAAGTGATTTTCAATTACATAAAGTTAATATATATATATATACAACAAACAATTAATATTTATTAAGTTGCATAAAACTGATCAAAAATTTATTAAAAATATAAATTATTATAAACATTTGTTAGACCAATTTTTGATAATTTTATTTTATTTAAATTTTAAAATTATCTTTAATTGCAATATTAATATAGTTTTCAAATAGTTTAACATTACCGTAATTTAAATTTCAAATGTTAAAACTAAAATGATTTAAAATAAAGTTTCTTAGAAAAATTTAATAAATATTATTTGATTGTTGTATATATTTATGTTTAATTATAAATATAGAAATATTAATAAAATACATAATTATTTTAAGAATGATTGCTTAATTGTTTAATTGACGATTAATTATTATTAAAATTATAATATTATTGTATATGCGCTACAAGTGAAAAGTGAGACAAAATATGATTTTGTTAATTTTGAAATCCAAACCAAAACGTTAATTATCCGGTTTATTATATTTATTATAATGATTTCAGTAAAAGTCTAATTTTATTTATTATTATTATATTATTGTTGTAATAATTAAAAATCAAGAATATTCTGTTATATTTTTCAGACAAACCATTGTAAGCACAAAAAGCCATATTTTAATTCATTATTAATTTTTATGTTTAATTTAAATAATAATTATTATTATTGACTTTTTAAATTATAATTATTTTAATTATTTTTAATTATAATCTACATTATGTTCAATTGTAATTGTAAAATATTATCACAATTATTATTATAATTATTATGACAATTATATTTGCTGTATTATAATAATTATTTTTTAGATGACAACCAATTATAATTTGATTATATAATTTTAAGTTGATAAGTAAACCATCAATATTATTATGATTATTATATTGACGATTATTGTAACTCTTATTATTATTATTATTAATGAGTTTTAATTAATTGAAAGACAATTTATAATTCTGTGATCTCTATATTTCTCTGGATTTTATTTGCAACAAAAGATAAAGCAAATAATAATTATTATATAAATATTTGATAATTTATGAAAATAATTATAGTAATTATTAAAAAAAATTAAAAATATATTTACAAAAATTAAAAAATAAAAAAATGTTGAAATAAAATGTGTAATATATTTATTTTTTCAAAACCAAAGTGCAAATTGTAATCATTTTAGTTGTGTTTGTATGAAAAACCTAACCAACAACTCATTCATCCACATCGTCCACACGTAATCTTAATATATATTTATCTCTATATCTATATATTTATTGTTTCATAAGCCTGTCATCAGAGATGTGGTATTTTTATGTCGGAGCTGTCTGTCTCACCGAAAGCCATATTTCTAAAGAGTTGTCATAAACTATCCAATTCTTTGTATATAATTTTGAGTAACTCATGGAAAGAAAGCTTCATTTCTATAGACATGGGATTACAGAAAAACTGTATTTTCTATATATATATGCGAGTGTAAAGTTAGGACAGGCATTATATCCAACATATATGTAGTGTTTGTACAGTTTATTATATGTCGAGTACACAAAACTATCTCAATAAGTGATGCCAACGACAAGTAAATTCCAGTCAATTCCTATCGAATTATCGTAAAGGCATTTAACGTTATAATTGCACTCATATTTCCAATATATACTTACAGTGTATACACATTTCATCTACTATTGATATATAGCATTGTTATTCAATATACAGTATATACTGTATTACAATCTACTCTAATATACCTATATCTCAGAATCAAATATCCGACACATATCCCGGTCAGGACTAATCAATTTAATTAATTCAATTAAAGTTGCAATTATTTTATTATTCTAAAACTGCAAAAATAAAAACTGTTTATTCCTATAGTAATATTACAATCATACAAATAGTACAAGTGTGGCAAATTGACATAGATGAATTTTAAGTAACAATAATGTAATTATTATATTTTTAATTATTAAATAAATGAAGTAATTACTGTTAATTAAAATATATATATATATAATGTTTGATCTAAATAAACATTACTATGATATGATGATCAACTATTAATATATTTTTTTGTCAACTTAATAGAACTCAAATAAAATATTATTGGAGATTCAAAATTTATATTCAATTTGATAAATAAATAAATATGTTATCAATTTCTGATCAATTTAAACTCAAGTGTTATATCTATTAATATTTTATACAGTATAAACTTTGAATTATTTTAATGTTTGTAATAGAAAACTTATTAAATTGAAATATAAATTAGTTTATAATTTCTTTTTATTGTAACCACCCGTACAATATTAGTTTAATTCAACTTCAATGATATATAAATTATTAAAAATTAAAAAAATATATTTAGCAATAATGAACTTGGTCAATTCACGCATAAATACAGTATAAGTTTTAATTATACAATTGAATCATTACAATGAGCTTAGTTCATACTTAAACTTCTAATACTATATTTCACATTATTATATAACTTATAAAATATTACTTTACTTATTATACCTTTTTGTTAATGTGTTTGTGGTTTAATTATTTTAACTTTTGCGACCCTTTTTGTTTCATAGCAATTGCTTTTACGAGTCATTTATTTCAATTGATATTATGTTGACCACATATATAGTGTATACACTGACTCACATCACTATATTAATTGCTGCATCAGGTTTTTGTGTGCACTACACACACACACACACACACACACACACACACATCATATGATACATGAATTGTCAGATATGTTATGTATTTCTCGTATTTGCGGGTAAATGCTTAGTGACCAACACATGATGTGTATGACTGTGTGTATCCAATATTTAATATACTATATATCCATACAAATAACTATTTTTCATATTGGATATTACGCTAAATGATTACTGGTTTACAGTGAAACCTCGTTTATATTTATAAACCCTCTATTTAACATAAATCATGTAGATGATCACAATTGTTTTCTACATTACGCTTCAATTAATATTTTACTGTACCATTAATATAGCTTACAATGGCATAAGAGATATTGTTTTATTATACAATAAAATATGTTATATTTGCAATCAAACATAATATAAAATATACAAAACAGATTTGTTTGTATCCTATAGTAAATTGTTAGTAACTTTTGTTTAATAGAAACAAATCAAAAGCAGATATATTAGTGATCACACATCACATCAAAGCTAATCTGATGTTTGTATTAACGTTTAGAAGTCTATAAAGTTTATGGAGAAATGCAAATCACATTTACTATTAATTCACGGCTCGGATCAGCATTTGTTGGGAATTATCATAAAATGAAATATAAGTGAATGTAATATAATATAATATAATGAGAAATGAGTCACTTTTGCCATTCAATTTGGCCAAAGATTAGGCACTTAATTATGGATCAACTTTCATGTGATTGCATATAATATTATATACAGTACTATATTGTATTTTGGTTAACAAAAATTGTTTTATACATTTTACTTTATTTACATATTATGCTTACTTTTATGATTATTTTGCATAATTTTATAAATAAAATGCAAAAAATATTTGTTATTTTATAAACATTGTTTAAGTTTTAATGATTTTAAAATGATATTCAACTTTAACTTTAGTGCACATTATTTAAAAAATTAAATCATTTTAATCCTATATTATTATGATATGATTGTTGAAATTTATTTGTTAATTATGTTTAAGTCTTCTAATGCCATTAAATTAATCAATTTTATGTATATTTTATTTTGCAAATTATATGCAATTTAATTTACTATTATAAATATACATTTTTTATCTACACAACTAAACTTAATATACTTTGCAAATTAAGTTTAAAATTTTAAAGTTGTATTATTAGATTTAAAGCATTTCAATGTCTCATTTACTCTCTAAAAACGCTATCATTTCAAACCAAATGTGTTTATTTATAGAGTTTTGTATATATATATTATAGAGTATTGTATAATAAAGATTGTATTTGTAAGATAAATGAAATAAATTTGCATTTTTTCTACAATACCTTAATTTACGGCAAACGTATTATATTAAAAGTTTGCCTTTTGATATTATAATGATAATGATGATGACTATCAAGTAAATGATGGTGCTAAATTTTTAGTATGGCTCACATAAAATTAGAGATGGGATAATAGAAATTTCTAATAAATTTCCCTGAGAAAGTTTCTAGTAAATTTCTCAAGAATAAATTTCCATAGAAATTTTACTTTATTATTATACTATGGGATCTCCATATTCATAGCTATTATAATACAAGTTAATATAACAAGTTTACATATTATCAAGTTGTACTATTATAATACAAATGCAATCTTTATATATAAAATGTATATAATTAACTAATTATAATTAGTTTTGTAAAATTTTACTCATCATGCAATTATATTTTAAGTTTAATGTATTTAAATAGATTTATTATTATTTTGAAAATTAATTTAAATACTAATAATAATATTTAGTTATTATTTGCAAATAAAAAAATTAACATGGGAATCCCATAGACAGAAATTACTTTTAGAAATTTTCTATAATTTTCTCTTTTTTGCCAACTCTACATAAAATTCAAATAAAAATAAACGTTTTTAACGTAACAATAGAAATCAAAATATCCATTAGTATTGAACGATACCATATATCAACCTAATTCACTTCAATAATATAATATAATATACAATACATTATATATATCTTTACTTTATTGTATGATATATAAACTTAAAGATAATTTTGTGATTATTTTATTTAAACCTAATTGTGTGCCAAATAGTCACTGCAATTATATATGTAATTTATATACTCTGAGCAGAAAAATATCATTCAATTTGCCATAAAATGTCTATTTTGATAATTTAACAATTTTTGCATTAAACTTGTTTGATTATGTTTTCAATAAATTATCTGAAGTTAAATTGTAAAATTTAATCATTTATTTATATTATAGTTTAAATGTAAGTAAAATTCATTTTATAAAACGACTATTAAATATTATTTTATAGTCATTTGTTGCTTTAATATATTTGGCAACAATTATAGTGACCAACTATTTTCAGTTAACATGTACATTTTATGTTTTATAAATATTTATATAGTTTGTTATAAAAATGATAGAATATATTATTGAAATATTTATATTATAAATTGTTTTCACTACTTTTTATTAATTAATTTTTAATTTTATAAAGATTGAAGTAATATATAATCTTAAAATTCAGATTTTTTTGTGTCGGTCACTATAATAACAATAAATTAGCAATTTTCTATTGTTAACAATATTTTATATATTATATTTGAATTTAAAATTTATGATTTATTTCAATAATTATTACAATAAATTATATGTCAGTAATTTTTTTTATAAAACTACATTTTTCATATTTCATATTATTTTTATGATGATATTTGTTTGCAATTGACATTTCATTAATTTTAATAACTAATTATACTATAGATAAAATAAAGTGAAAATTAAGTTGATGTGTTAGAAATAAGTTATCACAAATTGGATAATTAATTATAAGATCACTAAATAATATGCATAAAAACTAATTAATGTTAAATAATAATAATAATAACTACATAAAAATATTTATATTACAAAACCTATCAGGTTAGCGATATTATTATTGATATTATTTTGCCAATTTATATTGATTTTGTCAAAATCAACTAAATGTTATTATTATTATAAGATACCTGTAGCTATAAATATACAATATGTACTGTATATCCGTATATAAATTTATTACATTAAAATATGAGATATAAGTTTTGTATCTGATATTTCTGATTATATCATTGGTATCACTAAACACTAAACATTTCAAAAGTTGGTAAATAAGATATTGAATAGAAACTCGAGTGACACAACACAATGGACAACAATCAATGGTCGAAAACCAGTTTTAAGAGGTCATACACTTGTGGTTATACGATATAAATGAAAACTGTCCTCTAGTTAAACAAGTTTTTTTAATTAATGACAATTATAATATTTTTTGTGTACAGTCGAGTAAATTTAGCTTAATTATTCTTTAATAAAATATTAACAAAATTCAATATTGCTCTATTTATTAATGTTAAATTAAAATTTTGTATATAAACTATTGTATAATAAACAAATTTAATTAAGAGATGTCATTGATTTTTAAAATGAGACATTTTAAAAAATTATAAATTGTAAAATTTATATTTTAAATATACTTTAAATTAGTATGTATTTATATACAGAAGTATATATGTATTTATATATTATAATCGATAAATCTCTTATATATCATTGTTAATAAACTGTAGTATATGTGTCTACGGTTTCATATATCAGACACACCTTTCAACACTTGAACTATTTCAACAAAGAGCTGTTCATATCATCACTTCCTCCTCAAGTGATGAAGTGATGACTTAACAAAATTGTTGCAAAGACTCGCATTGAAACTATTATTCAAAATATGTGACTATTTTTTGTATTTTTATAAACTTATATCTCAATCAATAGTAGGGATTTAGATGTAATAACTTTTAAAACCAATTAACACCCGATTGGTGGACAACAATGCGGTGGAAATATAATCTGAAAAATATCTCAAGAGTTTTATAAACCCATTTTATTTTGGTGTTAAGTTTTTTTTATTCAACTCAATATTATTACTTTATAAATATACTATTCATTAAACTATTAAATTAGTATCTTTTATCGGTATATATATATTAATAATTTTTATTTTACTTTATTTTATTATACAGTATTAAAATAAAAAGTGTAACATTTGTATTTCAATTATGATTTTTAATTTTTGTACAATATTTTGACAATTGAAAAATTAACATTTATTTTAAGTGATTGATTAATCGTAACTTTGAACTAAATTTGGTGATCAAATCAAATAAAATTTATTAATTAATTTTATATGTAATAAATTTTTATAAATATCTTCGATCTATGTATTAGTTAGTAATTTGTTAAAGCGATGGATCACTTAATGACTTTAAAAAATAGGATTTATACCGATTTTTGTGAAAACAACAAAACACTTATTATTAGTGATGTCTCTAAACTCTAAAGCGATGTTCACTACATTAGTCTCTGATTACTTCAAATCGACTCAAACCTAACAAATGGATCTCATTTACAGAGATTTAGTTTTTACAGTCAATCACACAATCAAATGAGTGTTCCCTTCCAGTTGTGTTCACAGTCTTAACTCATATCACATAATAATAATAACATAATAACAGGATTTAACTAATTTTAACTATACTTCAATGTCTCTCTGAGCTAAAAGAGACAGTAATAAATAGATAGACAGATAGACAGATAGACAGATAGAGAAAGCAATATCTAAGTTTTAGAGAGAGTTTATATTATTTAATTAATAACTTCACTAAAAATAATACTAAATTTATTGTATTTTTTATTTAGATTTTGTTTATTAAAACTATTTACTGTATTTGTGAGTATATTAAATATAAATTCATTATTACCGGTATATAATTAAAAATCACAATTCAAACTAATGATTTCAAATGTAACCAAAAAGTAATTGATAATTAAACTTGAAATCAAACATCATTTTGAAATCAACTTTTTTATGTAACAAAATCTTTTTACATTAATAGTACACTAATTTGTATAAACTGTAAATTTTATGTTATATTAATATTGAAAAGATCTGTAAAATCACATTACAGTAATTAAGTACAGTATATGTTAATAATATACACTATACAGTACTAAATTAATACAAACTACTGTATAATTTAATATGTATTTGTGAATAACAATAATTATTATTATATTTATGGTATACATTTATTATATGACAAAATCATACATTATTAATACTGTAAGTATTTACAGTTTACTTTATTACCAAAATTATCAAAAATAGTATTATTTAAAAGCAAATACTATTGCTTTTAAAACGTTTTGATGCATAAAATTTTTATTTAAAAAAATTCACAAAATTTACAGCAAATAAAATAACATGTCATTAATTTACTAATAATAAATTATTTCTTAATATTATATTGTGTTTCCAAATGCATTGTCATATTTATTAAATATTATATGAAAAATAGTTTATTAAATACAGCGAACAGTTAGACAGTTACTGAAGTGTAAGGTGTGGACAACTAATTTATGTAATCAATACATCAATTATACACAAATCTATTGACTTGTTTTTCCCAGTATTTCAAACATTTTTTTTAATACAATGACAGGTATGGGAATCACATTATTTAAGTAATAGTTATGTGATTATTATTATATAAATCATATCCAATGAGACGTCTATTTAGGTTTTTTTGCCATATATTCAAAGCCATCAATCAATACGTGAACTCATTATTTTGCAATATATTTAGTGAATAGATCGAGAAATCATACATTGATTATCAATCAGTTGTATTTGTATATCATTTATTATTTTATTACTATATAATTATGAATCAAATCTATTATTAATGTTATATAATAACACATTCATAGGCATACAGTAAATTATGTACTGTATGTATTTAAAAATTACTAATTTAGTTTTTTAATGTAAAATTAAATTTAAAACTATAATTTTGTGTATTTCTAATTTATACTTGTTAATGATATTTAATTATTGTAAATATACTGTAAAATGTAATTAATATATGAAAAAAACAAACAAAACTGGCAACAGATATAAATCGATATTATATGTTTAATTAAAAAATAAAAATCAATTAAATTAGACAAAACAAACAAAATTTAATTAGTGTAAGATATTTTAATTAAGTGTTTTAAATTTATATTGTTTACAATATACAGTATTTGAAATCTTACATAAAATAATTAACTCATTTATTTTAATATAATTGATAATTATCATTTTTAGTTTTTATTATTTGGTCATTTGAATAAAAATAAAGACAATTTATTCTTATACTGTATTTTAAATTATTTTTTATTAAGTATGTCAAATATTAAAATATTAATAAAAAAATAAGTAATATAAATATTATATATAATGTTATAATTTTTATTCTTTATATTATTGAATATAATATATATATATATATATATATATATATATATTATAATTATTACATTTTGTTTTATAAATAGTTAATATTAGTTAAGTGATTGATTACTCATTTAAATAAAAAAAATAATGTTTATATTAAAAGATCCGCGAAATTCGTGTTTAACGCAAATCACAATCACTTGAAGCTACTGTTCCTCCCGTTTCTTACTTACTGTATATTGTAGTACAGTGTATACATACATAAGTTACATATTCTCATAGGATAATGAGTTTTATATTCACATGAAAGTTACGGATAATTTTCTTTTAATTTAACCGAAAAACATGTAAAATAACTAAATAAACTAAAAATAACAAAAATGTTGTCATAAATTATATTAGAGTGAGAAAAAATATGATAAAAATGCTATTTATATGTAGTTTTATATCAATGAGAGACCAAAAAGTATAGTTTTTTCTGATATTTCAGTGGTCGTCAACCGTAACCGTAAAAACGATCACACATTGGGCTATAATATCATTGTCTAACTCTCTCTCTCTCTCTCTCTCTCTCTCTCTCTCTCTCACACACACACACACACACACACACACACACACACACACACACACACACACTTATAAACTAAATTGTCAATTATTAGCCGCTTATGTATCTTTCTCTCATTGGCTTTTCTCATGACTGACTCTCGGGCTCACACTTCAAATATATTTTTATGACTTCCCCTCCACTTTTTAATATAGCATTTATTAACCCTTTTTAGTCAATAGATTGCATGCATTTTTTAACTGTTGAGGTAATCGACCATTAATTTGCAACACTACACACCATCGCCTTAACAATAACAGTAATCATAAATATAATATATATAATAACAATAAAAACTAATAATAAGTTTAAATGTATGGCTCGTGGTTACCATTAAGACATTAACATCACTGGAGAGATGTTTTGGTGAATATAAAACACGGGACACGACTTACCATAAAATTGTTAACTATTTCTTTATTTTGCTGTTGTTATGCTTTGCAAACCATATATATAACAAAAATAATTACACAGACCTTAATGTAAACCTTTAATATAATCCCAATGTATTGCCATTTTAAAAGGCATTATCACAAATAGATATTACATGAATTTTCATATTTTTATTTTTTAAATTACATTTAAATAATATTTCATAAATATTAAAAAAGTATTCTTACTTTAGTATTATTACTTAAATATAAAAGTATTAATTAGTTTGTATATAATTTTTATATTTTTAAATAAAATAATTTCCAGTATTTTGAATTAACAAACGTATTGATTACTTTTAATGTTATTTTATTTTTTAATGTAAAGTTATACAGTAAACAATCAAACAATCATCACAATAAGTAATATTTAAAAATCTAGTTTTATATAATAAAATATTTTATAATAATTATTTGATCAAAAGAGATTTAAGTAAATATCAAACAATATTTATGTTTATAAAAATAAATATTAATGCATACAAAACCATTTCAAATACACTTTAAAAATATGACATTAAATTTTATGAGCATTAATATAAAAGTTAATTTAAAAATTTGTTTATATCAGCGTTTAAACCATTAATTATAAGATTTAAAAAATATATTTCAATGTAAACTCATATATTTTCTTTTAAATAAAATTAATTTACTAAAAATAAAATTAAAATTAATTACTTAAAAACAATTAAAACAAATAACATCACAAAACATAACAAACAATTTATAATATTATGAGATAATGATAGTATATTTATAAATAAATGATATCAACTAAATTAAAATATTTAAAAATATATATATTTAACTATAAAAATAGTGATTTAATTGGGAAAAGTAGTTGAATATCATTGAATGAGTAGTGTTTGACTATTTTGAATGACTGAATCGTGAACTGTGGCACAAATGTGAGGATCGGACAGTTTGGTAAAAAAACTCATTTTTTGTAGCATTTGTGAGACAAACTGAGAGCACTGACAGATAATCACTCGGATGTTCAACTCATCCAACTCTTCAATGCAGTCGATCAGTGTCTCGACACCAGTGCTGTCGATGAAGAAAACACTGGAAAAGTCTAATATAATTGTGTGAATCGTTGACTTTCCTTTTATTAGCCGATCCATCTCATCGCTAGTCAATCAATATAAATATAATATATTATAAGTTTATATTTTATATGATTTATATATATATATATATATAATATTACTTAATTATACTATTGATATAAATTTATATTTATTTAAACATTTATTTATATATGATTACTTACGTGGAAACATTCAGCGTTTTCTTAAACAAATTTGATTTAAAGTTTTGTGAATTCATAAAAAATAACGGACAATGAAACTGAAAAATTTTGATCCCATTTATCTGTTTTGCTTCACTAAACTCATTGGTGTCCACATATATCTCACTAAAGGCCAACTGACCATTGATTGTGGACTTTGGCCTTAAAATAAAATACAATACAAGTATAAAATATAAGTGTATCTAAAAATATTGCTATAAATCATACAATTTTTGGTGTTTTGGGAAAAACATAACAAAAATCAGACATTTATTTTTTTTGTAAAGCTTTACTATATTTTAGATCACTTAAGTATTATAAAAGTTTGTGTGTGTGTTATATTAGTCGTATAAAAGTTGTTAGAAACATATGAAATATATGGCATATAAAAAAATAATATAAAATAAAATAAAAGTTAAAATACATAGCATTTGTGATTAATGCCAACTAAATCTTAGAAAATTAATTGAATGGCAGTTTTGATCTCAAAAACTATTTATGCATAAAAACATAGTTTGCTATTTATAGAAATCTATAAATTATCAAGGACATGTATGATTTATAGCTGGGATGACTTATATATATATATATATATATATATATATATATGTTTGTGTGTATGTATGTGAATAAGGAGTAGCAAAAAAAAGAGCGCTTACATTGTAAATCTGAAGAGAACAGTTAGTATTGAGAAACCTATGCCAACAATGAGGCCTATGTCCACACCAAGCAATACAACACTCAAGAACGTAATCAACCAAACCAACTAAAAAATAAATTATTATTATTATTATTATTATTTTATTACAAAAAAATTGTTTTAACATTTTATTAATAACTCAAATTATAAGAATATTCAATGATTTATGTCTTAAAACACTACAATTAAGTCAAAAATATCATAATTTTAAATCAAAGAATATTATAATTATTAATAGTAAAAAATATAACAATTTTATTTTAAGCTTATATACATTAAAATATGAATATTTTTTAATACTTAAAATAATTCATTTTTGAAATATTTATTTAAAATGTAAATAAATTGTTAACTTTGTGAGACTGTACTATAAGCTCCATTAGCTCAATATCATTGAACAGACTTATAATATAAAATGATATACTGTATGTAATTTTTAACCTCTGATTTTCAAAATGATATTCAATTCAAAACATTTATATCCAAAAGAAAAATATTTTTATTTTTCAAACTTTCAAATCGGAAATAAAATTTCTGATGTAAATTTCAATAGTAAATCCATATATAATATTAAAAATTTATTCTTAAAAGAGTAAAAGTTTATATAATATTAGAGTTTTTCCAAAATATTCATATATTGATACAAATAGTATTAATATTTGGTTGACATAAATGTTGAAAAATCTTGCCGTCTTTATAAAAATGTAAATTATCCTTAATGCTACAAATATTAGCATGATCATTTATTTAAACACAATTGTGTTATGTGACAGATTTACATATATAAATTATTTTATAATTTCAATTCATACAACTTTTACCCTAAACGACACAAATAATATTTTCATATATTTTCAGTAAAATCGATATTTTTATTACTATATTATATCAAATATTCATGTATATAATGATATAATAATTAGTGTTAATTTATACATAAAAATTAATTGCTTTAACCGTTACGAATGAAAACTATGTGGACTAATATTTCAGTTCACTTTTTAAATTATTTTATTACATTTTTGCCAAATATATTAATTTCTGTGAAAAACTAAAATAAGAATATATTTTTGTGATATTAATAATATACTGAAAGTAATGTATAGTTATAAAAGTTATTAAATAAATTTACACTATACTGTCATATTGTATTATGTTAAGACAATATAAATAAATGTATTTTATATGCACTATAATTAATTTAAACATAATTTTAGTTAAATTTCTATTAATATCATTCTTAACATTACGTTAAATAAAAAAAGTTAATTCACAGTCAAAGCGTTTTGCAGATTTGATCCTTTATTTTTATTTTTATTATTATTATTATTTTGTTTGTTTGTTTTTAGGCTATTAATTAATTTAGTTTCTATTAATATATATATTTTCAAACACTACATTCATTATTTACTATATCTCAAGCTATTGTTAATTCAAGAAATATAATATATATACTATTTATTATGTATATACTATAAACTCTCTTTACTTGTGTGTCTGTCTCTCATTAATTGCATGAATGAATAGATACAACATTTTTAATCATTGAAAATAGTTAAAAACAATTTCTCTTTTTTCAATTGCAAAACAATATATTGTATTTAAATTGTGAAAATGTTTTGCGCAGCTTAACAAGTATTGTACAGTTAAATGTCAATGAAATTACTTACGGCCTCTAATTTAGATATTTTCCATGAATTGATTAAATCTTTAAATTGTAGAAACATTGACTTCAGTGCAACCAATATAATGCACGAAAGGGTTGTCTGTTTGAAAAATATAGTTAACAAACAAATTTGTTAGATATTAGGATAAACTCTGATATATATAAAGTCTGATATTTAGACCGACAGTTAGATAAAAGGCGGATATATTAGTGAGTGAATGAATTAAAGAAAAATATATATGAGATCTCATTTAGACATATAAAAGACAACATAAACAGCGATAAATTTATTTAGAGTTTGAGGAAAAAACTAAACTTTTAAATTATATTGTGTTTATGTTTGAATGTTTTAAACATGTTTTGTATATAAAAGTATTATATTAGCAATAATTGAAATAAAACATAATACAATATTATTATCAATGTGTATGTGTAGTTATATTACTGTATATGACTTATTTAGTAATGCAATTATATTTTAGACCAATTTTTATGATGTTTTCAATTATATAAGACTTATATAAGTCTTTATTGTTTACGGATGATATATAAAACTAAAATTTTAATTTCTTAACTAAATGTTTGTGAAAAATGTTTTATTAAATAAATGGCTTCTGAATTAAATTAAATCAGTGAATATTGCAATTGTAAACTATATTACTCTCAATTTGTATCACTTTTTATCTCTTTAAAAACATTTATTATTTTAAACAGATTGCATGGTATTTACAGTTATACATATATTTTGCCATAAGTTAATGCACTTTATATTTTTTGTTGCTTTTTAAGATATTTTTATTTAAATAATGTTTTCATTGGTTGTGATAAGATTAGTCTTACTTTTGGCAAATGATAGAGAAGTGGTCCCAAAAATAGCAGAAATATTAACATACAGGCGCTCGACACAAGTCCGGCCACTTGAGTGCGTCCACCAGTTTTTTCCTGTACTGAACTCCGTGACAATGAGGCCGATGATGGATAGCATGCAAATAGCGATGCAAATATGTTTGCAGATCCCAGTGCTATGAGCTCCTGGTTGGCATCGATCCTATATTTGTGTTTTTTGGCGAATATCTTGGCTAATGATAGGGAAACGGCAAACGCAACGATTGCTATGACTAACGAGTCAATTATCAGAGATGACAATATATCCAACCGAGGTATACGTGGCTCCGGCAGACTATCATTGTTAGCAACAAAAAAAATGGACACACATTATAACTATTATACTCTTTTATAATTGATTGGCATTGAAGTCTCTCTATTTCTCATCGTTGTGTGTATGTCTGTGTGTGTGTTAGTTATCTACTGTGTTGTGTTGGGTGAGTGATGTGGGTCTGTATGTGTGAGGCATTTATTTTTTGTCAGATAATTCAATTGAAGTTTGTTTTTAACACGACTTTTCAAAAAGTTGTGAACACAACACACACTTGACTGCCGACACTCGGGTTTATCTATTGTGTCGCTAACACTGTTTCTGCCTATCAGTCATTGTGTATAATACATGTCATGAAATAATGTTAACTCAACACTAAATAATAAGACGAATAGGTTTTTCTTAAAAGTTTTGTTATATGATATCAATACTGATAAACACTTTTGATATACAGAATATACTTTATATATACAATGGAAAGTAGTTGTAAAACTTAACAATTGTTATATTGACGAATAAAATACTGTAAAGTGTGGACATATATCTCTATATCTTTCACTATATGTACTCTAATAAGTCTGAATTTCCTGTGATTTCTGATTTTAAATCAATCAAAAATCAACGTGTAGTACATGTTGTAGTTTATATGAATTTATATATACTATATATACTGTATATACTGTATATACTGTATATACTGTATATACTGTATATATTTGTATTAAACTAAGTATATATATTGTATAATATATAATAGTGAGGATAGAGAGTGAGTGTATATTTTGAAAATCAAATTGCTTTGAAAATCCAATTTGACTCCAATGTCTGTCACAATTGATTTTCTATTTTTATATTTGCTTTTATAGTTTCACTGATAATACTATATTACAGTCTTATATATATAACTTTATATATCTCACCATTGATTTAGAAACGCACTCGTCTTATACTAGCTTTAGATTATTTATTGTATTTCATTTATGTTGCCTTTTATTATTATATAACACACGAAACACTATTACAAGAGAGAGAGAGAGAGAGAGAGAGAGAGAGAGAGAGAGAGAGAGAGAGAGAGAGAGGATATTATGATGATTTTTATTTTTATTATTGATTCAATTATTATTCTTGAATGTATGCTTTACTTGTTATTTTTGTTCATATTTTTCAATATACAGTATATGTTATTTCGTGTGTTTTAGAAATAAGGAAAATGTTAAATAGATTTTTCTCTTAATAATACAATATATTAATATATTATGGGATTATATATTATATTTATTTATAATATATGTTTTATATAAATGTTTGCTTAAGTTTTTGATGTTTTAATATTGTTTTTTGTTGTAATTTTCTGGATATATGTTTTGTTAACATTTTGTCTTATTTAAAAATAAAGCAAAATTGATTTTTTATAATGTTTATAGCCTAAGAAAATAAATTGAAATTTGTTTTGAAGTAATTTCCTTACAATTCTCAAAATAATATTAAACTTCTTTAAATAAAAACAATATATTGCATATAATAAAATGTTATTTGCATTTGATTATTTATAATTTTCTATTTAAAATAAAATAAAGTGCACATAACATAATAATTTAAACATACCCTTTAGGTATATCACCCATAATATCAACACTTTGTGTTTTATGCAGATCCATGAGCCAAGAAAACAAAGTAAAACCAATTACCTGTATTAGCAGATTATAATATTTTTCAAGTTTTATATTAATAGAAAAAACTTACAAGTAAAATATCAATGGGGAACGGTATGTTTGTTTTAAATCGTTTTTTAATTTTGGGCTCAATTATCTCTTTAACCAAAACAAGTAGAGATATACCAAAGATGGACAGTCCCAGAGTTACCAAATTTGTGTGAACTAATTGCTCACAAATTGCTACCCATTTCTAAATATATTAATAATCAATTAACATATTATTAATATTAACATATTATTAAATGTACAATTAATATATTTCTACTATTATTAAAACTTAACTATTAATATGTAATTTAATATGTAAAAAATATAATAAACAATCTGATTTTAATTGTGAAATAAATTGACTATATATACGTATAAATATATAGTATACTGTATATTGATCTAAATAATATTGATATTAAAATGATTAACTGTAATTTAAAATATAAATAAAAAAATAGTAAAAAAAATGTTTTTTATACGTTTGGTAATTTAAAGGGTAACCATTTGACATAAACTTTATTTTTTGGTACTTTTATATCAAAAAGATTGCTGAGTTGAGATGTGGCCACTTCTATGGCACAACCGGTCGAAAAGGCCGACACCAGAGTGTCAGATAAGATGACCGATAAGGCGCCCAAACGAACCAAACCCATTGCTGCCTATATAAACATTTAATGTATTTATAATGTATTTTTATGTTATAATTAGATTTGATTTTTTTTTAAATTTGTTTATTTATCTTTTTATAAATTATATAAAATATTTTTTCGTAAATAATAAATTAAGATAATAAATTTTATACCGTAACATTTTTATAAAAAAAGTATCCTAATTTAATAATTTAAAACCAAAATTAGTTACATTTTATTACTTTTATTTGTCTAACTAAACTAATTAAAATTATTATGGCATTTAATGTATAAATATTTTATCTTTTATCATTTTTAAAAATTTATTAATTTATTCAATATGTCAGATAAATTAATTTTGTTTTTTGTCCTAAAAAATATTTTTTGTTTGATTAACATTTTTTATCAAAATTGCTATCAACTGTAATAATTAAAATCATTAAAGTTATAGTTTATTAAATAATTTTCATATTAAATGCTAATATTAATTATAAATAATATTTGACATATTATATTAATATTTAAGTATATCTCATAATTAAACAAAAATTTAATATAATTTATTGTAAAACACTGTATTGGTTATTAGTTTTGTAGTTAAACTAAAATTAGTTACATTTTATATAAAATACACTTTAGTTATTATGTGATGTAAAAGATTTAGTGTTTACTAAAGGTTTTAAAGAAAAACATTTAATTAATGTCAAAATTTAAATTTAATTGTTTTTAATGGCATATTGAAAATATTTGAACAATTGATGACAACTGTGACTATTTTTGTATAACATATAAGTTATAACTTATTATTTAATAACTATTTTAGACGAAAATCCAGGAAAGGGTATAACTCTATAATTTAAATATATGTATATATTTATTACTATTTAAATAAATAGTTAAAACAGTAAACTAACTTATTTTAGTTTTTTTTTAATTAATTAGCAGTATTTAAATGATACATAATATAATGTAAATACATTTAAATTGCATATAAATTATATTTTACTTTCACATTATTCAATAAGTGTTCAAATTATATAAAAACATTTTTAAATATCCCATCATTTCCTAAACTACATAACAATTTATATAATACATAATATTTGTTCAGTTAATCCCTTTCTCACACTTCGTCTTATGAAATATCGGTCCAATATTGTGATCAAAATAACCGGTTATCTCATATAAAATGGTCGGAGTTGTTGACCAATTAACTAAATAGTTTCAATTTGATATTAAAAATAGTT
Organism: Oppia nitens; assembly: GCF_028296485.1. Taxonomy (NCBI): domain Eukaryota; kingdom Metazoa; phylum Arthropoda; class Arachnida; order Sarcoptiformes; family Oppiidae; genus Oppia; species Oppia nitens. The sequence goes on from NW_026533243.1 coordinate 4,999,819, forward strand.
TTTATATTGTATGCAATTTTAAGAAAATAATAATTTTTAGGAAATGAATAATACTATTATGATATTAGTGTTTTTTTATTATATTGCACTGTAATTGTCACTATAAAATTAATAATAATTGTTGGAATTTTACTAATGGAAAATTTTCAAATTATATTAAATTATCAATTTGTATAATTATGGTATAATTATTAACTAAAGTTTATCTTTTGATACTTAGATAAATACTGTGTATAATTAGTTTAAAATTTACTTATTATTTAGCAGTAATTTTGCAAATTTTCATTTGGAAACTTTCACTTTAAAACTTGATATGATGTATAAAGTATATAATATTATGTATACAATCATAAAGCTTACAAACAAAGTAACTTATAACAAGTTGACTAAATTTAATATAAAATTACATTTTAATTTAGTTATGTCAATATTAATAAAATATTATTTGTTGGAATACATATACAATTTAAACAATGATATTTTTGGTGAAATATATAACAGTAACTATACAATATATATATATATGCATGTGGATAAATTGTGTATTTTTAAAAAATTAATATGAAATTTATTTTTTAAAATTTGCTTTATATAAATTTACGAATCATCAAATTAAAGTATGTTTAAGTGAATATAAATATATTTAAATTTATATAAAAGTCAAGTGTGCTATCTATAGTAGGAAATAGTAATTTGATATAAAATAAGTAAAATTGCTCCAGGATAAATGGTTATAATTAGTTTGAAAGTGCAAACTTGTAGACCTAAGCGAAGTTTTAACCTTATATTAAGGCTTATATCGTGTTATTTGTTTCTCTGTTTGAAAAATAGCGCCCGATTTTCTACCTCTTAAAGCCTCCCAAAAGGCTTTTTATAAATTATTTTTGTTAAAACTTTTTTGTACAATAATATATATATATATATAAATAAGTTAAATTCAATGAACTATAAAATTAAATAAAAATAAAATAATAAAAACTTTTTGGCGAAATATTAGCCTAAAAGACGGCTAAAGAAAACAACAACAAAAGCAAAGAGCGATTCACCAAAACTTTGCGTTTTTAAGATAAAATAGACAACAAATTTCAAATGTAATCTCTTTTTCTATTTTTTACTTACTTTCTAAGTTTACTATAAAACTAATCCAAAATCATTTAATATATTTTTATGTGCCATTAATTCCCTTTACATTAACTTAGTTTCGGGTTAAGTATTGTTTTATTTTGAACAACAATTCACTACTAATATTAGTGTTTTTTTGTTAAGCTTTTCGGTGCTTTTTATAGCAATCATTTGTGAAACTAAAAATGTTTTTTCATAGATACAAACATATATATACTATAAATGTATAGATTTATAATATGCCGAATATATACTATAATACTGTTTGATGTCAAAGACATAATCCAAAGACTGCTTACTTGAATAATACCGGTAAGAAATGCCAGACTTGTCAGCACTTCCAGTGTTGTATAGTCGACATCATTATATTGTTCAATATCTGCTGAATTACCGGTACTGTTATGACCGGTTGGTATGGCATTCAGTTTTTCGGCCGCATTGGCAGACATTATGCTTATTATAGCAAAAGTACCTAAATATTAGATAAAATTATATAATGATATATATTTGTTATAGCAATCAATTTTTGACTCTTTTTTCTTTCATTATCTAATAATCAAATAATTAATATATAATATTCAATATATCTAATTAAATATATCTAATTAAATATAAAGATTTTAAAAAGTGTTTTTATTAAAATAAAAGTTATTTTAATGCATATATTATTTTAAATAATTTTGATTGTGATTCATAGCATTTATTATAAATTGAATTATTTAAGTCATAGAAATACTATTTTATTATATATTTTTCAATTATAAAATGGTTGTATGTAATTAATAAAATTAATTATATTTAGAAATTATGATAAATAACTTAATGTATCACAAAATAATTATAAAGTAAATCAAGTTATAGATTGACTCGTTTTGTTTGAATTAATTTGTATTTAAAAATAAAAATAAGTTCAAACACGTGTGTGGTTTAGGGGTGAGAAACACAAGAGTATAACGAACTCATTGATTCATTATAAAAGATGTTTCCTATTGTATTCAAGTTATATTATAGAGTCTAATAGAGACTGTAAAGCACTGTATCTAAGTTAGTAAAGTACATACAGTTCCGCACAGTACAGTATAGTACAGTACATACATACTGTACATACATACTGTACATACATATGCCACTAACCTAAATTCAAGACCATTAATGGGGTTCAGGTAAGCATAATATCAAATACTCTCTCTTTCTTTCCTCTCATCTATTTTTCTTTCTCTTTCAAAATAATAGAAAATAAAGTAAAATTAGACAAAATATCTATTTTTGTTGTAATAAAGCAAATCATAATCTCATATATACTCATGTACTGTATATATCATACTATCAAACGAAACACAAAAGCAAACAAAATTGCGAATAAAACAAAAAAAGTTTTTATTAAATGAATGTCAATATTAGGCAAAATTGACAATTTATTTACCAATAGATAGATGTTTTGAAGTACCCATTAATGAATAGATGAGAACCGGGAAGAACGATACATACAACCCATTGATAGCCGTCAGACCCGCGAGTATACCATAAGCCATGCCTTGAGGTATATGTAGTATCAAAATAGTAAAACCAGCGATAATATCGTTGATTAGATACTCTCTTATTGAATAACTTCTAATCCAATTAACTATTGGAAAAAAACGACAAAATATGCCAAAAGGCGAGCAATTGCCACAACAATTGATGACCGATCGCTTCACTCTCTGTCCAATCGTTTGCTTAATTGGTTCCCGTTTTCCATAATTCTGGTTCATATCGTCGTAGTCGATGACCGGTCTATTGATAGCTATATGTTGTTTGCCAATGGGTGTGGTCCTCTCGGAACCATTAATTGACCCATAATTGAGTAAACTTTCTTCACAGGTATTCATCGCTGGATTATCAAAACCATTGACCAGTTGTTCATTGATGGATGAGCTGCTGTTTCCGATGCGTCTCTCATCTGAGTCATCATTGGCATCGAAATCATTAACTGTTTTATTAATTAATTAAAAAATATCGAAATTCGTTAAATTCATTATAACTATAATAATATACTAATTTTCCATATTTTTTGTAATAAATTATTTATTTGATAGCTTCCACTTTCTTACTTTTATTATCTATCGTATAAATACTAATATTATATTTGTTTTTCATATTGTTTAACAACAGTAATAATAATAATTAATATTTAGTTTGTTTTATCACACAATTTATTAAAAAATATGTTCACTATTAAGAAGTTTATTCACTGTTATAAAATTATTCAATAAAAAACTAAATTTTTAACTACAATAACCAATTATTTAGTGTATATTATCTGTAAAATGAGATAAAAGTTCAGATATTTAAGTGAATTTGCTTTTTCTCCAAAAAACACAACTCATAATATTTTTAAAAAATAAATTGTATAATAATATGTTGACATATATTAATTATTTTTTAATATAAATATTAAAATACAAATAAATAATTATTTACAATTGTATTTATATGTATTGTAAGTTAATGACTAATATAAAATAATAATACCCCTTAAGTATATTAGTTTTAGTTATCATATTTGATAACAACCAATAAGTCCACTAACATTGAATAATTGAGATAATTTAGATAAAATGCTTATATTGTCTCAGTTTTAAGCATTTATTATATACAGTATATAATAATACAATTCTATCAAATTCATCATTAATTAGAATTAAATAAATATTTTTGATGATAACAAATAATTTATATACAATTTAATTGTTAAATATACTTTTATCAATTAAAAATGGTTTGTTTAATAATTTGTTAATTTTAATAAGAATTTATTTATCAGTAACTAAAGTATGATTTTCAAATATCTATTATTTATTATTCAATACTATGAATACTAAACCATCACATTTATTACTTAATCCATATTATAAAATAACAATTTAATAGATTAAATATGAATAAAATAAGTTTTGCACTCTAGTATAAAACTCTTAATAAAGTAATTAAACTTTCAATAATAACAATTACGTAAATGTAAATGTATTAAATACCCTGCTTAGCTCTTTAAAATGTAATATAAATTTTATTAAAATAATTTCATTAATTATTATTTTATTAGAAATTTAATATAAAATTAAATTTTATTGTAAATAATTAATCAAAAATAAATAAATAATAATAATATTTATGTTATAAAAGACATTTGTTATATATTTAAAATTTGTTAAAATTAAGTGTTATTAATTATTATAATAAATCAATCACTCATATCTAGGGTTAATAAATTACAGTAGTATTTTAATTTAAATGTATTTTATTCTATAATTTACTTAAATTAAATAACTTACAAATAAGTTACAACTATAATCATATTTTACAATCTGTGTTGACATTTATTTTGTTGCTTTTATATTTAATTTAGTCATTATTTATTTCAAATGATAATATTTTATTTACACAAATTAGCTTATAATTCAATATTACTAGAAATAGTCTACATTATATTAATACTGTAACTTACATTCATACGACAATCACAATCATAACTTACAAATTTACTTATACTTCAAATATTGTTATTATCAATAAATGATATAAAACAATATTAATTGTTTTTAAATTACTATTTTTAAACTATAATATATTAAATTTTAATATTTGTTTTCTATATTAATGATATTTGATGCTAAAAATGCAAACAAGTGACATCCCTTTGTGTTTTACATTTTTGTAAGCACATCATTAATAGTATAATTTTCAATACAACAATTTTATATGCAAATTTGATAAATTAAAAATATTTTGTATTAAAATTATTACATAATATTAGCGACAACAGGAAAATTCATAGCCCTATCATTATAATAGATGACATTTGACTTAACTTTAATTGTTTGAGTTAATTAAATTCGCCAAAAATGTCAACAAATATATAGTTGTTATTATTATTTTGTCAAATATAATGTCATTTAGATTATAATCGTTATGAATATATTGTATATTTTAATAAAATTTAATATAAAAGTATATTATTTAATACAAAATATTTAATATCTAAATCAGGTGAATATCAACAATATTTATAATTACATTTGTTATTTATAATAGTAATTAAAGTATTATGATATTATAATTTAGTAATATTTATATTGTATTTAATATTTTTTTTAAAAGTCATCTTTCAAATTATATTTTTGCAGTATTTATTAAATTATTGCATAATATAAATTTATATATCAAAAATTATTTACAAAATTGGTCATAATTATAGTTATAGACTTATAGTGAAAATGAGTAAATATTTTTATAAATTATTTATCATATCTTTTTTTTATAAATTTCCTGTTTATTGCAATAATCAGTAATACTTATCTTAGTTATTAAAAACAAAACAAGAGGTAATTCCTAAGAAAATACTTATTTAGCATTTATTACAGATCTTACAATATATTTGTGTTAAATATAATATACTCTACTTATAATTTTTGCATATTATTGATGTTAATTACTTATTAATAATATATTTTGATTATTTACTGCATTTATAAACACATGCTCAATATATAATAGTTTATTATGATATTTAATATATAATTTTATGTATGTGTGTGTGCATGTGCGTATTAGTGTATGTATGTATATATAAAACATGTATGTGTATGTGTATGTGTATGTGTATGTGTATGTGTATGTGTATGTGTATGTGTATGTGTATGTGTATGTGTATGTGTATGTGTATGTGTATGTGTATGTGTATGTGTATGTGTATGTGTATGTGTATGTGTATGTGTATGTGTGTGTATGTGTATGTGTGTGTATGTGTATGTGTGTGTATGTATGTATGTATGTGTATGTATGTGTATGTATGTGTATGTATGTGTATGTATGTGTATGTATGTGTATGTATGTGTATGTATGTGTATGTATGTGTATGTATGTGTATGTATGTGTATGTATGTGTATGTATGTGTATGTATGTGTATGTATGTGTATGTATGTGTATGTATGTGTATGTATGTGTATGTATGTGTATGTATGTGTATGTATGTGTATGTATGTGTATGTATGTGTATGTATGTGTATGTATGTGTATGTATGTGTATGTATGTGTATGTATGTGTATGTATGTGTATGTATGTGTATGTATGTGTATGTATGTGTATGTATGTGTATGTATGTGTATGTATGTGTATGTATGTGTATGTATGTGTATGTATGTGTATGTTGATGAAAGTGAAAAGTTCATAAGTTAAGTAGTGATTACAGTATATCTTTTTATAGGTCACATCAAACATAACATTAGATTTAGACCAATAGATAACAACTAACTAAATGATTAATATTTTGCATAATAATTATTAAATAGCTAATTATGATTAGTGTTATAATTTTTAAATATCACAAAAATTTACGCCAAATAACATAATTAGTTATTAGTTTATTACATTAACTTAATAAAATACTATTATTAGTATTAATTTACATTTGGATAATAAAGTACATAATTTTATCTGTTTTACTTAATTAAACAAAAATCATTAACATTATCATTATATTACTATTATAGTGATATCCAAATGCATTACAACAATCCAATCATTACAAAGCATTTATAAAATGAAGATAATATCACAAAATTTGATGCAAACCTTGTATTTCAATGTTGTCTAATAGACGCGACTTTTCAGTCTTTGCACTATTTGTATGTGAATTACTAAACATTTTATTTATTAATTAAGTTTTAGATATATATTTATGATATAAATTCATCAAATTTTATCAATAATACAATTGTAGTTATATTATTATAATATAATTATAATCAAATATTATTATATTTTAGTTTCATATTAATAATATTGATGAATACAAAAACACATTAATTGTTTATAATTTTTTATAAATATAAATTATAACAACTTTTTAAAATATTTATAAAATATTTTTGAATATTATATTTAACTTATCTATAAATTTAAAAATTATTGTTTTTTTTTAATTTTCGAAAATTCACTTTTATTCGAAAAATGAGTTTATTTATAAAAATATATTTACTTAACAAATAATAATATCAAAACATTATACAGAAAAATGTTTTTAATTTATTTTGATAAATATATAGTATTTACTTTATAACAATTATAACTTTATGATTATATCATTTCATTTGTCAAATATTTATATAAATCAAATTATTGAATATATTTATTAAAACGTAATTATGAACTAATATTTTTTTCAATTTACTGTCACAACATTTTGTTGTAATAATTTCTATTATATATTAAATTTTAATATAAATTACAAAATTCACTTAATTATAATACACAAGTAATTGACTATTTATTCACATAAATATAAATGTACTTAATTTATATCTATTTTTAAACTTAAATATTATAGATATTGAATTAATTTAATATAAAAATTAAACCGTCAAATAAAATGATATATCTGTTTAACACTTGATTTTTTGTGCCCAACTAACACATGTTTATATATATATAGTATATATTGTATAAATTATATTGAATAACCAGTTATAACAAGGGTATACATGTATTTGATACATGAGCCAACATTTTACAATATTATAAAACTGCACTTATAGTTGGCTATTGTAATTAATAAACTTAGACTAGTTCATTTATATAAATTATTTTTATATTAATCAAAATAATGTTATTTCTGGTAATGTCACTAATATCAGTGAAATCAATAAAATAAATAAAGTTGATTGATTAATAAAATTACCTATATATCATTTTTTTAGTTTAAATGATCTAGCTCATGTATTTAATAATAATACATTTTAGCAGACACATTTAATAATATAAATATAAGACATTTTATGTACAATTTTGTTTGATTAAATGATTGATTAGTATTTTCAGTATAACGTCAATTGTATATAATTTATAGTACATGTTGTATATAATGTTAAAAATTTGTCATTTTATGTATAAATTTCCTTTCAATGACACTAATATTTTTTGTAAAATACAATCAATTAACAACTATTTTATATATAGTATTTACTCAATAATATATAGCTGTAATGCACTCATAGGTAAATTATTAGTTGGTCCCCATTACGATAATTATATTGAAAATAATATAATATAAATGATTATAACAAATATAAAAAAAATTTAAGGAATGAAAATTCTAAATAAAATATAAATATTTTTAAACATGTTATCATGATTTTTGTATAATTAATGTTAAAATTCAAAATATATTGAATATATTGAATACATAACTAAAACTATTGACTATAAACTATTAACTAAATAGTATAAAGGGGTAAAAAATTATTTTATTTTATTTTTAAGAGTTTATTTGTGATTGACTAATGTATTTGATTAACATTAGTATACACTACATAAAAAAGTTAACAATCAATATATTGCTTATGTTTATACTATATATTATATAGTATAAACATAAGCAATATATTGATTGTTATTAAATTAAATTAAATTAATTTATTATTTTTGCTAATTATTTGATTTGATTATCTATAATGTACTAAATAATGTTAATTTTTTATTGTTAATATATAGTAGTATAGATCTTTGTAATATCAAATATAATATAATATTATAAATTATAATATAATATATTGTATATATTTGCCCAAATCGGGTATAAATCAGGGTTAATCTATAGGGTAGGGGGTAAGGCCAATATACCCCCTAAGATTTTGAGAGTTTACCCCCATAATTTTTGACCAAATTGAAAAAAAATAATTTAAAAACAATGAGAAATGAACCATATTCAAATTTAGGCGCTGAATATTTTGAGAAATAATGGAATTTATTGGTAGTATTTAACTATTTTCTGGGAATTTTTCTCCAATTTAAGTCGAAATTTTGGAATTTAAGGAATTCTATGAAATTTTCTTTTAATACATTTTTTATTTTGGTTTTTGAAAAAATTGCATTTAAAATGCGATAAAAGTATACCCCACTCTATACCCCCAGATTTTTCTAGATTTGTGTCATCTGTACCCACTATACCCTCTAAAATCAAAACATTGCTCAACACTGGTATAAATATTATTAAATATAATCATAGAATTAAAATTATGATATAAATTTGATAAAATCTTTTGTATGTAATTTAGTTTTTATATTTATTATATTTTATTTTTATAACCTAACTTAATTTAACATCATTTTATAACTTTATCGTAACATTATAATGTCATCTCAAATTAATATAACTATAATATTGATGTTATGTTAGATTCAAATTGCATTATTCATTGTAAACATTTTATAAATATTTTTAAAAAATTATTATTAAATAAGTAAATTATTATAACTTTATAATCTTTAAATTAATAATTAACTGAAAAATATATATTAATTATTAAGTTTATAATTATAAATGTTTTAATGATTTTTGAAAAATTTTAAAACTAATAGTTTTTATCATTTTGTGTAATGAAATCTATATTATATACTACAGTATATTATACTATACTATATTATAGTTGATTATTAGTTTTGGTCTCTAATTAGTTCAATTTTATTTTTTAATAATGTTTGTATAATTAAAAGTAAAATTAATATTGTATTTTAAAAATTTATATTAAAAATGTTCTTAAAGTAATAATTAATTTTATATCATTTTTATATCATATAATGTTTATGAAAGTGTAATAAATAACTTATTTATCTATAGATTGTCATATATTAAAAGTTATTTTTATACTCAAAAAAGTTTAATATAATGGGTAGACATATCTTAGTGTTGATTTAGATTAAATCAGTTTGTTATCTAATAAGTCGTAATAATTATTCAAATTTGAAACATTGGTTTTTTTAAAATGTGTGTACATGTGATTCATATGTATTAAAATTATGACAGTATTACTGATAAATCAAATCATTTATTGCATATGAATTGCAATGAAAAATTGACAAATAAATTGATTGTGATATTGATTTAAATTATTAATTGAAAATAGTATGTAAATGTTAACAATATTTAGATATATAGTATTAAATGTTAGTGATATAAAAACATAAAATTAATTTACATACTTTAATAAAATGTAAATCATTATAAAAAGTTATCACAAATCATTATAAAATTTAATTTATTAATTTTCAACAAAATTAAACACTTGATTTAAACAACACAATTGACAAATTATCTTTATATATTATACTATAATAATATAACAGAGAATATAATAAAAATAATATCTACTTTTTTAAAAAAAATTGTTTGTCATTTACAATTAATAAATATGAAGATAATACTATTATATGATTTTTATCAATAATTTATATTAATAATAAAGTTTAATTAATTAAGTAATTTGTAAATCACGATTCATTCAAATAAAAAATATAATAAGTTTTCTTTATTTAAAATATATTATTTTATACAATAAATAATGTACTCTACGATACATTTATAATAATTATATAATTTATAAATATCATATACTGTACATCAAATTAAATACACAATGTATATAAAAGTATTATAATGTACTATAAAAAGTAACAATAATTACATAAAGCATTTTTGTTATGATATAATAATTTTAATGAATTGTTAGTTTAATGTTTGATAAATTACAATTTTTAACTTCTGTTTTTAGAGTAAATTAATTTATTATAAATATTTTACTGTTAAAAATGTAACTTAATTATGTTAAATCAAAATTACAATAAATATGAAATAAAGATAAATTAATTTTATTATTAATAAATTATTTATATTAAATATATAAATATAAAGGTATAAAATTAATAATTATTATTAGTATTATCATTTGATACAAGATTTTTCTGTTAAATCATTAAAAATCGAGTTAATACTAATGTAATTCTGAAATTTCTTTTTATATATTTAAGAAATAATATTTTTAATTAAAAAACATATAATGTAAGTAATGTATAGCTTTTTATTTCTAAATTAATTTTAAATTATACATTTGTACATTTATATACTGCATATAATGTTTATAATAAATTACTGATATGTAAAGTTATTTATTATTATACTGTAAATAAAAATTTAATACTTACAAATAAACCATTATTAATATTATGAAGTACAGTATAAATGAATCATTGTATAAATTATACATATACTGTATATTACATATATGTACAATATTATAAAATTACACGCATTTATAGTAAATTAAGCACATAAATATAAATATATCACAAAAAATGTTTTTAATTTATTATAAATCACAATTTAACAATAAAAATATTAAAATAATTTTTTTCTATTAAATACCCTCTAATATCATTGATAACACATATTATCACAGATTTTATTACGCAATTATTTTTTTTTAATTTTAAAATATAATAACAAAAGAGAGATTCTGTGCTGAATATTCTGTGGCCATATTTAACACAAATAACATTTGTATGTTTAGTGCGCCCACGCATTTGCATTGATAGTGACAATATTGCACAACGGTTACAGATTTATTTAAGCATAGTTTTTATTAAACAAAACATTAATTAATTAAAATGTTATAATAATTATAATTATAGCAATTATTATAATACAAATATATATTTATTATTTAGCTTAAATTTAAAATTTAATGAATTTAATAAAATCCACATAAAATATTGTATAGCCATAACATTATTATTAATTAATTATTTTATGGTAAAATTGAATATAAAGATTATATTATGTTTGTCTTATACAGTATTAAAAAGTATAATATATCAAAATTAATCAACTTTTGATTTTTATTTTATAGATAAATATATGTGATACTTAAAATACTCTAATTTATATAATTTATTTATAATACCGTTTTGTTACCAAGCAAAAATGTTAACTTATATTATTTTTGGTATTATTTAAAATATCATTAATATAAAAATAGTAATGTACAGTTTACGTTTACGACATACATTTACGACAACAATTATTTTTTGATATAATATAACTGGAAATAAGATATTAGAGCTAACAATAATGGATATTCATGTTTCTAACATCTCATTATATTAAATAGAGTATTAAAATACATAATTATATTTAGTAGCAAATGCTTTCATATTTAGTTCACATTTTTTTCTATGCATCTGATATTTAATAATATATATGGTATAACAAGTATTAAAAATTATTTATTAAAATTATGTACAGAATATACATTAATATAATAATTATAAAATCTGCTAAAAAATAGTGTAAATCAAATACAAAAGCGATAAAATAGTTATTACTCATACAATATATATTTATTCTCCGGAATTCATTAGAATATTCTTATCTCAGGTTTAGCACCGGTATTATGTGTACTCAATATTTATATGTGTAGACAATATACTAGAGATACAACTATTATACAGTAAATATATGCAACTTTATGTTATGTGTTGGTCTATTGTGGCTTATTTGCATTACGTGACCGGTGCTCATCAGATGCTTAGGTTTATATATATATATATATTTGTTTTTATTTGTATGCATTTAATACATAAATAGTATTTTTACTTTTTATTTGAGATACAATACAATGAGTAAATCAATACACAAATCTTATAATTGAATTCTAACTAATTTAGAGTAATATTTGAATAAATAGATCTCGTTTTACGAATGCATACTATAATTATTTCATTTATATTTTTCTATATAATTATTTTCATCAAAGAGAGAGAGTCTTAAACAGCGGCGCCGACGACGACAGCGGCGATGCTTTTAATTTCAATTATCTGATCAACAATACGTTGGTTTTAAAAGTGACCAAGGGCAATGTTATAGATAATTTTAAACTAAATAAATAGATTGTAATTGGTCATTTTTTAATTAATTGCATGATTGGCCATATAATATAGTCAACTGTTAAAAAATTGTAAAAATTATCTACCCAATCATGCAATTAATTAAAAATGAGCAATTACATTTTATTTAGTTTAAAATTATCTACAACATTGCCCTTGGTCACTTTTAAAACCAACGTATTGTTGACATAATAATTGTAATTAAAGGCATCGCCGGTGTCGTCGTCGGCGCCGCTGTTTAAGACTCTCTCTCTCTCTCTCTCTCTTTATGAAGCATTTAAATAACATTTTTATTGTAATTATTTGACTGAAATGAGCAAAATATTTCAATATAAAAATTAACATTTTTTATGTCTACATTATATATGTTTATATGAATAATAAAAATATAATTCATAATTAAAGTTATAATAAATAGAAATATTTATACATTGGGTTATCTAAAAGTAAATAATGAGGAATAAAAATATAAATAGCAATCAAGTTATATATTTTTACAGATTAAGTAATTTTTTATATCATTATTACTTTACTTATTATAGTCACCGGCATTAATATAAGTGGTGCTAATAAACAAAATACAAACATTTAATTATAACAATTTCAGATAAATTTTTAAATCATTAGAGAAATTATAATTTTAATCAACAAAATGCTATACAGTATTAATAAATGATGTAATTTTCACGAAAAAAACCAATTCAATCATTCTTCACATCCATTATTCATATGTTTGCTATTATAGCTACAGACAGCTCCGGCAGGTTTTGGATTCATTCCAGTTTTGGCTTCTTTTTCTTCGCCAATATTATTGGAACAATCATTGAATACTTTTCTAAGAACTTCTTTAGCAATCCGTGGAATTAGATTTTCATTTGTATAGAGATTGAAGTCAACAAACATTTCAAGCTTTAACTTTTGAGCCAATTCGGTGAGCATTTGTTCCAATTGAACCATCACTTCAGTTGGTAAGTCAATGCAATCAAATATCGCCAGTGATTTGAATGTAACACCACATCCAACCTCATAGTATTTATAATCGATTGCACTTATGGGTCGAATGACAATTTCATCCCTCAAATAATCAATTTTAAGATTAAAAAAACATTTAAATTGAAACAAAATAACACCAAATGTAATGCAATACCTGATGGGCTGAAGTATGTAATCGTTAACGAGATTCATAAGACATTTTAAATAAAATATTTTATCCACTTTCTGGTCCTTAATCTTACGTATCGATGACTGAAGCATTGAGATTACTTCATAACCATAATAATAGTCAAACAGAAATTTAAAGACAGCGTTGAACTCTTTTTCGGTGAGCGCCGGCATTATGTGGTCGAGTGCTATCTTTGTTAACTCATTGCACTTTGCATACTGTGGATAGACATCTGTTATCCATTTGGTGTTGAGTGTGGCCGCAGAATAGTGAAGGATTTGATCGTGAAATATGTTATTACTTATGTCATAAAGTTGTTCAATAGGTTTCGGGAATCGTTTCTCTAAGTAAATCAAATATATTTTAGGTGTCGTCGCTTTAAGTCCAGGTTTTCCTCTCCAACGACTCATCAACACCTGATCCATCAAAGCAAAGTCTTCTTCGCTAAAATTGGACACCATTTTTGTGTCCAAAATCATATTTAACACATCAATAGTGATTTGTTTTTGATGTGGTCTATGCCAATAATAATCCAAATATTGAATTAAAAATACTATAATTAAATAAATTTAAAAAAAAACAATTGAAATAATTAAAATAATTAAATTAAAATAAGAATTCATACAAATTGTGGGAATCAAATTGGAAAGAAATTGTGGCCACTCTTGGTTACCGCTCAATTCAATTATATTTTTCATTAGTAATAATTTAGAGTAAACAAGCTTTTCATTTGAGAAGTTTAAGTCTGCCATCAAATACAGAAAAAACTGTTGCAGTGATAATACATCTTCGAGTAGTCCCTCTTTGGTTTGAATGTTGACAAACCCTTTAACCAATTGAGTCAAATCGTCTACCGTTTGGATCGACGGGTTGGCTAAAAGCCGTTCCATCAGTAAATGCAACAAAATATTAACTGAATGAAGAGTATGTGACGGTATGTTTGTTGTCAATGGATTCAAATTAATAGCAATAATTCGCGACACAAATGGCTGATGCGCTTTGTTCTTCTCGACAACCAATTCAAGTAATTGTCTCAACATTTCAATACCCATGAAATAACTCGCTTTAAATAAATAATAAATTAAATACATGTTTAAAATAATTTTTAAAACTATTATTACTTACCAACAGTTATATCATGAATTAAGTCTTCAATGAGTTCATTATCCGATTCTGTTATTTGATTAAATCTCGTCTTAATAGAGTTCAAGATATCTCTAAGATCTTCATTGGTTACCAACGGATCAGTTCCAAAGTTTTTGATGCGAGTCTTTAAGTCTACATTTGGTGAATCTTTTAGCGCATTAAATAGCATTCGCTTGAAGTAACATTTGGCGGTAGGATTGTTAGCATAATTAACCAGTTTTTTGGTCAATTTTGTGGTCAATTCAAATTTGTGAATGTGTTGAGGATTAACCATTGCCATCATTTCCAAAAACTGATAGTTTCCAAAGGTAAATAATAAATCCAATGTTTGACCAAAATTTGGGTGATCTTCGTCTCGCAAAATGCGTGATAAATAAGAGAAACGCTTTGAACGTATTGTTTGAAATGCTTTATTGTCGACAATTTTGAAGAAAGTGTCCAAAGATTTCATACAAACAATTGGTTTCTCAAGAATGTCGAATTGACTGTTCATCAGTTCAAGCGATTGATAATTATTTCGGGCCACAGCTATATCGTCACGAATGCGTAGGTCTTCGGCCACAAAAATTTCGAAGTTGTCGTTGATGTCAACAAAACGATAGGAAAACAAGTTTTCGAGTTGTGTTAACTGTAAAAAATTAATAGAAATATATCTAAATATTTAAACATTAATTCATAATAACTAAATAACTCTCACTTTAATCCTTTCAATTAGTTTTAAAACAATGATTGCATTCAAGTAATCACATATTCATTAATACATTAATTGTTTGACTTTAAATGACAAGTTTATGTCAAATAACATGAGTATCTGTCGTGCAATTTAGCAAATGGTTTGACCCTTATTTCATATGATAACCAATCAATCAAATTATTTTATAACAATTATATGTTAATATCATGTGATTATTGCCTGTATTACAACATTTCTTGTAAATTCAATGCAATCATTGTTCAACTTTAATGACTTATTACTACTAATTGTCTCTTTAAATAAATAATAGATTGAAAGTAAATTTAAATAAAAAATATAAATAACTTTTTGTAAATCTTGTTGAATGTATTGTTGATTTGACAATAAGTTTAATCCAAAACCAATCAATTCTTGTGTCATAACATTAAATGTTGCCAATTGTTGGACACAGATATCGCGTTTCCGTTTCAATGACCTCTCTTGACATGTCTTTTGAATATCAATGTAGAAATTGTTTGTCCTTTCATTTAATGTTAATTTTCCGTCAATGATATTAGTGGTCATTGAGTGGACACAAATGCAATCAATCAATGAATAATAGTATTGAATATCATCTTCGGTTAAACATTCTTGACTAGCATTGGCCTCAATCTCGTCAACCAATACATGGATCAACTCTTTGGAGTGTTTGTGTTGACTAATGAGATCAGTATAGACGAGACGCCAATTGAATTGTGAACACAATTTAAGCCAAAATAAAACGCCAAATGATATCTCATCGTTAAACAGATCCAATACTGTCTCAAAGTATCTCATCTGCGATACTGTTAACAGATCTAACTCTTTAAGAATCAACGCAAACAACAATTCGTTAATTTGTTGGACTGAAGAGTCATCGTTGGTAATGATGGGTACTTTGGCCACTACTTCTGTCCACATCTTTGTCATAAACCAATCGTAAGAGTTAACCATTACTTGTGACCAACATTTGGCATCTATTTCTTGACCGTCGGTACCGCACTTTGGCCAACAATAAGTGGCCGAAAAAATGCCCGAAAAGCGTTGAACATTGAGATCATTCATAAAATATTTATTCATCACATGTTTGGTCTTTAGACCGCCGATTGACGCTCTGGTCATACGTTTTGTGTCCATTTGTTGCGTAAATTAATGACAAAAATGATTTCAAATGATAAACACATGACATGTGAGTCACAGAGTATGCGTTCATTCATAACATTCAAATCAATGCCATTAACAACAAGTGTTACATTAAATGTATGTTTTTGTACCCCAAATGTTAACTTATATTTCAAATGCATTATAATATCAATATGTAATGTCTTTCAATTTTATTTAAGTCATAGTATTTACTAAATAATTATTTTTAAACTTTTATTCAAAGCATTAATTGATATAAATATGAATTATTTTTAACAAATATTATACTTATATTATATTATATTATAAATTATACAACAAAAGCATTTGAATGAATGAATGAGTTAAAGTTGAAATCAAATAAAACAATATATTGAATAATAGCTTATAAGTAGTGTATTGATTAATAATTTTTTATACTCTATTAAATAGTTGTTATAATAGTTGCTTAAAAAAATCAAATAGTTTTTAAAATAGTTATTTAAACTGTATTAAATAGTTGTATATAGTTGCTAAAAAAGCCAAATAGTTATTGAAATAGTTATTTATTTTTTTTATAAATATTTCAACTGATATATATTCATTTGTTTGCAGCATATTTACAAAAATGATTTATATAAATAAACTAATTATTTCTATTGTTAAAAAAGTAATATGAGTTGATAACAGCTTACACATTTTATATAATTTATATAATTATTACTTTTTGTTTTTACATATATTTGTACTTAATTTTACAATTTAATGCTTATATTTTTCAAAATCAATGAAATAATTATTTATAAGTTTTTATAGTTGCTAACACAACAAATAGTTATTTATAGTTATAATAAAATTTCGGAAATAGCGTCCACTGGTCAACTTCGGTGGACATACTAAGTCCCAGTTATAAGCGTTGAACCGACAAAATAATTTTTTTAGTTGAAAATCAAGACACTACTTATAAGCCGAAATAAACCACAAACTTTATATCAAATTATATTATTAAATAAAAATTTGTATTACAGGGTTTCACCATTCTATTTCAATGTAGTTCAAAACTATTTCATAAGTAAACATATTTATTTGACTCTGAACAAATATATTTCAATAGTAAACGTATTTATTTCTAAGCGAACAAATATATTTCAATAGTGAACATATCTATTTCACTCTGAACACAGTTATTTCAAAAGTAAACTTATTTATTTCAATACTCTTGCTTTAGTGCAATACCTTACATACTTAACAAACTTTTGTCTATTGTTTACAAATGTATTTCAGATTAAACTTTTAAAATAAACATCTTATTTATTTAAAAGTGCAAAATTTTAATAGTCTGAAATTTTTAAAAAACTATTTGTGAGTTTTAAGATGTTTAATAAGTATTAAATGTATTATAATAAAGCATAGTTTTGAGTAATGAAATAAATAAGTTTACTTTTGAAATAGCTGTGTTCAGAGTGAAATAAATATGTTTACTTATGAAATAGTTTTGAAATACTTTGAAATAAATAGGTGAAAGACTGTATTATATGTGTATAATATAATTTATTAATAAACTTATTTATGATATTATTTATTACATTCAAATGCTTCTGTTGTATATAATATAAAATAATTAATTTTTTAAATAATAGTTAATATTTTAGTTTATTGGTACATATTTTTATTTTTTAAATGTTATTTTTATATAAATATTGACTGAATATTAATTATTTAACTTAATTTTGGTTAAATTTTTAATTCAAGTAATTATAAAATTGAAAAAATTTTAAAAATTATTAATAAAAACTTTATTATTATTAATATACAGTATATATTATTTATTAATTTTATTTAAATTGTAATATTACTGTCTTTTCAACAAATAGTTAATTTTATATTTTTTTAGTTATATATTTTAATTAAAATAATACTATATTTAGATTAATTTTAACCTAATTTTTATCTATTTTTAATCAATAATTACATTCATATAATCTATAAAAACAATAACACTTTAATAAAATTAAATTAAAAAAATAATTTTCTTAAACTTGAAAAAAGACATTCTCGTCGTTTTTATGCCACAATTGTTTCAATTTTTGTCAAAAAGTTGGGTTAAATCATAAAATCTCGATCTTAGGTGGGGGTCATTTGGCTTAACCCCCTCTTACTTAAACCTGAAACATTGTTATTCAAATTCATTATAATATATATGACATTTATATTGTATAAGCATTTAAATTAAAAGTCTAATTGTTTATAATACAGTATATTATCGATAAAAATAAATTATCAATAATTGATAGTACTGTGTGTGTGTGTGTGTGTAGTTGACATAGATTTAGTAGATATACTGTAGAATAGGTGCACAATATTGTGATGCTATAACTTATTTTATGTATTTATATTTAGTCAAAATTAGTTTAGATACTGTATTATCGTATAGTTATAGTAATGTTTCATTTTTTTGTTGTTGTAATAATCTAACCATTAATTAATAAACGGTAATTAATAATCAAAAGTTATATTATACAATGTTTTATAGATTTGCAAATTAAATATTTTAATTATTGATTATTTTATGAAATGTAAAATTTTTATTTATTGTTAATAATTAAACAAAATAATAATTAGTGAAAATAATAAACAGATTCTATACAGTGATCAACAATACATTGACAAAACAAAAATAGTTGGGACTTAATAACAGTACATAATATACCATAATTTTAAATTAAAACTATAAAATGATATTAATTTGAATACACGGATGAAATTAATTATGAAATACAGTTATACATAAATTGCTGTTTTCTTAACAAATTACATAATTATAAATATATTTAATTAAAATTAGTCACTCTTTTCATCGTCACTATCGTCATCACTGATTACAATCTTTCTTTTCTTATCCGGTTTGTCCTCCTTTTCCTCATCAGATGAACTGTACGACACATCTGGTGATAGTTTATTTACCGGTGAAGGAGATTTAGCCGATCGTTCGGATCGCTCTGAATCCGAGTCTTTTTCAGATTTATCTAAATTATCCGATGACTTCTTGTCTTCAGCAACTTTATATCAAATAAGATATATTTATATTATTATCATTTCAAATGGTAATCAAACAAAATTCAAACCTATCCTCTTCTGCTCTTCATTATCGCTATCGTCATCACTGATAACTCTTTTTCTTTTCTTTTCAATCTTTTTGTCCTTTTCATCATCAGATGCTGAACTATACGACACATCCGATGATATTTTGCCGGAAGGCGATGGAGATCGCGATGATTTGGATCTCTCTGAATCCGATGACTTATCGGATACAGACTTGCGTTTTGAACCTATATTTTAATGATATGATTACTAATGTAATGAACTATTGTGTACTTAAAATGTAGTCAAACCTGTGTCGCCATCATTATCACTGTTTTCATCATTGATAACAAGATTTGCTTCTTTGTCTTCACCCGATGACGAAGAGCTGTCTGAATCGATATACTCTTTCGACTTAAACTTTCCGGGTTTTTGTGATTTTACTGAATCAGCGGTTTGATGGATGTGAACACGTCCTCGACTTTCTTTCTCTTTCTTTCGTTTCTCTTTTCTTTTGAGTCTTTCCTCTTCTCTCCGTTTTCTTCTCTCTTCATTCCTTTCTTTTACATCTGCATCAGATCCTGACTCTGATCTATCTCTTCGTTTTCGTTTACGTCTGCGATGACTTTCGCTGGTTTCTCCTAAAACATGAATAAACAATGACTACCGAAACAATTCAACAACAAATATCAATCATACCTTCTGCCAGATTAAGTGGTCGTTTGATACGTTCGGGTCCGTCGCCATCGGATGAGCTATCGTTGACAAAGCCGTCGTCATCCATATAACGCTTTCTCTTTGCTTTTGGTTTGTCTTCACTTACTTCAGGGAATATAAGTTTATTCTTTGATTGTTCGACAAACTGTTGTCTCTTAAGAATGAGTTGTTGTTCGTGTTTAGATTTTTCTTCTTCTTTCTGTCGCTGCTCTTCCAACAACTTTTGTCTGAATGTCTCTCTTTCTTCTTCTTGTTTACGACGAGTTTCCTGTTCCTCTTCATCCATACGTCTCGCTCTGATGACAACATATTGTGCCTAAAGTGTGGAAATATATTAAAAATAATAATTAATTTGTTAATATCTTAACCAATAAATACCTGCGACAACAAGTCTTGGCACTGTTTTTCTTCGATCTCAGCCATTCTCAAATCAAACTTCATTTTATCGCCATTTTTCTTAAGAAATCCAAAATATTTTTGTGCTAAACCTAACTCATGAACTGCTGAGAGGACTGTTCTCAATGAACTTTTTGTGTCCTCTAAGACACTTGCGGCTAACTTTTGTAAGACAAGCGCCAAATTGAATAATAAGACCGTGTCGTGTGGATTAACACGACGACTACGCAGAAGAATATTCTTACATTCCCTTATTTTTCCCCATTTAAAGTAAGCCCGAGCCATGTAAAGCATTATATCGGTGTTGGTATACGAGTAGAAGCGTCGATAACAGTTTTCATACATCTGTATTGCGCTTACATATTGTTTCAGTTCAACATAGATGTGTGCAATGTTTATCCAGACATCGGGAAAGTCAGCGGTCGACTCCCGAACCTGTGAGAAAATATCTCGCGCTTCACTTACGTAACCTATAAACAGATAAAATCAAATAATTTAATCAATAAATTTAAAAACTTCAACAAACCCTTGTGCGCCAAAACAGCTCCGATACCATTGGCGGCCCAAATATTTTTGGCGTCAATCTTAAGAACCTGACGATACATTTGAATAGCTCTTTCCTGATGGCGCTTCTCTTTATCTTTTTCTTTGGTCGGCTGATGTAATGTTTGTAACCATACGTTACCCAATGCAACAATAGAGTAAGTGTCCTGTGATGTTGATTCCTGAGCCAGAATGCGCTCAAACTTTTTCTGTCCCGGACCCCACTCTTGTTTAGCCAAATGCAAGTTCCCGATTAGTGACCAGGCGTCGGGATGATCCTTCTCAACCTATACAACATTTTTCAAATTATTTTCAAACAATTCTTATCCATAATTATAGAAATAATTATCAATAAATACCTGAAGTGCTTCCTTAAACCAGTCACTGGCTTCATAAATCTGTCCTAAATCTCTAGCCATACATCCCAATCTCAGATAACAGTCCACATAATTAGGATGTTCTCTCAATATATTTTTATAAATAATTTCTGCCTTATTATAATCATGATTAGCCTCATGAAGTCGGGCGAGATTGTAGTTAATGGTCACTGATATTGATTTGAAATAGTGTTCTTCGTGTTCCATCTCTTCATTACATCTCTTCAAAGCCATCGTATAATTATTCATCGCTTCCTTAAGATTTCCAATTCTAAAGTAAAGTGCGGCCACATTGTTATAAATTTCTGCCGGAATGTCCATTTGGTTCTCTTTGAAAATCTTAATAGCAGTTCCGTATCCATTGAGAGCGGCTATCATTTTTGATAAATCATTTAAAAAATACATACTAATAATTATGGTATAAACAATACACACCCTGAAGATCTGATTGTTCGAGAATCTGTGCCAACTCGATCCACGCCTCAACATCATCGGGATGTTGTTCAGTGACTTTCTTGAGAAACTGTTTCGCCTGATCTCTCTTTGTTTGGTTATTGGACTGAGCGTATAGAGAGCCCAAGATTTTCATCGTTTCGTAATTGTTTGGATACGATTTGAGTACTTTCTCAAAACATTGGGCGGCATTATCGACATCTCCTCTGTGAATATACATTTGACCCAAACCATAATGAGGTAATACAAATGATGCCGAAGCAAATTGAGTGGCCTGGTAGTAGTATTGGAAGGCCTGTTCAATACAATTACCGGCAATACCAATATATTAGTAAACATAACAAATTTTAATACTAAATATTTCATTCAAAAAACCTGATCAAAATCTTCCTGAATATGAAAACTTCGCGCCAATTGATAACAACTTTCGGCTCTCATCGCCTCATTTTCGGTGTTATGAAAGGCGTGAAGAGCTAAATGTTGTACTTTTTTGTAATCTTTTTTAAAGAAGAAATGATTAGCCAAATGATTGAGAACCATTGGATGAGTTTGATCGATGGTATAAGCTTTGGATAACATTTGCACTCCACGTCTAATAGCTTCGGGTGCCTTTAAATTCAACTCAAGTATAGCAAGGCCAACAAGTGCACCGACACATTGTGGGTCCAGTTGGAGGGCCCTCTCAAATGCCAGTTTAGCCTTTTCTGGTTTATTCATTTTGTAGAAACAGTGACCCATTCCTAACCGTACATTTGCCGGACAATTGGGATTAATTCGTAGGGCTTTCTTGTAAAAAGTGAGCGCCGTTTTTGGTTCTTTCTTATTGAAACTAATACAAGCCTTGCCTATCGGTGATCATTATTGAACAAATCGTTAGACTTCAGTCACTATTATTCATATTACTGTACACTTACCCAAAAGTGATGGTATATTATTTGGTGCCTGATTGAGGACAAACGTGAACTGTGCGTCTGCCTGTTCCATCTTATCGGGTTCGGACAGACAGAAGTGGGCTCTACCGACCAGATGGTTGGGCTCATACATCACGATTTTGTCGGCATTCGTGTAGAGGACAGTCGCCTGAGCGAACAATTCGCGCTTCTTTTCGCGATTTTTCTCCCGATTAGCTTTACTGACATAATAGGCGGCCAATGTGTCCAACGCCCTCATCTGATCCCTTTCGTAGTCCGAATAGTTGAGCGAAGCATCAGTTCGTGAACTCTCCAGAAGTTGAACAAAGTCTTGCTCTTTGTTTTGCTTATAATAAGCCAACGCTAGACAAACAAAATTAAATTTCAAATTATATATGATATCAACATTTGTAATGATAATTGCCATCAATTGATACCTAATTGGATCCAAACATTAAGCGGTGCCGACTCTGACTGCAGAATCTGAAGGACTTCTCGACAATCGGGCAGTTCATCTAAATCGAGTTCAATCACTTCGTCGGCCGATTCTTTCAGCGGTATCTCAATGGTGTTTCTCGCCATTATTGATGACCACTACTATTATCACCACTAATTTGATCCAATGGTGATAAACAATGCAATGTTCAGTGAAGTCAATGATTTAATTGATGTTATGTTTTGTCGTTCACTTCAACACTAAATTCAATACAACTTTTGTATGAAACTGAAAGCGTAATGAAAATATCACTTTATATTTAGGCCTTTTTATTATAAGGCATAATATACTAAAATAATGTTTTATCTCTAAGTATTAATTAGTACAAACATTTCGTAATAACTATAAAGCTTAACACTAATCACGTGAAACATTAGACAAAACATGTGATAATGTTTTGAATATTTATTACATTTATTGGTTTATTGATAATTAAGTGGTAATAATGTCTTCAAATGCATTACAACTTATTCATAGTCAGTATGGATCAGATTCAGACACAGACTCGGACTCAAACTCGATTCAAGTCATAACTGGCCGCCGATCACGAGAGCCATCGCCAGATGAGTCTTCATCTTCTTCGTCATCCGATTGGTGTTTGTCTTCAAGTGAAGACTCGGATGAAGACATCGACAAACACAAAGATGTTGAGTGTATTACCATAGAAGACGATGAAAATAAAGAGTTTAATAATGAACAAACAACGACAAGAAATAAACCTAAAAGACAAATAAAAACAAAGGGTGAACTAAGTCTCGATGATTTACCACCCATTGAAAAGTTGACAATTAGTGTCAAAATCGAAGAACTAACACAATTGGGAACCATTTCGTCAATTGTCGACCAATTGGTTGTCATTCAATCATTTAGATTAATGCCAGCTCTTGACTTAGATTCAGTGCTGTTCTTCAATAACGGTCAACCATTGGGACAGATATTTGATGTGTTTGGACCAGTGATTGAACCGCGATATGCGGTCCGATTTAACAGCAATCAAGACATTGTGGACGACAACATAATAGTTGGACAACCCATATATTATGCACCACAACAACAGCAACCGATAACAGGATTTATATTTGCTGAACAACTCCGACGATTGAAAGGATCAGATGCCTCGTGGCGTCACAATAACGAACCCCCCGAAGACTGTATCGAGTTTTCCGACGATGAGGCCGAACGACAGACAATGAAAAAGCTTCGGGCAAAGCGACCACACAATCAATTAAAACAACAAAAACGGCCGCAAAACAAATCAATCAATCATAGCAAACAAACTGTTAATTATTATAATCATACAAATACAGCACCGATAGATCAAGCATTACCCACATCTATAGTTCAATCAGCGATGCAAACAGTAGTTAATGGTACAGATAATCAACAAATGAATCAAAATAATGGTGTTTTAGATAATGTCATACCAGCACAATGTCAGCCAACAACTCAACAAACATATCAATTAAATTATAATTACTTTTTAAATTAATTTTAATTGTATAAATAATCATAATTTTTATGTATCATTATATTATGTTTATGCTATGTATATAATGTATAAAAATACAGTAAATATTATTTTATTAAACGAATATTTAGTATATGAAAAGATTTTTGTTGTTATAAATTGTCTTAAAAATTCTTTAATATTTTCTATATAAAAGTTATAATAAGCTTATTATATCATTTTGTCTTACGGTATACTGAATAATACTTTTATTAATTGGTATAATTGTATATTTAATGTGTTATAATATTACCGGTAAATGTAATTTACTAATATATAAGATATATTCGTAAGAATCATTAATCAATAAATTTTTATATTACCTGTATATGTATTATTATTACTGTAATTTATGAAATAATAATTTTGTTGGCGAATAGCTTATATATATATAATTGATTGATTGATATATAAACTCATTAATCAATAAATTGCATGTATTGTGGAAAACATCTTAAAATGATTGGCATACTTTCATTAAAGGTATGGCAATTGGGATCGATAGCGATGTCTGGTTATGTTTATTAAGTGCCGACACTCAATCACTAGCACACATACACATACATACACTTATTTTTATACCCGGCACCAGATATGAATTTTCATATATTGATTAAAATATTGAATAAATAATTGTATACAAAATTTATTATATTTAATGCATTAATTTATTACTAATAGAGTCAAATGTGATATAATATTAAATGCAATTATATAATGATTACCGGAACCTGATTTGGCTTAAAGGGATATAACGTTATAAATTGTATATATAATTGTTAAATGACTGAAACCATTGACTGGTTTTTTACTGCAACCAAAATCTTGTATATCATTAATTCCCATTACTAGAGTATAAGTTATATTATATACAGTATATATTGTACCTGTATTTGTTTTAGTTGATTATACATTTATTATACCCAGCATAAAAGCAATTCAATTTATTTAAAAATAATTATTATTAATATTAAAAAAGTATAGTTATATTGTTTTTTTCTAACTATCAATAAAATTCAATATAAGTTTTATTTGGAAATGCAAAATAAATTATAGTTATTTTAAGTTACTTAGAGTTAGACTATTGATTCAAGAAAATGATAGACTAACACATTAGATGCTCAATAAAATACTCCAATTTTTTCATATTATGCATTGTATGTACAGTACAATCATTATAATGGTATTAACTAATGAATATATATGAATGCAATTTATAAATGTATATCAAAAGATTTTGAATAACTCTTCAAAATGAGATTTATTGTGTATTATTATTCTGTTGAATTGAATTATTTAAATAAAAATATTATATTTTAATGAAAGAAAATTTTAGATAAAGTTATTTAAATAAACCAATATTATATAAGTAGTAAAACTATTCATGTTTAAAATGCATATTTGTTTGATAAAATATTTTATTATAAATATTCATATTTACATACAAATATTCATAATATGATTTTCATATAAAGTGTATTTATAGGCTAATTTATAAACAGTACTATATATAATATAATGTATACATTGTATAACTTTGGTATCTTAATAGAGATTCATTGCATACCTGAATACTGTGTTTGCTTATTACAGTATATATTGTATTGTCTATATATTTAGTATACATTTAGATAGAGTACTATTACTACTACTGATAAAATGATAAAACACTGTATCGTTATTAACAAAGAGAGCATTGAATACGAGAGAGAAATACAGTATAAATATTTTCATACATTAAATAATAATAATAATAGACTTTGTTATAACTATTTTTTGGCAAATAGTGTTTGCAATTAACATATTCAAAGCAATTAGTATTTCATAAGATTTCATCATTTTATTTCCAAGTATTGAAATTTTATTTCATTCCTAAAATTATTTATTTCAACTTGAAATAAATTTGAAATGTTATGAGTTAATAAAATTAAAAATGATAAAAATTGTTGAAATTAGTTGTTTAAAATTATAATAATTAAAAATCATAATTATAATTTTGTTTAAATAACTAAAGCTATTAAAAAATAAACTTAGCATCAAAATATTAACTTTTAAATAACATAAACTTATTTATATTGTGATTTCAATATATAAAATTTACATATTTATACAAACAATATAATCTAATAACTAAATACATTATACCTTATATGCAGTTCTAAAGATTTTTTCTAATTGAGTAAATTTTATATAAAAATAAAATATGTGTTGTGTTTGTGATTTTTGATATGAGAATGGGATATATCATATCATATATGTATAATTTAAGACATCCATTACAGGCCATCCCATCCCACACTCATAAGTCAATATAAGACAACAAAAAGAAAGTTTATTTAAACAGACAGGAAGTGCTCTTAAAGCGTTTTCAATAGGGTTGGTATATTACATACATAAGCTGTTAAATAACTTAATGTTACACAAATTCAGTCACAAGTAAATATAATCCTAATATTCTACATAGTATTTAATTATTAGTGATTATTTGAATTTTGTTGTTCATTTAAACAATTTAAAAGATTTAATTAATCAAATATTTATATTTTAATTTTTAGATTACAAAACAGTTTTGTAAAAATTATATACATATACATGTATTTATATCCAGTAATTTCCATACAATAAAATATTTTGTAAATTATTATTATATACATAATTTGTAAAATGTCAACTTTGGTTCTCATTGATTAACATTTATTTAGTCGCCATTCATAGAGTAAAAGAAAGAGAGAAGTGATGTGATGTGGATGTGATTCAGTTGTTTTTCACTCATGAGTGCCAACTAATGGTAACTCAATTTATTTGCTCAAACAACCAATACGTCCTTCACTTAAATGCCTGAATGAATGAGACTTTTTATATAATGTTTGTTATGTTGTGTAATGTTAAGCATTCTTTCCCATCCATTACTTATATTATCTCTCTTTTGCTTTTTTTCTTTGCATTCATTGAGAAATTACAGGTTTTGTCCCCCTTTTATAATACAAAAATATTTCTCACACACAATCACTTGAAATACAGGTACAGGAGATCAGCTCATCCCTGAAATGAATGACTCAAACTTGTTAACTATTTAAGGCCATAGACTTATATTCCTTTATCTATTAGACTATTACTCCATTATTTTAATGATTATTGAGTTAATTTCCTAATCACTGTCTCTGTCGTCAAAAATTTAAATGTAATATAATTAACAAACAGTAGTTATATTAATAAATAAAATGAGATGCTTATAAGTTATAACTCTCTCTCTCTTTCTCTCTCTCTCTCTCTCTCTCTCTCTCTCTCTCTCTCTCTCTCATCTCAACAAAATCTAAAGTTCAGAACTTCAGATATTATGTAAAATTATTTCATTCATAAACTGTTTGACTCAATATAATGTCTAAAAATCATTGTTATGATATTAAACATAAACATACCATATAGTAGTTTTTGTCATTATTTTAATGATGCATTAAATAAACAATGGGACAGTAAATAAATTTATGGGAAAACAGTTATTTTATTTAGAATTTAATCTCTAGAAAAATTAAGTTTTATTTGTTTTTTACTTATTTTATGTTTTCTGAAAATTAAAGCATAAATTATTTATATTTTTTCTCTTTCCTTTCCATACATTTTATTAGTTTAAACCAGATTTTTATGTTATTTAAAAATTATATATAACTCAGAGAAAATATTTAAGTTTTATTTTTTATAATCAGTAATATATATATCTTCTTTAAAATAAAGGAAACATTAGCTATATTACTGAATTACTTGTATAGCAAATTTTCAGCAAAACATATGTACATAAAATTTAAGGCATAATTATTAAATTATGATGCCTGATGTTATTAAAGCAAAATTTTTATGTATTTCATTTTTAAAAATAAGTTATTTTTTAAATAAATTATATTTAATTTCTTAAAAACCGCATAATTTTAAATTCTAAAATATATATTTTATGTAAATTTTTGTCTCATATATTGAAAAATTAATTTTATTATAATAAACTACAATAAGTCTATAATTAATAATTATAGACTTACTGTAGTTTTTTAATTATAAATATTTGATCACAAAATATATTTTGCAATCATAAACATCTGCAACAAAAGAAATTATTATTATAATTATATTATTATTACTGTATTAAAGTATCAAATTTATTTGAATTTTATGATTATATCGTGTCTGATAAGATTAATAAATTTTATAAAAATTAATACAAAATATAATAATCTTTAAATACACCATATTTTTTGTAAAGTTATCAATAAAATTATTTTTCAGAGAATCTCAATATTGAAAGTAATAGTCCATGTATTAAATTAAATAATGGTTAAAAGCAAATCAATTTTATGGTTAATTAAATAATAATAATAGTGATAGTGTGAAAAAATTACATAACTATCAACAGTTTTTTTACAAAGCCATAATAATCGGAATTTTTCAAAAATGGCAAAAATACAGGTGTTAATTAAAATATGTATAAATTTGTGTGTTTTTATTATGCAGTGAATTTATGTTAGAAATTTAGGTTATATTAAATATATATTTAAAAAAATAATCCAAAAGTAATGAGTAAAAAGAGAAATAAAAAAAGTAAATTTGACTAAATTGTGTGATTTGCTTATAAATTGTCAAAAAACACAAAACTATGACCCTGGTCATTATATATTACATTATATTATATTACATTATCATTGTCTTCAAAATGACCCCAAAATATGATTATTAATAAAAATTAAAAACAATTTATTTTAAAATATAAAAATAATTAATACTTGTAACTAATAAATAATTGTAACATTTGCTTTCTAAACACGATTTTTCCAACAAAAATAAGTTATGTTTGTTGTCTGATATGAGAAACTATTTACTAAAATGTTTGGTTTGAAATTAGGGAATAACCAAGTGTTTCATACCAATACATATATACCCTTAGGTGCCGGATAAGGGGGACAGATGTTTGATGGGGTCATCAAATTTTAGACAAAATGTTATCATTTTTGAATAAATGCTAACATTAATGATAATTGTTTAATTAATTATCAATTGTATGCTTTTGAATGATTCAAATATTAAACCCTTTTAAGTAAAACAAACAAAATATTGATATTAAGGGTATACTATATAATACATCTTATAATTTATAAATAAAGTGATAGTCCGGTCGGCAAACAGTGAAAAAAGGCAAACCTGTTGGCTATCCCTATGTGTGATAGCCATCCCCTCTCATAAAGAGAGTGACAGTGTGTATGTGTTTACCGAAAAACTATATAAGCGATGAATTCCTTTTTAGTTATGAGAAGCAAATCAAATGATAGCCTTAGGGCTAACTGTAGAGTAAAGGAAATAAATGCCACCAAATAATACTGATATTACTGCCTATGCTTTAAGCGTCATCACCGGTATTATCGCCATATACTGTACTATATGTAGTACAATGTGTACTGTAAATCAATGCTACGGTATGTATGAACACATTGCCAGTGCATATGTGAGCCGTGAGAGGGGGGACTGGCATTTGGGAATGTGCTGAGACTGCACTCACTCACTGACTGTGTCTGCCCTGTGCTGCCATTGAGAAGCACTGGTGTAGTCTATGTATGCCATACTGTATGGCCCATACATACTGTGTATTATTACTTTATACACAATGATTGTCTGCAAACACACACTCATTGATACCAATGCTTTGCACTTTTAGTTGACTCTAAGCTCTCAATGTTGTTGTGTTTGTTGTGAGAGAGAGACGACAACACAGTTGTGTTGGTGTTAGTGATTGTGGTATGTCTTGACTGGTCTTCACAATTGTCGACATATTGTCAATACTAGTGATGATAATTGTGTTTATTATGTTAATAGTGTTAACAATATATTAATTTCAATAATCAATGATATGATTGCTTATAAACCAATGAAATGACACCAAATGAGTGATCAATTGATGGCATTTACCAATTGAATGACATTTCTATCATTACATTCATTATAAGTGTTATTATAATTCAATTACTTTTTTCATGTTTTTATTATAATAAGGAAATCATTTTTTTCATTTACTTTTTTATATATATTTATTTTTATTAAAATTATATAATTGTGTGAACAATAATAACTTGTATTTTTTCATTTGTGATAAATATCGAGTCTAATAATAATATGAATACAATTTTCAAACACTTTAATTGAGTTTATTATTATTATTATTATTATTATTATTATTGTAATGATTTAGTAATAAAGACAAACAATAATAATATTTATATTAACTGAAAATTATAAACCATTTTCTTATGAAACAAAATATTTGCCAAAAACTTATTATAAACATAGCTATCAAATGAAAATGATTTTTCATTAATCTCTGTTTACTTTAATATTTAAATTGTATTTAAATATATATATATATATCATATCGTTTATGAAGAGAAATATAGATATAATGTCAATAATCAACGGTTTATTTATTCTCTGACCACTTGTTTGGTTAATCACATCCAAAGACTCGACCCGTAAACAAGTATTGGCAGTGAAGACACTCGGGAACTGAATTATTGGTCAAACAGTATGGATGTGTTGACAAGTAATTTGTTGACTGATCTGTTGGACAAAGCTCTTGAATGTCCGGTATGTTTGGATCAATTGGATGCGACGGCTCGGGTGCTGCCGTGTCAGCACACGTTTTGCCGCCGATGTCTGCTAGAGATCGTACATTCACGACGGGAACTGTTATGTCCCGAGTGTCGGGTTCAGTGCGTCACTCCTATCGATGAATTACCGCCCAATATATTACTTATCCGTCTTCTCGAAGGTATGCCTTATATAATGATATAAAACTATTCATTCATTTAAAATTGTTTGCCATATAAATGGCAAAACATTTACTTAACGCTCACGTTATTACATACATGAGGAAGGGGTGGGCGACAGTACTACGGGTGCGGTTTAGGGCTCACCTTATAGTTTAGCTACTAATCTCCCGACACTCACGTTATTATTATATTATTAATAACTCTTTTTTTTGTTAATTATATGTTAATGACGGACATATAATTTGTAAAGCAAAATGAAACTGTTTTTATTAGAGATATGCATAGATATTCATATAATTAGACTTAACTTGACTTATCATATGTTATCTAGGTTGTTTAATTATTAAATTACATTTTTGCACATTTACTTTATTTACATATTTTTATAATTTTATTCTATATAGTGATCATGTAATGAATGAAAAATTAATAAAAATGATTCAAACATGTAATTAATTAATTGTTATATTTTTCAATATATGAGTTGACTATTTATTTTTTTATAAAAAAACCTAAAAAGGCAAAGAAGGTCTGACCCCATCTACTCTCTGATCAATAATTATTAAAAAAAAATTAATAAGTTATGTTTCAATTGGTTGTCTTGAATTAATTAAAAATTTTATTTTTATAATTGAGACCCACTTTCTTCAATATCTTGAATTATTTGTCTCCAACTTTATATTTACTTTAACTTATGTATTATTATTATTATTATAATAGTTTTTATATTTATTTTTGTTATCGCATACATTATACTGTACTACTGGAATTATTATCATTATTTAATCTTCAATTATAATTTATGGTTGTATTATAAATTTTATTTTAAGTGCGATAATAAAAATAAAGTAAACAAAATGAGAAAATTTAATTAATTATTAAATGATTTTTAAACTTTGACTTTACTATTGTTTTTAGTTGTTTTACTACCGATTTTTTGTAAAAATTTTTATTCTCTTTTAAACGCAATTTTGAGTAAAATTTATAACAAACTCTTATCGATAAACTATTTATCACTTTTTATTACTATATTATTATATAATGCCTTTTGTGTTCATTTTTTGTATCTTTTATTTACTTTAATTACTATTTATTGTTTGCTTTTCCAAAACTTTGTGCTCTACAACATAATTATAAGAAAAAATGAAAGAGATATTGTTTTATTAGGTTTTTTAAGTTATATTACCAGTAATTTGTTTTTATATTTCAATATATTAATACAATAGATTATAGTTATTAAATAGAAATATATAATTTATTACTACTGTAACTACTTTACACTAAAATGTCAAAACAAATAGTAGTTATGCATCTTATAAATGCAAGTGTCATCCGTAATAAAATAGTAACAATGTTAGAGTATATTATAATAATGATGTTTATTATTTAGTTAGGATTTTCAAAATGATTTTTAATATATCAAATTTAAACATTTAACCCGTAATAATAATAATTGACATTTTTCTCGCATTTTCTTAACATTTTTAATGGCTTTTCCTTTTGAGTATTGATTTTGTAATCAAAACCACAAAATTTTTCTCATTTAAGTATCGATTTTTATTTGCTAGCAAAAGAAATGCCATACAAAATACATAAACCGTATCTAAAATGCTATTTATATGACCTTCCGTTTCATTGATAGACCATTATATTCAGCGACTCTTTCATTTAAATCAATCACTGAATCACTTTCATACATATATTGTGTAAATTATAGCGTATTTTTAGTCAAAATATTTTCATATTTTTTTGTTAATGATATTATAACCAAGCGGTTAATGTACTATAAGTTAAACAATAAGGTGTATTGTATTGTTGATTAAGTCATACATTTATGGGAGTATACCGTGACATGACTTTGACCGGACGAGACGTGTGTTGGGATAAAATAGTTTTGTCAATAGTATTGGGCTGACTGTGCTCTATACACAACAAATTGTATTATATAATGACAGCACATATATATACACATAATTAATGACATAGTATTGCAAATTCATTAATAATTAAATGCATTGTAAGAGAAATAGGAGAGACAATGGATTACTAGCTTTAATGACATTTTTGTGTCCATCAGATAAATCAGTTGTCAGTTTTGGACAAAGATATGGTTGTACTAAATGAATGCTAACACAAAGTTTTAAAATATTTAATCATTTATTGCTTAATGACTTAAAAATTATTATTAATTTGTTATATGATTATAATTAATAACTATAGGCATCAAAAGCAATAGGAAGCCATCGGGCGATCGCAATGATGGCCAACAACAGGGTATCAATGAATTGCTTCCGTTGAGTTCACAAACGAGTACATCGATGGCTGGCCTTTCCATAAATCAATTGTTTAATAAATCTCAACAACAAGTCATTACAAGTCAGTCAACGACAAAACAGTCTCAACCAAACCAAAGTCAAACAATACAACAACAACATCAACAACATGTCAGTCAAGAGCGAAATGTCGTCAAACAAAGCCAATCGTCATTAAGACACTCTATGGAGATGTTGAGTACATCTATTGAAGAAGACGAAGAGAGCCAGTGGTCCACTGAGTTCGCCCGTACGGCAGTCATACGCAAGAGTTTAAGAGAAAATAATCACAATTACAACAATAATAATAATACTAATAATAATAACAATAATAATCATAACAACAATATAAACTTAAAAGAAGTGCAAAATACATGTCCACCCAATGAAACACAACAACAACAACAGTCAACAAATATACTGTACGTGCCGTTTGTCTTAACTAAATAGATGTTTAATTTATAGTAAAAGCCATACCAAACAAAAATAGAAAAAACATCTTTTATTAGATTAGGTTTCAATCATGTTTGCTATGTATTTGTGCTTTAACTGCTATAATATGTATTTAACTGCATTTTTATGTTTGAATCCATAGCTATAGTTTACACCAAATCCTATCTGCTCATGACTTTTGGCTTATAAATAACTAACTGATGACTTTATTAATATAATTTTGTATTAAATTAGTTTATATAATAGTAACTGTTTAATAATAAATTAATTAATTCCGAGTCTAGCATTAAGGGAGTAATGAAATTTTATTTGTAATGAAGTAATAATAAGTTCTTTAATTTATTTATATTTATTAAACACTAGACTATTAGCTATAAAAATGAATCAAATGGTGGGAATTGTTATTAGTATTTGAGACTTTAGGAACACATTTGAAACAAATTTTGTTTTATTTAATTTTACTAATTATGTTATGTTATAAATGACTACAATTTAATAATATATATTAATTTTATTTGACTGGACATCTCTTGTCGTGTCTGTCGATGCCATGGTTTTGTTTGTTTTGTATTGTATGGCGCTATCAATTGGTCGTATCAATAGCTATGTTGCACTGTATAACTATAGGCCGCAAAAGAAAGATGAGTTAGAATTACGAAAAGGAGAGCTCTATTCGGTCGGTCAGAAATGTCACGACGGATGGTATAAAGGGGTGTCACTAAAGAGCGGCACATTTGGTGTATTTCCCGGAAATTATGTCCAATTAGCCAAGTATTGCATTGCTTTATATGTCACTATTAGTACTGTTATATTGTTTACTATATAACTAATATATATATTTATTTATATATTATCTATTTATTTGTTAACATAGGATGACGGTTCCTGTGTCTCAATATCACTGTGCAGTTAATGTCAGTAATGTAGTGACACCGCAATCCATAATAAATGTAAAGCCAATGTCTCAGAATAACCAATTGTCTAAAGAGCCACCGGTTTTAAAGCCAAAGCCTGTACTACAGTCCAAGCCATCAATAAATCCAGTATTAGGTGATACTGGTGTTCAGTCAAACACTGCCACAGACAATGCAACAGTCTATGCACGACCGCGACCTACTGGTCAACCCATTTACGACATGTCTCGAAATTTAACATCATTAGTACCCCCACCACCACCCACTCAACGACCCTCTCGTCCATTAAGTAGTATTATAGTGCCTAATAAACCATCGGTTGATCCAAACTCACCACAAAGTCAATTGGCTCAAGCAATCAATCAGTCACTTCTAATCTCGAAACAGCAGTCAACATCCCAGTCCTCACTTACTCAAAGGTCAGCATAACTTATAAATATGTCTTAATTTAATTATATTAATTAATAACTTGTTTTTGTCATTAAATTATTATTAATAATTTATTGATTATCAATGAATAATCATATAAAAACAAATTCATTATTTTATATGATTTAAAGGACAAAAAGTTTTGGAATTATTTCGATATTATTGTTCTTAAATTACAATTAAATCATTAATCACTTTAAGTAATTGATTTTGAAATTAAAAATAGTTTGCAAACTATGTCTTTAATAATACAAATGATTTTTATATTGATTAATGAGTTGTATAAGACATTTCTGTTATTTTCAACGATTACTTATCCTAACAAATGTTGTGTTAATGATCTCTATTTTCAACTAAAAACATTGATATTAATTGAAATAATTTTTATATTAACAATTTTAACTATGATGTTTTATAGAAACCAAATATATAGAGAAATAATGTATTATTAACTCAATATTTCAGTTTTTATATTAGATGTGTCCCTAAAGGGAAAGAGAGAGAGAGAGAGAGTAATCTTGAGTTCCGGTAATATTCTCACCGATTATATAATAATTTTGTACATAATTATAAATATTAGTATAATATGATATAAAAAGCTAAATTCATATGCTTTTACTAAATGTTTAATGAAATACTATACTTACTATACTTTATTTAAATGAGAAAACCATTAGAGTTTGAATAGGCTTTAGAGGAGTAGACATGCATTTGATGCCAACATTTAATTCACTTTAATGTTTTCCGAGAAACAACTTTTTTAAATATAATTTTTTATTGTAAGTTATTTTAATGGGAATTACTGACAAAAGTATTATAATTTTATTAGAATTATTATTTATACAAAGTATATAATGTATAAATATTTTGCTCATAAAGATTACAACTATTAGTATTTTTTAAAGTCAAAAATTTATTTCTCATATGAAAAGTGTTATTAAAATGACATTAAAGTCTTGAATATCATTATAAGTTCTCAAATGTTTTTCATAATATTAACAATGAATTTTTATATCTACTATCAAATCGCAAAATATGTTTTTTTGTAGTGATGTATAATATATGATATATCATAATTATATATTTATGATGATTTAATAGCATTTAAATAAGATATTAAAATATAAATTTTATTTTATTTATATACATGATTACATATATAAAGTACTCAATGGCATCAGCCGAAAGTGGCCGCAACCCGAAACACGCTATCTATGATATCAAACACATCAATAACACCACCGCCTAACGTGTCGGTCGTGTCGTCGTCTTCATCATCATCGATGTCGACACAGAGCAGTCATAAGCCACCAATTGATAAAAAGGAGGCTAAAACTAAAGACAAATCAAATTTTATCAAACGTTTCACTTCAGGAATACCTAAACGCAAAAATCAATTGAACACTAATAATAGTTTTTCATGTGATAATCCATCGTTTGTGGACACATCTCCCAATAGTACCAATAGTACGGCTCCATTACATGTTAGGTCGGGTTCGTGTCCTAACGAGTCTTTTACTGAATCGGCCGCACATAAAAAGCAATCGTCTTTTGATGACTCAAATACTGTAAGTTTTATTTGTTTATAAAATTTGTGAAAACAAATAGCTTGTCTCATACTTTACTAATCATCACTTCCGATGACATACACTAATCATACACTTATAAGTACTATTGAGTTAATCTATTTTTCACATTCACTCAGTTATATAAAAATAATAGATAAATATTTTGATAATTAATTATATGATATGATGTGAAAACAGGTCATTAAGAATCGAATGACTTCCAAAACATTGATGAAAGAGGTTTCACCACAAGTGTCGCAACCGATAGGACCTCCAGTGGTTAAGGAAAGGTTTCGTTGTGTTGTGCCTTATCCACCAAATAGTGACTATGAATTGCAGTTACAAATAGGTGATGTAGTTTATGTCCATAAGAAACGAGAGGACGGTTGGTATAAGGGAACACTACAGCGTACCGGAAAAACTGGCCTTTTTCCCGGTCCTTTTGTTGAGAGCTTTTAATGGCCACTTAACCCACAATTGACTATCCAATCATTGCAATTATTCATGAGTCCCGACCTCTCAATCCATACCATAAGTCAAATATCTGACTTTCCATTTGAAAATTTACTCTTTTACTCAAATCTTTTATTAAGTTATTATTGTTTGTTATTACAGTATATAATATATTGTTATTATTTGTTGTATTACACTCTTGACAACCACTGACATCAAAATTACTATTATATCTGTTATATATTTTTCAGTGTTTTGTTGTGTTGTTTAAAGTGTTTTTCGCAAAACTTTTTATTGATCTTTGTTTAAAAATAATAATTTGAAAGATTTAACCAAATATAGCGAACAAATTGTTAGATAAAAGTAATTTAAGTCTTAAAAACTCATTTTTGAATTTATTATTAATTAATGCTTTTAATGATTGTTTATGGATTATATTTAAAGATGTGTGAAAAACGATTTAAGCAATTTTAAGACAATTTATAATCAAATTTATGCAAAAAACTTATGCTTTTATTTTAGGTTTACTTTTTTAATATAATTATAATTCATTTTAGTTAACAAATAAGTTGTTTTAACTTTTAAATTTAAGTTGTTTTATACGAAAACAATTTTGTAATTCAATTATGAATTGGTTTTTTGTTTGAAATTTAATGTTTGAATTTATTCAATTAATTAACATTGATTTTTAATTTTGTAAAAAGTGTTGCGACTCTATTGAGGCCAACATTTCTATCGTTGATTATACTTTATATATATATGTTATATATAATATATTATATAATGATAAAACAAATATACTTGTATTTAAATAATGCCAACAATTTTTATATGTATTATACAATTATTAAATGATTAATAATTACACATTTGCGATATAATACTTATATAGGAAAAATTAGTAAATAAGTGATAATAAATTGATAGAAAGTTGTGAAATCATTGTTTTAAAATAACTAATCATTAATTATTTATTTTAACAAAATAATAAGCCAATATAAAAATGATCAATTTTTGAATATAATTTATTGATAAATATTTTGAGTCATTGTAATTACCGTAATAACAAAAAAAAACATTGACATTTACCGTAATAAATAATACAAATTTGAATTATTTTTTTAATAGATATTATAATAAATATAATTTAAAGTTATGTGTTTTATAATGCGTTATTAGTAAGTATAAAATGGCAGTCAATAAAACTGGTCCGATAAGGATGTCGTTTGTTGTCCATTGCTATCAATACTACATCCAATTTACAGGATATTTATCATTGAAAAGAAATCATAATTTAAATTAATTTTATATACTCTCTAGTGTTGCAAAATTTTGAAACATTTTGGGAACAGTGACGGTAAGAATTATATTAACATATTCTGTAAAACACTTGCACTTAATAATAGCGATTTAACACATCATTAAATTTTAAAACTACCGGTATTTTATTTTTACAATTATGGCCACAATTTACAAAATAAATTGTTATAAATTTAATGATGTGTTAAATATCTATTAACTCAATTTTTTAATGTACAACTTTTGCAATTTTCAAAAATAATTGATTTTACTCTGAAAAAAATTAAATTTTTGTGGACAACTTTGTCTATTAAACAAATAATTTTAAATTATTTATAAATTTGAATAAATCATCTAATGTGGAGAACATGTTAAATTATGAATCAAAAATAATACATAACAAAAATTAAATATAAATGAAAATTATTTGTTCAAAAATACAGAATATTT